>NC_090394.1:34572219-35230832 GCF_036365525.1 Heterodontus francisci | reverse complement strand
CAAGGTGCTTCACAGGAGCATTATAAAACACAATATGACACTGAGTCTCATAAGGAGATATTAGGTCAGATGACCAAAAGCTAGACCAAAGAGGTTTTAAGGAGTGTCTTAAAAGCAAGGTAAAGAGGCGGTGGGGTGTACGGAGGGTATTCCAAAGCTTAGGACCTAGGCAACTGAATGCACAGTCACCAATGATGGAGTGTTTAAAATCGGGGATGCACAAGAGACCAGAATGAGAGGAGCACAGCTATCACGGAGGGTTGTGGGGCCGGAGGAGATTATAGATATAGGGAGAGGCGAGGCCATGGAGGGATTTGAAAACAAGGATGAGAATTTTGAAATCAAGATGTTGCTTGACTGGGAGCCAATATATGTCAGCAAGCAAAGGGGTGATAGGCGAACAGAACTTGGTGCCAGTTAAGACATGGGCAGCAGAGTTTTGGATGATCTCAAGTTTATGGAGGGTAGAATGTGGGAGACCAGTCAGATGTAAATTGGAATAGTTAAATATAGAGGGAATGATGGTGTGAATAAAGATTTCAGCAGCTGATGAGCTGAGGCAGGGCGAAGTCGTTATGGAGGTGGAAATAGGCAGTCTTAGCAACGGCATGAATATGTGGTCAGAAGCTCATCTCGGGGTCAAATGTAACATCAAGGTTGCGAACAGACTGGCTTAATCTTAGAATGTTGCCAGGGAGAGGGATGGAGTTGGTAGCTAGGGAACGGAGTTTGGAGCAGGGACCGAAAACAATGTCTTCAGTTTTCCCAATATTTAATTGGAGGAAATTTCTGCTCCTCCAGTACAGGATGTAAAAGATCCATGGTACTATTTCTATGAAGAGTAGGGAGGTTTCTGGCCAGTACTGATCCCTCAACCATTATTGATCACTAAAACAGATTACCTGGTCATTACTGCACTGCGGTTTGTGGGAGCTTGCTGTGTGCAAATTGGCTGCTATGTTTCCTACATTAGAACAATGACTACACTTCAAAAAGCACTTCTTGGCTGTAAAGTGCTTTGGGAAGTCCTAAAGATGGGAAAGGCACTGTATAAATGTAAGTCTTTTTACCCACTCAGCAATTGGGTAGAGCTGGTCAGTGTGTGCATTGTTATTTGTAAAAATAATTTGAGGGATGGTGGGGGAAGAAGTCTCAGCAAATTGTAACATCATAAATACACAATGATTCACTGTGTGCTCTCTCTTAGACCCTTTTATTATTTTCCCTTACCTGCAATCTAAGTTGTGGCACGAGTCATCATTAAAGTCAGTTTGAATCTCTCCTTAGACAAAACAATTAACTTTACCCTTGACTATCCAAAACCCACAGAAAAGGCAGCAATTTGATTAATGAAGAGGAGGGGATGTGCTCCCAGTCTAATTTCTTCCTCCAGCCTCGCAATCTCTTTAAGGCATTCACATTTTCTTTTCACTCCAGACATAAATTATGCTGCTGTGAAGATCTTCTTTGGCTGTTTTTTTTTTTGCAAGCTGTGCATCTGATAATTCATGATTATCATTTGCGCAGAGAAAAAACATTTCAGCTGTCATTATAGCATCTGGAGCAGTTCTCTCTCCTAAAGGACGCACTCATCAGTTTCAAGCGATGACTGCTCTGTACGTTGGGATTCGCAATCAGATTGATTTTAACAGAAGCTCAATCTAATAAAGCTCTAATATTAATATTGGTCTGGAAGCATTACCCATGGAAATTAAAAGAGTATAAATCAGGGAGAGGCAATGCGGATTGAAGAGCGAAATGCATTATTAATATGCACTGTTCAGCTAGCAAGTGACGGAAGGCGGAACTGAGGCCTGAAGGCTCCTTGCCACTGCTGCCAGAGCACCTCCTGGTCTGAGTAGGTGTAGTAATATATACGGTAAGCATTCCTGGCTGCATGCACTTCTGGAAGGGAAGGGATGGCATGCTGCAGGATGATCCTGCCACCTTTTGGCACCCTGGAATTTCAAAATTTAAGTACGTCTTCATTCTCAGAAGACAACCAGTTCTGCGCAGCCTGTGGAAAGACTGCCGCATGACGAACGGGAATTTCAAAGCACCTCTATAGCTATTTAAAGGGCCACGGCAGTGCATTAAAGGGGCCACCATTGGAAATAAGCAGAAGGGAAAGGGGTTGAAAGCAGCATTCTATTATTGCACAATTGGGGGTTCCAGGGAGGGCACGGGCACATTCATGGATAGTTCCCATGTTGAGCTGATGCATGCAGTAAGGCAAAGGAGGGTTTCCTGGATTGACACTCCCACTACCCTGGAAAGGTTCATTCTAAATGCCTAGCTGGAGCTAGGTGATAGGCTGATTTCTCTCTAAAGCTGTGGCTCAGCTGTAGCATACTTACAACTGAGTCAGAAGATTGTAGGTTCAATTCCCCTTCTAGAAACCTAAGCACAAAATCTTGGCTAACACTATTTTGTCTTTATGTTGTTTCTGGTTCCCAGATGTTGGAATGAATCACACTTTAAACTTGGAAAAGGCTGGAGTCAGTCTTGTTTATTACAGCACCACGCTTGTGCTGTTGAACTGGTTCTTGTGTTACATATAACATGACTTCCTAGTGCAGCCGTGAATGAGGCCCCCCATTGGAACACTTAAACATAACAGTTAGTTCCTAGCTAATTAGTTCCTAACACTTTACAGACAGTATAACAATATATACATATATAACAAACATTCCAGTTCAGTGCTGAGGAGGTGCTGTCTTTTGATGAGACATTAAACTGAGGTAGACATAAAGATCCTTTGGTCTATTCCAAAGAAGAGTATGGGGGTTCTGCTGATATCCTTGCTGATATTTATCCCATCTACCAATACCACTAAAACTGGTTACCTGGTCATCATGGCATTGCAATTTGTGGGATTTTGATGAGTATAGTTGGTTACTGTATTTCCTACATTACAACAGTGACTACACTTCAAAAAGAAAGTATAAATTGGCTGTAAAATGCAGGTCATGAAAAATGCTGTAGATATGTAAGTCTTTCCTCCTTTAGTATGGTGGAGACTTGGTTACACATGTGGAATTAATGGCAGCTTTAAAGAAAGGTGCTACCTAGAGGTTTCTTTGAGCATGCATGCATGCTACTCTCATACTGATGTACCCTCCAAAGCAATCATGCAATTTAACTATCCTTTATCATGCATAGCAATACAGTAGCATAGTGCACATATAAATTGGAAACTGTTGACACACTGAATCGTTCCAGCATGACCTAGCTACGTGATGCAGGGCTAATAGATGATATTTAGCTCGGCTACAGGGACAGCATTGTATGTGCTCTTCGATTTACACCCAAGACTTCATCTCTGCTCACAGGAGAAATGGCACATATTATAAAGGAAGATAGCTGAACCGAATGGACTCTCAGAATTACTCCTTTGAGGAGGTAATCCTGCATATCTACAAGATCATTCAGTCAGTTCCTTTTGTCACTCCACTGCACAATAATGACCTTTTGTCATTTAATCACTCCTGCTTTCCAGCCTATCACAGATCTCCTCTTTGTTCCTCCCCTTTTCCCTGGCTCTGTACTTGCTTATAAACTCTTAAGTCTCTAAATGCTCCCAGTTCTGATGCAAGAGATGTTAACTTTGTTTCTCTCCCCACAGATGCTGCCCGACCTGTTCAGTATTTCCAGCATTTTCTGTTTTTATTTCAGATTTCCAGCATCTACTGTATTTTGCTTTTGTTGTCAGAGCATCAGAAAGTCTGGGGAGGTAAAACCAGAGGCACATTCAATGCTCCGGTCTGGTGACATCCTGCCTATCCCACGTCTTATCCATTTACTCATTGAGTGATGCACAGGTCTTGAGCTCTGCTGCCCGTACTCTAAGTCGCACCAAGTTCCATTCACCCATCAGCCCTGTGCTCGTTGACCTACACTCGTTCCAGGCCTGGCAATGCATTGGTTTTAAAATTCTCATCTTTTTTGGTGTTGTTGAGTGTCTATGTGGGGGGATTCTTATGATGGTCTGCCGTAACTTCAGAAGAAGATGGGTGAAAACCCCATTTGCGTGCCTATGATATGATTGGCCATTGGGAGAACGCTTTGAGGAAATTCCCAGTGGATGATGTGAAAGGAAATCAAGGCAAACTCAATCAAGTTCCTAGTGGGTGTCAAAACTGTCCAAACCTTGGGCCTAAATTGGGTCGACCTCACTTAGAGAGTCGTCAACAGAACCTCAATGGAACACAAAAAACTTTTTGAAAATCGCCTCGCAGGATGGGTAAATTGTTTTGCACTTGATGCAGACCCATTTATCTATTTTCTGAGAGACAACAGATACACAAATAGTGGTATCTCTGAGATAGAGTTAGTGTGAATGTCCTGTCATCCACAGATCTGACAATGATATATTTGGGCAGCGCTGATGGGATACAGTCACATACCTGTCATTTTGATGGATATTGTTGGATAGAGTCAATGCAACTGTTCAGGTATTGGTAGATTGGGAGCTTCTCATTTTGTTTGGTGGCAATGGTAACAGTTAAAGAACCTGCCCAGCTTTAGGTTTTAAAGGATGTTTTAGAGGAGAGAGTGGTGCAGTGGTTTAGGGAAGGAATTCCAAAGATTATGGACAAGGCAGCTGAAGGCATGATTGCCAATGGAGGAGCAATGGAAATCAGGGATGAGTGCGACCTTTCAGTCCTGTATCTGGTCCCAGAGCTGAAGGGTCTGGGTTTAACCAGCTGCACCTCCCTAAACACTTGAAGATGAATTTATTCTAAAATGTATCTTACTTTTAAAAAAATATTCATAAAGTTCACAAAATCCACTTAGTTCAACGTGGCGACAAATATCTTCAATGGTGAATGTAAAAAATGGGTTTAAAGGTATGATTTTAAACAAGTCGTTTTTTTTTAACCCACAAAGCTGACAGCAGATGAAGCTTAAGTTCACAGGGTCACTAATGAGATGTGAGGCAGGGAAGAAGCCTGATACTTCCTGTCTGTTCACTTACTGGTTGAGGAAGCAGCTATGGACAAATGCCTCTTCATTGTGCATGACTTGCACCCAAGCAGGGAAGAGATATCCTCCTGTCACTCAAAAATGTTATTCAGCCTCAATATAAAACAGCCACCACCTGGAGGTCAAGTCTGCATTTAGTTTGCAGGCGTTTTAAGAGCATTGAAGTCATTCATTCAAAGCATGACATCCATGCATTGCAAAGACAGCCATCATTGGCTTTACAGGGGTGAGGGGTGAAAGGGCATTACAAAGGCTCAGTTGCATCTCCATTTCTGAAAGGGGCCACTTGCCTATCTTAGTGGAGCCCATTGCCAAGCTCTTGTAAAAAAAAAAAATCCTTTTTTGATAATCAGATGCAACCGAGATGCAGTGTAATAATTGAAGACTGAGATGGACCTCATGAAAGAGACCCACATGGGAATGATGGAACTATTGGCTGGGTGCCCTAGGACTGCCACAGCTATTCCATTGGGTAAGTCACTGGGGTTTCACCTCCAGGATCATGGGTTCAATTCTAATCCAGACTATATGGTTTTGAATTTTCAGCTGGTCACACTACCCTATCTGATGTGAGGTGCGACATTCTCAACCCAGATCCAAGTGAGCAAAGGGAAATTACTGCAGATACTGGAAATCTGAAACAAAAACAGAAAACGCTGGAAATACTCAGCAGGACAGGCAACGTCGATGATCTTTCATCAGAACTGCAGTTAGAGATTTAATCATTTCTAATCAAGTGCAAAGCCAATGAAAGGGGACAGAGTATAGGGAAATATCAACAGGGAAGGTCTGTGATGGGGTGCAGGACAAGAGTAATTAAATGTCAAAAGGATTGATGATGCAAGGTGCAAGAGGATGGGCTTTTGGTTAAAAAAAGTGAAACCTCTGGAATTCCTCAGTGCTGATGATGCCCTCCAGTGCTGACCCCACAGGAGGTCAGGGGATTAATAAATGGGAATCTCATTCACATGGACCACATGGGTGAAATTTCCACCTCTGCTGCCCCCTCTTGTCCCTCTGTCTGCTGGAAGCTCTGGCACTTGCCTGCCTATGGTGAAGTAGGGGTGAGGGAGGTGATAGGCCGGGAGTCTATTCCCAAAGCTCCCCCACCCCCTTGCTCTCCCCAATCCTGCCCAAAATATCTTCATCCCCCCCCAATCCCTGATCAGGGGAAGTGATCTGCAAATATGAAACAAAAAATTTGGGGGATCAAGGCCACTTCTTTTCAGAGGGCAGTTAAGAGTCAGCCACATTTATGTAGGACTGCAGTACGGCTACCAGCTCTGGTTGGATGTATTCCTGGAGATTATGTCACAGCAGCTCTGACCTCCAACTGCCTGCCTTTTTCTGATCACCAATATTATTAGAACTAATGCCCAAAATTCTTCAAAGAAAATTTGAAAAAGACAAACTTTTGTTAATGTCCCAATGACTTCTCTCTCTGGTTAATTATGGCAGTATCCAGGAGATTAAACTATAATTCTTGGAAACTCCAGGACCACCCTGGAGAATTAGCAACCCTAAACAAGAGTCACAAAGGCCAGACCGGGTAAGGACAGCAGGTTTTCTTTCCTCAAGGACATTAGAATCATAGAATCTTACAGCACAGAGGGAGGCCATTCAGCCATTGTGCCTGTGCTGACTCTTTGAAAGAGGAATCCAATTAGGTCCACTTCCTTTTCTTCATCCATAGCCCCACAAGTTTTTCCTTTTCAAGTGTGTTAGTGTACCAGTTGGCTTTTAATGATAAAATGACAGCTTCATGTTCAGTTTTATTGCTGCCAGCTTTTTCATTTCCAGGTTTTTAAAACTGAATTCAAATTCTCAAACTGCCACGGTGGGATTTGAACTCACATTCTTCTGAATTATTAGTTCAGGTCTCTGGATTACTAGTTCAGTAACACAGACACAACACTACTGGGAATGTGTGTGTGCACTCTGCTGTCACTATTTTCCATCCATAATGGGTAGAAAATCCTGGGGGATAGGTGCTCACATTCCTGATTTGTGCCTCTAGTGTGCCAAGCTTTGTTCCAGGACTGCAACAGTCATCAAGAAAGAGGGACAGACTTGCATTTCTATGGCGCCTTTCATGACCTCAGGATGTCCCAAAGCACTTTACAGCCAATGAAGTGTTTATGAAATGTAACCATTGTTGTAATGCAGAAAAAAACAGCAGCCAATTTGCACACAGCAAGCTCCCACAAACAGCAATGTAATAATGACAAGATCATCTGATTTTAGTGAAGTTGGTCAAGGTAAAATTTTGCTCAGGACACCAGGGATTACTCCCCTGTTCTTCCTCAAACACTTACCTGGCAGCAGCAGTGGCGCAACTGCGAGGAACCAACCGGGGACAGAATAAATCCAGACCCAGGCTTAGGGCCTTCCACTTACCCGGAGAGAGTTGGCAGCGGCAGCAGCAGCGGTGGACCTGCGAGGAATCTAATACCTCTACGCGCCCGTGTTTGAAAAAAGAGAGGGAAAAAAAAAAGTCCAACCGTGACATCACAGTAAAGTAGTGAGTTGATTGGCTGGTGAGCATTTGCTGCTTTGGAACTCAATCTAAACAACTGCGAGTTTAAAAATGTTAAAAATATTAAGTATTAATCACAAGTAACAAGTGGGTAGCTGGTGAGTCTTTTATTTTTAAATAAGGTTTATTACTATTGGTGAGGTTATTACTAGCATTGTTAGTATTTTTGTATTGGTAGGGTATATTAATAATGGTAAGGTAGATTAGTAATGGTAATGTTTAGTATTAGCAGTAGTATTGGAGACATAGAAACATCGAAAAATAGGAGCAGGAGTAGGCCATTCAGCCCTTTCGAGCCTGCACTGCCATTCAATACGATCATAGCTGATCATCCAAACTCAGTACCCCGTTCCAGCTTTCTCCCCATATCCCTTGATCCCTTTAGCCCTAAGAACTATATCTAACTCTTTCTTGAATATATTTAATGATTTGGCCTCAACTGCTTTCTGTGGTAGAGAATTCCACAGGTTCGACACTCTCTGGGTTAAGAAACCCTCCTCATCTCAGTCCTAAATGGCTTACCCCTTATCCTTAAACTGTGACCCCTGGTCCTGGACTCCCCCGCCATCGGGAACATCCTTCCTGCATCTAGTCTGTCCAGTCCTGTTAGAATTTTGTAGGTTTCTATGAGATCCCCTCGCATTCTTCTAAACTCTAGTGAATATAAGCCTAATCAACCCAATCTCTCTTCATACATCAGTCCTGCCATCCCAGGAATCAGTCTGGCCTTGTATCATTGCAGCAAGACATCCTTACTCCTGTGATCGAATCTTCTCACTATGAAGTCCAACATACCATTTGCCTTCTTAATTGCCTGCTGCACCTGCATGCTTACTTTCAGCAACTGGTGCTCAAGGACACCCAGGTCTCGCTGCACCTCCCCCTTTCCCAATCTATTGCTGTTCAGATAATCTGCCTTTCTGTTTTTGCCACCGAAGTGGATAACCTCACATTTATCCACATTATACTGCATCTGCCATGCATTTGCCCACACACTCAACCTGTCCAAATCACACTGGAGCGTCTTTGCATCCTCCTCACAGCTCTCACTCCCGCCCAGCTTTGTGTCATCTGCAAACTTGGATATATTACATTTAATTCCCTCATCTATATCATTAATATATATTGTGAATAGCTGGGGTCCTAGCACTGATCCCTGCGGTACCCCACTAGTCACTGCCTGCCACTCAGAAAAAGACCTGTTTATTCCTACTCTTTGTTTCCTGTCTGCCAACCAGTTCTCTATCCATGTGAGTACCTTACCGCCAATCCCATGTGCTTTAATTTTGCACGTTAATCTCTTATGTGGGACCTTATCACAAGCCTTCTGAAAGTCCAAATGCACCACATCCACTGGTTCTCCCTTATCTATTCTACTAGTTACATCCTCAAAAAATTCCAGTAGATTTGTCAAGCATGATTTCCCTTTCGTAAATCCATGTTGACTTTGTCCGATCCTGTCATTGTTTTCCAAGTGCTCTGCTATTACATCTTTTATAATGGACTCTAGCATTTTCCCCGCTACTGATGTCAGGCTAACTGGTCTATAATTCCCTGTTTTCTCTCTACCCCCTTTTTTAAATAGTGGGGTTACATTAGCTACCCTCCAATCCGTTGGAACTGTTCCAGAGTCTATACAATTTTGAAAAATGACCAGCAATGACCATCTACTATTTCTAGGGCCACTTCCTTAAGTACTCTGGGATGTAGATTATTGGGCCCTGGGGATTTATTGGTCTTCAATCCCATCAATTTCCCTAACACAATTTCCCTACTAATACTGATTTCATAAAGTTCCTTCTCACTAGACCCTATGTTCCCCAACATTTCTGGGAGGTAATTTATGTCCTCCTTTATGAAGACAGAAGTATGTACTTAATTGGTCTGCCATTTCTATGTTTCCCATCATAAATTCCCTTGTTTCTGACTCTAAGGGACCCACATTTGTCTTCACTAATCATCTTCTGTTCACATATCTTTAGAAGCTTTTACAGTCAGTTTTTATGTTCTCTGCAAGCTTACTCTCATACTTTATTTTCTCCTTCTTAATCAATCCCTCTTTCCTCCTTTGCTGAATTCTAAACTCCCAATCCTCAGGTTTGCTGCTTGTTCTGGCCATTTTATATTTCTCCTCCTTGGATCTAATACTATCCCTAATTTCTTTTGTAAGCCACGGTTGAGCCACCCTTCCTGTTTTATTTTTGTGCCAGCCAAGAATGAACAATTGTTGTAATTCATCCATGCGCTCTTTAAATGCTAGCCATTGCCTATCTACTGTCAACCCTTTAAGTAACGTTCCCCAATATATCATAGCCAACTTGCACCTCATACCTTCATAGTTTCCTTTATTTAGATTCAGGGCCCTAGTCTCGGATTCAACACTCTCACTCTCCATCTTAATAAAGAATTCTATTAGTATTAGTAGTAGCAGGGTATATTAGTAGTACCAAGGTTTATTATCTAATAGATAGAGGAATGGAAGGGCTGTTCCAACCTCTTTAGTGCAAATCCTGTGCTGTGTGGGAACTCCAGGACACTTCCCGTGTTCTGGATTACCACATGTGCAGGAAGTATCGTCAGTTGCAGCAGCTTGAGCTCTGGGTTGCGGAACTTGAGCAGCTGCTGGCATAATTGCGTTGCATTCATGAGGATGAGAGCTTCGTAGATAGCATGTTTAGAGATGTGGTCACCCTGCAGCTTAAGAGCATGCAGACAGAGAAGGAGTGGGTGACCACCAGACAATCAAGAAGAAACAGGCAGGTAGTGCAGGAGACCCCTGAGTACAACTCACTCTCCAACAGCTATTCAGTTCTGAATACTGAGGAAAGTGATGGTTCATCTGGGGAGTGCAGCCAGAGCCAAGGCCATGGCACCACAGGTGGCTCAGCTGCACAGGGGGGTACAAGGGAGACTGGAAGAATGATAGTGATAACAGATTCGATAGTCAGGGGAGCAGACAGGCATTTCTGTGGCTGCAGGATGGTATGTTGCCTCTCTGGTGCCAGGGTCAAGAATGTCACTGAACGGCTGCAGAGCACTCTGAGGGGGTAGGGTGAACCACCAGCAGTTGTGGTCCACATTAGTACCAACGACATAGGTAGGAAGAGGGATGTGATGCTACAGAAAGTGTTTAGTGAGCTTGGTAAAAAATTAGTAAGCAGGACCTCAAAAGTAGTAATCTCTGGATTACTCCCAATACTAAGTGCAAGTGAGTATAGAAATAGGAGGATAGTGCAGATGAATACGTGGCTGGAAAGTTGGTGCAGGTGGGAGGGCTTTAGATTCCTGGGACACTGGGACCTGTTCAGGAGAAGGTGGGACCTGCACAGGCTGGACAGGTTGCACCTGAACAGAGGTGAGACAAATTTCCTTGCGGGGCGATTTGCTGGTGCTACTGGGGAAGGTTTAAACTAACTTGGCAGGGGTGTGGGAACCAGGAGGAAATATCAGAGAGGAATATCAAGGTGCACAGAATACTGGGAGAGATAGATAGCACTAGAGTGGAGAATAGTAAGTTATTAGGTGAGGTCAGAGTAAGGGAGAAAGTAATAAAGTCTAAATCAGGGTTAATATATATGTATGTGAATGCATGGAATGTTGTTAATAAGATTGGTGAGTTACAGTTGCAGATTGACATGTGGAAATATGACATCGTGGCTAAAACAGAGACCTGGATCAAAGAAGGGCAAGACTGGGTATTGAATATTCCTGGATACAAGGTGTTCAGGAACGATAGGAAAGGGAAAAAAGGGGGATGGGTGGCAGTATCAATTAAGGAGAGCATTGCAGTGCTGGAGAAAAAGGATGTCTCAGAGGGGTTGAGGACAGAAGCAGTTTGGCTAGAGCTAAGGAACAAAAAAGGTGCAGCTACACTGCTCGGTGTTATCTATGGGCCACCAGCTAATGGGAAGGACACGGAGACACAAATTTGCAAGGAAATTACAGATAGGTGCAAAAATTATAGGGTAGTTATAATGGGAGACTTTAATTATCCAAACATAGACTGGGATAGTAGTAGTGTAAAGGACCGTGATGGACAAGATTCCTAGAGTGTGTTCAGGAAAATTTTCGACAGCAGTATGTTTCTCGTCCAATGAGAAAGGAGGCACTGCTAGACCTGGTTCTTGGGAATGAGGTGGGCCAAGTGGATCAAGTATCAGTAGGAGATCATTTAGGGGACAGTGATCATTGTATCATAAGGTTTAGGCTAACTATGGAAAAGAACAAAGAACAATCCAGAGTAAGAATAATTAACTGGGAGAAGGCCAACTTCAATGTTGCTGGGGCAAATGATTTGGAGTCAAAGGTTGGCAGGAAAAACAGTAGCTGAACAATGGGCTACCTTCAAAGAAGCAATAGTTTGGGCACAGTCAAGGTATGTTCTCTTGAAGGGGAAAGGTAGGGGAAACAAATCCAGAGCTCCCTGGATGACAAAAGAGGTAGAGATTAAGATAAAGAAGAAAAAGTGTGCTGATGATAGATGCCAAGTAGAAAATACTATTGAGAACCAGACTGAATATAGAAGGTCCAGGGGGGAAGTGAAAAAGCAAATAAGAGAAGCAAAGAGAGAACATGAAAAGAGACTGGCATTAACATTAAAGGGAATCCCAAAGTTTTCTATAGACATGTAAATAGTAAAAGGGTGGTAAAAGGAGGAATTGGGCTGATTAGGGACCATAAAGGGGATTTACACATGGAGACAGAGGGCATAGCTGAAGTATTGAATGAATACTTTGCATATTTCTTTACCAAAGAAGAAGATGCAACCCAGGCAATGGTGAAAGTGGAGGTAATTCAGACACTAGAAGGGTTTAAAATTGATAAGGAGGACGTATTAGATTGGCTGTCTGTACTTAAAGTGGCTAAGACACCAGGACCGGATGAGATGCATCCAAGGATACTGAGGGAAGTGAAGGTGGAAATTGTGGAGGCACTGGCCATAATTTTTCAGTCTTTCTTACACTCAGGGGTGGTGCCAGAGGACTGGAGAATTGAAAACATTACACAGTTGTTCAAAAAAGAGTGTAAAGATAAAGCCAGCAAGTGCAGGCCAGTCAGTTTAACTTTGGTGGTGGGGAAACTTCTGGAAAGAATAATTTGGGACAAAATTAATAGTCACATGGACAAATGTGGGTTAATTAAAGAAAGCCAGCTTGGATTTCTTCAGGGAAAATCACGTTTAACGAACTTGCTGGAATTTTTTGAGGAGGTAACAGAATGGGTTGATGAGGGCAATGCTGTTGATGTGGTGTACAAGGACTTGCAAAAGGTGTTTGATACAGTGCCACACAACAGACTTGAGAGCAAACCTATAGCTCATGAAATAAAAGGGACTGTAGCAACATGGATACGGAATTGGCTGACTGACAGGAAACAAAGAGTAATGATTAATGGATGTTTTTCAGGCTGGAGGAAGGTTTGTTGTGGTCAGTGTTAGGACCCTTGCTCTTCCTGATACATGAATGACCTAGACCTTGGTGTACAGGGCACAATTTCAAAGTTCGTGGATGATACAAAACTTGGAAGCATTGTGAACTGTGAGGAGGATAGTATAGAACTTCAAAAGGACATAGACAAGTTGGTGGAATGGGAAGATAGGTGGCAGATGAAGTTCAATGCAAAGAAATGTGAAGTGATTCATTTTGGTAGGAAGAACATGGAGAGACAATATAGAATAAAGAGTACAATTCTAAAGTGGGTACAGGAGCAGAGGGACCTGCGTGTATATGTGCATTAGTCATTGAAGGTGGCAGGAATGGTTGAGAGAGCAGTTAATAAAGCATACAGTATCCTGGATTTTATTAATGGGGCATAGAGTACAAGAGCAAGGAAGTTATGCTGAACTTGTATAAGACACTAGTTCGGCCTCAGTTGGAGTGTTGCGTCCAGTTCTGGGCGCCGCACTTTAGGAAGGATGTGAAGGCATTGGACAGAGTACAGAAAAGATTCACGAGAATAGTTCCAGGGATGAGAAACTTCAGTTATGAAAATAGATTGGAGAAGTTAGGACTGTTTTACTTGGAGGAGAAGGCTGAGAGGTAATTTGATCGAGGTATTCAAAATAATGAGTAGTCTAGACAGAGTAGATAGAGAGAAACTGTTGCCATTCGTGAAAGGATCGAGAATGAGAAAACACAGATTTAAAGTAATGGGTAAAAAAAGCAAAAGCGATATGAGGAAATACTTTTTCACGCAGCAAGTGGTTAAGGTCTGGAATGTGCTGCCTGAGAGTGTGGTGGTGGCAGGTTCAATTGAAGCATTCAAAAGGGAATTAGACAGTTATATGAAAAGGAAGAATGTGCAGGATTACAGAGAGAAGGCAGGGGATTGCCACTAAGTGAATTCCTCTTTCGGAGAGCCAGTCCGGACACAATGGTCTGAATGGCCTCCTTCTGCACTGTAACGATTCTGTGATTGTGGCCATGGGATCTTTCACATCCACCTCAGAAGGCAGATGGGGCCTTGAGTCATTGCACCTCTGACAGTGCAGCACTCCGTCAGTACTAAACTGGGAGTGTTAGTCTAAATGTTTGTGCTCATGTTTCTGGAGTGGGACTTGAACCCACTTCCTGCTGCCTCTCAGATATGCATTCCAAATGATCTTGATTACTGTGAGGGGGAATACTGGGATGTGAAAGTGGCAGATATAATATAAATGATACCATAGCAAGCACCTCCCCCCATATGGAATGATGCCCACTTTGGCCCAATAGCTCAACTGATCAAGGTTCTTGTGACATTGAGGTGGGACGATTAGAATACCTCATGCAGATTTAAGAAGACAAGCGTTTTCCCTCTGTATCTGCTTACAACACCGTATTCTTCATCCCGAATATTGGTCTGAACAGGCAGGCAGATGCTGTACAATTTCTATTCATTGAGAGTCTTTAGGAGGACAAAGGTGGAAAGAATTAGGAAGCATAGTGATAAGCAGCTATCAAGAAGTCAGAAGCCTGAACACACAGAAAAGATATTAGCATGTTATGCAGAAGAAAACTGTTTAAAAGAGCACATGTTCATCTGAATACGATGCAGAATGGCACAGAAAGGTTTAATGTTCTATTCATGGTTTCCAGCCAGGTAAAATAGCACACTCTGACCTTACATAATGCTCCTTTTAAATAAACTCATACATTTGGCAGATTTCATTCTTCAACATTGTCAACTTCTCCTATTCCGACTCCGCATGCCTTGAGTAGCCTCACATCCATCAACCGCAGTTCGCTTGCCAAACTCATTCGTCTTAGGATCCTCGCAGTTGGCAGGAGGATCTCACCTCTCACTGTATCCTGCTCTCGCCTCACGCTATCCTGCTCTCAGCCCTCACCCCATCCTACTCTCAGCTTTCACCTCTCACCCCATCCTACTCTCACCTCTCACCCCATCCTGCTCTCAGCTTTCACCTCTCACCCCATCCTGCTCTCACCTCTCACCTCTCACCCCATCCTACTCTCACCTCTCACCCCATCCTACTCTCACCTCTCACCCCATCCTGCTCTCAGCTCTCACCTCTCACCCTATCCTACTCTCACCTCTCACCCTATCCTACTCTCACCTCTCACCCCATCCTGCTCTCAGCTCTCACCTCTCACCCCATCCTGCTCTCACCTCTCACCCCATCCTGCTCTCACCTCTCACCCCATCCTGCTCTCACCTCTCACCCCATCCTGCTCTCACCTCTCACCCCATCCTGCTCTCACCTCTCACCCCATCCTGCTCTCAGCTCTCACCTCTCACCCCATCCTGCTCTCACCTCTCACCCCATCCTGCTCTCACCTCTCACCCCATCCTGCTCTCAGCTTTCACCTCTCACCCCATCCTGCTCTCACCTCTCACCCCATCCTACTCTCTCACCTCTCACCCCATCCTGCTCTCAGCTCTCACCTCTCACCCCATCCTACTCACACCTCTCACCCCATCCTACTCTCACCTCTCACCCCATCCTGCTCTCAGCTCTCACCTCTCACCCCATCCTACTCTCACCTCTCACCCCATCCTGCTCTCAGCTTTCACCTCAGCCCATCCTACTCTCACCTCATCCTGCTCTCAGCTTTCACCTCTCACCCCATCCTGCTCTCACCTCTTGCCTCATCTTGCTCTCACCTCTAGCCTCCAATCTCTTTCTCTCCATCACACCTTTCTTGTCCATATCTCTCTTCATTCTCACTTTATGAAATCCAGACTTATTCCACCATCTCTTACTCGAACTCATCTTTTCCCAAGACGCGAAAACTGTGAACTACCTTCCGCCTCCCTCAGTCTGCCTTTCCTCTGACAATATATAGGCTCTGAAAACCTGAAACCTCTAATCTAATCATTGTTTACTGATTTGCCCAATCTTCTCTGCTACTCTTGTCCAATATCCTAGTGCCATGCTCTGAGGCCTTGATCTCTCAGCCAGGTTTCTCAATGATAAAAACAAATCCATTTGGATTAGATTCAAACCAAGGACCAAGAGGTGAAATGGAAAATACTACATTATCTAGTTCAAAATTGAAAGTTAAACTATTAAAAGAGTAGGTAGAACTGAGATAGATTTCAGAGGCCTAAAAGAATGTTTTAAGGCTAAAGACACTGATGGACTATAGTACATTTAAAGCTGTTAATACTTACTGGGCATGAAACTTTGCATCATAATTAACTGCACATTATTCCTTCACACTTTTGCAATAACAATTGTTACAACAGTTAATCCTCTGGCATCAACACCATCATACATCAAGATTATAGAATGTCCTGACAGCTGATGTTATTCCACATCAGTGACATGACAAGATTTAACAGTTGGTATTGACACCGAGCGGCAAAGTTGGCACAAACATGGATCAAATTTTGAATGAAAGCTTAACGTAGAATTAAAACAACGTACATATTAAAAAGAGAAACTGGAATTGGGTCTCGGTGAGGGGGAGTCAGATGGTAGCAAATGTCTGAAGCTTCTGTGCCATGGTCTGTGACACCATCTGAGCTGCTTGGATAGCTGACTGCCTTGTAATCTCTCCCGTTGTCTTTTATGTAGCTGGGTGTGACCAGGTAAATTGTTCATGATGACGAAGGGTTCAAGTACCAAGGGTCATTGGTTAAAAATGAAGCAGTTAGGAACAAGGAGAGAATTTAGGTAGATCTTTTTACCCAAAGCAACAATAGGCTTGCAGAATACGGAGCTGTGGTACAGGTAACCCAACCCTGCACACAGGTCACAGCCCAAATCTGAACCCTCACCAGAAAAAAATTTAACTCGTGTGCAGGCCGCAGTCCCAAATTAAATTGATTTTTTTGCCTTAAAAAAACTGTGGACTATATGCAAGTTAATGTTAATATCCTTCCTCAACCACCAGCTGCAATTAAAAGCAAAAGTAACTATCAGTCCTCTCATTGCTGTTTGTGGAAACATGCTGTGCACAAAGTGGATGTTGTGGTTACCTTCATAACAACAGTATCTATACTTCCAGGAGCTCAGCACTTTCAGGGGCACTGTCTTTCGGATGAGACATTGAATGGAGGCCATGTCTGCTCTCTCGGTCATTAAATGTACATTTAAAAGAAGAGCAGGAGAGTTCTCCTGGCACCCTGGCCAATGTTTATCCCTCAGAAACACCACCAAAAACTGGGGTTATTGGGCCATTTCTCTTATTGCTGTTTGTGGGACTTTGCTGTGGGCAAATTGGTTGCCATGTTTCCTGTATTGCAACACTTTAAAAAAGTAGTTTGGCTGTGAAGTGCTTTGGGACATCCTGAAGTCATGAAAGGTGCTGGATATATGTAATTTCTTCCTTAATACAACAACAACTTGTATTTATATGGCACCTTTAACATAATAAAACATCCCAAGGTACTTGAGTGGAGCATTATAAAACAAAATTTCATACTGATCCACATAAAGAGAAATCAGGGCAGATGACCAAAAACTTGATCAAAGGGTCGTTGTTAAAGGAGGGAAGAGAGGTGGAGAGATTTAGGGAGGGAATTCCAGAGCTTAGGACCTTGGTAGCTGAAGGCACGACCACCAATGGTGGAGTGATTAAAATTGGGAATGCTCAAGAGGCCACAATTAGAGGAGCGCAGATATCTCAGACGGTTGTGGGGCTAGAGGAGATTACAGAGATAGGGAGCGGTAAGGCTATGGAGGAATTTGAAAACAAGGATGAGAATTTTAAAATCAAGGTGTTGCTTGACCAGGAACCCATATAGGTCAGCGAGCAAAGGGGTGATAGGTGAACAGGACTTGGTGCGAGTTAGGATGTAGGCAGCAGAGTTTTGGATGACCTCAAGTTTATGGATGGTAGAAGATGGGAGGCTGGCCAGGACTGCATTGGAATAGTTAAATCTAGAGGTAACGACGGCATCGATGAGGCTTTCAGTAACGGATGAGCTAAAGCAGGAGCAGAGTCAGGTGAAAGTCACAAATGACATCCTATGTGACTGTGACAAAGGTAAACTATTCCTCCGCGTCTTTCTCGACCAGTCTGCAGTCTTTGGCACGGTTGACCACACCATCCTCCTCCAATGCCTTTCCACTGTCGTCCAGCTGGGTGGGACTGCTCTCATCTCATTCCATTCTTATCTACTTAATCGTAGCCAGATTATCACTTGCAATGGCTTCTCTTCCCGCTCCCACACTGCTGCTTCTGGTGTCCCCCAAGGATCTATCTTTGGCCCCTTCTATCTCTCATCGACATGCTGCCCCTCAGCGACATCATCAGAAAACAGTGTTAGTTTTCAAATCTACACTGATGACACCCAGCTCTACCTCACCACCTCACTCAACTCCTCCATTGTTGTTAAATTAATAGACTGCTTCTCTGTCATCCAGTACTGGATGAGCAGAAATTTCCTCCAATTATGTAGTGGGACGACTGAAGCTATTGTCCTCAGTCCTCGGTCCAGTCTCTGTTCCCTAACTACTGGATCCGTCTCTCCCTGGCAATTGTCTGAGACTAAACCAGACTTTTCACAAACTTGGTGCCATATTTGACCATGAGGTGAGCTACTGATCATATTTCTGCACTATCACTAAGACCACCTATTTCCACTTCCGTAACATCACCCGACTTCGCCCCTGCCTCAGCTCATCTGCTGCTGAAACTCTCATTCATGTCTTTGTTACCTCAAGACTTGACTACTCCAATGCACTCCTTGCTAGCATCTTATGTTCTACCCTCCTTAAACTTGAGGCCATCCAAAACTCCCTAACTCGCACTAAGTCCCGTTCACCTATCACCCCTTTGCTCGCTGACCTACATTGGTTCCCAGTCAAGCAATGCCTTGTTTTTAAAATTCTCATCCTTGTTTTCAAATCCGTCCATGGCCTCGCTCCTCCCTATCTCTGTAATCTCCTCCAGCCCTCCAACCCTCCAAAATGTTTGCACTCGTTTAATTCTGGTCTCTTCAGCACCCTCGATTTTAATCGCTCCACCATTGGTGGCCATGCCTTTAGCTGCCTAAGCCCTGGAATCCCCTTCCTAAAGCTCTCCAACTCTCTGCCCAGCTTTCCTCCTTTAAGACGCTCTTCAAAATCTTTTTGACTGAACTTTTAGCTATGTGTCCTAATATCACCTTATGTGGCTCAGTGTCTAATTATGCTTTATTATGCTCCTGTGAACAGCCTTAGGTGTTTTATTACATTAAAGGTGTTATATAAATATAAGTTGTTGTTATTGATATGAAGGTGGAAATAGGCAGTCTTAGTGATGGAGCAGATAAGTGATCATGGTCATAGGTAAGTTATGAGGGAAAGAATTGGAAATGAACCAGATACAACTAAAAAGCATCTCAAAGGAATTGAGGGGAGGGTGACAAGGTGAGGTTGGGATCAATGACAAATGGGATTGTTGGTCCCAGATTCTCCTGCTCTTGAATGTCGCTGTTTACTGTTTCTATGCGATGGAAATGCTGCTCTGGGAGATTAATCTCTCCAGTGGACAAGCTTACAGCTCAAATCCAACACCTGCACCTGGAATAGATGATAATATAAAAAAGGAAGCTTTTACAGCACTAGATGAGAAGAGATTGAAATAAATGACAATGCATTTATTGAATTCAGAATATTTGATTTATCAGGTATTGTAGTGAGTGACATTGTTACAGTGGCAGGTTTTAATCACAAATAGGAGTTTCCATTCAATGATAACAATTTTGAAATGGAAAGCTATGCAGTGTTATTTGCATTATTCCCTTTCCTTCTCTGTGATATTCCTTATTTCATAAAATCCACTTGTGGTTATGCTGCTGTTTGAAGTCTCACTGTAAAATGCTGTCAGTTCTGAGCCTTTTGAATTTTGTTTTTTTTTGAGCAGATACCATGTGAGGGAGGGGCACACAGAGAAACAGAGAGGTTGAGGGTCTGCACAGAGATCCTTATTGAAAAGTCCTTATTGAAAAGATTTTTAATTGTTGTTGCCTTCGATGCTCAAACAACCTCCCTATGAGGGGAAGGAGTTAAAGAGCACCAGGTGGGGCTATAAGGTGGCAGATGTTGTTTGTGACGATGTTTAGTCTCAGCTGAGTCAGGTCGAAGTTACAGCACAGCCCACATCACAAGCAAACCCCACTGATCTCAATGGCATATGCTAAGCTCCAACATCTACCTGCTGGTAGATAAAGTTTGCTTGACAATCCTAAAGGACAGACTTTTATTGCAATTCATCTCAGTTATAATACAATACAAGCATTATCCATGGCTCAGTGTGTAGCACTCTAACCTCTGAGTCAGATGGTTGTGGGTTCAAGTTCCCACCTCCAGAGACTTGAGCACAAAATCTCGGTCCTGTGTGCCCTGGCAGGTGCACATAAAAGATCCCATGGCACTATTTCAAGAATGAGCAGGGGAGTTCTCCCTGGTCTCCCAGCATATTTCTAGCACCTGTCACATCCTCAGGACTTCCCAAAGCACTTCACAATCCATGAAGTACTTTTTGAAATGGGGTCACTGTTGTAATATGGCAACAAATTTGTGCACAGCAAGGTCCCACAAACAGCAATGTGATAATGACCAGATAATCTGTTTTGATATTGGTTCATGGATAAATATTGGCCAGGTTACGGGGTATCACTCCCCTGTTCTTCAAAATAGTGCCAGGGGATAATTTACACCTTAGATGGAGGCCTTCCATTAACATCTCATGTAAAAGGGAGCACCTCTGATAACGCAGCATTTGTTTAGCACTCTGCTGTCACTCGGAGTACTGTACACAGTTCTGCTCATACAATAAAAAGGAGAAACGGGCACTGGAGAAGGTATGAGAAAGATTTACTATTCTTCTTCTTCTTTGGCCTCCTTATCTCGAGAGACAATGGATAAGGAGGCCAAAGAAGAAGAAGAATAGTAAATCTTTCTCATACCTTCTCCAGTGCCTGTTTTACTATGTTGACACCAGAATTGAGAAGTTCTAACTGTCAAGAAAGATTGAACAGGCCAGGGCTCTTTTCTCTAGAACACAGAAGACTGAGGAATGACCTGATAGAGGTTCTGAAGATTATGAAAAGGTTTGACATAAAGATGTTTCCGCTTGTGAAGAAGTTCAAAACTAGGGGCCATAAATATAAGATAATTACTAATAAATCCAATAAAGAATTCAGGAGAAACCTCTTTACCCAGAGAGTGGTGAGAATTAGGAACTCGCTACTACAGGGAGTAGTTGAGGCGAATAACATAGATGCATATAAGTGGAAGCTAGATAAACACTTAAGGGAGCAAGGGATAAAATGTTATGCTGAAAGGTTTAGATGAAGGGTGGTTGAGGAAGCTCGTATGGAGCATAAGCACCAGAATGGACTAGTTGAGCAGAATGACCTTGTAATATAACTTGTTCCTTTGATAACTATTGTAAGACTGACAGGACTACAAGTAATATCCAAAGAAAATGTGGGTTTTATTATGACCTAACTAGAGCACACACATATACATACAAACAGATACTCATGAGCCACATTTAAACACGTCTCACTCTGTTGGGGGACACCCATAACTCCCTGGTCATGTGTGACATGACATCACTTCCTCCAGTGACCTACATTTACAGCTTCTTAAGGTGGTCTGCTCTTATGGTCATCCCACAACAGGCCTGTTCCTTATGTGCTGTAAGTTCAATGTAATTCTATGTCATCATTAAATATCTGGAGTGATGTAATAATCCGACTGACTGGCCTCGGCCTAGGGAGAGATAAATCAAACAGGGTTGTTACTCTTTGTCACTATCCAGCCACCCTTTGCTATTGGGTGAGGGTATGATCAGGCTCTGGTGTGATGCCTTTCACAGACCAATATCCTACTGGCAGTCGGGGTGGTGGGGGAGCATAATTTTAACCAAAGTTGCTGGGAGGAGATCCCACGTGATTGGATGGTCTGCTGGTTTTACTGCTCGCTCAATAATGCCTTTGTTAACGAGTGAAATTGGGCAGCGTTACACCCAGTCACTCAGCTTTTCAATTGGACACGTTAGGTTAAGAGTTGTCGCCTCAGTGTCTCAGGCTTGCACATGAGGAAAAACATCTGCATGAGGTATTAGAGTGGGAACAGTACCTCAGAAAAATCAGCAGCTTCAGGTGAGGAAAATAAAACCCATCAAACATTTAAAAAATCTTTAAAACAAGCTGTTTTTGCATTTGTGATAAAGTAGACAGTACGACCCGTACAGTACATTGACGTCAGTAACATGGTTGGCAAAAATAGTAGGCACTGCATGCTCGTTAGAAGGCTTGCCCTTGAGAGCCAAGGCATATGTGGTTCTGATAATGAGATTCGTGCTGTGGCAAGTGCCGCACAACCCTTGCAGAGAATGTAACCTGAGAAAAGATGGGAGACAATGCCTTGTACCCTTAAAGTGTTAGTGCTGAGATCCTTATAATGAGGGAGGATGTGGTGTTGAGAGGGATCTAGCTGCTATAGCTCATTACACCCTTTGTGTATTATGTGCAGGAATGGAGCATAGTACAATGACCTCGATGCTGAGGACAGCAAGGCTGATACATCACCGTTAAAGGGGAAACGCTGCCAATTGCTCATTAAGCCCAGAGCTTGAGCCACTAAATGAAGACACCTAGAAACAGCATGTGTGCCCCCACTGCCCTGAATCGCACCATCCCCATTACAACCAATATTATCTCCTGGCTTTGTATATTTGGCTGGCGGGGGGGGTGGGGGGTGGTGAGGAATGGGGGGGGAAGTGTTGCTATAATTCCAATTAGCGGGGACTGCACGTTAGAAAGTAGCAAGTGGCATATTCGCCTAGCAAAATATCTGCTAATTGAAAATGGCATTTTAATTTTCGAGGTATTTTTAAAAGCGTTGTAGCTTGGATATTGTAAATTAAAATAACGGATTCTGTTCAGAGTGAATTTTATTTTTGTCTTTCTATTTCTCTTTCGGCTTTCTTGTTTGACACATCATCACCAGTCTAAGTACGCTAGCAGGCAATCTGAGGGAGTGCTGCACAGTCGAAGGTGCTGTCTTTTGAATGAGGTGTTGAACGGAGGCCCTGTCTGCTCTGTCAGGTGGACATAAAAGATCCCACAGTCACAATTTCGAAGAAGAGCAGAGGAGCTCTCTCAGGTTTCCTGGCCTGTATTTATCCCCCAACCAACATCACTAAAAACAGATTATATAGACATTATAAGATTGCTGTTTGTGGGAGCTTCCTGTCCACAAATTGGCTGCCTCATTTCTTAGATTAGAACAGTGACTACGCTTCAAAAGCACACAATCGGCTGTACGTGCTTTGGGATATCCTGAAGTTGTGAAAGGTGCTATATAAATGCAAGTTGTTGTTATATAAATGCAAGTTCTATTTGTCAATGCCATGATCTGATTGCCATGGTTCTACGTTAGAGGAAGTGTGGCATTCATTTAGACTCCCAAGGCAGCCATCACTGAGGCTGTTGGTTGTCCTGAGGGACAGATCTGCAGTTTGTGCCAAAACCTTCCAATGCACTAGAAAGAAGTGAGATGTCACAAGGGAACTGGAAGTCTGGATCCCAGGCAGGGCAGCCCCTCGCTTCATTGACGCCGACCTGGATCTAATGCTGGAGGCTGTAAAGGAGAGGAGGGAGGTCCTCTTCCCAGAGGCTGGCAGGAGGAGGCCACCTCATCATGTAGCAGAGGCAACTCTGTTCAGCATCATCTCCCTGCACCTCCTTTTCCTCCTCCTCTTTCACCTCCCCCAATGAGCTGTCTCCTTCCAGGGCCTCACTGTCCTCAAGATCCACACCTCTCTGGAGGGTCATGTTATGGAGAGCGCAGCAGACCACCACAATGACTGAGACCTTTGCAAGAGGGCATGGGAGGGCACCACCCGAGCGGTCCAGGCACAGGAATTGCATTTTCAGAAGCCCGTGGTCTGCTCAATGGTTGTCCTAGTGAGCAGGCAGCATTGGTTGTATTGCTTGTATGGGTCTCCTGTGGAGGGGTCAGTAACCATCTCTTCGAGGGATTTCCCTGTCCCCTCGGAGCCATCCATGCACTTTGGGGGTTGGAATGAAGATTACTAACATACTTATTAACCTGAAGTCCGGGGCAGCGGCAGGCAGTGGCGTACCTGGAAGGAGTTGGGGCTGGAGCAGACCTATAAAAGGAAGAGCGGGGCTCTAGGCCCTTCACCTACCTGACGTCCAGGGCAGCGTTCAGGCTCTCTGACTGTGTCTGCACGCACTCTGCTTGGACTAAGAGGGGAAAAAAACCTATTAGTGACATCACTGAAATTCTGTGAGCTGATTGGTCGGTAGGCGGCAGCTATTATTGCATGTGGATAGCTGAGATAGACTAGAGTAAAAAAAAAAAGGTTCCTTTTAAAGTAAAGCCCTAGGATAGCTACCTGTAAATTATTAGTAATTACTAGCTGTACTAGTGCTGTTTGCACGGATTGAGGCTGTGGGTTGAGTGTGGGTATTTTCGCTGGCTGAGGGCAGTGGAAGGTGCTCTTTGGTCTCTTTCTTTTCTGCCTTCTCAGCCCCAAAGGTACAGGAGATAAAAGCTGATTGTAAATAGCTGGTAAGTTATTACACTAGCAAAATTTCATTGTAAAGTTAAGTAATGGCAGGGCAGCTTGGCCAAGCGGAATGTGCCTCCTATGCAATGTGGGAAGTTGTGAACGTGCCATGTGACCTTGGCAAACATGTCTGCAGAAAGTGTCTCCGGTTGTAGAAGCTTGAGCTTTGGGTTTCAGAGCTCAAGCGGCGGCTGGAGTCAGTGGCGCATCCGTGAGGTGGAGGACTACGTGGATGGCACGTTTCAGGGGGTAGTCAAGCAGGTGCCTAGGCAAGCACAGTCGGTGGGGAGGTACTGGTTGGCTGTTGGACGGACAAAGAGGTCAGGGCAGGTCGTGCAGGAGTTCCCAGAGACATCCCACTTTCTAACCGGTATTCAGTTCTGAGTACCGATAGGGGAGAGGGTTCCTCTGGAGAGTGCACCAAGAGTCATGACCGGAATGTCATGGCTGATTCAGCTGTGCTGTGATGGAGAAAAAGGGACAAGAGGGCAATTGTGGTAGGGAATTCTGTGGTTAGAGGAACAGATAGGCATGTTTGTGGTTGTAGATGTGATTCCAGGATGGTATGTTGCCTCCCTGGAGCAAGGGTCATGGATATCACCGAGTGGCTATAGAGTATTCTAGAGGGTGAGGGTGCACAGCCGGAGGTTGTGGTCCACATTGGTACCAATGACATACATAGAAAGAGGGATGAGGTCCTGCAACAAGAATTTAAGGAACTAGGTAGCAGATTAAAAAATAGGACCTCAAAGGTTGTAATCTCTGGGTTTCTTCCGGTACCACGGGCTAGTGAGTATAGGAATAGGAGGTGAATGCATGGTTGAAGAGATGGTGCAGGAGGAAGGGCTTTAGTTTCCTGGATCACTGAGCCTGTTTCTGGCGAAGGTGGGATCTGTACAAGTTGGACGTGTTGCACCTGAACCGGAACGGGACCAACATCCTTGCTGGGAGATTTGCTAGTGCTGTTGTGGGGGGTTTAAACTAATTTGGCAGGGGGATGAGATACAGAGTGGAGGTACAGTAGGGGGTGATGTACAATCAAATATAGAAGAGAAACTAAGTCAGTCTGGAAGGCAGAGTAAATATAGACCTGTTAAGGCACAAGCGAAAAATGCAAGGCTGGATTGTATCTATTTTAATGCAAGGAGTCTTACTAGTAAGGCAGATGAATTGAGGGCGTTGATTAACACAAGAGAATATGATATTATTGCTATCACCGAGACATGGTTGAGGGAAGGGCAGGACTGGCAGCTTAATATCCCAGGGTATAGAATCTTCAGATGTGATAGGGGAGGGTGTAAAAGAGGAGGTGACATTGCACTGTTGACTAAGGAGTCAATTACTACAATAAGGAGGGATGATATCTTAGAAGGTTCCTCAATGAGGCAATATGGGTAGAACTTAAAAACAAAAAGGGGCCAACCACTTAGCTGGGAGTGTACTACAGGCCTCCAAACAGTCAGGGAGAGATGGAGGAGCAGATATGTAGGCAAATCTCAGAGAGGTGCAAAAATAATAGGGTAATAATAGTAGGGGATTTCAACTTCCCCCATATTAGAGGGGATAGAGTGCAAAAGGCTTAAAGGGGGTGGAATTCTTCAAGTGCATTTAGGAGAGCTTTTTGAGCCAGCACGTAGAGAGTCCTACAAGAAGAGGGGTGGTACTGGACCTAATCCTAGGGAATGAAGCCAGACAAGTGGTAGAAGTGGCAGTGGGGGAGCATTTCAGGGATAGTGATTAAGATTTAAGGTAGTTATGGAAAAGGACATAGAGGGTCTGGAAATAAAACTACTGAATTGGGGGAAGGCAGATTTCAATATGATAAAACAGGATTTGGCCAAAGTGGAATGGGAGCAGCTGGAAAGCCCAGTGGGAGTCATTCAGAAAGGAAATAGTGAGAGTTCAGGTCCAACATGTTCCCATAAAGGTGAAGAGTAGGACCAACAAGTCCAGGGAACCCTGGATGTCAAGGGATATAGAGGATTGGATAAGGGAAAAAAATGAGGCTTATGGCAGATTCAGAGTGCTGAAAACAGCGGATGCCCTAGAGGAGTATTTAAGTATCTGGGGGGGAGATACTTAAAGTAATTAGGAGAGCGAAGAGGGGGCATGAAAAAACAGACAAGATAAAGGAAAATCCCAAGGCGTTTTATTAGTATATTAAGGGAAAGAGGATAACCAGGGAAAGAGTGGGGCCCATTAAGGACCAAAGTGGCAATCTGTGTGTGGAGCCATAGGATATAGGTGAGTATTTAAATGATTACTTTTCATCTATGTTCACTATGAAGAAGGACGATGTAGGTGTAGAGATCAGGGAGGTGGATTGTGATATACTTGAACAAACTAGCATTGAAAAGGAGGAAGTATTAACTGTTTTAGTGGGCTTAAAGGTGGATAAATCCCTAGGCCCAGATGAGATGTATCCCAGGCTGCTATGTGAGGCAAGGGAGGAGGTGGCAGGGGCTTTGACACAAATTTTCAAATCCTCTCTGGCCACAGGAGAGGTACCAGAGGACTGGAGGACAGCGAATGACAGCAGGGATAAACCAGGTAATTACAGGCCAGTGAGTCTAACGTCAGTGGTAGGGAAACTATTGGAAAAAATTCTGAGAGACCGGATTAATCTCTACTTGGAGAGGTAGGGATTAATCAGGGATAATCAGCATGGCTTTGTCAGGGGGAGATCGTGTCTAACAAATATGATTGAATTTTTCAAGGAGTTGGCTAGATGTGTAGATGAGGGTAAAGCAGTTGATGTAGTCTATATGGACTTCAGTAAGGCTTTTGATAAGGTCCCACATGGGAGATTGGTTAAGAAGATGAGAGCCCATGGGATCCAGGGTAATTTGGCAAATTGCATCCAAAATTGGCTTAGTGGCAGCAGGCAGAGGGTGATGGTCGAGGATTGTTTCTGCGAGTGGAGGCCTGTGACCAGTGGTGTACTGCAGGGATCAGTGCTGGGAGCATTACTGTTTGTAGCATACATTAATGATTTGGATGTGAATGTCGGAGGTATGATCAGTAAGTTTGCAGATGACACGAAAATTGGTGGTGTCATAAATAGTGAGGAGGAAAGCCTTAGATTGCAGGACGATATAGTTGAGCTGGTAAGATGGGCGGAGCAGTAGCAGATGGAATTTAATCCTGAGAATTGCCATTTTGGGAGGACTAACAAGGCAAGGGAATATACAATGGATGGCAGGACCCTAGGAAGTACAGAAGGTCAGAGGGACCTTGGTGTACTTGTCCATAGATCACCAAAGGCAGCAGTATAGGTAGATAAGGTAGTTAGGAAGGCATACGGGATACTTGCCTTTATTAGACGAGGCATAAAATATAAGAGCAGGGAGGTTATGATGGAGCTGTATAAAATGCTGGTTAGGCCACAGCTGGAGTACTGTGTACAGTTCTGGTCACCACATTATAGGAAGGATGTGATTGCCCTTGAGAGGGTATAGAGGAGATTCACCAGGATGTTGCCTGGGCTGGAACATTTCAGTTATGAAGAGAGACTCCTTGGAGTGGAGAAGACTGAGGAGGGACCTGATTAAGGTATACAAAATTATGAGGGGCATTGATAGGATAAATAGGAAGAAACTTTTTCCCTTAGCAGAGGGGTCAATAACCAGAGGGTTATTTAAGGTAAGGAGCAGGAGGTGTACAGGGGAGTTGAGGAAAAACATTTTTCACCCAGAGGGTGGTTGGAATCTGGAATACACTGCCTGAAGGGGTGGTAGATAAGTCCCCTGGGCCAGATGGGATTTATCCTAGGATTCTCTGGGAAGCTAGGGAGGAGATTGCAGAGCCTTTGTCCTTGATCTTTATGTCGTCATTGTCGACAGGAATAGTGCCGGAAGACTGGAGGATTGCAAATGTTGTCCCCTTGTTCAAGAAGGGGAGTAGAGACAGCCCTGGTAATTATAGACCTGTGAGCCTCACTTCGGTTGTGGGTAAAATGTTGGAAAAGGTTATAAGAGACAGGATTTATAATCATCTTGAAAAGAATAAGTACATTAGAGATAGTCAGCACGGTTTTGTGACGGGTAGGTCGTGCCTCACAAACCTTATTGAGTTTTTCGAGAAGGTGACCAAACAGGTGGATGAGGGTAAAGCAGTGGATGTGGTGTATATGGATTTCAGTAAGGCGTTTGATAAGGTTCCCCACGGTAGGCTATTGCAGAAAATACGGAAGTATGGGGTTGAAGGTGATTTAGAGCTTTGGATCAGAAATTGGCTAGCTGAAAGAAGACAGAGGGTGGTGGTTGATGGCAAATGTTCATCCTGGAGTTTAGTTACTAGTGGTGTACCGCAAGGATCTGTTTTGGGGCCATTGCTGTTTGTCATTTTTATAAATGACCTGGAAGAGGGTGTAGAAGGGTGGGTTAGTAAATTTGCAGATGACACTAAGGTCGGTGGAGTTGTGGATAGTGCCGAAGGATGTTGTAGGGTACAGAGAGACATAGATAGGCTGCAGAGCTGGGCTGAGAGATGGCAAATGGAGTTTAATGCGGAAAAGTGTGAGGTGATTCACTTTGGAAGGGGTAACAGGAATGCAGAGTACTGGGCTAATGGGAAGATTCTTGTTAGTGTAGATGAGCAGAGAGATCTTGGTGTCCAGGTGCATAAATCCCTGAAGGTTGCTAACCAGGTTAATAGGGCTGTCAAGAAGGCATATGGTGTGTTAGCTTTTATTAGTAGGGGGATCGAGTTTCGGAGCCACGAGGTCATGCTGCAGCTGTACAAGACTCTGGTGAGACCGCACCTGGAGTATTGCGTGCAGTTCTGGTCACCGCATTATAGAAAGGATGTGGAAGCTATGGAAAGGGTGCAGAGGAGATTTACTAGGATGTTGCCTGGTATGGAGGGAAGGTCTTACGAGGAAAGGCTGGGGACTTGAGGTTGTTTTCGTTGGAGAGAAGGAGGAGGAGAGGTGACTTAATAGAGACATATAAGATAATCAGAGGGTTAGATAGGGTGGATAGTGAGAGTCTTTTTCCTCGGATGGTGATGGCAAACACGAGGGGACTTAGCTTCAAGTTGAGGGGTGATAGATATAGGACAGATGTGAGAGGTAGTTTCTTTACTCAGAGTAGTAAGGGCGTGGAATGCCCTGCCTGCAGCAGTAGTAGATTCGCCAACTTTAAGGGCATTTAAGTGGACATTGGATAGACACATGGATGAAAATGGAATAGTGTAGGTCAGATGGTTTCACAGCTCGGCGCAACATCGAGGGCCGAAGGGCCTGTACTGCGCTGTAATATTCTAATCTAATCTAGAGGCAGGAACCCTCACAGCATTTAAGAAGTAAAAGATGAACACTTGAAAAGTCATAGCATACAAGGCTAAGGGCCAAGTGTGGGAAAATGGAATTAGTTTGGATGGGTGCTTGATGGTTGGCGCAGACATGTTGGGCCAAAGGGCCTGTTTCTGTGCTGTATAATTCTATGACTCTAAGATCTGAGTCAGCCTGGACTGGTGGAGTATGAAGGAGTGATCGTAGCTGCCAGGAAAGTGAGCGCACACATGGAGGAAGCTCTTGTTGTGGTCTCAAACCAGTTGGACATTGAGGGAGTGGAAGCCTTTCCTGTTGATCTCACTGGCTGGCCTTTGAGTGTTTTGATGGCCACATGGGTGCAATCAATGATGCCCTGCACCAGGGGGAATCCAGCGATGAAAGTGAAACCCAATGCCTCCTGTCCCTGCGAGGGATGTAAATGAATGTACTGTCCAGCTCTGGCAAAGAGGGCATCAGTGATCAGCAAGATGCAGTGGTGTGCAGCCGCTTGTGAGATGCCACTAGGTTTACAGCATGTGAACCTCCTGAAATCTGTGTGCCACTTTTCAAATTCCACCCTCCCCCTCCAACTGGCTCTTAACAAGCTTTTTCACGACTTTAATTGGCCTCAATGGGGAGGAGAGCACGATCCCTGTCTTGCCCTCTCCTTGCTCTGGTAAATATTGCTGGCGCATGGAATGGCATCCTAAAAGTGACACACTTTCCGCCCTTTCATTCCCCACTTTGTGGGGGGCCCATAAATCCAGCTAATGTTTTAGGTTGATGACCTTTCATCAGAACCCATTCTGTTTCTCTCTCCACAGATGCTGCCAGACCTGCTGAGTATTTCCAACTTTTTTCTGTTTTTTATTTCACATTCCTGATCCCACTCTCAAAGATTTCGCTTGAAAAGTCTGTGAGCTTCAATACCGGGCAAGGAAAGGATTGGGATCAACTGTGCTACTGAAGGATTTTGGACTCTTTAATATTAATTACCTACTAAAGGAAATAAGTTTGGTTTAAAATTTTAACAACATAAGAACATAAGAAATAGAAGCAGGAGCAGGCCACGTGGCCTTGAATCTGCTCTGCCATTCATTAAGATCATGGCTGATCCTCAACCTCATCTCCACTTTTCTGTCCAATCCCCATATCCCTTGATTCCCTTAGTGCATAAATATCTTTCGATCTCAGCCCTGAATATAGTCAATGATGGAGCATCCACATCCCTCTGGGGTAGCAAATTTCCAAAGATTTACAATCCATGAGTGAAGAAATTTCTCCTCATCTTAGTCCGAAATGATCGACCCCTCATCCTGAGGCTTTAACAAATTCAACAAAGAAACTGCTAAACTGACAGTTCAATAAGATGCTGGGAGGATTAGCCACATTGGGAAAGTCTTATTCAGCAGACCATCTAGAAAGTTAAAGATAAGACAGTTGTGAGGCCTTGACTGTCAGTGCGAAGCTGTTGTAAATGCCAATGCTGTAGTATCAACTTCTTTTAAACCATAGGAAAGAGATGATGGGTTGGAATTTATACTTCGCGGCGGCAGGTGAAAACAATGGGGGCGGGCCACACATCACGGTGCGGCAGCTCATTTAAATAGCTGGGGTAGACTCCCCCCACCCCCACCACACCCCGATGACCTGGAGGGAGCACGCTCTGTGTGCAGGCGCTGATGCCATTTTTAAAGGGCTTCAAGCCCTAACTTTAATTTAAATATTTAAAGACAAATTTAATTTAAAAAATCAAATGCATTCATTCTGCCCCTTTTCCACCCCCATTAACAGTTAAATTAATTTTTTCCCTCTCCCTCCCCCGCCCATCCAAAACACTTACCTTGTCCACCTGACATTTCCCCCCAACCCAAGTACATAAACTTTAAATTATAACCCTTCCGACCATTCCCTACACCAATCAGATTACTTTGACCCCGCTGCCTCCCTCCCCACCAGTGTGAGAAATTTACCTGCTTCCCCACCCCCCCCACCCCCCACCAGTGTTCTGCCTTAGTTCCCTGGACGAGGATCCGCAGGCACGTGAGTGCTGGCCAGCGGCATGAAGATCGCTCTGGGACGAGCAGCAGGAGCGCAACGGTAATTAATTAATTATTTTTAATTAATTTACATATTGAAATGGGGCTCCGGTCACCAAGCGGCGGGAGGGCCGCCACAAGACCACACCGCAGCTGACAGTATTGGGCCGGGGTATTGGGATCGGGTGTCGTGATGGGGGAGGGTTGGATGGCTGCCATACACTCCGAAGCTGGGGGGGTCTGTAAAATTCACCCCAGTGTGTTCTTACAAGTGAGAAGGGTAGAAAACCAGCCCTTTTAGTAAGTTTAAGGAGAAAGTTAATTACACAGTCTACAGGACAGACCAGGGACAGACCAGAGGCAGACCAGAGACTATACAGAGACAGTCCAGCGACACATCAGAAACAGACCAGAATCAGACCAGAGGCAGATTAGTGACAGTTCAGAGATAGACCCAGAGACAGATCAGAGACAGTCCAGAAAGACACCTAAGGCAGTCCAGAGATAGATCGGTGACAGTCCAGATGAAGTCCTGATACAGACCAGAAACAGATTAGAGACAGATCAGAGACATACGATTACATAGGATGTATGGCACAGAAATAGGTCATTCGGCCCAACCAGTCCATACCAACATTTATGCTCTCTCAAGCCTCCTCCCATCTTTCCTCATCTAAATTTATAATTGTAACCCTCTATTCCCTTCTCCCTCGTATGCTTGTCTAGCTTCCGCTATTCACTTCAAACACTCCCTGTGGCAGCGAGTTCTACATTCTCACCACTCTTTAGGTAAAGAAGTCTCTTCTGAATTCCCTATTGGATTTCTTGGTGATTGTCTAATATTGATGGCCTGTAGTTGTGCTCTTCCCAACAAGTTAAAACATTCTCTTTGTATCCACTCTATCAAAACCTTTCATAATTTTAAAGACCTCTATTAGGTCACCCCTTAACCTTTCTTTCAAGAGAAAAGAGACTCAGCCTGTTCATCCTTTCCTGATACGTATACCAATGCATTTCTGGTATCATCCTTTTTAATCTTCTCTGCACCCTTTTCAGTGCCTCTATATCATTTTTATACTATGGCTACCAGAACTGCACACTGTACTTGTCTAACCAAGGTTCGATACCAGTTTAGCATAATTCCCCTACTTTTCAATTCTATTCCTCTAGAAATAAAACCTAGTGCTTGGTTTGATTTTTTATGGCCTTGATAACCTATGGCACAACCTTTGTATTGAGATTCCTTTGTTCCTCTACCCCACCTAGACTCACACCTTCCAAGTAATAAATCACCTCCCTGACCTTCCCACAAAAAATACAACCTTACATTTATCTGTGTTGAAGTTCATTTGCCAATTATTTGCTCATTCTGCCAGTTTATTAATGTCCTCCTGTAATTTGTTGCAGTCCTCCTCAGTATTGACGAACCCCGCTCCCTCCCCCACCCCGCCGCCAATTTGGTGTCATCTGCAAATTCAGAAATTGTGTTTTTGATTCCAAAGTCCAAATCATTAATGTAAATTGAAATAGAGCAGAGACAGATCACAGACAGTCCAGAAAAAGACCTGTGACATTCTAGGGATAGACCAGAGACAGACCGAGATAGGCCGAGACAGACTGTGACAGACCAGAGACAGTCAACCAGACATACCACACACAGTGCATGAGACAGTCCATGAAGAGACCACAATGACTGATCAGAAGAGCATGATACAGGACGTCGATGGATTGTTAACCTCTCAGTCTCCCGAGGGAAATTAATTGGCCATTCTGAGTTTCGAATTTATGAGTAACTTACAGATTGTATGAATATCTCTGTAAAACTAGTCGTATTTTAATGTTATTAAAGCTAATTGTTAGGAAAGTTTAAAATCGGCGTTGATCTGATTACCCTCCAGAGTAAAGAGAGTTTAAATAAATACCCTACACCACCCTTCATGCTGAATAGGCTAATAAGACACAGTGCCCAGGTCCACATATAGGGCAGGAATTTTATTTGATTGAGGGGCGGGATTGGGGCGGGCAGTTGCTTGCGCCTGCCCCTTGGGTTATCATGCCAGTTTCCCGATGCAAAACCAGCACGCTCCAAGTTTAAAAGGCTTCGCTGAGAGTGCTAAATGGCCAGTTAAGCCACTTAACGAGCTTGTCAGCTTGTTAAGGGCCAGTTTTGAATTTTCATTTGGAGGCACAGATTCATGCAGGGTCCGAAGCATAGCAGGGAGGAGGAGGTGTAAACAAAGTGGGAAAACAGTCCGAATGGCGGGATAGCAGCAAGAGGCTCCATCAAAGATGGAAGGCTCAGAAAAGGCCCTCGATCACAGGCAACCAGACCCACAGAGTCAGGGGAACTATCTGTCATATTTCCTCTTGACAAGGGCATTTTCGGGGGCATGACTTTGGGGGTGGGGGTGTGGGTTGGTTAGTCCCTCTGCTTACGGGCCTCATAGGTTCATGAAAGGGGGGCTCAGGAAGACTGCACATCCCAATTGAAAGGAAGGAAGGACATAATAGGAAATGGGATTAAGCTACTCCAAGATTTGGTCGACTAGTGACCAGAAGCAGCATCTCCAGGACCAGAGGCAGAGCCACAGGCAACAGGGGCAAGGGGCAAGAAGGCAACAAAGATGAAACTTTCAGCAGAAGGTCTACCGTCAACGGAGAAGCTACCTGGACATGTTGGAATGTCAGTGCTGAAGAAGGCGGGGCCTGTCCAGGCAGATATTTTCTTTATTTGTTCATGGGATGTGGACATCGCTAGCAAGGCCAGGATTTGTTGTCCATTCCTAATTGCCCTTGAGAAGGTGGTGGTGAGCTGCCTTTGTGAACTGCTGCAGTACTTGGAGTATAGTACACCCACAGTGCTATTAGGAAGGGAGTTCCAGGATTTTGACCCAGCTACAGTGAAGGAACGGCGGTCTGGTTCCAAGTCAGGATGATGTGGGGAACTTGCAGGTGATGGTGTTCCCATGCATCTGCTGCCCTTGTCCTTCTAGGTGGTAGAGGTCACGGGTTTGGAAGGTGCTGTTGAAGGAGCCTTGATGAGTTGCTGCAGTGCATCCTGTAGATGGTACACACTGCTGTCACTGTGCGTCGGTGGTGGAGGGAGTGAATGTTGAAGGTGGTGGATGGGTTGCCAGTCAAGCGGGCTGCTTTGTCCTGGATGGTGTTGAGCTTCTTACATGTTGCTGGAGCTACACTCAACCTGGCAAGTGGAGAGTATTCCATCACACTCCTGACTTGTGCCTTATAGATGGTGGACAGGCTTTGGGGAGTCAGGAAATGAATTACTCGTCACAGAATTCCAAGCCTCTGACCTGCTCTTGTAGCCACAATATTTAAATGGTTGGTCCAGTTCAATTTCTGGTCAATGGTAACCCCCAGGACATTGATAGTGGGGAATTCAGCAATGTTAATGCCATTGAGCACGATTCTCTCTTGTCGGAGATGGTCATTGCCTGGCACTTGTGTAGCTCAAATGTCACTTACCACTTATCAGCCTAAGCCTGGATATTGTCCAGGTCTTGCTGCATTGGGACACAGGCTGCTTCAGTATCTGAGGAGTCGCAAATGCTGCTGAACATTGTGCAATCATCAGAGAACATCCCCACTTCTGACCTTATGATAGAGGGATGGTCATTGATGAAGCAGCTGAAGATGGTTTGGCCTAGGACAAAACCCTGAGGAACTCCTGCAGTGATGTCCTGGGACTGAGATGATTGACCTCTAACAACCATCTTCCTTTGTGCTAGGTATGACTCCAACCAGCGGAGAGTTTTCCCCCTGATTCCCGTTGGCTCCAGTTTTGCTAGGGCTCCTTGATGCCACACTCGGTCAAATGCTGCCTTGATGTCAAGGGCAGTCACCCTCACCAAGTTGCTGACTTGTGTGCCTTGTTAAGAACCATCTGCTGTGGCAGCTATTGCCATGATGAACAAAAGACACAATGCTGCCTTACTGCAACTACACGGCCAGAGCTTTATCGAAGTACCATGTGCTATTATTTATAACAGAGACACACAAGTGACCCATAAAGTGACCTTATTGATATGCTGGACTACGTTCATGGCCACTCCTACAAGGTGCTCCCCCTGTGGCTGAAGATGAAGTGGAGGCAGACTGCTTGCTAGTACCTTTCTGTGACTGAGATGCCTGTGGTGCCCAGCCTTGTTGTGGAGGTGCCAGTGGGGGAGGTGGGATGGAGGGCATCTCCAGAGGCTGCTGCACCAGCATCAGAGGCAGTCTCTGTCCCAGGGCATAACTCTGCAGATGCTTCGTCTGTTGGATGGGTCATGGGTATGGATGATGATGACGGAATCCTGTGAAGGGCGGTCCCCTCATTGTCATCAGTCACCACGTCAGCCCTGTCAAGGCACCCTTGACTGTTGGAGGAAACCATGAGCTAGAGCGCAGCTGGCATCCATTCCATGCTTCTTTGTGCCATTTGCACCACTGACCTGTCAATGCTACTTAATTCGGTATGCATTCCATGCACATCAGTGTGCTGTTCCTGCATCCTCTCTCAGCGATGATGTATATGTCTCTCCATGAGGTTGACCACTCTCTCAATGGAGGAGCTCATGTGCTCAAAACACTGAGACACTGTGGAGCACATGAGTTGAATGGACCCCGCAGTGTCTCAGGTAACCCCGACATGTGGCCATACATCTCATGCTGACTCTCCATGTGGACTCCCGAGGCTGTGCATCTGTACCCTGCTGAGCAGGCTGCACCTGTCCTCCATCCTCCAAGGGGGACTAGCCACAGCCAACTCTGCCTCCCCTGAATCCTCCTGCTCTGATATCTGATTCACCTTGTCCCTCTCTCTCTCATAACATGTGAGGACCCACTGACTCCTCAAGATCTTGTTGGAGCTCTGTAGGCTCCTGCCCCTCTGCAGCTGGCCCGATTTTAGACATCATAAGATGGTGATAAATAAAGAACTCATGCTACAATTATATAGGGTTTTGGTGAATCCATATCTGGAGTACTGCACGCAGTTTTGATCTCCACATTTAAGAAAGGATATACTTGAATTGGAAGCAGTGCAGTGAAGGTTCACTAGATTGGTTCCTGGGATGAGGGGGTTGTCCTATGATGAGAGGCTGAGTAAATTGGGCCTATATTCTCTGGAGTTTAGAAGAATGAGGGGCGATCTCATTGAAACATTCAAGATTCTGAAAGGGCTGGATAGGGTAGACACTGAGAGATTGTTTGCGCCGGTTGGGGGATCTAAAACACGGGGACACAGTCTCAGGAAAATGGGCTGATCATTCAGGACTGAGGTGAGGAGAAATTACTATACTCAAAGGGTTGTGAATCTTTGGAATTCTCTACCATAGAGGGTTATGGATGCTCCAAATTGAATACATTTAAGGCTGGGATAGATAGATTTTTGGTCTCTCAGGGAATCAAGGGATATGGCGAGCAGGCAGGAAAGTGGAGGTGAAGCTGAAGATCAGCCATGATTGTATTGAATGGCGGAGCAGGCTCGATGGGCCATATGGTCTACTCCTGCTCCTATTTCTTGTGTTCTTGTGATAAGATATTGGAACAATCAACAGATGATCATGTTGCTTAAAATAATGACAGCTCATGCTTTGACAGCTTATTGCATGGGAACATTGCCATGCATCCCCTGAACCTGCAGATGTTGAAGTGTTTTCACCCTGTCTATAGCAGACCCCCATTCCTCAGTCGCCAGCATTCCTGTGTCTTGACACTCTGGCCACATGAAGGGGCCAACTCCTCAAAGTGCAACAATGAAGCAATCTGTGGCACCCCACCGTCCAGGTGTTCCCTCTTGTTCTTCCTGATGTCCAACTCCCACTTGGCCTGCAAGGTGAGAAGAGATGAAGTTAGAATGATGCCTCTCTCATTTACCATTCGCAGCTTTTCAGTTGCATAAGATGTTGCAGACTGTTCTCCAGCCTCCTGTCCATCATCACTAGGGTTCTGACCTATGCTTATGGGTCTTCAAGGCTGCTGAGCACACATTTCTCCCATAGTCAGGTGAACTCTATGCATCCTCAGGATGCCCCTCTCTTTTGCTTCTGGTGACTGGTGATCAGAAGTCATGCCATCTGGGTCTATCTTTGGACTCACCTTTCAGACCCGAGAAGGTTATTGAAGTGTTTATGGCACTGCATCCAGTTCTTACTCACCACTCCTCTGCTGCTGACCTCATGATTCACCTCCAGCCATGCCCTCTTGCTGAGCCTTGCAGGCTTACTTTTGCCACTGGTAGGGAACAGGATGTTTCTGCACTTAGTCACCACCTCTAGCTGCAGCTCCAGTGAGGCGTCAGAAAAACAGGGGTCTGCCCTCGTACAGTGGGGCCTCCCTTCTCACTTCCCTCTGCTCTGCTCCTTCTTTAATCCTTTGGACAAATGGCCACTCAGCAATGGCTGCCACCAGCCCTTTAAATCAGGTCCGCTGCTGTCTATGTCCCATTTCCTTCCTGCATCCACTGCCGGTAATTGGGCGATGAATGCAACTCTGGGCCAATTACCTACTTTCCTTATTGACATTGTAGTGCGTGCATGCTGCCGATGTGGTGCAGGGTAAGGACCCAAAAGTGACTGTGACGTTGGGGTTCTGACCCTGAAGTGTAAATCCCGGCCATAAAGAGGCCACTTGGGTGATACCAGAGGGAACTTGGTGATGTGGAATTATATCCCAGCAGCAGTTAACATCGCAGAAAAGATGAGCAGGAAACAAGAACAATGATCGCTTTTAACAGATAATAAATCAATTTTTCTTCAATCTTTGCAGTCTGCTTTGGTTTTCCTGTCTGCTTTACATGTGAGGTTTCACACAGATCAGTGAGGTGTTCACAGTAGAAGACCTTTAATCACTCCACCATTCGCAACAATGGCTTCAGCGTCCAAGGCCTTAAGCTCTGGAATACCCTCCCTAAATCGCTGCGCCTCTCTTTCCTCCTTTATAACTTTCTTTAAAACCTACTTCTTTGACCAAGCTTTAGGCCATCTGCCCTAATATCTCCTTATATGACTTGGTGTCAAATTCTGTTGGATAACACTCCTGTGAAGCACCTTGGGACATTTTATTACATTAAAGATGCCAAAAAATGCAAGTTGTTGTTGTTTTGTCTCAGTTGAACTGAAGATCTGATATTGATAATTTGCTCATTTTATTTGCAAATTCTAAACATCTACATATATGTATATATGAAATATATATATATATATAGTAAACAACCAGCTGATATCACTGTCAGCCATAGCCACTTATTCCAGCTGTTTTGGGTAATGTTTACTCAATTGTGCTGCTAGGTGGAGCATGTCACAGAAGTTGTTCTGCTTGAGGGACAGTAAAGGGGAGTCAAAGGTGGAGTGAGCTCGTCAACAGGGGAAGAGGGAAGGCAGGTCCTTACCTGTCCAGAAAATGCTGGAAGTGCTTGGTAGTTCAGTCAGCATTTGAAAGCGATAAGACTGGTTACAATGTGGAGGGGATGGTAGCTCAGGTGCAGGGTGTCAACCTTACACATCCCCTTACCATATTTTATAGAGGCTATTGGGACCGCATAACTAATTGGGATAGCTCTCTCAATGGGCTGGCCTTGGCACCCTGGGCTGAATGGCCTCCTTTGCAGGTTAAGATTCTACAGTGTGCTGTGTTACCTCAACACATTCAGTTTTTATTGCAGATTGACAGCGATTGTTTTTGTGATGGGTTTTCACTTTAAGTTGAGGGGTAGGAGGTTGGTGGGTTATAAGGACTTTAAAATAGGAATGAGATGTGTGTGTGTGCGTCTGTGTGCTGAGGTGGTGCAGGGGAAGGGACAGAGGGAGCAGCATGATGGCAGCAAGCCGACAGTTCAAATCATTTATAGAAATTAAGGCAATTTCACTGTCTGTGCTTATTATGGCATTAATTTAATTTGGATTGCTTTTAGCTAATTAACACTTCTAATTAATTCGTTGACATCACAATTAAGATGTCTGTTTGAAATTGGCGTCTCCTGATAATCAGGATGAGGAGGCTGACACTCGCGAGCAGATCAGGCGCGAAAGAGACTGGGAAAAAAATAACAAAAACCCGCGGTTAATGAATTTCCTGTCAGTCGTGGTGATGAGATGAGATTGTCACATCATGATGTTTATGTACAGCAAGTGGCTCAGTTGTAAGATTCCTGATTAATGTTTGTGGGGATTATAATAAAAGGAAGCTGCTTCGCACTATAAATGCGCATTGTTCGACGTTTTTATTTCCCTGTTGAGAGACATTGTTGGGACTTTGCTATTCTGTGTCCGCCAAGGCAGTCTCCATTCTTTAACTTTCCGACTGGGGTCGTTAGCGCTTTTAGCTTTTCTTTTTAAAAGCGCGAGGGAGAATTGCAGAGATCTGCTGGAGAAGCTCAAGATATGGGGAGCTCTTTTTTCCTGTTCTGATGTAGAAATCTGGGAAACACGAAAGTAGAGAAAGGAAGTGGGGGGTTTCATTTAGATGGAGAGACTAGTAAAGCTGTGGTTGTTCTCCCTATAGCAGAGAAAGCTAAAAGGGTGAGATTTCAAAGAGGTGTTCAAAATTTGGAGAGGTTTTGCTAAAGTAGATAAGGAGCAACTGTGACCACAGACAGGAGGGTCAGTATCCAGAGGACACAGATTGCCAAAAGAAGTAGAGAGGAAATAGAAGAAATGATTTTTTAATGCAGCAGGTTGTTATAATCTGAAATGCACTGCCTGAAAGGGTCGTGGATGCAAATGCAATAATAGCTTTCAAGAAGGAATTGGATATACACTTAGAGTCATAGAGTTTTACAGCACAGAAACAGGCCATTCGGCCCAACACGCCTGCGCCGATCATCAAGCACCCGTCCAAAACTAATCCCACTTCCCCGCAGTTGGCCCGTAGCCTTGTATGCTATGGCGTTTCAAGTGCTCCTCTAAATACTTCTTAAATGTCATGAGTGTTCCTGCTTCTACCACCCCTTCAGGCAGTGTGTTCCAGATTCCAACCACCGTCTGGGTGAAATTTTTTTTCCTCAACTCCCCTCTAAACCTCTTGCCCCTTACCTTAAATCTGGTTATTGACCTCTCCACTTAGGGAAAAAGTTTCTTCCTATCTATCCTATCAATGCCCTCATAATTTTGTATACCACAATCATGTCCCCCTTCAGCCTTTTCTACTCCAAGGAAAACAACCCCGGCCTATCCAGTCTCTCTTCATCACTGAAATGCTGCAGCCCAGGCAACATCCTGGTGAATCTCCTCGGCACCCTCTCCATTGCAATCACATCCTTCCTATAGTGTGGTGACCAGAACTTGAAACATAAAGATTTTCAGGGCTATGGGGAATGAGGAGGGGAAAACACCTTGTTGGTTCTTTACTTTGCTCCACAGTGCACAACCTGGCTGACCTATTCGGCCTCACCAGCTGATAATGAGAACCAAGATATCACCTTTGGCACTGTGGACATATTGCAGAAAAAAAGGCACGCTGTCTTTGGCCCTTGTGCTTTATAATCTGCTACTGCTTCCAAAATTCTATTCCGGGTTGATAAATTTTTAATTTTTTTAAATTCATTAATGGGATGTGGGCGTCACTGGCTAGGCCAGCAATTATTGCCCATCCCTAATTGCCCTTGAGAAGGTGGTGGTGAGTTGCCTTCTTGAACGGCTGCAGTCCATGTGGGGTAGGTACACCCACAGTGCTGTTAGGAAGGGAGTTCCAGGATTTTGACCCAGCGACAGTGAAGGAACGGTGATCTGGTTCCAAGTCAGGATGGTGTGTGACTTGGAGGGGAATTTGCAGGTGGTGGTGTTCCCATGCATTTGTTGCCCTTGTTCTTCTAGGTGGTAGAGGATGCGGGTTTGGAAGGTGCTGTCTAAGGAGCCTTGATGCGTTGCTGCAGTGCATCTGGTAGATGGTACACACTGCTGCCGCTGTGCGTCGGTGGTGGATGGAATAAATGTTTGAGGATGGGGTTGTCAGTCAAGCAGGCTGCTTTGTCATGGATGATGTCGAGCTTCTTGAGTGTTGTTGGAGCTGCACCCATCCAGGCAAGTGGAGAGTATTCCTGACTTGTGCCTTGTAGATGGTGTACAGGCTTTGGGGAGTCAAGAGGAGATGTGTTACGCGCCGCAGGATTGCTAGCCTCTGACCTGCTCTTGTAGCCATGGTATTTATATGGCTACTCCAGTTCAGTTTTTGGTCAATGCTAGTCCCGAGGATGTTGATAGTGGGGGATTCAGTGATGGTAATGCCATTGAATGCCAAGGGGAGATGATTAGATTCTCTCTTGTTGGAGATGGTCATTGCCTGGCACTTGTGTGGTGCGAATGTTACTTGCCACTTATCAGCCCAAGCCTGGATATTGTCCAGGTCTTGCTGCATTTCTACACGGACTGCTTCAGTATCTGAGGGGTTGCAAATGGTGCTGAACATTGTGCAATCATCAGCGAACATCCCCACTTCTGACCTTATGATTGAAGGAAGGTCATTGATGAAGCAGCTGAAGATGGTTGGGCCTAGGACACTACCCTGAGGAAATCCTGCAGTGATGTCCTGGAGCTCAGATGATTGACCTCCAACAACCACAAGCATCTTACTTTGCGTTAGGTATGATTCCAACCAGCGAAGAGTTTTCCCCATGATTCCCATTGACTCCAGTTTTGCTAGGGCTCCGTGATGCCACATTCGGTCAAATGCTGCCTTGATGTCAAGGGCAGTCACTCTCACCTCACCTCTTAAGTTCAGTTCTTTTGTCCATGTTTGAACCAAGGCTGTGATGAGGTCAGGAGCTGAGTGGCCCTGGCGGAACCCAAACTGTGTGTCACTGGGCAGGTTATTGATTAGCAAGTGCTGCTTGATGGCACTGTTGATGATATCTTCCATCACTTTACTGATGATTGAGAGTAGACAGATGGGGCGGTAATTGGCCGGTGTTGGACTTGTCCTGCTTTTTGTGTACAGGACATACCTGAGCAATTTTCCACACTGCCGGGTAGATGCCAATGTTGTAGCTGTACTGGAACAGCGTGGCTAGGGGCGCGGCAAGTTCTGGAGCACAGGTCTTCAGTACTATTGCCGGAATATTGTCAGGGCCCATAGCCTTTGCAGTATCCAGTGCCTTCAGTCGTTTCTTGCTATCACACAGAGTGAATCGAATTGGCTGAAGTCTGGCATCTGTGATGCTGGGGACTTCAGGAGGAGGCCGAGATGGATCATCAACTCGGCACTTCTGGCTGAAGATTGTTGCAAATGCTTCTGCCTTGTCTTTCGCACTAATGTGCTGGGCTCCCCCATCATTGAGGATGGGCATATTTGTGGAGCCACCTCCTCCAGTTAGTTGTTTAATTGTCTACTACCATTCACTTCTGGATGTGGCAGGACTGCAGAGCTTAGATCTGATCCATTGGTTGTGAGATCACTTAGCTCTGTCTATTGCATGCTGCTTCCGCAGTTTGGCACGCAAGTAGTCCTGGCTTGTAGCTTCATCAGGTTGACACCACATTTTGAGGTATGCCTGGTGGTGGTCCTGGCATGCGTCCTGCACTCTTCATTGAACCAGGGTTGTTCTCCTGGCTTGATGGTAATCGTAGAATGGGGGATATGCCGGGCCATGAGGTTACAGATTGTGGTTGAGTACAGTTCTGCTGCTGCTGATGGCCCACAGCACCTCATGGATGCCCAGTTTTGCATTGCTAGATCTGTTCGAAATCTATCCCATTTAGCACAGTGATAGTGCCACACAACACGATGGACGGTATCCTCAATGTGACGGCGGGACTTCGTCTCCACAAGGACTGTGCGGTGGTCACTCCTACCAATACAGTCATGGACAGAAGCATCTGCAGCAGGCAGATTGGTGAGGACGAGGTCGAGTATGTTTTTCCCTCTTGTTGGTTCCCTCATCACCTGCCGCAGACCCAGTCTAGCAGCTATGTCCTTTAGGACTCGGCCAGCTCGGTCAATGGTGGTGCTACCAAGCCACACTTGGTGATGGACATTGAAGTCCCCCACCCAGAGTACATTTGGAGCCCTTGCCACTCTCAGTGCTTCCTCCAAGTGGTGTTCAACATGGAGTACTTACTCATCAGCTGAGGGAGGGCAGTAGGTGGTAATCAGTAGGAGGTTTCCTTGCCCATGTTTGACCTGATGCCATGAGACGTCATGGGGTCTGGAGTCGATGTTGAGGACTCCCAGGGCAACTCCCTCCCGACTGTATACCACTGTCCTGCCACCTCTGCTGGGTCTGTCCTGCCGGTGGGAAAGGACGTACCCAGGGATGGTGATGGCAGTGTCTGGGACATTGTCTGTAAGGTATGATTCCGTGAGTATGACTATGTCAGGCTTTCTCTTGTAATTCTGGACAGGATAAAAGAACAATATGATAGGCAATTCTTCTGTCACCTTTAACCTTTGTTTGCTCCCTCCCCAATCTTCCTTACTGATACAATAATGATGATTCCTCCCCCAACCTTTCTTCTCTTCTTCCTCCTTAATCTTCAAACACACCATCATACTTCACTTCCTGCTCCCTGAATTTTCACTGTGTTGGAATCAAGACCCATCACCATACAAGAACACAAGAACTAGGAGCAGGAGTAGATCATATGGCCCATCGAGTCTGCTCTGCCATTCAATATAATCACGGCTGATCTTAGGCTTCACCTCCACTTTCCTGCCTAATCTTCATATCCCTTGATTCCCTGAGAGACCAAAAATCTGTCATCCCAGCCTTAAATGTATTCAACGATAGAGCATCCATAACACTCTGGGGTAGAGAATTCCAAAGATTCACAACCGTTTGAGTGAAGTAATTTCTCCTCAACTCAGTCCTAACTGATCGGTTCCTTATCCTGAGACTGTGGCCCCGTGTTTTAGATTCCCCAATCAGCAGAAACAATCTCAGTGTCTACCCTATCCAGCCCCTTTAGAATCTTGTATGGTTCAATGAGATCGCCTCTCATTCTTCTAAACCCCAGAGAATATAGGCCCAATTTACTCAGCCTGTATTCATAGGACAACCCCCTCATCCCAGGTACCAATTTAGTGAACCTTCCCGGTATAAACTCCAATGCAAGTATATCCTTTCTGAATGGTGGAGACCAAAACTGCACACACTACTCCAGATGTGGACTCACCAAAACACTGTACAATTGTAGCAAGACTTCTTAATTCTTGTACTCCAATTCCCTTGCAATAAAGGCCTACATGCCATTTGCCTTCCTAATAGCTTGCTGTACCTGCATGTTAACTTTCTGCATTCCTTGCACAAGTTTGAACAACAACACTTACCTTTTAAAAAATACTCTGGTTTTCTAATCTTATGACCAAAGTGAATAAATACATACTTCCCTACATTATACTCCATTTTCCACTCCACTCCACATACTCCACTTCCCTACATTATCTCCTACCACAACTCATTCTTTCCAGAGATTCCAAAACTGTGAGCTGTTCACCTATCTCAACATATCACACCCTCATGACAGCCCAAAGAGCTTTACAGCCAATGAAGTATTTTTAAAGTGTAGCCACTGTTGTAATGTGGGAAACGCGGCAACCAATTTGCGCACAACAAGCTCCCAAAAACAACAATGCGTTAATGACCAGATAATCTGTATTTAGTGATATTGGTTGGGGATAGGTATTGGCTCATGACGAGGTTAAAAGGTGCTGAACTGTTGGAGGTATTGGCCAGGATTTTATCTGGGTGGTGGGGGTCTTGATGTCTGGAAAAAGCAACACTGAGAACCCCGCGTCGCCTCTTCTGTCGGCGGCTTGCCGAATCAAGTGCCATTTAGACACTTTACTGGACAGCAGTGGGCCTGCCATGGGATCACGGACTCCACCAATGGTAGTCCCGCCCTCTGAGAGCTGCCAGCCAATCAGAGGTCAGTAACTCTTTAACTGAGCTGCGCCACCATGGAGCCAGTGGCGCAACTCAGTTAGAGTGCTTTAAAAGTGCTGGTGGAGCACCTACCCTAGGCCCAGGAGTGGCGCTGGACCCAGGATACAGGTAGGTCAGAGCAGGATGGGTCACATGGGGTGAGGGCCGTGGGCGAGGTGGGTGTAGGGGTCTTGGTAGCAAGGGCAAGGATGTGGCTCTCAGCGGGCCCACCCTTCCTGATGTTGGGTCCCTCATTCAGTCACTAAGTGCCATTTGATGAGGGAACCCAGCCCCCGCCCAGAGCCAGCAAGCCGTCCATATGGTTTTTCCTGCTGTGCTTACTGTACAGCGACAGGGCATTAATTGCCCAGTTAAGGGCCTCAATTGGTGGTGAGACGGGAAGGCCGTTCACAGGCCTTCCCACCTCACACTTAATTTTGCTGGAGGCCACCATCCTACCCAATTGTATGCTCTCCCCACCTCCAACCCCGCCATGGGAGAGAGCATAAAATTGTCCCCATCATCTTTCGGATGAAGCATTAAACCAAGGCCCTGTTTGCGCTTTCCACCAGCTACTCAATGGCAATTAGGGATGGGCAATAAATGCTGGCCTATCCAGCAATGCTCGCATCGCACGAACGAATAATAAAAAAGATCCTAAGACACTATTTTGAATAAAAGCAGGTGAGATCTTCCCAGTGTCCTGGCCAATATTTATCCCTCAGTCAACATCACTAAAGTAGATAATCTGGTCATTATCACATTTATGTTTGTGGGAGCTTGCTGTGTGCAAATTGGCTGCTGCATTTCCTACATTTCAACAGTGACTACATTTCAAAAGTACTTCATTGGCTGTAAAATGCTTTGGGACATCCTGAGGTCATGATAGGTGCTATAGAAATGCAAATCTTGCTCTCTTTCCATCACTCTACCTCAAATGTGCTCAGAGGTGAAATTAAAAATGGAAACTGAGCAGTTTCTGTATGGGCGGCCAATCCACAATCCCAATTTCATGGGCAAAGGGCTAGTTGAAAATCTAGCCCTCGGCCCCCCAGTTTGGACGTTATCAGAACAACTCGATTAAGTTGCGACTTTTCACTGTTAACAAAAATATATAATGGAAGAGAAAGCCAATAATTTCTTGCTGGCTTTCCACCCTAAGTTTTATTTTAGAGGAATTAAGCTATTATCGATATAGCAATATTACAACAGCAACAGTAATTAGGAGCATAGAAATTACTAGTCAAAAGAAGACCAAGGTCTATCTAGTTTGCCTTCTACTATCCTGGTAATCACATGATGCAATGATAATGGAGTTGTTGATTAATCATTTTAATCAATCATTTATCAGTTAGTCTACAATAGACCCAAATATGTGGTGAGGAAAACCTGAGTGATAGAAAGCTTTGGGAACCATAGGTTCAAAGGCATCTCTGGTTTCCTCCCACAGCCAAAGACTTGCAGGTTGATAGGTAAATTGGCCATTGTAAAATTGCCCCTAGTGTAGGAAGGTGGTAGGAGAATTGAGGGAAGGTGGGGATGTGGTGGGGAATATGGGATTAATGTAGGATTAGTATAAATAGGTGGTTGATGGTCAGCACAGACTCAGTGGGCCGAAGGGCCTGTTTCAGTGCTATATCTCTCTATGACTCTATGACTCTTTTTCTTCCAAGTAAGCTGGCTGGCGGACAGCCATAAAGGCGGGGCTAAAGTGTGGCGAGTCGAAGAGACTTAGCAGTTGGCAGGAAAAAAGACAGAGGCGCAAGGGAAGAGCCAACTGTGTAACAGCCCCGACAATCAAATTTTTCTGCAGCACCTGTGGAAGAGCCTGTCACTCTAGAATTGGCCTTTATAGCCACTCCAGGCACTGCTCCACACACCACTGACCACCTCCAAGCGCGTACCCATTGTCTCCCAAGATAAGGAGGCCAAAGAAGATGTTATAGTCACCACATGTCATGTCTCAGATCGCTCATAAACGTATATATAAATATATTGCTCATATACTTTTATTATCAGAATTAGCTTCTGATTCTAAAGGATATCTAGAGGATATCCTTAAAATTAGAGCTAGGCTGTTCAGGCAGATGTCAGGAAGAACTTCTTCACACAAAGGGTAGTGGAAATGCAGGTAGGTGGAGTTAATAGACAGAGCAGCCGTGATCGAATTGAATGAACCCACAGGCTCAATGGGCTGAGTGGCCTACCCCTATTCCTATGATTGACAACAGGAGCTGTTTATTTAGAATATTTTTCCAAAAGGGATTACTTGATCAGTGGCCTTAAGGGAACAGGCCTTCATAACAACTTGACATCCCAATTGCGCTCCAAACCACACATGACCTTTGGGCAACACCACTGGGAGATCTGCTAGTACTTTACTATTATCACAAAAAACAAGTTCCTCTTGTTACCTCAGTGTTGTTACTATGATATTTAGAAATAAGGCGCAAAGTGCAGAAGCTGAAAAACAAAACTGGCCATCCCAGTGCTCTTTGGATATGCTAACATTATAAAATGATTTGAGTTTGGTTTTCTGATACGCAAGGAGAGAATTCTGTATGGAGAAGCCTATTTCTATATATGGGCACATCTGATGATGATAATGTGCTGCTGCATGGATCATCTTGTGTTGTACTTCTTGTATAATTGTACTTCTGTAACATTAATGGATCCTATTCAGTTATAATGGTCCACTCCATATGTCCTTAGCATGCTTGGGTAAACAGTACGGGAAAGGAAAATCAGAAGCACCTCTTCAAGTTAGACCGTGACAATGGCTTACAGGAGCTGCTGTGAAAGGCAAGTGTAAGCCTGATCTCTTCTTAACTGGGTGTCTGTCACATGTGGAAAATTAGGGCCATATTTAAGAGTCTCCAACCCCAATTATTGAGAGATCTACAGATGTGGTGTCTGTGTCTGCCTGACGTGGAGCATCATTTGGAGGATGTTGAGGACCAACTGGGCCACTATTCAAGGAAAAGCTGGAGGACAAGAGAACCTGAAGCTATCACAACAGCAAAAATTCTTTAACATGCTAGAAAACAGCTGCAAATCCGATCAACGTTTCAATGACAAGAGTTAACCATTGTTCAGATGGGAGTGGGTGGTCACAACGCCATTCTCTCTTGGCCTATGGCATCCTACAACTGAGACAGGTCTCCACGTTCTTTCTTAAATCCACTTCCCTCACCAACACCTGCCTTCCACCTCTCTCGTCCTCTCCTATAGATGCTCCCTTCTAACGGGACCATGGGTATAGATGGAATAATCCAACAATCCACCCCCACCCTCTCCGAACTATTGGACTACCCCATCTTTCATAAGAATGTGCTGCAGATCTATCTGACAGAACATAGAAACAATGGATGTTTTTCCAGCACTCGTCAGTTCCGTGATTTGAGCGGTGAAAACCCATTAGCTGATCGAACGCTCAATAATGTTCACTTGGATATTGCCGAGAATGGTGGGCAAGTCAGCACGATGGGCTGAATGGCCTCTTTCTATGCTGTATCATTCAATAAGTTACTGATAGACTGACCACAGACAACTGGCACTTGGACTTTGTGCTTTAAATGTTTCGACCAACAAGACTGTTTATTCTCTTCATTTCCTTTATTTAATTTGATAGATTCGTCGTATTTCCATTTGAACTTTATTGTGAAATTTCTAATGGAAAAATTGGCCTGGTGAAGTAATCTTACACGCATATCCAAACACTAGCACCCAATCTGAAAAATGAAGCCTGCCTACACCACTGTCTGAGACACAGTTCCACAGGTACAAGGTACCTTGTCCAAGTGTGCCATGTTGACCACACATAGGACTGGTCCTGTCCATAAACAAAGCCAACTCATAGGGTTAACTGGGTAAGATCAGCAGAAGGAACCTTGGCTGCATTTATTTTCCCCATGTTTCCTGGCGCTTCATGTAAAATGTGGGCTCCACCCAACACGCAACCCCCCCACAATGTCAACTCAACCAGGGACAGGCAACAACATGCTGCACCACGGACATTTGACAAAATTATTGACAGCCATGGACATGGGGACAATTAATCTGGATATAAAGTGTATCACCAACCTAATGCCAATTGATATCCATGTTGAATCGCAACAGGGGAAAACTGATCAACCACCTATGTAACTTATCAGTGGTGTGAAAGTGGAAATATCAAGACTTACACTTATTCACAGGTCATGTAAAATCTGCAAGAATTTAAATACAGATCACAAAAACTGAGCAACACATTGCTTCATATAGAATAAAAGGATTTAATGATTTATATTGTAACATTATGCACAAATTATTCACTATTCAACTCCAAGAAAATGTGCTGTCAGCCACATTAAAGATGTTCGAGAATGTGTTCTTGCTTTGTGTTGCTTAAGTGAGATTAATTTTTTTGATCAACACCTTTTTAAATACAGACATCCTAAACATTGCAGGCCACTAAAATTCATTTTGCTGCGTCACATTAGCCTCAGTAGTGACTGAAAAATTCAACTACGTTTCCACAGTGCTGACAATTTAACCAAAACAATACTAAAAAGTAGTTGAATTATATCGTGGCTGCACCAAGACACGGCTCCGTGGTTGGAATGGGCTCAATGCATTCTTTTTCTGCAGAGCTGACTGCAAAAATAATGGATACTACAAGAAATAAATCTGTATTAATTGTGTAGAAAGAATTTGTCTTCAATGTGTAATTGAAGTGTATGTTTTAGGGATAATCTCATTTCCTCACCTACATATCTGAGAAGGAACTTTGTAGTGCCCAGTAGGTGTCAGAGACATCACAGTTCTTCCGGCTGAGTGATGGCAGATGCCCGGCGGTGCTGACTGATGCTGCCCCCTATACTTCTCTACTCCCACCCCCCCACCCACCGCCGCCCAGGGGCAGTGAATGCCGACACAGGATCTGCAAGTTGCGCTATGCCCCGATCCTTGGGCTGGGAGCCACTCCTTTCCCTTGACGAAACTGATGTCTTTGGTGAATTGCCTGAAACATTAGCGGCACATGTTTAAACCATACTTCTGGATAAGGCCGTGTTGGTTCTCACAGACTCGGCTAGAAGGGAGAGGAAGGAAGAAAGTTAGCGAAATGTGCCGTTGAATGGGAGATGGCATTGGGAACCTCAGTCCGACTGGACAGAAATAAACACCTCTAGTGCCCCCTTTATGAAGCAAGACATTTAAAATTACCACAGACCTCAAAATGTTTACCAGGGACACTGACACACATTGCTGACCCCTGAATCCAACTCAAATTAGCAAACTCAGTACAGATTTGGGAGCTCAGACCAATGTCCTTCCCAACCTGTTGGCTCAGTTCCAATCGGGAAAGTGCACTTACATGCACAAGCCCCCACCCCTGCCTCCACACATAGCCATGGAGGAAGCTCACCAGGTGTCCACTTGCAACCTGGATCCATCATTCTCCAAACTGACATAGTGCCAGGTGCATGGCATATACTTTTACCACCTCAATAGGCAATCAGGTAGTTTGTCATCTGTGGTTAAGAATATAATTACATTGTACAGAACACAAATGAACAGCTCCATGTGCCTCAAGCCCTGATTCTGCACATAGTCCAGAAATTTTCCAAATTGTTCAGGAACATCTGTAAACAAGGCAAACCGCTATTGTTTCTGGCCATGCTAGGTGGTTGATTCTTCTCCCTCAATGTGTCATTATTTGGACCCTCGACACAGAGGGATTAAATAGGAGAGAAGGGGAGGGGCTCAGCTTGGAACTGTGTAAAACCGAGAATATAAAGTACAGGCAATGTGTGTTCAATCTGTAGCAGAATGCTGAGGGTTTAAGCACTGCTATCAGCCAGACAGAGAAACAATTTTAGTTTTTATCTGTATGTTTCTATCTACCTTTCTGTCATAATTTCTGACAGCCGACTTCAGTTTCAGACTCAGGTGGAACAGGTATTGTTGCCATGGAGGTCCCCTAGCAACCATAGGTGGTCAGGTGGAAAACAGTTAACCAGGTTACCTGTGCTGTGGGATGAGATGAAAAGCAGGGGACATGGCCCCAGGGAATTTTGCACTGTTTACCTCCTTTTTTTATTACCTAACAAGAAACCTGGAGCCATTAACATTAAAAGAAAAAGAACAGTGAGCTGAATGAAATGAATAGACAAATGCTATCTGTATACAGAGCTTTACTCTGCATATAACTTGTGCTGTATCTGCCTTGGAAATGTTTGATGGGACAGTGTAGAAAGAGCTTTCTCCTGTATCTAACCATTTTATTCTTGTCTTAAGAGCGCTTGTTACTGACACTGGCTGCCTGAAAGGAAAAGTGTTCCATGGCATTGACATCCATTGCTTTGATGAGCACTAAATTCAACTAAAAATGTTCGAAGAAGCTTGGAGACTAATTTCTGGTTCATCGTTGCACCAGTTTCCAATAGGTATCCTCGCTCTTTATTATTTTCAGTCAGTTGTAGCATTTTCACCTCTGAGTCTGAAAGTTGTTGGTTCAAATCCCACTCCAGAGACATGAGCACAAAATCTAGGTTGACTTTGAAAATGCAGTATTGAGGGAGTGCTGCGCGGTCTTTCGGATGAAATGTTATACTAAGGCCCCATTTACCCTCCAAGGTGAATGCAAAATATCGTATGGTACCATTGAAGAAAGAAGAGGGAAGCTCTCCCTGGTGTCCTGGCCAACATTTATCTCTCAACCAACAGCACTAAAATGGTCATTTATCTCATTGTTGTTTGTAGGGCCTTGCCATGTGCAATTTGGCTGCTTCCTTTGCCCACTTTGCAACACTTAAAAAGTACTTAATTGACCTGTGAATTGTCTTGTGAAAGTTTCTATATAAAAAGCAAGTTCTTTCTATAGATGCAAGACAATACACAGGTTCAGAACAGAAGCAGGGAGAATTAGCAAGTCAAGAAGTAGGGGTGAAATCTGGGGTTTAAAATCCCATAAGATTGCAGGAAGAAGAGAAGTGGGGAGATGGGGGAGTTAGCAAACATATTGAAAACCAAGGCAAAAAAGGGAGAATGGAATGAGCAAAAATCAGACAGGGAACCAGCTCATTGGGTACCTTTTCTGATCATCAAAATCACCTGACAGCTGTTTAACTTCCTATTGACAAATTTATTGAAAGACTTGTGCTGGTAAAAAAGCTAGATATGCTTTTCAATGTATTTCCACAAGAATGAATATGTAAATATTTAAATATGCAAATGTACATCAAATCTAAATTAATCAAATCTGACTAGGTTAATTGCATGTTTACACTTTAAGTTTTTAAATTTTAATTACTACTATAACTGGCAGAATTTAAATACATGGCCCGATGTGTGTTCTGAGTGCTGGAATTAAGTAACACCTATTAAAATATCATTTCCAACTTCAGGCATCTCATTACAATCTCTGATACTGAAAATTTTCTGTTGTCAAGCTCCCTGACTCCACTACTGCTCTATAAATCTCACTGACACAAGGTCAGAGGATAGTTTCCCTTTTGGTTCTATTTAATGGTGCACAGAGTTCTCTGAATCCTGAACTAGCGAGAGGCATGGCATCTTTTACTGGTGCAGAATAGACTCGATGGGGTAGAAAATGAGCATTGCTGTGCTCACTTTATGGGTGTAAAGCAGGCTGAAAATTGGCCCAATTATGGGGTCCAAGGACTGAAATTAGGTGAAACCATTGTTACGACCAGGTGAAAAAGAGGTCCAGGGGTCCCTTTCAGCCTTCACCTGGTCTTACTGTAACAAGGTTTAATTTTAAACAGACTGTGTTTTTAGCTCCCCCTTGGTGAATTCTTGTTCACCGCTTTCCAATTATAAGGCAAAGGAACCAGCAGAAACAGGCTTTCGTAGGTTTAAAGAAGAAACATTGAAATGTATTTAAACTTAAACTCTAATTCAGTTAACACCCACAGATACACAACGTGCCCACGCTAGCATGCACATGAGATACACACATGCAGATAGAGACATAAAAGAGCAGAAGAAAAATAAAGTGGAAAGGTTTGAGGCAATATCTGAAGACTTGTTGTTACGGTTCTTCAAGCTCACTATAGAGTTCTTGATTGTAGGTAGATCTTGCTTTTCGTTGGGGCCCAGTATTCTTCTTAAACCTTGTTCACTGTAGGAGACTTTTCTCTCTTGGGGTTCATGTGTCTTCAGTGGATTCAGAGGCTTGTGAGAAAGAAATGGGAGCAGACAGGAGAGATCTTCTCAGTCCAGGAGCAACCAGCTTTCTGCCCAAACTGTTTGTCCAAATTCAAAAAACCCAAGTTGCCCAGCATGTTAGTCATGTGACCAGCTAGTTTGACTATGTCCAATTGTGCGTGTTTGTTCAAATTCAAAAAACCCAAGTTGCCCAGCAGGTTAGTCATGTGACTAGCTAGTTTGACCCTGTCCAATTGTGCTTTCGGCCATCTTAGCAGTCAACCTTCAACGCCCACCTTCAATGTCTGGTGATCAAAAGTCCATTGTGTGTTAAATGTCAGGGAATGGCTGTTAATATGCAAATGTCTTTTCCAGCCACAGCCGATCTGTTCAACAAGTCCTCCCCTCACTCAAGTAACAGTTTAAAATCAATGTTCATGACAAAATTAATGTGCCACATTCTTGGTAGGTGGGGGCCTAGCATGACACCATTTTTTCAGACATTCATGGCAGCCATCTACAATAGGCATTAGGCCCCTTTCATATGCTAACGAGGCCCTTTAGTCCTGTTTTTAGGACCCCTTTGCCAAATTGGGTTGCCCAGAGTGGAGTCAATATTGGGCCTGGTCAACTCAGGCTTTCTGTATATGGATGTAGCCTAGCCAGAGGGTGCAGTTGAAAAGTGTAAGTGGCATACCAGTTCATATGTAACACACTGACAACACTGTAATTGGTATGCAACACACTCCCATCTCTCCATCACTGATATGCAACACATTTCCCAGCTCTATGTTACTGATGGGTAACACACTCCCAGCTCTCTGTTTTTGATATGTAACATAATCCAAGCTCTCTGTTACTGATATCGGTCACAGTTCCAGTTACCTCTAACTGATTCTCAGCTTTCTAAAATATACCACACCCCAGCTATCTATTACTGATAAGGAACACACTCCCAGCTATCAAATTACTGATAAGGAACACACGCCCAGGTATCTATTACTGATAAGGAACACACTGCCACCTATCTATTATTGAAAAGGAACACACTCCCAGCCACCTATTACTGATGAGGAACACACTGCCACCTATCTATTATCGATAAGGAACACACTCCCAGCCATCTGTTACTGCATGGGCATACACTCCCAGCTCTCCATTATCATGTTTAATATAATCTCAGCTATTACTAACAGTTAATACGCTATCATCCACTGTTACAAACTCCTAGCTATCTACTTTCGATATCTCTGAATATTTGTCAACTGATGTACAGAATAGTCCCAACCATCTGATATTGACATCACCATATTTTCAGGACACTTACAGTGTCAATGCTAGCTGTAGCTCAGGTGGTAGCACTCTTGCCTCTACCTCAGAAGGTTATGGATTCAAGTCCCACACCAGTATTTGAGTAGAAAAAGGAAGGTTATCAGTGTGGTATAGAGGGTATGCTGTCTTTTGGATGATGTGTTAAACTGAAGCCCCATTTGCCCTCTTAGGTGGATATAAAAGATCCCATGGTAGTATTCCGAAGAAAAGCAGGGTTGCTGTGCCTGGGTGTCCTGGCTAATATGTATCCCTCAATCAGTATCATATAAAAGCAGATTATCTGGGTCATTATCACATTTATCTCTGGGAGTTTGCTGTGAGCAAATCGGCTGCTACCTTTCCTACATTAGAACAGTGACAACACTTCAAAAATACTTCATTAGTTGTAAAGAACTTTGGGGTATCCTGCGGTCATGAAAGGCATTATGGAAATGAAAGTTTTTCATTTTTTTAAAACAACTATTTGTATTTATATAGTGCCTTTAATGTAGTAAAGCATTCCAAGGCATTTCACAGGAATGTTATCAAACAAAATAGAACACTGAGCTACATAAGGAGATAATAGGGCAGATGACGAAATGCTTGCTTAAAGACGTAAATTTTAAGGAGCATCTTATAGGATGAAAAAGGGGAAGAGAGACAGAGAAGCTTAGTGAGGAAATTACAGAGTTTAAGGCCTTGGCAGCTGAAGGCATGGCCATCAATGGTGCAGTGATTAAAATCAGGATTGCTCAAGAGGTCAGAATTGGAGGAGTGCAACTATCTTGGAAGGTCGTGGGGCTGGACAAAATTACAGAGATAAGAGGGTGTGAGAGGTGGCACCACATCCACTACATTAAACTTTCACTCCTTCCACCACTGGTGCACCATAGCTGACGTGTGTAGCATCTACAAGATGCACTGTAGCAATTCACCAAGTCTTCTTTGAAAGCACCTTCCAAACTTGGGACCTCTACTGCATAGAAGAATAGGTACAGGGGAACACCACCACCCCTACAATTTCCCCTCCAAGTCACACACTGTCCCTACTTGATAATATATTGCTGGTCCTTTATTATCGCTGGGTCAAAATCCTGGAACTCCCAATCTAATAACAATGTGGGTGTAGCTGCATCACAAAGACTGCGGCGGTTCAAGAAAGCAGCTCACCAGCACTACCTCAAGGGCAATCAGGGAGGGCAATAAATGTTGCCAGTGATGCCCACATCCCATGAATGAAATGAGGCTATGGAGGGATTTGAAAATAAGGATGAGAATTTTAAAATCAAGGTGTTGCTTAACCAAGAGCCAGTGTAGGTCAGTGAGCTCATGGGTGATGGGTGAATGGGACTTGGTGCGAGTTAGGACACGTGCAGCAGAGTTTTGGATGACCTTAAATTTATGGAGGGTAGAACATAGGAAGCTGATCAGGAGTGCATTGGAATGATCAAGGCTAGAGGTGACAGAGGTGACAAAGGCATGGATGAGGGTTTCAGCAGCAGATGACCAGATGAGGCACAGGTGGAGCAGGGTGAGGTGGAAATAAATGATCTTAGTGATGACATGGCTATGTGGTCAGAAGCCATTTTGAGTCAAATATGACACCAGGCTTGCAAAAGGTCTGGTTCAGCCTCAAACAGTTGTCAGGGAGAGGGATGGAGTCGGTAGCTAGGGAGCGGAGTTTGTGGCAGGGACCAAAAAGAATGGCTTCAGTCTTCCCAACATTTAGTTGGAGGAAATTTCTGTTTATCCAGTACTGGATGTCAGATAAGCAGTCTGACAATTTAGAGACTGTGGAGACAGTTGCAAGAGATGGCGGTGAGATAGAGCTGGGTGTCGTCAGCGTATATTTGAAAACTAATGCTATGTTTTCAGATGATGTTGCCGAGGGGCAATATGTAGATGAGCAGTAGGAGTGGGCCAATGCTAGATCCTTGCACAACACCAGAGGTAACGGTGTGGAAGCAGGAAGAGAGGCCATCTCAGGTGATTCTCTAGCTGTGATCTGATAGATAAGAATGGATCCAGACAAGTGCAGTCCCACCTAACTGGATGATGGTGGAAAGGTTTTGGAGGAGGATGGTGTAGTCAACTGTGTCAAAGGCTGCACACAGGTCGAGGAGGGCGAAGAGAGAAAGCTTACCTTTGTCACAGTCACATATGACATGATTTGTGACTTTGATAAAAGCTGTTTCAGTTCTGTAGCCAGGTCAGAAAACTGATTGGAGGGGTGCAAACATGGAATTCCAGGAAAGATGTGCACGGATTTGGGAGCTGACAGCATGTTCAAGGACTTTGCAGAGGATAAGGAGGTTGAAGATGGAGCAATAGGTTGCAAGGACGGAGGAATCATGGGTTGGTTTTTGAGAAGAGGGGTAATGATGCTAATTTTGAAGTAGAGGGGGACAAAACCTAAGGAGAGTGAACTGTTACCAATATGGGCTAAGATGGGAGCCAGGAAGTGATGTTGGGTGGTCAGCAGTTTAATGGGAATAGGGTCAAGGGAGCAGGAGATGGGACTCATGAACAAGATGAGCTTGAAGAAGGAATGAGGGGAGATCGGAGAGAAACTGGAGAAAGATGCAAGGTCAGGGCTAGGGTGAGGGGGAACCTTCACTGAAGTTTGGCCTGGTGGGCGAGTGCCAGGGAAGGACGCAGCAGAGGCAGCTGATCGGATGGTCTCAATCTTCATGATGAAGATGAGCTCCTTGCATCTGTTGTTAGAGGTGGGGGTGAGACGATGGAGAGAGGGCTTGAAGAAGATGGTTTTCAGTAAAGAAAAGAAGCCAAGCAGTTATCTTCGTATTTCAGGATGATCCTGGAAAAGTGAGCAATTTTATCAGACAAGAGCAGGACGTGATAGTGCTTTATGTGATCCAGCCAGATCTGGTGGTGAATAGCTGAACCAGTTGTCCACCAAATCCGTTCAAGTCTGTATCCCGAGGAGTTAAAGGACTGGAGATGATGGGCATATAAGAGGGAACAACCAGGGTGAGAGGGAGTAATAGTTTTAATGGGGACTAGGGCATTAAAGGTGAACGTGCGTGTGTGGTTAAGCAAATCCGCTTCTACAGAAAAGTTGTCATAGAGTCATAGAGTTATGCAGCACCGAAACAGTCCCTTTGGCCCACCGTGTCCGTGCCGCCATCAAGTACCTATCTATTCTAATTGCATTTTCCAGCACTTGGCCAATGGCCTTGTATGCTATGGCTTTTCAAGTGCTCATCTAAATATTTCTTTAAAATGTTGTGAGGGTTCCTGCCTCTACCACCCCTTCAGGCAGTGTGTTCCAGATTCCAACCACCCTCTAGGTGAAAAAATGTTTCCTCAAATATCCTCTAAACCTCCTGCCCCTTACCTTAAATCTATGCCCCCAGTTATTGACACCTCCGCTAAGGGAAAAAGTTTCTTCCCATCTAACCTATAATGCCCCTCATAATTTTGTATACCTCAATCAGGTCCCGCCTCAGCCTTCTCTGCTCTCAGGAAAACAACCGTAGCCTATCCAATCTCTCTTCATAGCTGAAATGCTCCAGCCCAGGCAACATCCTGGTGAATCTCCTCTGCATCTTCTCTAGTGCAATCACATCCTTCTTATAGTGTGGTGACCAGAACTGTACACAGTACTCCAGCTGTGGCCTAACTAGCATTTTATCATAGCCTCCCTGCTCTTATATTCTATGCCTCAGCTAATAAAGGCAAGTATCCCATCTGTCTTCCTAACCACCTTATCTACCTGTGCTGCTGCCTTCAATGATCTCTGGACAAGTACACCAAGGTCCCTCGGAGCCTCTGTACTTCCTAGGGTCCTACCATCCATTGTATATTCCCTTGCCTTGTTAGTCCTCCCAAAATGCATCACCTCACACTTCTCAGGATTAAATCCCATTTGCCACTGCTCTGCCCATCTTCCCAGCCCATTTATATCATCCTGTAACCTAAGAATATCCTCCTCACTATTTACGACACCACCAATTTTCGTGTCATCTGCGAACTTGCTGATCATACCTCATTATTCACGTCTAAATCATTAATGTACACTATAAACAGCAAGGGTCCCAGTACCGATCTCTGCGGTACACCGCTGGTCACAGGCTTCCAATCACAAAAACAACCCTTGACCATCACCCTCTGCCTCCTGTCACTAAGCCAATTTCGGATCCAATTTGCCAAATTACCCTGGATCCCATGGGCTCTTACCTTCTTGACCAATCTCCCATGCGGGACCTGATCAAAAGCTTTACTCAAGTCCATGTAGACTACATCAACTGCTTTACCCTCATCTACACATCTAGTCACCTCCTCGAAAAATTCAATCAAGTTTGTGATAAATGGAGGGCCAAAAGCTAGACAATTGGGATTTTGAAAGTGCAGTTGTAATTGAATTGGGAGAGTGCTTTTTCCAGTGGCAGATACAACAGGAAGAAGGGTTGGATAGGGAAGGAGGATATGGTTGGAGAGCAATACAAGAAAGGGATCAGAGATGGCCTTATCTGTGATTGATCTGATGGGAGTAATGAGGCAACGTAAGATGACAAGGGTGTGTCATGAAAATGGGTAGGGGAGTTTAGATGATGGGAGAGATTAAGCAAGGATAGGAGGTCAGTGAACTCAAAAGAGTGAGAACATGATGAATTGAGATGAAGTTTGAAATCACCGAGGTTAAGAAGGCATTCAGTGCAGAGGCTGCGAGAGGAAAGCAGTGCAGCTACCTTGGTGATAAAATTTTTGTGGGACTTGGGTGGACGGTAGAGAATAAACATTTTAAATGAGAGGTGAGAAAGATGGAGCAAGGTGAGATGCTTAAAGGAAGAGAAGGCATCAGAGGCTTATGGGAACAGACGATTGTGTGATTTGGTGATAAGGGCTACACCACCAACCATGACAGTCGGGGTGAGGCAAGTGGTGGAAGGTATAGCCAGGTGGGGAGGCTTCATTTAGGGGGAATTTATCATCACCCCTCAGCCAGGTCTCCATCAAGGGCATGATGTTGATGCAATCATCCACAACTAACTCATGAATGGCAAGGGCCTTGTTCACAAGTGAATGGTCATTACAAATGAGATTATTCATCCCATCTTAATTCATCCATTCAGATTGAGCTTACATCCTCTCTTGCAGCACCCCTCCCCCACAAACCCATGACCTCTACCACCTAGAATGACAAGGGCAGCAAGCACATAAGAACACCATCACCTCCAATTTCTCCTCCAAGTCACACATTATCCTGACTTGGATATATATCAGCTATTCTTTCATTGCCAAAATTCAAGAACTTCCTACCTAACAGCATTGTGGAGCACCCTCACCACATGGACTGCATTGGTTCAAGAAGACAGCTCACCAACACCTTCTCAAGGTGAATTAGGGATGGACATTAAATGCTGGCCTCACCAGCAACTCCTACATCCTGTGAGCAAGAAAACCTAAGATAAAAACCTAACTGCACTTACAAATAATTTGAAGGTTTTCGCCACCACTGCTGTATCTGGAAGCCCATTCCAAATATTGATCATTCTTTGTGTGAATAACTTCATAATGCCAGTCTTGGATTTATCCTTTACTACTTTGAACATATATCCCTTTATTGTACTCTTGTAATTGAATTTAAAGTAATATTTTGGATTTACCTTTCCCATTCCCTTTTTCTGTCTCCATAAGGTCATCTCTCAGATGCCTCTTTTCCAGGATGAAAAGCTAATGTTTCTCTAGTCTTTCCACATAATGCCCCATAACCAGGTTCATGCCAAGTCCTGGTCACCAATCATCTCTGTGCTCACCAATCTACATTGGCTCCCATTCCACCAATGCCTTGACTATAAATCCTTCCATGGCCTTGTCCCACCCTATCTCTGTAACTTCCTCCAGCCCTACAACCCTCCAAGACCGCTGTGTTTCTCCAATTCTGGCCTCTTGTATCATCTCTCCCATCCGTTGCTCCATTATTAACAGCTATACCTTCAGTCATCGAAACCCTAAGCTCTGGCATCCCCTCCCTAAACCTCTCTACCTCTATTTCCTCCTTTAAGATTCACAGGCAGTTTCTATGCCTCATAATAGGCTGCCCAGTGCAATTCTTTTTAAATCAGGGTCTGTCTGCTGGGTTTTAATGAAGGACGGTCTGTTGTACACCTCCCCTAGATCTCCAAAAACAGTTTCAGCTAGTCAGACCTCGGAGTCATCCGACTGAATTACTGGCTCCGCCTGCCCTGTTGGAGCTTGCTTAGACACGGATCAGGTTAGTACACAGGCAGGAAGGATTCCTGGGACTTCCTCCTGTATTTGTTCTGTCTCACTGGCCTTATTTGGCTGGTCTAAGACCACTGGAGCTGCTACCACTTTACATCCAGCCAAACCATTGCATAGCAGCAAATGTATTCCGGCCACAGGCAGACTAGGAACAATTCCTACTGTAACTGGTCCAGAAATTAAGTAACACTGCAAGTGGACTCGATAGAAGGGCACTGACATGTATCCTCCTTCAATACCTTTTACCAGAACCTTTACCTTGAGTGAACTCTGTGGTGAAAAGGTCATGCCTTTACCCAGCACTAAGAATTGAGTGACCCCTGTATCTCGGAGCAGGACAATGGATTTGCCTGTCTCATTAGAGGGGTATGGGTTCATCTTACCATTGCAAGGTGAACCTCTAAAATCCAGAATCAGTGGCCTATACAGTATAGGGGAAAAGGGGCTGGATTTTATATTGCCGCCTCCAAGTGCGGCGGCGGCCGTAAAAGATGATGGCCCACAAGCGCGGGTTCTATTCCCCTGAGCCGCCGCGATAATATAGGCGACAGCTCATTAACATGACCGGGTGGACCACCCACCTCCCCCACCTCCGATTATGTGGAGGGGGCAGGTGAACTGTCCCTGGCAATGGCGTCCAGTGCCAATGCGCAGGCGCGGTGCCACTTTTAAAGGGCTTTCGTCTTTTACATTTACTTTGAATTTTTAAAGAGACATTACTTTAAAATTTACTGCAGTAATGAAATAAGTGTCCCCAATAAATTTACATTTCATCCCTTGTTCTCTCCCTCCCCCAAAACACTCACCTTCTGTACCTGACCTCCCCCCCCACCCCAGCAAAGGTCAGAAACTTTAAACTTTACCCCTTCCCATCACCCCCTAGACCAATCAAGTAAGTTTGACCCCCACTACCCCACTCCCACACTGATAAACAGAGACAGCTTCTAGCAACATTGCTTCGGGAGTTTGAGGAAATTTGCAGGGACAACCTGGGTCATATATTCTTAACAATACACGATGTTGATGCAGGAGAGACCCCACTAATTAAACAACATTTATACTGAATAAGCCCTGACAAATTGGTTCAGTTATGCACAGAAATCAAATATTTGATAGCTATCACTGAGACATTGTTGCAGGATGACCAGGACTGGAATCTAAATGTTCATGGATATTCAACGTTCTGGAAGAATAGGCAGCAAGGAAAAGGAGGCAGGGTAGCTTTGCTATTAAAGGAAGGAATCAGTGCAGTTGTAAGTAATGATAAAGGTGTAATAGATCGTGATGTAGAATCAGTTTGGGTGGAAATAAGGAATAGCAAGGGAAAGAAATCACGGGTGAGAGTGGTCTGTAGGCCCCCAAGGAGTTGCCTCTCTGTAGGACAAGATATTAATCAGGAAATAATGGAGGCACGTAAGAAGGGCACTGCAATTATCATGGGTGATTTTAATCTGCATATAGACTGGACAAATCAAATTGGCAAGGGTAACATGGAAGACAAATTTGTAGAGTGCCTCAGGGATTGTTACTTAGAGCAATATGTTGCAGAACCTACCAGGGAACAGGTTATTTTAGATTTGGTAATGTGTAATGAGGTAGGATTAATAAGAGATCTCATAGTTAAGGATCCTCCAGGGGGAAGTGATCATAACATGGTCGAATTTCAAATTCAGTTGGAGGGTGAGCAACTTAGGTCTCAAACCAGTGTCTTCAACCTAAACAAGGGCAATTACAGAGGTATGAAGAAAAAGCTGTCTAAAGCGGGCTGGGAAAGTAGACTACTGGGAAAGTCAGTAGATGAGCAGTGGCAAACTTTTAAGCAGATATTTCATAACACTCAGCAAACATTTATTCCAGTCAGAAGGAAGGACTCGAAGAGAACAATGAACCACCCATGGATAACAAAGGAAGTTAAGGAGAGTATCAAATCAAAAACAAAGGTGTACAATGCGGCGAAAACGAGTGGTAGACCAGAGGATTGGGAAGGTTTTAGAAACCAGCAGCGGATGGCTAAAAAACTAAGAGGGAGAAAATTGATTATGAGAGTAAATTGGCAAGAAATATAAAAACAAACAGTAAGAGCTTCTATGGGTATATAAAAAGGAAGAGAGTAGCTAAAGTAAGTGTGGGGCCCTTAGAGGATGAGAATGGGGAATTAATAACAGGGAACAGGGAAATGGCAGATAATTTAAAGCAATATTTTGCATCTGTCTTCACGGTGGAGGACACTATAAACATCCCAACAATAATAGATGAACAAGGTGTAAATGGGAGGGAGGAACTTGTAACAATCTCTATCACGAGGGAAAAGGTGCTGGACAAACTGATGGGACTAAAGGCAGACAAGTCGCCAGGACCTGATGGCCTGCACCCAAGGGTTTAAAATAAGTGACTGCAGAGATAGTGGAGGCATTGGTCATAATATACCAAAACTCACTGAATTCCGGTAGGATACCAGCATATTGGAAAACCGTTAATGTGACACCCCTATTCAAGAAAAGGAGGGAGACAGAAAGCAGGAAACTATAGACCAGTTAGCTTAACATCTGCCATTGGGAAAATGCTTGAGTCCATTATTAAGGAAGAAATAGCAGGACATTTAGAAAAGCAGAATGCAATCAAACAGAGTCAACATGGTTTTATGAAAGGGAAATCATGTTTGACAATTTGTTAGCATTCTTTGAGGATATAACAAGCAGAGTGGATAAAGGGGAAGCAGTAGATGTTGTGTATTTGGATTTTCAGAAGGCGTTTGATAAGGTGCCACATAAAAGGTTATTGCACAAAATAGGAGCTCAGGATATTGGGGGTAATGTGTTGGCATGGATTGAGGATTGGCTAACACACAGAAGACAGAGAGTCGGGATCAATGGGTCTTTTTCAGGTTGGAAAGCTGTAACTAATGGGATGCCACAAGGATTGGTCCTAGGGCCTCATCTATTTACTATCTACATTAATGACTTGGAGGAAGGGACAGAATGTCGTGTATCCAAATTTGCTGACGATACAAAAATAGGTGGGAAGACATGTTGTGATGAGGACACAAAGAATCTGCAAAGGGATATAGATAGGTTAAGTGAGTGGACAAAAATTTGGCAGATGGTGTTCAGTGTGGGAAAGTGTGAGGTAATCCACTTTGGTAAGAAGAATAAAAAGGCAGATTATTATTTAGATGGAGAAAGACTACAAAATACTGCAGTACAGAGGAATCTGGGTGTTCTTGTGCATGAAATACAAAAAGTTAGCATGCAGGTGCAGCAAGTAATTAGGAAGGCAAATGGAATTTTGGCCTTTATCGCTAGGGGGTGAGAGTTTAAAAATAGGGAAGTCTTGTTACAACTGTACAGGGTGTTGGTGAGGTCACACCTGGAGTACTGCGTACAGTTTTGGTCCCTGTATTTAAAGAAGGATATACTAGCATTGGAGGCAGTTCAGAAAACGTTCACTAGGTTGATTCCTGGGATGAAGGGGTTGTCTTATCAAGAACGGCTAAACAGGTTAGGCCTTTATTCATTGGAGTTTAGAAAAATGAGAGGTGATCTTATAGAAACATATAAGATTTTAAGGGGGCTTGACAGGGTAGATGTTGAGAAGATGTTTCCACTAGTGGGGGAATCTTGAACTAGGGAACATAATTACAGAATAAGGAGGCACACATTTAAAACTGAGATGCGAAGGAATTTCTTCTCTCAGAGGGTGGTGAATCTCTGGAATTCTCTGCCTCAGAGAGTTGTGGAGGCTAGGTCACTATATGTATTTAAGGAGGAGGTAGATAGATTTTTGAAATCTTGGGGAGTCGAGGGTTAGGCAGAGCAGGCCCGAAAGAGAAGCTGAGGACTGGGACAGATCAGCCATGATCTTATTGAATGGCGGGGCAGGCTTGAGGGACTGAATGGCCTACTCCTGCTCCTATTTCTTATGTTCTTATGTATATGCTGGACAATGATTTAATTGAACCCAGCCAAAGCAGCTGGAGCTCCCCTATTGTAATGGTACCCAAACCTGATGGATTAATCAGACTTTGCATTGATTATTGCAAAATTAATTCAGTAACCCGAGCAGACTCATATTAAATCCCCCGTATTGAGGACTGTATTGACTGAGTCGGAAGCTCCACCTACATTAGTAAAATTCACTTATTGAAATGATATTGGCAAGTCCCCATGACCACCCGAGCAAAAGAAATGTCAGTATTGTCGCCCCCAATGCCTTATTTCAATGTAAAGTAATGCCATTTGGTTTAAACAACACCCCAACAAATTTCCAAAGACTCATGAACCAGGTAATAGCTGGTTTAAAAAACTGTGTTGTCTACCTGCATGACCTGGGAGGGCCACCTGAACCATCTAAGGGAACTATTTAAAGGTTTACTGAGAGCCAACCTAGTGGCCAATCTAGCAAAGAGCGAGTTTGCTGAGGCTAAAGTGACTTATTTAGGTCAAATTGAGGAAAGCTCGAGTCTTGTCAAGGGCAGCATAAGTGCAAGCCCTGGTAGATTACCCCATTCCCAAAACAAAGAGGGAAATCATGGGGCAAATTTTACAGAACACCCGACATCGGGGGTCGTGGCGGGGGGGGCTGAAAAATGCCTCCGGGAGAGGCCTGCCACGGGGCTCAACACCAGGAAGGCCTGACCCGATATTGCCGGTGGTGGTGAGGCCTTGTGACGGCCCCCCCCCCCCACCACTCGGCAACAGGAGCAAAATTTAAATACGTTAATTTATTAAAATAAATGAATTGATTACTTACCAGCTCCCGCTGTCCATTCTGGTGCGATTTGGTGCCCGTGGCCGGCAATCCCGTGCCTTCGGATCCCTGTCTGGGGATCCGAGGCGGAACACTGGTGGGGAGGGGGAGTGGGGCCAAACCAATCTGATTGTTGTAGGGGATGGTGGGATGGGGTGAAGTTAAAAATTCATGAACATTGTTGGGGGGGGGGAGGTCAGGTGCACAGGTAAGTTTTCTTTAGGGCAAGGAATGAATTCTGTGGTTATTGGGGGGTTGGGAGAGGGGCTACAAACATATATTTAATTTTTTTAAACAATATTGATTCACTATATCATTAAATATTAAAATTAAATGGAAGGTCTCAACGCCCTTTAAAAATGGTGCCAGTGCCTGCATAAAAGCTGCTGCGCCATTTCGTGGGATGGACCTCCCACCCTTCCACGTCAACGGTGGGGGGGTGGGGGCGGGGGGAAAGTGTCCACCCCAGCCATTTAAATCAGCCGCCGTACCAATCCAGGAAAGTAACCCACCAGGACTTAGAACCCAATTGTTTTATTATTCCTAAGAAACAATTCTAACTTTAAAACATAATTTTAGAATCAGTTAACTGTTGGTTTTTGAATGAATGTGTGTATGTGCATGAGGGTTAGGATAAATAAGAAGTTATTAAGTCTATTCAGAGATAGATTTGTCTCATATTATTTAAGATTTAGTTTATTAATAAATAGTTGATTTGTTGTTGTTTAAAGATACCTGGTTTGGTGTGTTTTATTTTGGGGGTTAATAAAGTGTTTAATTTGGCTAATTTCTGGTAGGTGGGAAACTTTAGTAATATGCTGTGACCTGTGGAGTAGTGGGACTGAATTGACAGTGCATTACTCCTACCTCAGTCGTAACATATTAATTGGGGGCTCAATTGTCCAGGATCCAAATCCAACGGCAATTACGTTAATTATAAGAGGAGTAATAATTTGAAAGAGAAAAAATAAAAGGAACTAGGTTTCTTGTATAATTGGGTAAAGGCAGTACCATTGGAATGGCATTTGCAGTTGCAACAGTTTTTCTGGGAAAGGAGAATGTGTCCCTCAGTGACTTGACAAATTTAACTAAGGTTAAATTAAAAGAATTGGCAGCATAATTAAGATCAGAATTGAAATCAGGTGCTAAAAAAGCAGAGATAATTGACATTACAGCCCAACATCTAAAATTGGAAGAAGAAGAAGCAGAAAAATATAGTAAGTCAGAGGGTGATGCACTAGATTTAGCTAGTTGAGGCAACTGGAGCTTCAACAGGAAAAAGAAAAAGCAATAGAAATGGCAAAACTTGAAGCTGAAATGGAATTCAGAAAACCTGAACTTCTGTGAGAAAGTGAAAGAGAAGAGATGGAATTTAGGTTAAAAGAGATGGAACTAAGACAAAGGGGTAGTCTTGAATCCAGGGAAAATTCTGGTCAGGAAGAATCTGAATTCAGCCCAGGACCCAGCGAAAAGCTGTTTAAACTCATACAAGTTCTTCCTAAGTTGAGGAAAGGGACATAGAGGCATTTTTCATTTCTTTTGAAAAAATAGGCAAACAAATGAAATGGCCGAAGGAAAGTTGGACACTGCTTATGCAAAGCAGGTTGATGGGCAGAGCTCATGAAGTTTATGCCAAGCTTCCTGAAGAGGCTTCTGCAGATTATGAGATGGCAAAAAAGGCTATTCTTGCTGCATATGACTTAGTCTCTGAAGTTTTGGAACTTATGGAGATTGGCTGGGCAGACGTATGTAGAATTTGAGAGGGTGAAGTAAGTTAATTTTGACCGTTAGATATGGGCATTAAAGATGGAAACCACCACATGAGAATCTTAGAGAATTAATTCTCTTGGAAGTAGTGAGAACTCATGTAGATAACCTGAAAGTTTTAAAAGCTAGGTAAACAGCAGAATTGCTGATGATTTTGAGCTTGTGAATAAGCCAAAACCTTTTGTCCGTCACCCCCATAAATCCGAGAAGGATAGAAAGTAGGAGAGTGAAAGTAAGGCAAGTGGCTTGGACAAGGAGGAACAGCTGGGAATGCCCCAGAATCATCTCCTCAGGCCAGAAAGGAAGGTGCTGAGGGCAGAAGTGAGGTCCGCAGGCCGAAGTGTTATCATTGCCACAAAATGGGTCAACTTTGTTCAGAGTGCTGGAAGTTGCAAGGTAAACCCATAGAACTTGTTAGGGTACACAAAGCTAATGCAGAGAAAAGAGCTCTGACTGATAGTACAGCAAACCAGGCTGTAGCTTTAACAGCAGCTGTAAAACCAGACACAAAAACTAAAGTGAGTGTAGAGATTAAGAATAAGATACCCGAATGTTATAATGAATGCTTGTCAAAGGGAAAAGTAACTCCATATCCTTTAAATAAGGCAGGAAAATCTATCATTATAGTCAGAGATCCAGGAGCAACCCAAACGCTTTTGCTGGGGAAAGGTATAACATTTCCACCAGAGAGCACCCTGAACGCTAAAGTTTTAGTTAATGGAATTAGCGGGGAGTATATACCTGTACATTTATATAAAATGTGCCTAGAGAGTGATCTAATATCTGGGATGGTAACTGTAGGACTTGTCCATAGTTTGCCCATAAAGGGAATTGATCTTCTCCTAGGAAATGATTTGTCTGGATCAAAAGTATCAGATTCTCCTATAATTACAGAGAAACCAAGTGAAGTTAAAGAAATGGAACAATTACAGGAACAAGTTCCAGGAATATTTCCTGCGTGTGTAGCAACCCAAGCCATGACTAAACAGGATCCATTGTCGGAGGTAAAATTGGCACCACAATCAAATAGCTGAGTATCTGAAACCTTATTTGGGGATTTAGATAATCCAAATGAGATGTTTAACAAATCTTCTATAATTGCAGCACAGCAAGCTGATCCAGAGATATACCAAATAGCACAGTCGGCTCTGTCAGAAGCTCAGGTGAAAGGAGTTCCAGAAGGCTATTATATTGAAGATGGGGTTTTGAGGAGGAAATGGAGACCGCCTCATAGACCTGCAGACGTGTAGAAATGCAGCAAGACCGGGACAATATCCAGGCTTGGGCTGATAAGTGGCAAATAACATTCGCGCCACACAAGTGCCAGGCAATGACCATCTCCAACAAGAGAGAATCTAACCATCTCCCCTTGACATTCAACGACATTACCATCGCTGAATCCCCCACTATCAACATCCCTAGGGGCTACCATTGACCAGAAACTGAACTGGAGTAGCCATATAAATACAGTGGCTACAAGAGCAGGTCAGAGGCTAGGAATCCTGAGGCGTGTAGCTCACCTCCTGACTCCCCAAAGCCTGCCCACCATCTACAAGGCACAAGTCAGGAGTGTGATGAAATACTCTCCACTTGCCTGGATGGGTGCAGCTCTAACAACACTCAAGAAGCTCGACACCATCCAGGACAAAGCAGCCCGCTTGATTGACACCCCATCCACAAACATTCACTCCCTCCACCACCGATGCACAGTGGCAGCAGTGTGTACCATCTACAAGATGCACTGCAGCAATGCACCAAGGCTCCTTAGACAGCACCTTCCAAACCCGCGACCTCTACCAATTAGAAGGACAAGGGCAGCAAGTACACGGGAACACCACAACCTGCAAGTTCCCATCCAAGTCACACACCATCCTGACTTGGAACTATATCGCCGTTCCTTCACTGTCGCTGGGTCAAAATCCTGGAACTCCCTTCCTAACAGCACTGTAGGTGTACCTACCCCACATGGACTGCAGCGGTTCAAGAAGGCAGCTCACCACCACCTTCTCAAGGGCAATTAGGGATGGGCAATAAATGCTGGTCTGGCCAGTGATGCCCACATCCCATGAATGAATATTAAAAAAAACAAAGCCTGGACAGTTGTTAAATAGATAGTGATACCACCCAAATATCACCGGGAATTTTTAAGGTTAGCATATGACATTCCTTTTGCAGGACATGGGGGACTCGAAGACTAAAGCACATATAAGTCAACATTATTATTAGCCAGGCCTTACAAAGGACGTGAAGCAATTTTGTAGGACATGCCATACATGCCAAATGGTGGGAAAACCACAACCTACCATAAAACCGGCACCACTAATTCCCATACCAGTGAACTATTTAGCAGGTTATTGGTTAGTAGGACCATTGCAAAAACAAAAGCAGGCCATCAATATATACTAACTATCATTGATATGGCTACTCAATTGCCAGAGGCCATTCCTTTGAGGAAAAATACTGTTAAAATAGTAGTAGAAAAGTTAACCCAATTCTTTACGAGATATAGATTACCACTTGAAGTTCAATTGGATCAAGGTTCTAATTTCATGCTAAGATATTTCAAGAAGTCGTGGGCAATTTGGTTATTAGGCAGTTGAAATCTTCAGCATATCACCCACAGACTCGGGGAGCTTTAGCGAGGTACCATCAAACAATGATTAGAGCATACTGCCATGAATATCCGCATGACTGGGATAAAGGGCCAGACTTTCTTTTATTTGCCACCAGAGATTCACCAAATGAGTCTACGGGTTTTAGTCCTTTCGAATTGGTCTACAGACATGAAGTAAGATGTCTTCTAAAACTCATCAAAGACAGATTTTTAGGACAAAGGAATCAATCCTCAATACTAGACTATGTATCTGTGTTCCAGGAAAGGCTCATGAAACATGCGGTGTGGCTCAGGAACACCTTAAAGCATCCCAAGCCAATATGAAAAAATGAGCAGACAAGAATGCCAACACCCGCAATTTTCAACCAGGGTATTGGTACGTTACCATTACTGGGTGAACCATTAAAAGCGTGGTTCCGTGGCCCATAAAAAGTGATTAAAAGAGTGGTCAAGGTACATTACTTGATTGACACCCCTGATTGCTGGAAGAAGAATCGGTTGTGTCATATCAATATGTTGAAGTAATGTTATGGCAGGGAGGAGGATAAGCCAGTGCAGGTATGTCAGCTAATGGGGACTGTTGGGAAGGAAAAGGATAGTGAGAATGAGGCAGAAGGAGGCCTAGACAATTCTCAGATTGAACCTTCAACGATCCGATTAGTGAATACAGAATGGCTAGGAAAATTGGACAACATGCTTTTGTACTTAGATACAAAACAACGTGAAGGCCTAACTGGGCTTCTCACAACATTTAAAAGGGTCTGTAGGGATAAATCAGGATGTACAACCTTAGCCTCACATGATGTGGATATAGGGGAATCTATTCCTATAAAACAACATCCTTACCGCTTAAGTCCAGACAAACAGGCCCAAGTAAAAGCAGAAACCCAATACATGCTGGAAAAAAACTTAATTGAACCTAGTCAAAGCAGTTGGAGTTCACCAATAATCTTAGTGCCTAAATCTAACAGGTCAACCGACTTTGCATAGACTATAGAATAGTAATTGCAGTAACGAAGGCAGACTCCTACCTAATTCCTCACTTAGAAGACTGTATTGGCAGAGTGGGCACTGCCAGGTTTCTTACAAAGATAAATTTGTTAAAGGGATACTGGCAAGTTCCTTTGACTCCTCCAGCTAAAGAAATATCAGCTTTTGTCACACCAGACGGTCTTTATCAGTGCTGAGTGATGCCATTCGGGCTAAAAAATGTCCCAGCCACTTTTCAGAGATTAATATATCAGGTGGTAGCCAGTGTTCTGAACTATGTAATACTATACAGTAACACCTGGAAAGAACACTTAAACTAGCTAGAAACTCTATTTAAAATACTGCAAGCAGTGGACTTAGTGGTAAGTCTGGCAAAAAGTGAATTTGGTAAAGCAAAAGTAACTTACCCCGGACACATAGAAGGGCAAGGACAAGTATTGCCAAGAACAGCAAAAGTACAAGCCTTAGTAGAGTTTCCTATCTCTAAAAGTAAATGTGAAATCATGAGGTTTTTAGAAATGTGCGGTTTCTACAGGAAATTTGTATGGAATTTTAGTGCTGTAGCTGCTCCATTAACCAAATTGCTACAGTAAAAGTGGTATGGTCAGATGAATGCCAGGCAGCTTTTGAAAAGCTAAAGACAATCTTAACTAATGAACCAGTGTCGGCTGCTCCAAATTTTGCGAAACCCTTCAAGATAGCAATTGACGCTAGCTACCTGGGGGTTGGTGCAGTCCTATTTCAGAATGACGAATTGGGCATAGAAAAACCAGTAGGGCTCTTTTCAAGAAAACTAAATCACCACCAAAAAAGCATTCCACTGTGAAAAATTGGACTATTGCTGGCTCTTAAACATTTCAAAGCATATGTCTGCCAACCCATAACCCAGTAACATTTGTGGAAAATTTAAAAAGCCAAAATGCGAGAATATTCAGATGGAGTTTATTGTTGCAGCCTTATCACTGAAAGATTGTACACATTTCGGGGAAAAACAATGTGATCGCTGATGCTTTGTCATGAATTTAACCTTGTTAAGTTACATGAATAATGATGGTACAAAGGAAATTTCTGTTAATAACTAGTAGAGTGAATGGGGGCATGAATGTGAAAATATGTTTAGACTTTTTTTTCAGTTTTTGTTTTGCATTGTAAGAAATGCATTTAAGAATGGCATTTCATTTTGCCAAGGGTGGAGGTGTCATGAGACTGTTTTTTTCTTGTTTAAAAACTAAGGGGGTCTGTGTACCTTTAAGACTGAGAGAAGTCTTAATATTCTCTGGAACAGTGTGTGCAAGCTGCAAACCTGCTCCTAAGCAACAGCTAGAGAGATGAGGTCATATGCTGTGTCGTATCAGTTTGACTGTGTGTAAGACTGGCTAGAACCGGTTTGATTTGGTAGACTAGCGAAGCGTGCTCACCTTGAAGGAAGGATTTGTCTCTCTCTCGGCAGAAAATCTACATTGGCCTATAGGCTGTGTTTCACCTAAAGAGGAAAAGACCCCTGAAAAGGAATCTTTGCATTGTTGGAGGTAGCAAATTCCTTTTCACTTCCAGTGTCCAAGAAGTCTCTGCCTCAGGAGTGACTTTCTATTGTCTTTTATGTTTCTGGGAATTCTGGAAACTCAGTAAAGTTTCTATGGATAGACTGCTAATTCAAAATCTAAGCAGACCTGTTGTTATACACCTTGTTGAAAGATCTGTGTGATGCCTACTACAGCCAAAGTACCTTGAATGCCTATCCAATACAGACCGTTCATCAACGCGCCTGGAGACTTCGAGTGGCATCTGATTATTTGACTATGGGACACCTCGCTGATCCTTGAAAGTAACCAGATTGTTTTATTATTCCTAAGAAACAATTCTAATTTTAAAACATCATTTTAGAACCGATTAACCATTGGTTTTTGAATGTATGTGTATGTGCATGTGCATGAGGGTTAGGAGGAATAAGAAGTTTTAAAGTCTTTTCAGGCATAGATTTATCTCAAATAAAAGCAAAATACTGCGAATGCTGGAAATCTGAAATAAAAACAAGAAATGCTGGAATCACTCAGCAGGTCTGGCAGCATCTGTGGAAAGAGAAGCAGAGTTAACGTTTCGGGTCAGTGACCCTTCTTCGGAACCCCGGTAGTCAGTTGGGAGGTGAACAATAGGAGCCACCCACACCCCTTCCCACCTGGCTGTAACATTTGCTAATTTCTAGTCAATATGTAACATGCTCTCAGCTATCTTTTATCCAGAATTTTTTTTTTCATTCATGGGATGTGGGCGTCGCTGGCCAGGCCAGCATTTATTGCCCACCCCTATATGCAGCACAACCCAGCTTTATGTTCTTAAAATATAACGTATTCCTAGCTATCTGTTATTAGTGTGCAATCCACTTCCTAGCACTCTGGGTATAATGCATTTCCAGATACCTATTACTGATATGCAACATGCTTCCAGATATCTGTGACTGATATTAGCAATCTCTCAGATATCTGTCACTGATGTCAAGGAACTCCCAGAGAGTGGTTACTGGTATTAATGAAATCCCAGATATCTATGACTGATGTTAATGAACTTCCAGATATCTGTGACTGCTATTAAAAAGAACATATGAAATAGGAGCTGGAATAGGTCATTTGGTCCTTTGAGTCAGCTCCACCATTCAACAAGATGATGACCGATCTTTTACCTCATCTCCACCTTCCCCACGATCCCTGCTTTCTGACCATTAATCAATTCTCAAATTCATGCGAATATATTACTCTTAATCCCATGATTCCAAATTTTGTGTAAGAACCCGTTATGTGGCACCTTATTGAATGATTTTTGAAAATCTAAATAAAGTGCACCTACAGCTTCCCCCTTATCCATCCCATGAGTTACATTCTCAATAAACTCTAACATAATTGTGAAACACATTTTCCCTTTCATAGATGTGTCGACTCTGCTTAATCATATTATGATTTTCGAAATGCCATGTTATCACGTCCCGAATAATAAATTCTAGCATTTTGCCTACTACCAACTGGATTATAGCATCCTCATTCTCTCTTCCTCCTTTCTTAAATAGCAGAGTCATGTTTGCGACCTTCCAATTGCTAGAAACTGCTCTGGAATCAAAGGAAACCTGGAAGATCATAGAATCAAAGCAGTGCAGAAGGAGGCTATTCAGCCTGTCATGTCTCTGCTAGCTCTCTGAAGGAGCAATTCACCTAGTCCCACTCCCCTGCTTCCACTCCCCTGCCTTCTCCCTGTAGCCCTGCACATTCTTTTTTAGATCATATTCCTCTTGAATGCCATGATCGAACCTATCTCCACTACACTCTCAGGCACTGCATTCCAGATCATAATCACTCGCTGCGTGAAAATTTTTTTCCTCATGTCGCCATTGCTCCTCTTGCCAATTACCTTAAACCTGTGCCCTCTGGTTCTCAATCCTTCCAACAATGGGAACAGTTTCTCCATATTACTCTCTCCAGACCCCTAATGATTTTGAATATCTCTATCAAATCTCCTCTCAGCCTTCTCTTCTCCAAGGAAACAGTCCCAATTTCTCCAATCTATCTACGCAAATGAAGTTCCTCATCCCCGAAACCATTCTTGTGAATCTTTTCTGCACTCTCTCTAATGCATTCACATCCTTCCTAATGTGTGGTGCCCAGAACTGGATGCAATACTCCAGTTGAGGCCAAACCAGTGTTTTATACAAGTTTAAAATAATTTCCTTGCTTTTGTACTCTATGCTCCAATTGCTAAAGCCTAGAATGCTGTACATATGTAACCAATGCATCTATATTCTTTGCTGATACCTCTTTTAAAACCCTAGGGAGGATATTGTCAGGATGTGGGGATTTGTCACCATTAAGTCTCATTAATTTCTCCAGTGCTATTTCTTTAATTATACTGATTTCTATAAGTTCCTCATTCATACTAAACCCTTGGTCCCCCATTATTTCTGGAATTGTTTTGTGACTTCTGCTGTGAAGACAGATGGAAAGTATTTGTTTAATGTCTCTGCCATTTCCTTATTTCCCATTATAATCTCACCCATCTCTCCCTCGAATGGGCATGTTTACTTTCACTAATTTCCTCCTATTTACATACATATCGAAATGTTTACAATCAGTTTGTATGTCTCTTGATAGTCTACTGTCAAATTCTCTTTTCTCTTTCCTTATCAATTTCTTGGTCCTCCATTGCTGAATTGTAATAACCTCCCAATCCTCAGGCTTACTAATCTTTTTGGCAACTTTGGGCTGAAATGTATTGTCTCGCCGCCAAAAACGGCGGTGGGCGAAAGAGGGCCGCACGTCACGGAGCTGCCGCGGTATTAAGACGTGGAGGGGACGGAATGCCCTTCCCCGGCAATGGCGTCAGCTGCCTTTGCACAGGCACTGATGTCATTTTTAAAGGGCTTCGAGCCCCACATTTCAAATTCAATATTTAAAGAGAGAGTGAAGGAAAAAAATTAAATTTTGCCCCTCTCCCATCCCCCATAACCATATAATTAATTACTTGCTCCCTTCCCCCCAAAACACTTACCTTGTCTACTCGACCTCCCCGCCACAAAGTGCATAAACTTTAAACTATAACCCTTCTCACCATCTCCTACACCAATGATACTACTTTGACCCCGCTCCCCCCCACTCCCGCACTGAGAAATTTACCTGCTGCCCCCCTCCCCAACAGTGTTCCACCTCGGTTCCCCGGACTGGGATCCGAAGGCGTGGGAGCGCCGGCCATGGGCATGAAGTTCGCACTGGGACCAACGACGCGAGCATAACAATAATTAATTCATTTATTTACATCAATTTAAATATTTAAATTGGGCTCCCGTGGCCAGGAGGGGTCCCCCACGAAGCCTCACTGCCACTGCCGCTGGGAGGATCGGGCTGGGCCCCCATGTTGTCTGCCTCCGTGGTGGGTCTCTTCTTGAAATGTTCTCCGGCCACCCAACCCCCACCCGGCACGAAACCCGCGTTATGGGCTTGGTAAAATCCAGCCCCTGAAACTACATGCCAGTTAGCTTAATATCTGTCTCAGGGAAAATGTTAGGAGCTATTATTGAAGCGCTGGGCTGAATATTAAGAGCCGGAAGCGGGCGAAAAATACGGCGCGCACATTGCAGAGCCACTGCAGTCTCCTGCGCGGTGGATCATTTAAATAGCTGGGGTGTCCTGCACCCCCAATCATGTGGAGGGGGCGCTGATGCCATTTTTAAAGGACTTTGAGCCCTACTCTTACATTTAAATGCAAGGAAATAAAAATAAATAAACGCATGTCTTCTGCCCCTCTCCCACCCTCCAATAACAATTAAATTAATTACTTGCCCTCTCCCCCTCAAAACACTTATCAACCTGACCTCCCCCCCACCCCCCCCGCAGCAAAGTGCATAAACGTTAACCTCAAACCCTTCCCACCATCCCGTGCACCAATGATGTTCCTTTGACCCCGTTCCCCCCTTCCCTCCCCACACTGAGAAACTTACCTCCTCCCTGCTGCCCACAAATGTTCCGCCTTGTTTCCCCAGATGGGGATCCGAAGGTGCAGGAATGCCGGCCACCGGGCAGAAGATTGGAGCGCAAACTCAGGCAGGGCGTAAGTATAATTAATGCATTCATTTCTATTTAATTGAATGCCATCTCCGAGCGGTTGCGGGGCCGCCATGAGGCCTCACCGCTGCCCGCAATAGCAGGCTGGGCCCATCTGGCATCGGGGTGCGTGGTGGCTCCCTCCTGGAAGCAGTTTCTAGCCCCCCACCCTGCCACGAAATCCATGTCGGGGAGTCTGTAAAATTCAGCTCATTACGTTTAATTGGCCCCATCCCAATCCCCCTGCACAAAATATCTCAACTCCCCTTCCCCCCTTCCCCCCCCCACCAGTGTCATGCCAGCTTTTCCTAGACTGGGACGTGAAGGCGTGGGAGTGCTGCCGCCACAGTGAGAATTGCGGCAGGCCCAGAAATTGGAGGTGAATGTATTTAAATTTATTCATTTTATTGATTTACATATTGAAATTCAGGATCCCGTCGCCCAGCAGCGGGGGGAGGGGGGAGGGAGGTGGGGGGCTGCCACAGTGCATTGCCGCTGTCTGGAGAATCGGGCTGGGCCCTCCTGGCATTGAGCTCCATTGCAGGCCTCTGCCGGAACAATTTTCCGGCGCTGCCCTGCCATGAAGCCCGATGTTGGGGGCCCGATAAAATCCAGCCCGTTATAGCAGGATACTTAGAAATTTGCAAGGTAATCAGGCAGAGTCAATATGGTTTTGTGAAAGGATATCATGTTGAACCAATTTATTGGAGTTCTTTGAAGAAATAACATGAGCTGTGGATAAAGAGGAACCGGTGGATGTACTGTACTTAGATTTCCAGAAGGCATTTGATAAGATGCCACATCAAAGGTGATTGCAGAAAGTAAAAGCTCAAGGTGTAGGGGGTGAAATATTGACATGGATAGAAGATTGGCTAGCTAACAAGAAACAGAGGCCTGGATTTTATTTGGCCGCCGCCAGGTTTTACACTGCGGAGCCATTGTGATATTACACACGGCGGTTCATTTACATGGCTGAGGTGAATCGCTTCCCCCGATGATGTGGAGGAGCCAGGCAATCCGTCCCCGTCAACAGCGTCTGGCACCACTGCGCAGGCACCGGCATCATTTTTAAAGGGCTTCCAGCCCTTACATTTAATTTAAATTTTTAAAGGGAAAGTTCAATAACTTGATGTTAAAAAATTACATGTGTGTTTCCAGCCCCTCTCCCACCCTCCCAAATCACAATACCCTCATTCCTTGCCCTCACCCCCCACCAAAATACTTACCTTGTGTACCTCACATTCCACCCCACAAAGTTCACAAACTTTTAACTTTACCCCTTCCCACCATCCCCTCCACCAATCACACTAGTTTGTGTCCACTCCCCTTCCGCTGGAAACGTACCTCCTCCCCCCTCCCCACCAGTGTCCCGCATTGGAGATTCGAAGGTGCGGGAGTCCCGGCAATCGACCAGAATATCAGAACGGGATGGCCCGCAGCAGCAGGTAAGACATTAATTCATTAATTGGCAGCCATTAACATATTTAAATTTTGGCCCCATTGACGAGCCGAGGGGGGAGGAGTGGCGAGTGCCACCACGAGGCCTCGCTGCCGCTGACAATATGAGACCGGGCCTTCCCAGCTTCGAGGTCCGTTGCTGGCCTCTTCCGGAGGCATTTTCCAGGCACCCCCCCCCCACCATGCCATGACCCCCGACAGCAGGGGTCAGTAACATTCAGCCCAGAGAGTAGGCATAAATGGGTCATTTTCTGGTTGGCAAGATAGAATGAGTGGAGTGCCCCAGGGATCAGTGCTGGGGCCTCAACTTTTTACAATTTATATAAATGACTTAGTTGAAGGGACTGAAAGTATGGTTGCTAAATTTGCTGATGACACAAAGATAGGTAGGAAAGTAACTTGTGAAAATGACGTAAGGAGGCTACAAAGGGATATGGATAGGTTGGGCTGGATTTTACCAAACCCTTGGCGTCGGGCTCCGTGGCGTGGGAAGGGCTGAAAGATGGGGCCGGCAGCGGTCTGCCTCGGAGCCCCACATTGAGCGAGCCCAGCCCAATCCCCCCGGTGGCGGTGAGGCTTGTGGTGGCTGCCTCGCCACTGGGTGACAGGACCTGAATTTCAATATTTAAATTAATTAGATGCATAAATATAAATGTACTTACCTGCAATCTTTAGGGTCCATCGCAATCTTTGGTGTGGCAGCCCGCACTCCCGCACTTTCAGTTCCCCATTAGGGGCATTAGAAATGTATTTAATACATTTTGCAGGGGTGGGGGGGTAGCTCTTTAAAAATTCAAATTGAGTGGCAGGGCTGAATGCCCTTTAAAAATGGCACCAGCGCCTGCGCACAGGCAGCTGGCACCATTGCCGGAATGGACAGCCTGCCCCCTCCATGTGATTGGTGGGCTGCCCCGGCTATTTAAATGAGCCGCTGTGCGTGAGATCACGGCAGCCCTTTGGCATGCGGCCCAAACGTGTGGGCCACCATTTTTTGTGCTCGCCGCCGAGATTGGCGGCAGTCTCTTAAAATCCAGCCCGTTGAGTGAGTGGGCAAAGACCTGGCAAATGGAGTATAATGTGGGAAAATGTGAAATTGTCCACTTTGGCAGGAAGAATAAAAAAGAAGCATATTATCTAAATGGTGAGAGATTGCAGAGTCCTGAGATGCAGAGGCATCTGGGTTTCCTGGTGCATGAATCACAAAAAGTTAGTATGCCTGTACAGCATGTAATTAGGAAAGCTAATAGAATGTTATCGTTTATTGCGAGGGAAATTGAATACATAAGTCAGGAAGTTATGGTTCAGTTATACAGGACATTGGTGAGACCACATCTGGAGTGCTGTGTCCAGTATGTGGAAAGATTGGACAGGCTAGGCTTGTATCTGATGATTTTTAGAAGAGTAAGAGGCGACTTGATTGAAACATATAAGATCTTGAGGGGTTTTGACAGGGTGGATGTGGAAAAGATGATTCCCCTTGTGGGAGAATCTAGAACTCGGGGTCACTGTTTAAAAATAAGGAGTCACCCATTTAAGACAGATGAGAATTTTTTTTTCTCAGAGTGTCGTGAGTCTTTGGAACTCTCTTCATCAAAAGACAGTGAAAGCAGAGTCTTTAAATATTTTTAAGGCAGAGTTAGATAGATTCTTGATAAGCAAGGGGGTGAAAGGTTATTGGGGGTAGATGTGAATGTGGAGTCAAGGTTACAATCAGATCAGCCATGATCCTATTGAATGGTGGAGCAGGCTCGAGGGGCCGAGTGGCCTACTCTTGCTCCTAATTCATGTTAGTATGTACCAATATTAACGAACTCCCAGATATCTGTGACTGAAACCAATGACCACCAGATATCTCTGACTGATATTAATAATCTCCCATATATCAGTTACTGGCATTAATAATCTCCCAGATATCTGTGACTTATGTTAATGACCTCCCAGATAGCTCATCTCCCAGAATACTGTGATTGGTATTAATGTCCTCCCAGATATCTGTGACTGACAAAGGAAGATGGTTGGGGTTGATGGAAGTCAATCATCTCAGTCCCGGGACATCACTGCAGGAGTTCCTCAGGGTAGTGTCCTAGGCCCAACCATCTTCAGCTGCTTCATCAATGACCTTTCCTCCATCATAAGGTCAGAAGTGGGGATGTTCGCTGATGATTGCACAATGTTCAGCACCATTCGCGACTCCTCAGAAACTGAAGCAGCCCGTGTTCATATACAGCAAGACCAGGACAACAGTTTGGGCTGATTAGTGGCAAATAAGATTTGCTCCACACAAGGGGAGGTGGTATTGTGACTGGAATACTAACCCAGAGACCCAGGGTATTGCTCTGGGGACATGGGTTCAAATACCACCCCAGCTGAAGGTGGAATTTGAATTCAATTGATAAATCTGGAATTAAAACCGAGTCTAATGATGGCCATGAAGCCATTGTTGATTGTTGTTAAAAACCCATCTGGTTCACTAATGCCCTTGAGGGAAGGAAATCTGCTGCCCTTACTTAAATGCCTTCTGAAGTGGTCTAGCAAGCCGCTCAGTTGTATCTCACTGCTACAAAGTCAATAAAGAATAAAACCGGACCGACCTCCCGCCATTAACCTCGGCACAGGAAACGACAATGACAAACCCAGCCCTGTTGACCCTGCAAGGTCCTCCTTACTAACATTTGGGGGTTTGTGCCAAAGTTGGGAGAGCTGTCAGGCAACAGCCTGACATAGTCATACTCATGGAATCATACTTTACAGACAATGTCCCAGACACTGCCATCACCATCCCTGGGTGTGTCCTGTCTCACCGTCAGGACAGACCCAGCAGAGGTGGTGGCACAGTGGTATACAGTCGGAGGGAGTCACTCTGGGAGTCCTCACCAACAACTCCGGACCCCATGAAGTCTCATGGCATCAGGCCAAACATGGGCAAGGAAATCTCCTGCTGATTACCACCTCCCTCAGCTGATGAATCAGTACTCCTCCATGTTGAACACCACTTGGAGGAAGCACTGAGGGTGGCAAGGGCATAGAATACACTCTGGGTGGGGGACTTCAATATCCATCACCAAGAGTGGCTCGGTAGCACCTTGACTGACCGAGCTGGCCGAGTCCTAAAGGACATAGCTGCTAGACTGGGTCTGCGGCAGGTGGTGAGGGAACCAACAAGAGGGAAAAACATACTTGACCTCGTCCTCACCAATCTGCCTGCCGCAGATGCATCTGTCCATGATGGTATTGGTAGGAATGACGACCGCACAGTCCTTGTGGAGACGAAGTCCCGCCTTCACATTGAGGATACCCTCCTTTGTGTTGTGTGGCACTACCACCGTGCTTAATGAGATAGATTTCGAATAGATCTAACAATGCAAAACTGGGCATCCATGAGGCGCTGTGGGCCATCAGCAGCAGCAGAACTGTACTCAATTACAATCTGTAACCTCATGGTCTGGCATATCCCTCACTCTACCAATACCATCAAGCCGGGAGACCAACCCTGGTTCAATGACGACTGCAGGAGCAGCAGCAGGCATACCTCAAAATGAGGTGTCAACCTGGTGAAGCTCCAAGCCAGGACTACTTGCATGCCAAACTGTGTAAGCAGCATGCTAAGCGTTCCCATAACCAACAGATCAGATCTAAGCTCTGCAGTCCTGCCACATCCAGTCGTGAATGGTGGTGGACAATTAAACAACTAACTGGAGGAGGTGTCTCCACAAGTAACCCCATCCTCAATGATGGGGGAGCCCAGCACATCAGTGCAAAAGATAAGGCTGAAGCATTTGTAACAATTTTCAGCCAGAAGTGCCGAGTTGATGATCCATCTCGGTCTCCTCCTTAAATCCCCTGTATCATAGATGCCAGTCTTCAGCCAATTCAAGTCACTCCGTGTGATATCAAGAAACGACTGAAGGCACTGGATACTGCAAAGGCTATGGGCCCTGACAACATTCCGGCAACAGTACTGAAGACCTGTGCTCCAGAATGTGCCACGCCCCTAGCCAAGCTGTTCCAGATCAGCTACAACACTGGCATCGACCCTGCAATGTGGAAAATTGCCCAGATATGTCCTGTACACAAAAAGCAGGCCAAGTCCAACCCAGCCAATTACTGCCCCATCAGTCTACTCCAATTCATCAGTAAAGTGATGGAAGGTGTCATCAACAGTGATATCAAGTGGCACTTGCTTAGCAATAATCTGCTCAGTGACGCTCAGTTTGGGTTCTGCCATGGCCACTCAGCTCCTGACCTCATTACAGTCTTGGTTCAAACATGGACAAAAGAGCTGAACTGAGAGTGACTGCCCTTGACATCAAGGCAGCATTTGACCGAGTATGGCATCAAGGAGCCCGACCAAAACTGAAGTCAATGGGAATCGGGGGGAAAACTCTCCGCTGGTTGGAATCATACCTAGCACAAAGGAAGATAGTTGTAGTTGTTGGAGGTCAATCATCTCCATCCCAGGTTATCACTGCAGGAGTTCCTCAGGGTAATGTCCTAGGCCCAACTATCTTCAGCTGCTTCATCAATGACCTTCCCTCCATCGTAAGGTCAGAAGTGGGGATGTTCACTGATGATTGCACAATGTTCAGCACCATTCGCGACTCCTCAGATACTGAAGCAGTCCATGTAGAAATGTAGCAAGACCTGGACAATATCCAGGCTTGGGCTGATAAGTGGCAAGTAACATTCGCACCACACAAGTGCCAGGCAATGACCATCTCCAACAAGAGATAATCTAACCATCTCCCCATGACATTCAATGGCGTAACCATCGTTGTATCCCCCACTATCAACATCCTGCGGGTTACCATTGACCAGAAACTGAATTGGAGTAGCCATATAAATACCGTGGCTACAAGAACAGGTCAGAGGCTAGGAATCCTGCGGCGAGTAACTCACCTCCTGAGTCCCCAAAGCCTGCCCACCATCTACAAGGCACGAGTCAGGGGTGTGATGGAATACTCTCCACTTGCCTAGATGGGTGCAGCTCTAACAACATTCAAGAAGCTTGATACCATCCAGGACAAAGTAGCCCGCATGATTGGCACCCCATCTACAAACATTCACTCCCTCCACCACCGACGCACAGTGGCAGCAGTGTGTACCATCTACAAGAAGCACTGCGGTAACGCACCAAGGCTCCTTAGACAGCACCTTCCAAACCCGTGACTTCTACCACCTGGAAGGACAAGGGCAGCAAATGCTTGGGAAGACCATCACCTGCAAGTTGCCCTCCAAGCCACACATCATCCTGACTTGAAACTATGTCACTGTTCCTTCAATGTTGCTGGGTCAAAATTCTGGAACTCCCTTCCTAACAGCACTGTGGGTGTCCCTATCCCACATGGGCTGCAGCGGTTCAAGAAGGCAGCTCACCACCATCTTCTCAAGGGAAATTAGGGATGGGCAATAAATGCTGGCCTGGCCAGTGATGTCCACATTCCATGAATGAATAAAAAAAAGTGCCAGGCAATGACCATCTCAAACAAGAGAGAATCTAACCATCTCCCCTTGATGTTCCACAGCATTACCATCGCTGAATCCCCCACTATCAACATCCTAGGGGTTACCATTGACCAGAAGCTGAACTGAACCAACCACATCAATACTGTGGCTACAAGTGCAGGTCAGAGGTTGGGAATTCTGCAGCGAATAACTCACCTTCTGACTCCCCAGTGCCTATCCACCATCTACAAGGCACAAGTCAGGAGTGTGATGGAATACTCTGTACTTGCCAGGATGGTTGCAGCTCCAACAACACTCAAGAAGCTCAACATCATCCAGGACAAAATATCTTGCTTGACTGGCACCCCATCCACCATCTTCAACATTCATTTCCTTCATTACCAATGCACAGTGGCAGCAGTGTGTACCATCTACAAGATGCATTACAGCAACTTACCAAGGCTCCTTTGACAGCACCTTCCAAACCCACAATCTCTACCACCTAGAAGGGCAAGGGCATCAGATGCATGGGACCACCACTATCTGCAAGTTCCCCTCCACGCCACACACCATCCTGTCTTGGAACTATATCAGCATTCCTTCACTGTCGCTGGATCAAAATCCTGGAATGCCCTTCCTAACAGCACTGTGGGTGTAGATACACCCCTAGGTCTGTAGCTCGGCAATAAATACTGGCCTATCCAGCGATGCACATAGCGACGCCAGCAACGGATGTCAGTGACTGATATTAATGAACTCCCAGATATCTGTGACACATATGAATAAGCCCCAGATAACTGCGTCTGATATTAATAATCTTGCAGATATCTATGTTTGATATGACTAACTCCCAGATATTTGTGACTGATATTAATGAACTCCCAAATAACTGTGACTGACATTAATAATCTCCCAGATATCTGTGACAGATACTAATACCCTGCCAGATATCAGTTACTTATATTAATGAACTCCCAGATATGTTTGCCTGATGTTAATGAACCCCCACATATCTGTGACTGCTTTTAATCATAGAATTATAAATGGAATCATAGAATGTTTACAGCACAGAAAGAGGCCACTTGGCCCATCGTATCCTCCCAGGTATCATTTACTGATATTAATGATATCCCAGATTTCAGTTTGTGATATTAATAAACTCCCAGATATCAGTTACAGATATTGCCAAGCTCCCAGATATCGGTGACTGTTATTAATAAACTCCCAGATATCAGTTACTGATATCAATGAACTCCCAGATATCGGTGACTGTTATTAATAAACTCCCAACTATTTGTTACTGATATTAATAATCACGCAGATATCTTTTACTGATATGAATAAACTTCCAGAGATCTGTGACTGATATTGGGCTGAATTTTGCAGGCCCTACAATGTTGGGGGTCATGGCGCGGTGGGGGGGCCTGGAAAATTATTCCAGGGGAGGCTCGCTACAGCCCCTGAAGCTGGAAGTCTCCGCCGCATTTTACCGGCGGCGGCGAGGCCTCAGTGTGGCCCCCCGTTGCTTGGCGGTGGAGCCTTCATTTTTTAGATTAGAGATACAGCACTGAAACAGGCCCTTCGGCCCACCGAGTCTGTGCCGAACATCAACCACCCATTTATACTAATCCTACACTAATCCCATATTCCTACCAAACCTCCCCACCTGTCCCTATATTTCCCTACCACCTACCTATACTAGTGACAATTTATAATGGCCAATTTACCTATCAACCTGCAAGTCTTTTGGCTTGTGGGAGGAAACCGGAGCACCCGGAGAAAACCCACGCAGACACAGGGAGAACTTGCAAACTCCACACAGGCAGCACCCGGAATCGAACCCGGGTCCCTGGAGCTGTGAGGCTGCGGTGCTCACCACTGCGCCACTGTGCCGGCCCTTTGTGTAATTTGTGTATTATAATGAATGCAAATAAATATTAAATAACTTACCTGGTCCGGGTGACCATCCCACAGCGATATTCTGGCCGTTGGCCGGAGCTCACGTGTCTTCGGTCCCCGTTTGGAGAACTGAGGTGAGACATCGGTGGGGAGGGGGGAAGAGTGCAATTCTCAGGGCAGGAGGGTGGGGGTGGTGAGTGGAGAGAACTATTGTTATTGGTTGTGGGGATGATGGGAAGGGGTTGAGGGTCAAAGGTGCTGAGGGGGGGGGGGGGGGCTAGATGTTCAGAATATCAAAAGGTGCTTTTTTTAGGGGATATGTCAAATTATTAAATGAAGACTCAGTGGGGGGAGAGTGGGAGAATGGAATCATAGTAAACTTAAAAGAATTCTGCAGTTTTCTTTGAAACTGGACCTTTAAAAATGTTAATGAGGCCCTTTAAAAATGACACCGGCACCTGCATGCTGGCACCGGACGCCATTGCCGGGGATGGAGCGGCCGCACGCTCCACATCATTGGGGGCAGCCGTTCCGCCCCATCCATCTAAATGAGCCCCCATGCAAAATATCACAGGGGCTCAGCAACAGCGCATCTGTGCGGGAAGAACTCCGACATCATAAAATTCAGCCCAATAAAGCACTCTCAGATAACTGTGACTGATATTAATGATCTCCCAGATATCTGTGACCATTATTAATAATCTCCAAGATCTCTGTGACTGATATGAATAAACACCCAGATATCTGTGAATGATATTAATGAACTTCTCGTTATCTGTCACTGATATTAATAATCTCCCAGATATCTGTGACTGATTTATTGAACTCGCAGATATGTCACCAATGTTAATAACCTCCCAGATATCTGTGAGTGATATTAATGATCTCCCACATAACTGTGACTGATAGTCATAATCTCCCAGATATCAGTTACTGATATTAATCATTTCCCATATAACTGTGAATAATAAAAACAATCTCCCAGATATCTGTGACTGACAAATCAGTTACTGATATTAATGAACTCCCAGATATCTGTGACGGATATGAATAATCTCCCAGATAACTGTTGCTGATATTAATGAACTTGCTGAAATCTGTGGCTAATATTAATGACCACCCAGATATCTTTGACTGATACTAGTAATCTTCCAGATATCTTTTTCTGATGATAATCACCCAGATATCCATTACTGATATGAATAAATTTCCAGATATCTTTGACTGATATGAAGGAACTGCCAGATATCTGTTACTGATTGGAATTAGCACCCAGATATCTGTGACTAATAGAATAGGCTGAATTTTACGGGCATGCCACTGTTTTCAAGATGGCGGTCCGCCGATGCTGGGGGGTGGCGTGGGACATCGGGCGTTGTAATCAGCATTGGCTCAGCTGAGGAGCAGGTGCTGGGACCCTATTTTAAACACCCTAGCACTTTCTGCTTTTGTGCCACATCCTTACTCTGCTTTGCCCCAGTGTCCTGTGCAGTTCAGATCCTCTTCTTCCACCCAAGTGTAACATTCGTTCTTGTAGGTGTGGTGCACCTGAGTGAATAATCTTACTTTCGCACGTACCAGAAAGAGAGACTGAATTGTATCATAAAAGGCAAATACACTCTCAGAAATTAAAGCATTGTTTAATATATCTACATACTGTGCATTTTTAATTTCCTGAATGTGAAAAGCCGCAGACGAATATGCATTTGGAATCTGTATTCATTTCATAGCTGAATGTTATATGCAAAGACATGCAACTGGAATTGAAACTATTTCTTAAAGAACCAGGAAATTATGTTTCTCTTCTAGTTGCATTGAAAACCTGAAATATGACATTAACAATTATGATCAACTGGTGCAGAAGCAAAGTGTACATAAACATGTATATATGTGTCTATCTGTTAGAATGAAAAACCAGAACAACAGCACAGATGTCTCATGAGCCGTACATTAGTTTTAAAAGATGTGCAAAAAAACACCTTGCAGCCAGAAGTTAGAGCAGTTACACTGTGGAATCACCTTTGCATTTAAAGGACCAGACCACAAACCGAGGATGGCAGAGGGGTGCTCTAGGGTGGCTCCACGGTTCAGCGATCCTCCCTGCTCACTATCCTCCAGGCTGTGCGAGCAAGGCGGGAGGTCCTTTTCCCCAGCGACGGTAAGAAAAGGCCCTCCCGCCTGACCAAGGCGGCCTGGCTGGAGGTGGCAGAGGCGGTAAGTAGCTGTGGGGCCATCCGGCGTCAAAGGGTCCAATGCCGGAAGAGGATGATTGATCATTCCCCCAGCCAGCTGGGGCTCTCCAGGCCTCATGCACACAAAGTACGTCCGCCAAAGTCATCCACAGCCAAAGGGCAATCTGATCAGCAGCCTTTCTCCAGTCAGGCTGCTAGCACAGAAGTGGCACCGTGAAGGAGCACCTGCAAGCATTTCCAGAAACCACCATGATACAAGTGGGTCTGCACTGTGAAAAGTTCAATCTCTAAATCTTCTTCAATAACTCGTGCGTTGCTTTCACTGTGTGAATGAAGTGTGCCTGCATGTACCAATAGTTTCTCCTCCCATTACATCATTGGCCTTTCACAACCGCCAATGTATGGAATAACATCATTGCCATGCCAGTATTACTCATGTGCGTCTCGACGGATGCAGTAACATGGACAATGGCTCAGTCTGCTGCTGCCAGTAATGGTGGACACAAAGATGTGGCAGATGCGGACTGCAGCACAGCAGGTTAACAAGGGTGCTATGTGGCTTGCAGACCCCATGGTGGTTCCTATGGTATGGAGAACCTTTCATCAATGAGGTGTTGCCCTGCCTCTCTAGCTTGCTGCTCACCCTGCATGCGGCGTCTGGATGCTCTCTGTCCTCCCATGCGCCTTTCCTTCTATAAGTCCTCAGTGTTCACGTCTGTCCACATCCTGCAAGGCCTCCCCCCCTATTGAGTTCATAGTTGTGCAGAGCACAGCAAACAGCAATGATATGAGCTGACCTTTCCAGCTCGTACTGCAGGGCACCATCCGATCTATGCAGGCAACGGAAGCGCATTTTCAGCATGCCGATCACCTGCTCAGTGCTGGCTCCTGTAACTCCGTAGCTGGCTTTGTATCTCTCCTCTGCAGCAGTGGTGGGGTGTCTCACTGGTGTCAGGAGCCATGTCTGCAAGGGGTAACCCTTGTCTCCAAGAAGCCACCCCATCATCTGAGCCAGTTCAGTGTACAGCAGCGCCAGCTGGGACTGGCGCAGGATGAAGGCATCATGGCAGCTGCCTGGAAAGCGGGCACAGATTTGCATAAAGCAGTTATGGTGATCATATACTAACTGTACGTTGAGCAAGTGGAAACCCTTACAGTTTACTTATGCAGCTGGTAGCCCGGCAGGAGCCTTGATGGCCACATGGGGGTGACCGCAGGTCCCCTTACCTTTGGAAGGATATTATTGCCACAGAGGGAGTGCAATGAAGTTTCACCAGACTTCTTCCTGGAATGGCAGGACTGTCCTATGCAGAGAGATTGGGTAAACTGGGCCTGTATTCTATAGAGTTTTGAAGAATGAGAGGTGATCTCATTGAAACCTACAAAATACTTAAAGGGATAGACAGGGTAGATGCAGATAAGATGTTTCCCCAGGTTGGAGAGTGGTTGGGCGGCGCAGTGGTTAGCACTGCAGCCTCACAGCTCCAGCGACCCGGGTTCAGTTCTGGGTACTGCCTGTGTGGAGTTTGTAAGTTCTCCCTGTGACCGCATGGGTTTCCGCCAGGTGCTCCGGTTTCCTCCCACTGCCAAAGACTTGCAGGTTAGTCGGTAAATTGGCCATGGTAAATTGCCCCTAGTGTAGGTAGGTGGTAGGAGAATTGAGGGAAGGTAGGTAATATGGGATTAATGTAGGATTAGTATAAATGGGTGGTTGATGGTCGGCACAGACTCAGTGGGCCGAAGGGCCTGTTTCAGTGCTGTATCTCCAAACTAAACTAGACATCAACTATGTGGTGTGGCACGGCATTGCCCGTCTTAGCTCCCACTAAGAATGGCACAGCATGACCACAATAAGATTGTAACAACTGCACTGATTGCACCCACCAGTCAGATAACCTTTACTCGCCTACTATTTCTGGCACCCACCCCACACACAAGTTGACTAGAGTGCCATTGCTCCTTTACTCACACAAACAATGGCACAGAGCAGCCACTGTTTAGGGAGGGTATGCAATACCTCCCTTCATGCTTGCAGAACTGTGCCCCCAGTAATCCCATCCCCCCTCCCACCTCTCTTCCAGTATGCAGAGTTGAGACCCATCTATCCAGACTTACCTTCACTATGTCCAATGACACCTCCTTCTGTTGTCCCGCTGGCGCTTCTCATTTGTGAATGGGACGGTACGTGACAGCCGCCCGTTCACTGAAAAATGCGGAAATGTGCAGTGAGAGGCAGCAGGATGTGTAATCAGGCAAGGTAAGTAGTGCTTTACATATTTAAATTGGTGAGCCACCGCTGAGCGGCGGGAGGGGCCTCACCGAGGTCCGGTTGCTGCCGGTAAAATGGGGCCTTCCCAGCGCAGGGAGCATGGCGGGCTTCTTCCGGAAGTATTTTTTGGGCCCCTCCGCCATGACCCCTGACCTAGGGGACTTATAAAAGTCTCCCAAGTAATCTCCCAGATATCTCTTACTGTCTTGAATTAGCTCCCAGATACCTGGGAATGATATTAATAATCTCCCAGAGAAAAGTGACTGATATGAATAAACTCCCAGATATCAGTTACTGATGTTAATGCACTCCCAGATATCTGTGACTGATATTAATAACCACCCAGATATCATTGATTTATATTAATAACCACCCAGATATCAGTGACTGATAATAACTATCTCACGGATATCTGCAACTGATATTAATAACCTCCCAGATATTTGTGACTGATATTAATAATATCCCAGTTATCTGTGACTGATACTATTAATTGCCCAGATATCCATGACTGATATTAATAGTCCCCCAGATATCAGTTATTGATATGAATGACCTCCCAGATATCTGACTGATATGAATGAACTGTCAGATATCTGTTGCTGATGTGAATTAGCTCCCAGGTATCTGTGAATTATATTGATAATCTTCCAGAGAACTGTGACTGTTATTAATAATCTCCCATATATCAGCTACTGATATGAATGACCTCCCATATATCTGTGACTGATATTAATGAGCTTCCAAATATCTGATGATTTTAATGAACTTCCATATATCTGTGACTCATAGAATTTACTCCCCGATATCTGTAACTGATATTAATAAACTCCCAGATATCCGTCACTGATATTAATACACTCTCAGATATCTGTGACTGATATTAATGAGCTCCCCCAGATAGCTGGGACTGATAATAATAATCCCCCAGATATCTTTTACTGATATTACTGAATTTCCAGATATCTTTGACTGATATTAATAATCTCCCAGATATCTTTTACTAATATCAATGAACTTCCAGATATCTGTGACTGATATTCATGACCTCCCAGCTATCATTTACTGACATTGTTACAGTCAGGTGAGGAGGGCTCGAAGGGCTTCCCTCTTTTACCTCTGCCTGTTTGACCACAACAGGTTTAATTCTTATTTACTGTGGATATACTGGCCAATTCAGTAGGTGTTTGATTACTTACTTGCTATGATCATAAAAAGAACCAATCGGACAAGTTTTCTTGAGTGTTACAAAGAAAGAGGTTAATTTTATTGAACCTAAACCGAACTACTGAAAATAATATACGACATGCTGTTATGACCAGGTGAGGAGTGGGTCTCAGGCTCCCCTTTTGCCCCTTCTCTGGTTTGACCGCAAGAGGGTTTATCTTCTTTAACACAGTTATTTAACTTACCACCTCAGTGAGCACTTGCTCCTGTTCCTCTAATATAATTCCAAATGAATCAATCAGGCAGGTTTTATTGATTTTTAACAAGAAAAATGCAAGTTTATTAACTTCATCACTCTAAACCAGTTAAAATTACTAAAAATACGCTACGCATCCATGCCCACATTCACACAAGAGCCACACACACACAGTGGGCTGGATTTTACGCCGGGTGGACGGGAGCTGGCCACCGATGCAAAAGTCGGTGGCGAACCCGTTTTCGCCCGGCCTGGGGATCCAACCTACATTTTACGGGTCCTCGGGCTTTAATTGTTCCGAGGTGGGACTTCCACCCGCTTGAGGGAGGAAGTCCCGCCTCATTGAGCTGGTGGCCAATCATTGGGCCGGCAGCTCTTAGACCCAGCAGTGCCATCAGGAGCGGTGGCCGCTGCTGGAACTGCAGCCCAGCCGAGGACTTGGAGTCAGGAGTGCAGGTAAGTTAGGGTTGCCTTGCTGGGCTAATCGGTCGCGCACTGGCAAGGCAAGGATGGTCATTTAGGGGTAAGGGGGGGGGGGTCTCCGGTCCTGGGGGTGGTTGGGGAAGCGGGGTGGCCCTCAATTGGGCACCCTGTGCCCGTTTGTCTGGGCCCCTCCCCCAGTGCACTGAGAGGCGACCAGATTTCGCTGGGCTGCCTTTCACGTCTCCTGGATGCCCGTTTGCCATGAATAAAATCCCCCGAAGGCGGGCGAAGGTCCTTTAGTGGCCGTTAAGTGGCCACTTAAGGACCTTGATTGGCCTAGGGCAGGCGGCCCGTTTCTCGCCCCCCTCTCCCGGCCCATGTAAAGTGGGGCAGAGGCGGGAGTGGGTCGGGGAAGCCTCCCGGAGCCTCCCGCTCAATTTTATGCCACCCCCCCACCACCATTTGGCTCGCTGGGGTGGCGTAAAATTCCATCCACACAAATAGATTACAGAGGGATAAACAGAATTGGGAGGTTGGAGTAGAGTCTGTAATAAACGGAATTCAAATACTGAATCTCAGTCTCAGAGTTCTTTAGCTGAAATTGTAGTCCTGAAGTCCTTACTGGGCCACGTGCACGTTTCGGGCTTGCTTCTCAGGTTCGGGACGGCAGAAGGGGGGCTTTATCCCTAGTTGCTGGCTGTGCTGGGCTGTAGGTTTGAGGTTTAGTAGTTGCAGCCGAGGCTTCTCTGAGATTTTACTGGAGCTTGGTTCTTGTTGGGAAATGAGCAGACGCTTTGTCTCCCTCCTCACAGGCCTTGCAATATAGAATACAGTGTTGCAAACTTGGTGGCCATCCTAAGCTGCCAGCGAGGTCATCTTTTTTTAATCTGTTCCTTTTAAAATTTTGTCAAAAAAATATAAATTCAGATCTCCAGTCAGTGGATTAAAGAAAATTATCATTCAACAAAGCAAGTTGGCATGCCAACATTAATGAACTCCGGGTATCTGTGACTGATATTAATAATCTCCCAGATATCAGTTACTGATATTAATGAGCTCCCAGATATTTGAGACTGATATTAATAATCTCCCAGATATCAGTTACCGATATTACTGAACTCCCAGATAACTATAACTCCCAGATAACCAGATAACTATGACTGATATGAATGAACTTCCAGATATAAGTAGCTGGTGTTAATAACCTCCCAGATATCTGTGACTGATATTAACTAACTCCCAGATAACTAAGACTGGTGTCAATTATCTCGCAAAGATCTGTTACTTGCGCTAATAATCTCTCCAGTATCGTTTTCTGATATTAATGAACTCCCAGATATCTGTCACTGATATGTCATGCAGTCCCAGATATCTGATCATGGTCTATATTTTCCCAGTTATTTGACCTGATATGTAGCTAAAGTCCGGTCCTCTCCAATATTTCTAGTGGTGATTTTCTTTATCCCGTTCATTAAGTGACCAAACTTGACGCCAACCTCCCAGCAAAAACTTTAGTACTGCAGAAAAGGAACGGAATCCTGGCAAAAAAAAAAGGGAAATAATAGATACAAACACGGGGAAGCTTTTCAAAAGGAGGCCTGTCTGGGAAGCACTGTAACAGAGACGGGGAGCTCATGTCTACTGGTGTGGATTTGGGGGGTTAAAAAAAACCTTCAAGGCCCCAATTACCGTCTGACGGTGTCGCAATGCCGCTGGGCTCAAACTGGCAGAACGTTGATCTGTTTTTAATTGAATCGTTCTCGGTGCAAATAGACTCACTACCATCTGCCCCCGCCCCCCACACTCAACACAAAGAGCCAACACCTGGCTCTGTTATCATTGGGGGAAGAAGGAGACTTGTGACAAGAGTCTGAGCACGTATGATTTAAATTGTTCCTTTATGCCCTTGCTTTGAGTCTGTTATCCACCCCGCTTTTTTAAAAGTAAAAATGGCCCATTGCTATTTATTTTTGGAAATGGGTGAAACCGTTGCTAGTTGAATAGCTTCATCGGCACTGAACGGAAAAACTTTGCAAAATTGGTTTGTCTTTGCAAACTAAAAGTTTCAGATTTCCAGACTTTACAAGCTTTTGTGAAGTTGAATTTTAATTTTTTAAAAAGAGGAAAGACTGCGCTTGCAGTCTGGGAGGAGAATACTGCAAAGTGAGCCAGCCTTAAAACAAAGCTCTTTTCACCGGCCTACAATCTCCTGAGAGTTACATCGAATGAAAGTCCTGCCCCCCTGTGGCTTTTCACCTTAGCTCCTTTCCATCGGCAAAAACTAGCTTTCATTTTTGTCATGAGGAAGTCGGGAGGAAAATCTGTAAAATTAAGCGATGCGCCAAAACGTCCAGTTCCCTGAAACCACAACCTGCTCTGTTTCTGCAGACAAGTTCAGTCCCTGTCTTCAACTTTCTCTTTATTTCTCTTGTTAGCCGACAGCAGAGGACGCTGTTCACCCTCCCTCCATCCCCTCCCTTCCTTCCTCACTCACTCACTTTCTCCCTTCCCTTCCCCATGGCACTGTCTGTCTCTGCCTCGGATGAATTTGCGTCTCTTTTCATCGCTCTCTGACGTCCAGCTGCTCCTGTCAACACCTTCTTATAGCGTGTAATTCATCTCCACGCACTGACAGCTGAGGCTTAAGGGGAGCCCACATGCCCAGACCTCAACTGCTGTTTCCGACACCCTGTTCCAGCGTGTCGTGCTAACAGAAGTGAGGGGAGGAAAGGGGGAGGGACCAAGTGAGAGGGAAAGGAGGGAGGTAAGGAGTGAGGGAAGGAGCAGGGAGAGAGGCTAGGAAGGAAAGAGGGAATGAGGGAAGGGGAGAGGGAGGGAAGGAGAGCAGAAAGGAAAGAGGCAGGGAAGGAGAGTGGGAATGGAGGGGAGGCAGGGAGAGTAGGGGGAAGAAAAGGAAGGGGAGGGGGGAGGGAGCGAGGGGAGGGTGATGGGTGGGAGAGAGGGGAGGGAGAGAAGGGGGGAGGGATGGAAGAAGCAAGAGAGAGAGAGAAGGAGCCACCTATTTTAGGTGGCAAGACAAAATTATTTTTGAGGGGTGCTTCATAGAGGAGGCAAATCCCCCCCCCCCACCTCCCTTCACTGCCACCTCCCCAAGAACTCCAACTGCACGCTTGTGTTTTATAGGCCAGTGTGAAAGAGACAGAGAGAGAGGGGGGCATCTCCCCAACTAAACTCCTTCAACACTAATTAGTGGCAAGGAGCTTGGCAAGGCCGAGAGTGCTTCGAGATGTTTGGTAATTAAAACTGCAGCCACTGAAATGATGCGCTCTATTTTCATCAGGGGCTGCTGTTTGTTGCTTAGGCCCCATTGCAGCTCTCTGCAATAAACAGCGATAATGAAAGGTGTGACGCCTCTGGGGAGAGCCTGGGCTGTAGTTCCACCAGACAGAAAAAAAATGGGGCAAGCAATTAGAAATAGTCTGTGTGCAGCCTGGGCGACGGTGATTAGTTAACATTCCAAGCGTTGAGGCCGAGCTGGGTTTTAATAGTCGTGGTGATGCAAACGGCTGGCATCTTTTAGGAGAGGAATGGCACTGGCTCATCGTAATTACTTCTGATTTTCATATTCCTGCTTTCTTTATATCTCCCCATGTCCAACACGGCCGTCACTCCCTGTGCTTGCAGTTTAGTCAATCCCAGCTGTGGCTCAGCAATTTCCATGGATTCTATTAAACTAATTAGCTTTTTTTCCCCCCTTTCCCTTGCTCTCCTCCTCCACAGTATTTTTAAAACCAAATGCTTTGTGTACAGCTGGATGTGATTGTTAAAGTTGGGCGATCAACATCCAGCAGCATTAATATCAATACTGTTATAGTCACTGTGAGAGTTCGAGAGGAATTTGATCCTAATTATATTATAATATATAATATAATAATTAGGACAGTTAGCAGCAACACTGAATGTTTCAGCAGGACTGTTCACCAAAATGTCACTTCAGTGTCATGAATCTGCTACTGTGCTATTATCAGATCTGCCAAGAAAGAACTTACATTTATATAGCGCCTTTCACAACCTCAGGACATCCCAAAGTGCTTTACAGCCAATGAAGTACTTTTTAAAGTGTAGTCACACATGGTAGGAAATGGGGAGGGGGTGGGCGCAGCCATTCTGAGCACAGCAAGCTCCCACAAACAGCAATGTGACATGACCAGATCATCTGTTTTTTTTAGTGGCTTTGGTTGAGGGATGAATATTGATCAGGTCACCAGAGAGAACTCCAATGCTTTTCTTTGAAATAGTGCCGGGGGATCTTTTTTGTCCACTGCCAGAGTAAATGGTGCTATAATAAATAAAAACAAGAAATGCTGGAAATAATCAGCAGGTCTGGCAGCATCTGTGGAAAGAGAAGCGGAGTTGACTTTTCTCATCAGTGACCTTTTATCAGAACTGACCTGAAACGTTAACTCTGCTTCTCTCTCCACAGATGCTGCCAGACCTGCTGAGTATTTCCGGCATTTCTTGTTTTTATTTCAGATTTCCAGCATCTGCAGTATTTTGCTTTTATTTTAGAGTAAACGGCGCCATGGTTTAACGGAAAGAAAAATAAACAAATAAAGAAAGAAAATCATACATTTATATTGCACCTTTTGGGACCTGAGGACATCCCAATGTGAAAGGGAGCACTCGCTCACCACACTGTCGGAGATGCCATTGTTCATCTGAGACGGTAAACCGTCTTTCAGATGGACGTGAAAGATCCTATGGCACTATTTCAAAGATTTAGCAGGGGAGTTCTGTCCGGTGTCCTGGCCAACATTTACTCCTCGACTAGCATTTCTACAATGGATTATCTGGTCAGTTCAGGATCGTATTGCTGTTTGTGGGAGCTTGCTGTGTGCAAATGGGCTGCGACATTTCCTACATTGCAACAGTGACTACAATTCAGAAGTACTTTGTTGGCTGAAAGGTGCTTTGGGACATCCATGAAAGGCGCTATATAAATGCAGGTTTTATCTTTTTTACGGCAACAAGAGCATTAAAATAATTCAGAGAATGCAGGACAGTGAATTGCTACAATAGACTACAGATTTTGGCAAGGACTGGGATTGAGGGGGTATGTTGGGTGTGATTAAATCCATACACACATAAGACATCAACTCAGATCCAGGGGAGATTTTATCTCTGCTCTCGGATCTACTTCTAAGTGTTTATCAGGTGTCTGATGAGTTTTTGCAAGGAATGTTCAATAATTGTTTTACACAATCCACCTTCCTCACCTCCCAGATACACAGACTAATAGTCGACAATCAATTACTAACCCTCTGCAGACACTGTGTATAAGCAAATTAATTTAATGTTTATTTAGCGCTTGTTTCAGGTGGAGGACTGACTAGGAATGAGAACTATGTACCCGTGAAGGCGTTGTCTTTACACTGAACCCGTGACCTCTGCCACCAGGAGCTGGCTGTCAATCAAATCAATTGGATTGTAATGTCTCTGTGGAGGCGGAGTTGCAGCTAAATAGTAATCTGTGGATTTACAGTACAAAGCTTCCTTTTCCCCCTTTAAATCGACATCTTTTAATTACATTTTTTCCTGGGTTGTCACCTTCTAGCCACATCCAAAACCAGGAATGAGGTTTAGGAATGGAGTTGGTGCCATTATACCATTTGCAGACTTGCGCACTCCGGTTCAAGCCAAACCACCTCCTCACAATCCAGGAAGTTTCCTTACTTACATGGTTTACGAGGCCATTAAAAGCAACTTGCAAGTGTCCAGCTCCATCATCTCCCTCAACGCAGCCTCAACATTTTCCCTCCCTCAACTTTCACCAGCTGACAGAGCAGAACACAACCTCAATATTTTATTACAGTCCCTCTCAATCTAACTCCAAGAGTACTGTTCCTTTTCAAGGAGTTGGAACCTGAAGGTTGGGAGGAGAAATTGGCAGGAAATGGAGCAACTTTTTAATAAAAACTCTTATCCTTGTTTCATTAATCATTGAATTGATTGTTGCAGGAAGTTTAAGTTCACTCTTTACTTGTTGGTAATAGAGGGACACTGACACTGTACAAGCATACTATATGTAAGAGAGAAAGATAAAGAAAATCTTGCATTTAAATGGTACCTTTCATGACTTCACAATGTCCCAAAGTGCTTTACAGCCAATGAAGTTCTTTCGAAGTGTAGTCACCATTGTAATATACAGAGGGACTGTCATGTAGGCCCCCACCTGCCAAGAATGAGGCACATTAATTTTGTCATGAACATTGATTTTAAACTGTTGCTGGAACGAGGAAATGACTTGTTAAACAGATCAGCCATGGCTGGAAAAGACATTTGCATATTAACAGGCAGTGCTTGTGTAGACAAAGGGCCATTCCCTGATACATTCAACCCACAATGGATGTTGATCACCGGACAGTGACGGGGTAGGGAAGCACATTCCAGGGTCTGCTGGGGTGATGCAATCCATAGGGGCCAGGACTGGTTGGACCAGCTGGTCACAGGACTAACTGGCTTTTCCAGGGGTCTTTTGAACTAGCCACAGAGAGTTTCAGCTCAGAAAGTCTGTTTGTTCTTGGACTGAGGAGATCTCTCCTGTCTGCTCCCATCTCTTTCTCACAAGCCTTTGAATCCACTGAAGACATATGAACCCCAAGAGAGAAAAGTCTCCTGCAGCGAACAAGATTTAAGAAGAATACTGGGCCCTAGCAAAAAGCAAGATCAACCTACAATCAAGGACTCTATAGTGAGCTCGAAGAACGTAACAAAAACTCTTCAGATATTGCCTCAAGCTTTTCCACTTTATTTTTCTTCTGCACTTTTCTGTCTCTATTTGCATGTGTGTATCACATATGCATGTTAGCGTGGGCATGTCGTGTTTCCGTAGGCATCAACTGAATTAGAGTTTAAGTTCAAGTTTAATACATTTCTACTTTTCTTCTCCAAACACAAGAAAACCTGTCTGTGCTGGTTTCTTTGCCTTATAATTGGAAAGCAGTGAACAAGGATTAACCAAGGGGGAGCTAAAAACATGGTGTGTTTAAAATTAAACCCTGTTACGGTAAGACCAGGTGAAGGCTGAGAGGGACCCCTAGACATCTTTCTCACCTGGTTGTAACAGGGATACACTGGGGAATACAGAGGGACACACTGAAGCATGTACATGGGGCACACTGGAGCAAGTACAACGGGACACACTGGAGCATATACTGAGGGACACACTGGAGCAAGTACAGAGGGACACACTGGAGCCTCTACAGAGGGACACACTGGAGCAAGTACAGGGGCACACACTGGAGCATATACAGAGGGACACACTGGAGCATATGGGGGACAAACTGGAGCATGTACAGAGGGACACACTGGAGCATGTACAGAGGGACACACTGGAGCATATGGGGGGGAACACTGGAGCAAGTACAGAGGGACACACTGGGGCCTCTACAGAGGGACACACTGGAGCAAGTACAGAGGGACACACTGGAGCACGTACAGAGGGACACACTGGAGCAAGTACAGAGGGACACACTGGAGCATGTACAGAGGGACACTGGGGCATATACAGAGGGACACTGGGGCATATACAGAGGGACACACTGGAGCAAGTACATAGGGACACACTGGAACAAGTACAGAAGGACACACTGGAGCATGTACAGAGGGATACACTGGAGCAAGTACAGAGAGACACGCTGGAGCATAAACAGAGGGACACACTGGAGCATACAGGGGCACACAACAGAGCATGTACAAAAGGACACACTGGAGTATACAGGGGCACACACTAGAGCATGTTCAGAGGGACACACTGGAGCATGTACAGAGGGACACACTGGAGCATACAGGGGCACATACTGGAGCATGTACAGGGGGACACACTGGAGCATGTACAGAGGGACACATTGGAGCAAGTACAAAGGGACACACTGGAGCATATGGGGGGGAACACTGGAGCAAGTGCAGAGGGACACACTGGAGCATGTACAGAGGGACACACTGGAGCATATACGGTGGGACACACAACAGAGCATGTACAAAAGGACACACTGGAGTATACAGGGGCACACACTAGAGCATGTTCAGAGGGACACACTGGAGCACGTACAGAGGGACACACTGGAGCAAGTACAGAGGGACACACTGGAGCATGCACAGAGGGACACTGGGGCATATACAGAGGGACACACTGGAGCATATGGGAGACACACTGGAGCAAGTACAGAGGGACACATTGGAGCAAGTACAAAGGGACACACTGGAGCATGTACAGAGGGACACACTGGAGCATATGGGGGGGAACACTGGAGCAAGTGCAGAGGGACACACTGGAGCATGTACAGAGGGACACACTGGAGCATATGGGGGGGGAACACTGGAGCCTATACAGAGGGACACACTGGAGCATGTACAGAGGGACACACTGGAGCATGCACAGAGGGACACTGGGGCATATACAGAGGGACACACTGGAGCATATGGGAGACACACTGGAGCAAGTACAGAGGGACACATTGGAGCAAGTACAAAGGGACACACTGGAGCATGTACAGAGGGACACACTGGAGCATATGGGGGGGAACACTGGAGCAAGTGCAGAGGGACACACTGGAGCATGTACAGAGGGACACACTGGAGCATGCACAGAGGGACACTGGGGCATATACAGAGGGACACACTGGAGCATATGGGAGACACACTGGAGCAAGTACAGAGGGACACATTGGAGCAAGTACAAAGGGACACACTGGAGCATGTACAGAGGGACACACTGGAGCATATACGGTGGGACACACAACAGAGCATGTACAAAAGGACACACTGGAGTATACAGGGGCACACACTAGAGCATGTTCAGAGGGACACACTGGAGCACGTACAGAGGGACACACTGGAGCAAGTACAGAGGGACACACTGGAGCATGCACAGAGGGACACTGGGGCATATACAGAGGGACACACTGGAGCATATGGGAGACACACTGGAGCAAGTACAGAGGGACACATTGGAGCAAGTACAAAGGGACACACTGGAGCATGTACAGAGGGACACACTGGAGCATATGGGGGGGAACACTGGAGCAAGTGCAGAGGGACACACTGGAGCATGTACAGAGGGACACACTGGAGCATATGGGGGGGAACACTGGAGCCTATACAGAGGGACACACTGGAGCATGTACAGAGGGACACACTGGAGCAAGTACAGCGGGACACACTGGAGCCTATACAGAGGGATACACTGGAGCAAGTACAGAGAGACACGCTGGAGTATAAACAGAGGGACACACTGGAGCATACAGGGCACACAACAGAGCATGTACAAAAGGACACACTGGAGTATACAGGGGCACACACTAGAGCATGTTCAGAGGGACACACTGGAGCATGTACGGAGGGACACACTGGAGCATATACAGAGGGACACACTGGAGCATACAGGGGCACATACTGGAGCATGTACAGAGGGACACACTGGAGCATATACAGAGGGACATACTGGAGCATACAGAGGGACACGCTGGAGCATATACAGAGGGACATACTGGAGCATACAGAGGGACACACTGGAGCTTGTACAGAGGGACACACTGGAGCATGTACAGAGGGACACACTGGAGCTTGTACAGGGGGACACTGGAGCATTTACAGAGGGACACACTGGAATAATACAGAAATAAACATTGGAACATGTACAAAATGAGCACTGGCACATGTACAAAGTGAACACTGGAACATGTACAGAGGGCACACACTGCTGCATACTCCTCGAGGCATTCACTGGCATGGAAGCATTTTCCTTTGTGGAAGAATTTGGCAGCTGATGTTTGACAATGAGGAACTTCTGAAATAAAAACAAGAAATGCTGGAACCACTCAGCAGGTCTGGCAGCATCTGTGGAAAGAGAAGCAGAGTTAACGTTTCAGGTCGGTGACCCTTGATGCTGCCAGACCTGCTGAGTGGTTCCAGCATTTCTTGTTTTTATTTCAGATTTCCAGCATCCGCAGTATTTTGCTTTTATTTTAATGAGGAATTTCTGCCTGTTAACTGAACTGGATAACAATCCTGGCAAATTTTCCAAGTCCAGCAAAATTGAACTATTTTTAGCAGGACCCTGATGTTATTCCCACAGATGGCCATCGGAGGGGGTCAGAGGGGGGGAAATGGACGCAGCTGCAGGCTTCCAATGGCTGCAGCAGCTTAAATGACTAGGTGGCACCTCTATCAACATAAAGTTTCCTCCCTCTTCCTCTCCATTTCTTGCATTAATTATTGTGACTTTTAGCCATATGATTCTTTTTTTTTGTGTTATGATATTGCAAAAAAAAAGTTTGATTCACCTTACAAAGGGTTAACTCCAAGAGATACAATGAGTTTTGACTTAACATTTAAAGCCAGCACACACAAAATCCAAATTGTTGCCATAACCATTTAGAATGTTAATTAGAATAGTTCCCTGGTGGGTCTCCAGATGGAATAGTCATCAAAGTGGGTATTTTTGCACTGCTACATTAGCTTTGAGACAATGAGGTTAGTTAGGTTTGCTTTGAAGTATCTCTAGACATTGTGATACATGGATTTTCATTCACTATACCCAGCAGAGGGGCTAGGCTGAAGAAAACATACAAGGGATGACGTCCCATGCCAAAGAAGGCCACAATTTCATTTGGGTTAGAACTTCAATAGCACTTTACAGGCTGAATTTAGTGAGCCCGCTGCGTGTCCTGGCGGCAGACTGGAAATGAGCATCATTGCCGTTTGTCCTGTGGGCGGCCGCCCCACTGCGATCATACAGAGGGTGGCCATTTTGCATAATGGAGGCATGGGGCCCCCAAATCACACGGCGGGGGTGGGAGGTGAGATGCCAAATGCAGCATCAGATGATTCTGGAGCAGGTGATGGCGCCATATTAAAACCCTGCCAGCCCTGCTTGCATTGCTCCCTTGCGTTCATTTGTTGCTAGTTGCTCAAAACTGTGACCTGTTTTACATTGACTTTAGACCCGAGCTGGACCCCGCAGGATCGCCAAGCCAAGAGACAGGGTGGCCCCACAATTTAGTGATGCCTCCCTCTAGATTCTCCTCCAGGCTGCAAGGGAAAGGCAGGAGGTCCTCTTCCCCAGCAAGGGCAAGAAGAGGTCCTGCTATTTGGCCCAGCAAGCCTGGATGGAAATAGCTGAGGAGGTCAGTAGCTGTGGGGTCACCCCTCCTCCCTCACCCCCCCGGAACTGGGTTAGGTGCCATAAGAGGGTTAATGACCTCCTGCATTCTGCCAAAGTGAGTACTCCACACCTCTCTCTTTTTTAGTGGTTGCAAGTGGCTACGCAGGAGGAAGCAGGACATGGGCAGGGAGGCACTGTCAAGGTGCTGGCAAAGGGGGGTTAGACATCACTTCATCCCGACAGATGCATGGCTGCATCTCGGCCACAGGCCACTTTCTTTCACAGCTCATCCCCATTAACTCCCCTAAGAGTGGACGGCAGTATGAGCTGTATGTGAAAGCCCAGTACAGGACGAGGAGCTGACACTAGCAGAACTGTCATGTTGGTCTCTCTGTGAAGTTTGACTACCTCTATCCTTCCACTTGCAGGACAAGAGGGCCCACACAGGAGGGTGACAGCGAACCGGCAAAGGCAGACTGCATCTTCGGCCTCTCACCACAGCCGAGGAAGAGGCTTTAGAATAAGCAGGGACACAGGATTGCTGTGCCACATCCAGTGGAGAGACAGGAGTCTTCACGCAAGAGAGTGAGGATTGGCTTCCATCGACATGCAGATCACTTCTGGAGATCCACAATGCATATGGTTGGCTTGTCGAGATCTGCACAGCCTAACCCACACATGTTTGTATTCCCTCATGCAGGCCGGCGTCTGCAGGAGACTCAGCCAGAAGACGTCCACCTCTGAGGAGCAGGAGCACTCAGAGGAAGCACCGTCCCATGACTCTCCTGCACCTTCCACCAGCGCAGATACTTTCATCTTGGTGGGTTTGCGCTCGGCTTTAGAATCAGGGTCACAAGCTTTTGAAAGCACCACACAGGTGTTCAAGCAGCTGGCTGAGGCTGAGACAGCTGGGGCCTCTGACAGCCGCAGCAAAGGCTCAATGGGGAAAGACCACTGTGTAAGGTCCCCCCCCACCAAGGTGAACTGAGGGGCTGGATCCATGGAAAACCCCTCAACTGTATCCAGAAAATATTTGTTTTGCTGTAAAATGTATATAGCATGTAAAATGAAATGAAAGGGATGTGAAGCAACTCACTCCTGTATTGAAGGAAACTGATCTCTTTTGCACTCTTTGTATTGGCAACATCTGATGGAGATGCCAGAGGCCATGCGCAGCCATGAGCGGATGATGGAGGAGTCCATCCACACCATGACTCAGGTGTGTGAGAGCATGGCTTCCTCCATTGAGAGGTTGGTGACTCTCATTGGCAGCCAGATCCCACAGGTGCGCACACCATCGCCTTGGCCATGAACTCGATGCAGCAGTGGCAAGACAAGAGAAGGACAAGGCACCTGGAATTTTCTTCAGCTCCTCATCCTTCTCTGGTGAGCAGGAGGGTCATGAGCCTTGAAAAGGAGGAGCAGGGGCTGACTTCAACAGCTGGGGGCTCCCCTCAGGGTGCTCTGAGTGTGGACATCGGGTCCTTTGTCCCTCCGCCAGTGAGCCCAGCTCCAGCAGCCGCAATGCCTGAGGAGAGTCCTGCACCTGTGCAAGAAACCCTCAGGCAGCCGGGGCCCTTCAGGCCTCAGGCACCCAGAGGACAGCCGCCTAAGTCATCACAGGCCAAGCGACAACCTGATCAGCAGCCTGCCTCGAGCCCAGTTGCTGGTGCTGGCTTCACACCTCGTGGAAGCCCCCTTGCAGTGCTCCAAAGACCCTGATCACCACTGCAGAGCCAACGAGACCCAGACGCCCCTTGCAGACCGCACAATACAATAGTTCAAAAATGGCCTCCACATGCACCTCCCCACCACCTTCCCTTATGCAGTGCTGTTCATGGCTGCCTATCCATCGCGGCACTGAAGACTTGCCTCAGTGCCGCCAGCTTTGACCGGTCGTGAACCTGTAGACCCGTGAGTGCCGCCCGACATCTACAAGCCACCCCATTGAATTGTGATGAATTAAATGCAAGTACATTGAAATTAACTGCTCAGCAAATTAAAATACATCCCCATCGCGTCGGGGTGGCAATTCCCACCTTGGTGCTTTCCCACTGCTGACTAAATCCAGAACTGACGTCACAATGCCAGATTTCTGGGCAGATGCTTCTGATGTGATTCACCGGCCTCCCATGTCTCCATTTCTGGTTCAAATGGCCACACAAAATTCTGCCTTACATGTCAGATTTGACTCAGAGGGTAGCACTCTTGCTTCTGAATCAGAAGGTCCTGCGTTCATGTTCCCCTAGTGAGACTTCAGCACATAATCTAGGATAGTGTAGGACTGAGGGAGTGTTGCATTGTTTAAGGTGCCACCTTTTGGTTAAACCAAGGCCTTGACTGCCTTTCAGAGAGTCATGAAAGATCCATGGTACTATTTTGAGTTCTCCCCGCTCTCCTGGCCTATATTTATCCCACAACCAACATCTCAAAAAACAGATTATCTGGTCAGTATCACATTGCTGTTTGTGGGAGCTTGCTGTGAGCATATTGGATGCCACATTTCCAATGTTACAACAATGACTACACTTCAAAAGTACTTCATTGGCTGTAAAGCACTTTGGGATGTCCTGGGATCGTGAAAGGTGCTATATAAATGTAAGTCCCTTATTTGCTTGGCAGGACAATCCTCGGCGTACAATGTTGAGGGTGAGGTCAGACATTTTTTGTTTCTCTATTTTTGGGATGAAAGAATCAGAAAGAGAAAGAGGGAGATGAGGCTGAGATATAAATGCACACAGCCTGTAACAGAGACACTGTCGCTAGATGTCTCACCTTCCTCGACAGAAAAGTTTAAAAAAATTCAGACAGTTTTTGTGTGATAACAATACGACTACGAAGGTTTGGAAAGTGACAACATTAAGATTTCCTGTGTGAGCAGAACATAAAATATGATAAAACACTGGACTTATTAATGTGTACACTCCAATTCGAGTTTTCTAAAGGTTTCATACTTAAATTTAGAGGGACTGTGGGAGTGACATTTAATGTGACCCTTAGCCCTGAGAGAGGGAGAGTTTAAATTCAAATCGACCCATTTAAATGCCTATACCAACAACTACAATTTGTATTTATAATAAAACACCCCAAGGCACTTCACAGGATTGTTATCAGACAAAAAATGGCCCTGAGCCACATAAAGAGATATTAGGACAGGGGACCAAAAGCTTGATCAATGAGATGAAAGAGTTGCATTTATATAGCATCTACCCAACAAAATGGAAAATTATCCAGGTATGTCTAGTTCACAAAAGGCAGGACAAATCCAATCTGGCCAATTACCATCCCATCAGTCTACTCTCAACCATCAGCAAAGCCATGGAAGGGGTCGTTGACAATGCTATCAAGTGGCACTTACTCACCACTACCTTCTCAATGGCAATTACGGATGGACAATAAATGCTGGCCTTGCCAGCGATGCCCACATCCCATGAATAAATTTTAAAAAGCTAATTTCGTGACCTCAAGATGTCTCAAAGTGCTTTACAGCCAATGAAGCATTTTTGAAATGTCGTCACTGTTGTAATGTAGGAAACACGGCAGGTGCTGGTTGAGGGATAAATATCAGCCAGAAGCCCAGGGAGAACTCCTTTGCTCTTCTTTGCAAAAGTGCTGTGCAATTGTTTACATACATCTACACCAGAGGGTCGTCAGGACCTCAGTTTAACATCTCATTGAAAAGATGGCACCTCTGACACTATAGCACTCCCTCAGTACTGCATTGGGAGTGTCAACCTTGATGATGTGCTTAAGTCTCTGGAGTGGGACTTAAATGCACATTCTTCTGGCTCAGGAGGCAAGACTGTTACCCACTGAGCCACAGTTAACTACTGACAAGAGGTAGGTTTTAAAAAGTGACTCATAGGAAGAGAGAGAGGCAGAGAGGTTTAGAGGGAGAATTCCAGAACTTATGGCCTAGTCAGCTGAAAGCGACTCCTGAACTCTACCTTCCAAACAATCCAAGAGAAGGCAGGGGAGAGGGTTGAAGAGGCACAAAAATGTTGGGACCTGAAGGGAAAAGTATAAATTGACAGTTTCCCTGATTATTCCTGATGTCTGTGTTTTAAAGGGTGTTGAAGAAAGTGCATCATTGAAACTGTAGATCACAACTATCAGTGACAGATGGTGCAGCCAAACTTCAGTCTTCCTTGAATAGACCCTTAAACACACAATAATCGAGTGTCATGACATACTCAGAGCACCATAAAGGCATCAGTGGCTGTGGTCCAATAGAGAGCAGCACCGAGGACACAGCACTGAACAAAGGATGAAGCAACAGCAGAGAATATACAGAGAGCAGAGAACACAAAGCACGGTCAGAATATAAAGCAAAATAGAACATTAAACACACAGCGAGGTATATAGTGAGAAAGGAATGCTAAACATACTGAGACCAGAGCACCAGACAGACAAGACAAGACAAGACAGAACACTAAATGTTCTGAGAATAGAGCATTAAGCACATTGAGAATAGGGCAGTAAACACACTGATATTTGACCACAGACTGCAGCACTGAGAATACAATGTTGTACAACTCTGAATATTTAACTCACTGATGGTAGAACATGATACACACTGACAGGAGAGCACCAAACCTGCTGAGAGTTGGGCATGAAATGGACTGACAAAATGCAATAAATACACAGAAAGCAGGGCATTAAAATAGATGGATGATACAGCACTACCCAATGTCTAAATAGAGCACTAAAATGGTGAGAAAAGTGCAGTAAGCATTCTGGGAACAAAGCATTAAAGACATGGAATAAAGCATGACTGAACATGAAACACACAGAAGAAAGAAAACTTCACACATTGTGAAATAGAGCACTTAATACCCTTAGAACACTGCACATCCACTGAGTAGTTCAATAACTCACTGAGAATGGAGCACTAAATTTTCTGAGAATAAAACACTGCACAAACACACACAAAGCACTTAATACATTGCTGATAAAGCACTCAACATTCTCTGATTAGAGCACGAAAGGTGGAGAGTAGAGCAGGTCACACTCTCCGAATAGGGCTGTAAACTCACTGAGATCTAAAGCTGCTGGGAGCAAAGCACAAAACCAAAGCACAGGGACTTGAGTCAGTTAAATAGTTAGGGCACACAGCTCACGCCTGTACGGGCACAACAAAGGCACCCATAAGCATGGCTAGGGGGACTACCTGCAACAGAGGTTTTTGCCTGAAGCATGCTCAGCTCTTCAGAAAGGTCCTCCTATCACCTGTGCTGCCTGTATATTCTACGGGGGAGGTGGGGTGCTAATACCTGGTGGACTGCATCCTCCTTAAATGGGACCTAAGCCTCCTTATTTCCAGCCTGTGATGCTCCACTTCCTCCATGATTATGGCATACAAGGGAATCCCCTTAGGGAATCCCACACCTGCTCCTGAGAAGCCCAGACTCCAGCTGGAAGGAGCGGGGGTGGGGGGGGGGGGGGGGAGGTCAAAAAAATTCTGCTGGGAATAATCCGATTAGAAGCAAGTGCAAGCATCTAAGTCAGACATCCAAGGAAAATGCTTTAAACATCTTTAGAGACCAGTGTTTAAACACTTCAGTTTTCCCTTTATCAGGTGATCCTGGCAGCTGCTGTGCCTCACATAGCTCAGTCTAACTTACCTGATGGGCATTAATGGTGCAGACGCAAGAGTCTTGCTACTGCTACACCACATGCTTGTGAGGTCAGAGGGCAGCTGATCGGTGGATTTCAGGAAGAGTCAGAAAGCATGAGGGAACTCAAGGGGGAATGGTTTAATGGAGGAAAGCAGATTGCAATAATTTCCGCTCAATCTTCCTGCTTAGGAAAAACAAGAATAAACTCTGTCCAACTCTCTGAGTCAGAAATTGTGAATTTAAATCCCACTTCAGAGACATGAGTGCAAAAATCTCGGCTGAAACTCCCAATGCAGTACTGAGGGGGTGCTGCACTGTCTGAGCTGCTGTCTTTTGGATGAGAGTTAAACTGTCTGCCCTCTCAGGATGGCGTAAAAGATCTCCTGCTCTATTTTGAAGAAGAGCAGGGGAATTCTCTCAGTCTCCTAGCCAATATTTATCTCTCAACCAATATCAGTAAAAAAATGATTATCTGGTCATTATCACTTTGCTGTTTGTGGGATCTTGCTCTACACAAATTGGCTGTGACATCTCCTACATTTAAAACAGTGACTACATTTCAAAAAATACTTCATTGGCTGTAAAGCACTTTGGGATGTCCTGAGGTTATGAAAAACACTATATAAATACAAGTTTTCTTTCTAAATGTAAGGAGCAGAGGTCGATAGGGCTGTGACTCCCATTTTAAGCACTGCATGTGTTTGGAGGACAATAGAGTTTGATTGTGGGGAGAGGATGAGGCTCTTGGCAGCTGAAGTTGCTGGGACATAAAATCAGTGTGATAGGCGAGCAATGAGAGGAGTGAAGACATAATTGATAGGTGGGGGCTGTCAAAGTATCAGCAGAGTGGAAAGAGCTCAGGATCCTTAGTCTGTATTAGTGTTTGAGTAATGACTCCCCTCTCCCTCTTCCTGTTCACAGCAGGGTGGTGTTCCATGATCAAAGGTGTTTCCCCGGGTGTCGATTTATAGTCGAGAAGAGCAATCAGTCCCACTGGCAAGTAAAATAATTCATTCTGGCCTGAAAGGAAAAAAATCCCATCCTTCATTGCTGAGAATGTACAATAATATTAGTTCATTACTTGCACTCATTCCAGGGACACCAGGAGCACCTGAGAGAGAGAGAAAGTGTCTTAAAATAATGTAGAAACTGCTTCCCAAAAATGTTATTTATTATTCACACGTGGGGTCACTTCCTGTTACAGGAAGTGAATGTGTTGTCAGTATTTTGAGACCATTCAGTCAGGCTGTCAACGAGTGGATTTTGTAAACATACAATTTCACTGTTACTGCTGTCAAAGTCTAGAGAAGCTTCTAGTTCCTTTGAACGAAAACATTGCCCGCTGCACTTTGCCATCTGATAGGCCAATCCTTCTCTCCTCCCCAGCCTTTCTGCCACAGCTTTCCTTGCCCTTTATTTAATTAATAATTCAATGGCTCTCTATCTCCGAATTCTTCTTTCTTCCCCCCCACCCCCCACCCCACCAAGTTGCAATTGCACAATGTTACACACTCTTGCAACCAATTATGTTTAGAGTTTGCAATTCACGTATCCCCCCACCCCCCTCCCTGACCATTTTCTGCTCTGACTCATTCTTTACCAGGACCTCAAAACTGGGGAACTCCTCAACCTTCACCTCACTTTTTGAAAAGCTTGAGGATCCTTGTCTTGATTTAGGAGCTCCTCCATAGCCTTGACTCCCCTTATCTTTGAAACTTCAAATATTGCGAAACCTCAGCAAATCAAAATACAGCGGATGGTGGAGAAACTGAGCTAAACAAAACAGAAACTGTTTGTAAACAGCACCTTCTGTTCTCATTATTAAAAAGTTCACAATGAGCCACTGGGAAGCTTCTGGAATTCTGGTTCGTGCCCATCACACTGACTAACAAACAGGAGTTGGACTCGCATCACTTTGCTAGTGGCATAAAATGCAAGCTCCTATTGACGCCAATGCAAACAATTGCAGCACACGGTGGGAGGAGGCCCCCAGCTTTAATGTGAAGTGATAGCTTATCCCATCTTAGCTCAGTCATCAGTTTGGCTGTTATAATTGACTTCAGGGCACACAAGGGGCTGGGGTTGTGGTGGTGGTGAGGATGACAAGGGAGATCAGCCAGGGTCCACCCCTCCTGATCACTAATGCAGTGATTCCTCCTAGAAAATGCATGTGTGTGTATGTAAGTGGAGGTCAAGGTGAGAATAGGTTCTGAGTTGGCCACGATGCTCTCTGAGGTGGAATAGCTGCCCACCACTGTCGTTAAAGGTTTATACCTGAAGCATTGTTGGATCAGGAGCCAATGTAGATCAGCAAGCACAGGGGCGATGGGTGAACGGGACTTGGTACGAGTAAGGACAGGGCAGCTGAATTTTGGATGAGCTCAAGCTTACAGAGGGTACAAGGTGGGAGGTAGGCCAGGAGAGCATTGAAATAGTCGAGCCATAGAATGGTACAGCACAGAAGGTGCCATGTGGCTCAGTGTGCTGGAGCCAGCTCTTTGAACTATCCAATTAGTCCCAGTCCACAAACCCCCTCTCCAGTCTTTCTGCTGTTGAGCAGGAATTATTGAATTCTGAGCTTTATATCAGTCATGTTGTTAGAACATTGATTGCTGACTTTTTGCACTGAGTCCTACACCAGATCTGTCCATGTTACAAGTCAGTTGTGTGCTGTAAGGGTGCTTTCTGCACTCTGTAGCACTTTACAAGCGAGCCGCCAATATTGAAATTGTCCCTGTTAATATTTTACTGGTTACCCAGAGGAAACTGGTGTTCTTTTGTTAAATGCTGCTGTTAATTATATTAAAGGTATGCTGAATGCAGAATTGTTCAGTCCACCAACTTGCAAGTTATTGCTTGATTACCTCACAGCTCAATAAACCTCCCATAACGATGTCACAAGCATTCTTGAGAATCAATGGGGAACAGTGGAGGCGGGGGTGCTATCAGCGCAATGCGGGAAACGTGGCAGTCAAATTGCACACAGCAAGCTCCCACATAATGATAGATCATCTGTTTCTAGTAATGTTGGTTGAGGGATAAATATTGGCCTGAACACTCGGAGAACCCCTCTGTTCTTTTTCCAAATAGAACCATGAGATTCATTATATTCACCTAAGAGGGCAGACAGGGCCTTGGTTTAACGTCTCATCCAAATGAAGGCATCTCCAACAGTGCAGCACTCCCTCATTACTGCATTGCGAGTGCCAGCTTGGATTTTGTGCTCAAATCTCTGAGGTGGGACTTGAACCTGTGACTGACTCAGAGGCAAGAGTCAAGGCAATGTAATTCTAAATTTGACTGAGGTAATCAGGGCAGGACAGTGGTACAAGGGCACCGTGTGCTGTGGAATGAGGAGACCTGACACCTAATCTCGAACCCCTGCTCGCATCCCCCAATTTTGCTGCGGCAGGGAAAAGGGGGAGGGGGGGTGATGTTGAGTGCAGGAGAAACACTTCAATACAGTGAGAGAAGGAAAGTTGGGAGGAATGGTGGGGTGTATGGATCATTCTCACATCCCCGGCCTACTTCTAAGGCCATTGCCCAAGTGTCATTTGCCCATCCAGTCAGTTGCCCACTTGCCCCCTCAGTCACAGTGGCAGAAAAGAGACAAGAAAATGGCAAAGTTGCAGAAGGGATTTAGGGATTCCTATGGGGGACAAATAAATCAGTGAGCCATCCTCTCACCTACAAAGGCACCTAGCTGAACAGGCTGAGAATGGAGCAGGCCAGAGGCCCGGCTAAAACAGTTAATCTTGGCTGGGATAATGTTGGGATTCAACAGGCATCTACACCTGCACCCCCATCGCTCCTTCCTCCCCACCCCTCAGAAAGTGTTAAACCACTACATCCACATTTCTGTAAGTTTACGATAAGTCAAGTGCCAACCTGCATATCTTAGCTCTGGGAAGTAGAGAACTGACACAAAGCCTGATTTCTGCTTTAAGCTTCATTCCATCAGACACCTACACAGCAGACATTTAATCCTGTGATTTAAACGCCAGACAACACTTGCACACTCTGTCAGAGTTTAGTTACGTAAAGAGACATTGTCGCTTGGAATTTTTTTGTAAATACTTGTCACCAAGAGGCATAGTCCAAAATTCAGTCAGCAAAGCCCTGCTTTTATTAGAACGGTAATGAAAATGAAAGATGTGCATTTATAGAGCACCTATCATGACCTCAGGATGTCACAATCTGCTTTACAGACAATGGAGTCATTTTGAAGTGTAGTTGCTGTTATAATGTAGGAAACGCTGCAGCCAATTTGTGCACTGCATGTTCCCACAAACAGCAATGTGATAACGACCAGGCCATCTGTTTTCGTAATGTTGGTTGAGGCATAAATATTGGCCAGGACACTGGGGAGAACTCCGCTGCTCTTCTTCAAAATATGCCATAGGATCTTTTATGTCCACTTGAAAGTGCAAATGGGGCCCTCGCATAATGTCTCATCCAAAAGATGCATTTATACAGCACCGTTAACGTAGTAAAGTGGCCCAAGGCAGAGATGCAAAGGGAATGAATTGCAGAGAAATCAACCAAAAACCTTGATTAGATTCCAGCCTATGACTCACTCCCAGGTATCTGTTATTCTATATATAAACCAGCCAGATACCTTGATCAGATTTCAGTCTCTAACTCACTTGCAGGTATCCATTATTCTGTGTATAAACCATTAGGACTCTTCACTTAGAGTCCAGCCTGTGATTCACTTCCTGGTATCTATTATTCTATGTCTAAACCACTTGAAACCTTGATTAGATTCCAGCCTGTACCTTACTCCTGTGTACTTGCTGATTTGCATATGCAGTGTTATGTTTATATCCAGTGCTATGGTATCAATCTGATTTACTGTTTTCTGAATGGCTGAAAATCCACAGTTGACTCTACTGTTTGCATTGTCTCTGAGGTGTGTTAACAATCTCCTGTCTTCACCAGGATTAGTAATTAATGGTGTGGTATTAGTTTCACTGTGATGTCCGTCCCTCCTATTAGCACCTTTGCTTGTCTCTGACACAGATGTAAGAGGGGCAATGTCTTCTCATGCTTGTCTCCTTGCTCCACAGCTTTAGCTGTTTCCACAAGCACAGATTGGCATTTATGGCCGGATATTAGCGCTGACCCCAGACGCACTCGGGGTCGCAGGAAGGTCATGCCGAGCCCCCTCAAGTTCACAATTCTCAGCTTGTCCGCCAGCATGTGAAGTCTGCCCTTGGTGCGGAAATCACTTGCCAGAGGTCCGATTGCTATGCACGGGCCGTGGCTAGCTGAAGCCTAGGCCTATGGCACATCCGTTGTTGCATCAGGAATGTCAGAAAGTTTTTTTCCACAAGGCAGGTGAAGTGCAGTAAACTGCCCCCCACCCCCCTCCTCCCATGGATTTATTTATGACAGGAAGTATTCTCACGCCTACCCATGGAGGAAATCTTCAGTAAAAGCCAGCTGACAGGACAGGGAGGTTCCCACACTGTGAACGCCTTAGACAAGGCAAGACTTCCAACAGCAAAACAACACAGCAAAGCATAAACAAACAAGTGCTTGTTTATTTTCTGTCACACAGTTTGCAAACCCAAACTGATTCCTGAAGAACATTTGAAAATGCTGTTTCTCAAGCTCCCTGAATTACAAAGGTTTTTGATTCATGAAAAGAAACTACAGTTTCCATCCTGCCTGTGAGTTCTCCTCAATTCCACTCCCTTCCCCTTCAGTTCCCTTCCCCTCCTCCAGTTCCCTTAGCTCCGTCCAGTTCCCTTTTGTAATTCAGGGAACCTACAAACCAGTTCCACTAACATCAGTTTCTCCCATGTTAACAAAGTTAAAAGTTACTCCTATGTGAACTTACTGGGAGTAGGTTCCTCATCTGTCAGTAGGGTGAGTTTTGAGGCCTGTTGTGGTGTAATGTCACCATGACGTTAATTCAACAGCTAGACTTTCTTCATCCCTCCCCCACTCCAGTGCACTTCCAGTTCCATTGCATCAGTTCAAACCTTCTGTGCCACTTTGGCTGATTTGGAGAGAGGGCTTGCTCCTCTTGGCCCACAACAGCCCCGAAAAAATAATTTCAAACTTATCTTGAATGGGCCTCCTTGGCTTTGTTGCCATGGAAACGGTGGGAGTGTGTACGCCCATTTCTGACCTAAACTGGCGATTGGGGTTCAGATGTGCATAATCTGGCAATAGCTCTGGGAGATCAGCGGTAGGCCACTTTCAAAATGGCAGATAGCTGCGTCATCCAGGGCAATGGGGTCCACAGGGAGGATGAGGGACCATTAAGGCCGTTGACCTCATTTTTGAAGGCCTATTAACACCAGGCAAAGCAAGTTAAAATCAACTGCACGCTGGGGGAGTTTTATGCTCTCCCCCACAGCAACTTTGGAGGTGAGGAGAGCATCTAATTGGGTGGGATGGTGGTGGGAGGCACCCGGTCACCTTGCCACCTCCACCCAAATTAAGTCCGGGACGGCAAGGCCTGTGAATGGCCTTCCCGCCCCTCTGCCAATTGAGGCCTTAAGTGGGCAATTAATGCCCAATTAAGGGCCTCATCCTGCTTCTGCTGGTATTAGCCCAGCAGTGGGCAGGCCTGTCTCCACCTGGGTAGCATGCCAAGCAAACCAGTGCAGGTTGCTTTCCAGGTCCTGGGGGAGGTCTCTCGTTAAAAGGCACTTAGTGCCTGAACAAGGGACCCAGCATCGGGAAGGGTGGGGGGGGGGTGCCCACTGAGAACCACTCCCCTGCTCTTGCTGTTGACCCCCTCACACCCACGCCCCCGTGACTTGCACCCCACGAAACCCCTCCCGCCCTGACTTACCTGTGGCCGGTGTCCCTCGGCAATCCATGGCTACAGGTGGGTGCATTACCAGCAGCAGCCACCACCTCCGCGTTGACTCTGCTCAGTAAAACAGCTGCCGGCCTCTGATTGGCAACAGTTTTCAGAGGGCGGGTCTTCCGTCGCCGGGGTTCTTAATCCCAGGGAAGGCCCGCCGCTGTCCACCTAAGTGCCTAATTGGTACTTGATTTGGTGGGTCTTCCCCAGAGGAGGTGGTGCAGGGCTCTCACTGGCACTTTAGCCAGTGGTCAAGTCCCCCTGTCAGCCAGATAAAATCCCCACCATTGTATGTAATTCTGTCTCACACAGTGTGCTCCAGTACACACCACAGTTCTGTGCAGAATGTGGCGCTGTTTCTTCAGCGTCAGAACAGTGTTAATGTTCCTCGCACATATGGGCCTGGTAAAGAAGTCAGAGTTCAAACAAATAGTTGTCCTGAGAGCTTTGAAGTTAGTCTTGCTAGGAGTCCCTGGGGTGCAGTTACTGACGGGAACATGGAGATGAGGCACTGAGAGGCAACAAGACACCCAGTCTGCACTGAGGTAGATATAATTCCTGTTATGGCTTTATTTCCACAAGCTGGGAGTTCCTGTTTATATTGTCTTCCCATGAAATCCCAAGCAATTCAGTGAAGAAAATCTCATTTCTTTTCAAGCTACTGGCACAGGAACAGGAATAGTTCATTCAGCCCCTCAAGCCTGTTCTGCCATTCGTTTAGATCATGCTGATCTGTAATACAATTTGATTTACCCACCTTGGTTTCATATCCCTCAACACCCTTCTATTACCTAACAAAATACCTATCAAAAATCTATTGATATCTGCCTTGAAAACTCATTCATACCCCATACAAAATAACTCACTGCCTTCAGTCTTCCCTTTGCCTTTACTACTACAATTCAATTTATCTTGGCATTGCTCTTTTACCTTTACTGGTGTCATGCGAGAGGCCTTCACCTCAATTTCCAGTGTGTACTGAGTGAGACAGAGTTACACACAATGGTGGGGATTTTATCTGGTTGATGGGGGTCTTGGAAAACAACAACAGCTTCTCTAGTCTCTCCACATAACTGAAGTCTTTTGTCCCTGGTACCACTCTAGTACATCTTCTCTTTTCACCCGCCAAGGCCTTGACATTCTTCCTAAAGTGTGGTACCCAGAATTGGACACAACAGGTGGGATTTTGAGTCAAATGCGAGGGCAGAAACGGAGGGGCGGAGTGGGGGGGGCAGGTGGTCGCTTAAACCCGTGCCTTGGGTTGGTGTGCCGATTTCCTGATGTGAAACAGACACGCTCAAAGTGTAAATGGCTCTGAGGAAAGCAGGAAGAGGCTCCCTGTCTGAAATGGATGAATGGCCCATTAAGGCTTTGCACAAGCTTGTTATCAGCTCGTCAAGGGCCAGCTTTGGGTTTTCTTTACAAGGTGCGGTATCCATGCGGGGCCTTAACCATGACAGGGAGGAGGAGGCAGTGACACAGCAGGGAGCCGGGAAGCGAGTGAGAACAATGGGACAGCAGCAAAAAGCACCATTGAAAAGGTGTTACGACTGAGGCGGGAGTAATGCAGTGTTAATTCAGTCCCACCACTGCACAGGTCATAGCAAATTAGTACAGCTTCCCACCTACCGGAAATTAGCCAAATTAAATACTTCATTAACCCCCAGAATAAAACACACCAAACCAGGTTTCTTTAAACAATAAATTAACTATTTATTAATAACTAAACATTAAACAATATTGAGATAAATCTACGTCTGAAAAAACTTTCTAACTTCTTATTCTTCCTAACCCTCAAACACATACACATACATTCAAAAACCAATGGATAACCGTTTTGTTTTTAAATATGTTTTAAAATCAGAGCTGTCTCTTAGGAATAATAAAATAACTGGGTTGTAAGTCCTGGTGGGTTGTTTTCCCTGATTGGTGAGGTGTTCCAGAGGCGAATAGTCAGATGACACTCGAAGTCTCCAGGCCAATTTGATGAACAGTCTGTAATAGATATGCATTCAAGGCAATTCAGCTACAGCAGGCATCACACAGTTCTTTCAAAAGAGAGTATAGCAACAGGTCTATTTGGATTTTGAATTAGTAGTCTAACAGTTGAAATTTTCCTGAGAATTCCAGAATTTTCAGAAGCACAAAAGGCAACAGAAAGTCACTCCTGAGGAAGAGACTTCTCAGAGACTGGAAGTAAAAAGGGATTTGCTACCTCCAACAATGCGAAGTTTCCTTTCCAGGGGTCTATTTCCTCTTTAGGCGAAACACTGCCTGTAGGCCAATGTAGATTTTCTGATGAGAGGGACAAATCTTCCTTCATGGAGAAAAGCTCTTCCGGACTATCAGAATACTTGGTTCCAGCCAGTTTTACACACAGTCAAACTGATACAATACAGCATGTGATCTCATCTCTCTTGAAGCTGCCTAGAAACAGGCTTGCAGCTCGCACTCACTGTTCCCAGACAAAGAGAGAAAAAAAACCTCCTCTCAATCTTATAGGCATACGGACCCCTTTAGTTTTTAACAGAAAAAACAACAATCTCATGACACCTCCACCCTTGGCAAAATGAAATGACATTCTTGAATACGTTTCATTACAAGGCAAAACAAAAACTGAAAAAAAAATTCTAAACATATTTCCACATTTATGCCCCCAGTCACTCTACTGGTAATTAACAGAATGCTTCTTTGTACCATCATTATTTATGCAACTTAACAAGGTTAAATTTGTGAAAAAAACATTGGCGATAACATTGATTTTCAATCTTCAAATGATAAGGCTGTAACAATAAACTCCATCTGAATATTCTGGCATTTTGGCTTTTCAATTTTTCCACAAAGATTATGCTCAGTGTATATTAATGTTTCTTTGTAGTTTTGGCAGACATCGAAATGTTTAAGAGCCAGCAATAGTCCTAATGTTTCTTTTTCCACAATGGAATTCTTTTTTTGGTGGCAATTTAGTTTTCTTGAAATGTACCCTACTGGATTTTTATGCCCGATTCGTCATCCTGCAATAGGACTGCACCAATCCCCAGGTCGCTAGCACCAATCGCTACCTTAAAGGGTTTAGCAAAATTTGGAGCAGCCAACACTGATTCATTAGTTAAGATTGCCTTTAGCTTTTCAAGTGCTGCCTGGCATTAGAGCATGACTACCCGACCCGAACCCGACCGGACCCGACAACATGTGTCGGGTTTGGGTCGGGTCGGCTCCCACTTCCAGGTCCGGCATTCAGTCTCGGATTGGGTTGGGCTGGATCGGATACACTCTATCACCACCTCTGGGTATGTGACTCCAATGTTAATGTACTTTTTGGACTTGAAAGGTTGTTTAGTTACAGTTATTTTAAACTTGTGCAGATATGCAACAAAGTGAAAAACGGAAGCTAGGTTAACTGATGGTCGGGTCGGGTCGGGTCGGGTCGGACGCGGGAAAAAATGGGAGGACTTGGGCCGGGTTGGGCTTGGGGTCAGATGTGATTCTGTTGGGCTCGGGTTGGGTTTCATTTGCAGACCCGAGCCAGCCTTTACCTGGCATTCATTTGACCACACTACTTTGGTTTTCTTTCTCTGTCACAAGTCGGTTAACGGAGCAGCTACAGCACTAAAATTCAATACAAACTTTCAGTAAAAACTGCACAATCCCAAAAACCTCATGATTTCACTTTTAGTTTTAGGGATAGGGAACTCCACTAAGGCTTGTACTTATGCCGTTCTTGGCAATACTTGTCCTTGCCCCAATATGTGTCCGACGTGGGTCACTACTAAATCCATTGCTTGCAGTTTTTAAAACAGAGTTTCTAGCTGGGTTAAGTGTTCTTTCCAAGTGTTACTGTATATTAGTACATCATCAAGGTACACGACACAGTTGGGAACACTGGCTACCACCTGATTCATTAATCTTTGAAAAGTTGCTGGGGCATTTTTTAGACTGAATGGCATCACTGAGCACTGATAAAGACCGTCTGGAGTAAAAAAAAGCTGATATTTCTTTAGCTCGAGGAGTCAAAGGAACTTGCCAGTATCCCTTTATCAAATCGATCGTTGTAAGAAACCTGGCACTGCCCACACTGTCAATCCAGTCTTCTAAATGAGGAATTGCGTAGGAGTTTGCCTTCGGTACTGCATTGACTTTTCTGTTGTCTATGCATAGTTGGGTTGACCTGCCAGGTTTAGGCATGAAGACTATTGGTGAACTCCAGCTGCTTTGACTAGGTTCAATTAAGTTGTTTTCCAGCATGTATTGGATTTCTGCTTTTACTTGGGCCTGTTTGTCTGGACTTAAGCGGTAAGGATGTTGTTTTATAGGAATAGATTCCCCGATATCCACATCATGTGAGGCTAAGGTTGTACATCCTGGCTTATCCCTACAGATGCTTATAAAAGTTGTGAGAAATCTGGTTAGGTTCTCATGTTGTTTTGCATCTAAATACAAAAGCATGTTATCCAATTTTCCTAGCCATTCTGTACTGGCTAACCGGATTGTAGGAGGTTCAATTTGAGAATTGTCTCGGCCTCCTTCTGCCTCATCCTCACTATCCTTTTCCTTCCCAACAGTCCCCATTACCTGACATACCTGTACTGGCTTATCCTCCTCCCTGCCATAATATTGCTTTCACATATTGATATGACACAACCGATTCTTCTTCCGGTGATCAGGGATGTCAATCAAGTAATCTACCTTACCCACTCTTTTGATCACTCTATATGGGCCACTGAACTATGCTTTTAATGGTTCACCCAGTTACGGTAACAATACCAATATTTCATCCCCTTGTTGAAAATTTTGGGTCTTTGCATTCTTGTCTGCTCATTTTTTCATTTTGGCTTGGGATGCTTTAAGGTATTCCTGAGCCACACCGCAAGCTTTCATGAGCCTTTCCCGGAACACAGATACATAGTCTAGTATTGAAGATTCATTCTTTGTTCTAAGAATCTGTCTTTGATGAGTTTTAGGGGACCTCTTACTTCATGTCTGTAAACCAATTTGAAAGGACTAAAACCCGTAGACTCATTCGGTGAATAGCTGATGGCAAATAAAAGAAAGTTTAGCCCTTTATCCTGGTCATGCGGATATTCATGACAGTATGCTCTAATCATTGTTCTGAGAGTTTGATGGTCCCTCTCTAAAGCTCCCTGTGTCTGTGGGTGATAGGCTGAAGATTTCAATTGTCTGATACCCAAATTGCCCATGACTTCTTGAAATATCTTAGACATGAAATTAGAACTTTGATCTGATTTAACTTCAAGTGGTAATCCATATCTCGTAAAGAATTGGGTTAGATTTTCTACTACTACTTTAGCAGTAATTGTCCTCAAAGGAATGGCCACTGGAAATTGAGTAGCTATATCCATGATAGTGAGTATATATTGATGTCCTGCTTTTGATTTGGGCAAGGGTCCTACACAGTCTACCAATACCCTACTAAATAGTTCCTCAAGCACTGGTGTGGGAATTAGTGGTGCCGGTTTTATGGTACTTTGCAGTTTTCCCACCATTTGGCATGTATGGCATGTCCTACAAAACTGCCTCACGTCCTTTGTAAGGCCTGGCCAGTAATAATAAAAGCAAAATACTGCAGATGCTGGAAATCTGAAATAAAAACAAGAAATGCAGGAAATATTCAGCAGGTCTGGCAGCATCTGTGGAGAGAAAAGCAGAGTTAACGTTTCAGGTCAGTGACCCTTCATCAGAACTGGTAAAGGTTAGAAATGAAATAGGTTTTAAGCAAATAAAGTGGGGTTGGGGCATGAGATAACGGAAGTAAAGGTGTTGATGGAACAGGGTCACAGAGAATAACTGACCAAAAGGTCATGGAGCAAAGGCAAACGGTATGTTACCACACCATTAACATTCCGCTGGCCAGTAATAATATTGAGTTATACGTGATTTAGTCTTTTGAATCCCCTTTGTCCTGCAAAAGGAATGTCATGTGCTAACCTTAATAATTCCTTGCGATATTTAGGTGGTACCACTATCTATTCAACAACTGAGCAGTCTTCCTCCGCAGGTCTATGAGGCAGTCTCGATTTTCTCCTCAAAACCCCGTTTTCAATATAATAGCCTTCTGGAACTCCTTTCACCTCAGCTTCTGTCAGAGCCGACTGCTATTTTGTAGAACTCTGGATCAGCTTGCTGTGCTGCAATTATAGAAGATTTGTTAAGTATCTCATCTGGATCATCTAAATCCCCAATAAAGTTTCAGATACTTGGCTATCTGTTTGTGGTGCAATTTTACCTCCGACAATGGAACCTGTTTAGCCATTGCTTGGGTTACTACACACGCAGGAAATATTCCTGGTACTTGTTCCTGTAATTGTTCCGTTTATTTAACTTCACTTGATTTCTCTGCAATTATAGGAGAAACTGATACTTTGATCCGGCCAAATCATTCCCTAGCAGTAGATCAGTTCCCTCTACTGGCAAACTATGGACAGCTCCTACAGTTACCATGCCAGATATTAGGTCACACTCTAGGTGCACTTTATATAAAGGTATGGGTATCTCCTCCCCGCCAATTCCATTAACTAAAACTTTAGGGTTCAGAGTGCTCTTTGGTGGAAATGTTATACCTTTCCCCCAGCAAAAGAGTTTGGGTTGCGCCTGTATCCCTAAGTATAATGATAACTTTTCCTGACTCACTTAAGAATATGGAGTTACGTTTCCTTTGACAAGAATTCATTATTTTTTTCTGGTATCTTATTCTTAACCTCTACAATCACATTAGTTTTTGTGTCTGGTTTTACAGCTGCCATTAATGCTACGGCCTGGTCTGCTGTACTCTCTGTCAGGGCTTTTCGCTGGGTCCTGGGCTGGATTCAGCTTCTTCCTGACCAGGATTTTCCCTGGAGTCAAGACTACCCCTTTGTCTTAGTTCCATCTCTCTAAATTTAAATTCCCTCTCTATCTCCCTTTCCTCTTTTTCAAGTTCAAGTTTTCTCAATTCTTTTTCAGCCTCAAGTTTTATTATTGCTATTTCATTTTCCTGTTCATGTTTTCTCATTTCTAACTGAATCTTAGCCAATTCCACAGCATCACTCTCTGGCTTACTATCTTCCTGTTCCTCTTCTTCTTCTTCCAATTTGAAATGTTGGACTTTTACATCAAATATCTATGCTTTTTTAGCACCTGATTTCATCTCTAACCTCAGTTTTGCTGCCAAATCTTTTAGTTTATTCTTAAAGTTGTCAAGTCACTGAGGGACACATTCTTCTTTCCCAGAAACTCTGCAGCATCTGCTAATGCCTTTCTGATGATCTAGCCTTTACCCTATTATACAAGAAAGTTGGTTCTTTTATTTTTCAAATTATTACTCCCCTCACAATTAACGTAATTAGCGTTGGAAACGATCCTGACAATCGAGCCCATAATTAATATGATACAACCAAGGCAGGAGGAATGCACTGTTAATTCAGTCCCACAACTCCACAGGTCATAGCAAATTAGCAAAGCTTCCCATCTACCAGAAATTAGCTAAATTAAACACTTGATTAACCCCAGAATAAAACACACCAAACCAGCTTTCTTTAAACAACAAATTAACTATTTATTAATAACTAAATCTTAAAACAATATTGAGATAAATTTATGTCTGAAAAAACTTTCTAACTTCTTATTCCTCCTAACCCTCATGCACACACACATACATTCAAAAACCAATGATTAACCCTTTTGTTTTTAAACTATGTTTTAAAATCAGAGCTGTCACGTAGGAATAATTAAACAACTGGGTTGTGAGTTCCGGTGGGTTGTTATCCCTGATCAGTGAGGTGGTCCAGAGGCGAATAGTCAAATGCCACTCAAAGTCTCCAGGCGAATTTGATGAACCGTCTGTAATGGGTATGCGTTCCAGGCAATTCAGCTACAGCAGGCGTCACACAAATCTTTCAACAGAGAGTATAGCAACAGGTCTATTTGGATTTTGAATTAGCAGTCTAACAGTTGAAACTTTCCTGAGAATTCCAGAACTCCCAGAAACACAAAAGGCAACAGAAAGGCACTCCTGAAGAAGAGACTTCTCAGAAACTGGAAGTAAAAAGGGATTTGTTACCTCCAACAATGCAAAGCTTTCTTTCCAGGTGTCTTTTTTCCCTTTAGGCGAAACACTGCCTGTAGGCCAATGTAGATTTTCTGATGAGAGGGACAAATCTTCCTTCAGGGAGAAAAGCTCTTCCGGGTGACCAGAACAAACTGGTTCCAGCCAGTTTTATACATAGTCAAACTGATACAATACAGCATGTGATCTCATCTCTCTTGCAGCTGCCTAGAAACAGGCTTGCAGCTCACACTCACTGTTCCCAGAGAGAGAGAAAAAAACTCCTCTCAGTCTTATAGACATACAGACCCCCTTAGTTTTTAACAGAAAAAAAACAACACTCCCATGACAAAGGGAAGGCTCAGAGAAGGCCCTCATTCCCAGGCAACCTGTGGTACAGCATCAGGAGAACTACCTGTAAAATCTCTACACTTTTAACAACGGCGTTGGTGGGGGCAGTTTTATGAGGTGGACAGATCCTTCTGCATACAGGTCTCATGGGTTCAGGGGGGTGGGAGGGGGAGGGTGGCGGTTCAGGAAGACTGCACATTCCAAATGAAAGAAAGAACATAACAGGAAATGGGCTTAAGCTACTCTGAAATGAGAACAGAAATTGCCGGAAATACTCAACAGGTCCGGTTGCATCTGTGGAGAGAGAAACAGAGTTAGCGTTTCAAGTCTGTGACCTTTAAGGCGACTTATAACGATTTTGCATAACTTCCTTGCTTTTATGCTCTATGTCTCTCTGTAGCTATGAACTTTTATTTTAAACTGCTTTATCAATTTGTCCTGCCACCTTCAAAGATTTGCGTATGTGAATTTTTAAATTTCTTTTTCTTTTTGTCTTTGAAGGGACAGCAAAGAAAGATCACTCATAAACTTCCTACCGAAAAAATGTTACCTTTATCCCACAATTGACAGTCATAGAAGTGAACTGATCTTGAATATCTCTGTGTAAAGGTAGAGGCTGTTGCAGTGGAAATAAAATCATATACCCTGATTGTGGTGTACGACTGCTAAATCCAAACCTTAATGCAATGGAAGTATAATCTAATGACTGTAACATGGGTAATTTTGCTTAAATGTGTTTCACTTTTGTGATTAATAGACACAATACACACTGACAAACTGTTAACCTTCCTAATTCTTACTTTTGCAAATGCTGCCCATTCATAGTTTATCTATATATATTCTATTCTTGCAAGAAGCAGGCATTGAGAAAAGTAATAATAAGGGATGTATTGAGAAGGTATCAAGTGTTGTAAAGATAGGTTTTACATTGAAAAAAGGTGTTGAGTGTGGAAAAGATAGCTCCGCAATGTAAAACCTATCAAGTATTGTAAAGGCATAGCATGCACTGAGCAGTTATCAAGTGCTGTAAAGGCAAGTTTTGCATTGAACAGATATTGAAGGCTTGTTCTGTTTTCCACTGAACAAACAAGAAGTGTTTTAGAGTCAGAACTTTCAATGACCTGATTACATTAACCTTCAGAGGCGCACTTATGTTGTATTAGAGACATAAGTCAGAAAATTAATTAATCAATCACTAAATCCGATAGGAAGTTCAGGAGAAACTTCTTTACCCTCCCCCTACCTCTATAATTTCCTTCAGCCCTACAACCTTCCAGGTCTCTGTGTTCCTCCAATTCTGGCCTTTCTGACCATCCCCAACTTTAATCATGAGTGGCTGTGCCTTCAGCTGCTAAGGCCCTAAAAGTTTGGAATTCCCTGCCTAGACTTCTCCACCTCTCTACTTCTCTTTCTTCCTTTAAGATGCTCCTTGAAATCCACCTCTTTAACCAACCTTTTGGTCATCTGCCGTAATATCTCCTTATGTGGCTCAGTGTTCAATTTTGTTTGATAACACTCCTGTGAAGGGCCTGTTTTACTATGTTAAAGGGACTATATAAATACAAGTTGTTGTTGTTGAGAGTGGTTATAATGTAGAACTTACTACCATAAGGAGTAGTTGAGGCAAATAGCACAGATAAATTTAAGGGAAAACTGGATGAGGGAGAAAGGAATTGAAGAATATGTTGATAGGGTGAGATAGAGAGGGATGAGAGGAGGTTCATGTGGAGCATAAACACTGATACAGGCTAGTTTGGCCGAATGGCTTGTTTCTGTCCTGTAATTTCTATTTAATTAACTTTGATTGCATGAAACTATGTGATTTTTCTCAGTGTAGGAAGAGTAAAGGGATAAAATTGTCAATAGTTGTCCTTAACTCCAGTGTTTCATTTATTAATGAAATTATAATGGACGCATCTGTCTGAAATATTGAAATAACTTCTAACGCACTCTACAGAACATTCTAGCAGATTTAAAGCCATATGTAAATTTTCTTGCAGATTATTACATACCTTGAAACATTTGAAAACCTCTAGGAAGCTTACAGCAATGTTAAAATGATCCTGGAAGCTGATATATGATTGCTTAGAGGGTACAAAAAGCTGACAGTTATTTTGTTTTGTCCCTGAGATGCTTGCTGTGGCATAGACCCATTATAGTAAAACAAGTATCAGTATGGCAAGTGCATCAGACATCAGCTCACAGAACAAAATTGTGGGAGGTCATCAGTGATGTGAGATTTTGTTACTGGCACCGGTAGAAACATGGCCTCCAAGTCCTCTGAACAAAGGTGCCTTTGATTCAGCTGCAAGAAATCGAAAAGATGAATCAGAAATAGAAACCAAAATAAAGGTTGTTCTTTTTAAGAGAACACGAATAGGAACTGGGGAAAGGAATGTAAGGAGAGTGATGTGTAGCCTAGGGTGACAAAGCTAGCTGTAGAGTAATAGACTCCTCTCTCCTTCCCCTTCCTCTCTTGAAGGCAATTGAAAAAGAAACAAAGACTTGCATTAATATAGCACCTTTATGAACTCCGGACAACCCAAAGCACTTTACAGTTAATAAAGAAATACTTCTAAAGTATAGTCAATGTATTAATGTAAAAGTGCATCAGCCAATTTGCAGACAGCAAGCTCCCACAAAATGCAATCGGAAACTGACCAGGTGATCTGTTTTAGTGATATTGGTTAAGGGATGAATAGTGGCCCAGAACATTGAGGTGAACCTCTGGTACCTCATGTGACTTTTTTCACCTCCGAGCCTAGATGGTGAACGTGCACAGGCAATTGGATGTTTGGAAGAGAAGGTGAGTAAGTCCTCCCCAAAATACACCCTTTCCTGTGGGGGTAATGAATAGCAAATATGAGCATGAACCTTGGCTAACTCGTTCCCCCTTCCACTATTTAGGATCAATGAGGTAATTATATCACTGCAGATCATGAATGGATCCTGGAGCATTCCTTGTATCACATGGGCAGTGTATTTAGCAAGCAAACCATAGTAACAGGTCCTCTGTTGCCTGTATCGTAACTTGCACCAAGTCCCACTCACCGATCATCCCAATGCTCGCTGATCTACATTGAATACTGGGCCAGCAATGCCACAATTTAAAAATTCTTGTTGTTGTCTTCAACTCCCTCCATAGCCACACTCCTCTCTGTAACCTCCTCCAGCCTTACAACCATCTCAGTTATCTGTGCTCCTCCAATTCTAGCCTCTTGTGCATCCCTGGTTTTTATTGCTCCACTATTGGTGGTCGTGCCTTCAGCTATCTAGGGCCCTAAACTCTGGATTTTTTTCTCTAAACCTCCCCATTTCTCTACCACTCTTTCCTCCTTTAATGCACTCCTTAAAACCTACCTCTTTGACCAAGCTTTTGGTCACTTGCCGTAATAATCTCCTTATGTGGCATGGTGTCAAATTTTGTCTGATAGTGCACCTGTGAAGTGCCTTAGGACATTTTACTACATTAAAGTGCCATATAAATGTAAATAGTTGTTGTTGATTGCAAAAGATGTACAGCTGACTCCACAACCAACAAGGTACCAAAGTCAGAGGATTTGAACCACTGCACATTCTGTATTGTCCTTTCCTTCACATTTTATACGTTACATGTGACATTGGATATGAGACTGTCGGAGTTCATGGAGGGAGTTGTTTGGATAAGCAGTACATGCAGCATGGGGAAAGATCATATTTCAGAGAGACACGGTTTGTATGCTGCAGTTTGCATCTCGTTGTCAAGGCATCATGCATAACATTGGCAAACTGTGGGCTTGGATAGTTAAATACTTGCCACAGCAGAATGGTTGGTAAACAAAAGGAAGGCCCAGCTCTACGAGTGATAGAGGAATTGAGATTTAAGAGTGAGAGAAGTTGTGTTGGTCATAGAGGTACCAGTATTTATTTATCTATCATCTCAGATGGGCACAGTAGCCATACAAATGATGTTCTGTCCACCTCCCATATAGATGCCATATGCTTCCTATACAAATAACACATGTTCCTCATATTCATATCCAGTACATGCTATCAATTTTACATTTGAAGGAGAAAGGAAGACTTGCATTTTATATTGTGCCTTTGTTGAAAGTGCTTCACAACCAATAAAGCATCTTAAAGTATAATCACTGTTGTAAAGTAGGAAACACGGCAGCCAAGTTGAGCACAGCAAGCTCCCACAAATAGCAATGTGATATCGACCAGATCATTTGTTTAAGTCACACTGGTTGAGGGATAAATATTGGTCAGGACACCAAGGAGAACTCCCCTGTTCTTCCTTGTTAAAGCACCATGGGATCTTTCACATCCACCTTTCACTGAGTAAGTACTGAATGATGTGCTGGAGTTGCATTGAGCAGATAGTGAATGATGCAATGGGGTTTCATTGAGATATTGAATGTTGCCCGAGGGTTGCATTGAGCAGGAATTGAATGGCATGCTGGTGTTGCATTGAGGTACTGAAATACTGAATGGTGTGTTGGAATTGCATTGAACAGATATTGAATGTTATTCTGAGCTTGCATTTAGCAGTAACTGAATGCTATCCAAGGCTTTCTTTGATTAGGTAACAAGTGATATTCTGTGCTTGCTTTGAGCAGGCACTAAATGGTGCCTGGAGATTGCTTTAAACAAGTATAGAGTTGCATTGAACAGGTATTGGGTTTTGGGCACTAAATAAAAGCAAAATACTGCGGATGCTGGAAATCTGAAATAAAAACAGAAAGTTCTGGAAATACACAGTAGGTCTGGCAGCATCTGTGGAGAGAGAAACAGAGTTAACGTTTCAGGTCTGTGACCTTTCATCAGAACTCAGAGAAGAAGTTCTGCTCATCTCTCTGACGGGTTTTCTGTTAGTCTCTTTTACCTTGTTCACTTTCATTGCTTTCCATTCCCTCTTAGTATTCAAAAAGGTGTCTTCCCCCCCTTCCCCCTTTCACTTACAAAACTTGGAAGCATTGTGAACTGTGAGGATAGTGTAGAACTTCAAAAGGAAATAGACAAGTTGGTGCAATGGGTAGGCAGACAGATGGCAGATGAAGTTTAATGCGGAGAAATGTGAAGTGATACATTTTGGTAGGAAGAACATGGAGAGGCAATATAAATTAAAGGGTACAATTTTAAAGGGGGTGCAGGAGCAGAAGAACCTGGGTTTATATGTGGCTGAGTTTTTGTTGAAGGTGGCAGGACAGGTTGAGAGAGCAGTTTATAAATCATACAGTATCCTGGGCTTTATTAATAGAGGTATAGAGTACAAGAGCAAGGAGGCTATGTTGAACTTGCATAAGACACTAGTTCAGCCTCAGCTGGAGTATTGTGTCTAGTTCTGGGCACTGCACTTTAGATTAGATTAGATTTAGATTAGATTAGAGATACAGCACTGAAACAGGCCCTTCGGCCCACCGAGTCTGTGCCGAACATCAACCACCCATTTATACTAACCCTACGCTAATCCCATATTCCTACCAAACATCCCCACCTGTCCCAATATTTCCCTACCACCTACCTACACTAGTGACAATTTATAATGGCCAATTTACCTATCAACCTGCAAGTCTTTTGGCTTGTGGGAGGAAACCGGAGCACCCGGAGAAAACCCACGCAGACACAGGGAGAACTTGCAAACTCCACACAGGCAGTACCTGGAATCGAACCCGGGTCCCTGGAGCTGTGAGGCTGCGGTGCTAACCACTGCGCCACTGTGCCGTCCTTTAGGAAGGATGTGAAGGCATTAGAAAGGGTGCGGAAAAGATTCACGAGAATAGTTCCAGGGATGAGGAACTTCACTTATGAAGATAGATTGGCGAACTTGGGACTGTTTTCCTTGGAGAAGAGAAGGCTGAGAGGTGATTTGATAGAGGTATTCAAAATCATGAGGGGTCTGGACAGAGTAGATAGAGAGAAACTTCCCACTCGTGAAAGGACCGAGAACGAGAGGGCACAGATTTAAAGTATTTGGTAAGAGAAGCAAAAGTGACATGAGGAAAAACCTTTTCATGCAGCGAGTTAAGATCTGGAATGCGCTGCCTGACAATGTGGTGGAGGCAGGTTCAATTGAAGCATTCAAAAGGGAATTAGACTGATATATGAAAATGAAGAATGTGGGAGAAGGCGAGGGACTGGCACTAGGTGAAATGCTTATTGGGAGAGCCAGTGTGGGCACGATGAGCCTAATGACCTCCTTCAGCACTGATTCGGTGATTCTGTGATACTTTCTCAAAGCCTATTATATTTCTTACCTTTGACAGTTTTGATGAAAGGTCACAGGCCTGAAACATTAACTCTGTTTCTCTCTCCATAGATGCTGCCAGACTTGCTGTGTATTTCGAGCACTATCTGCTTTTATTAAAAATAGAAATGTCATGGGTTTTAAGCAAATGAAAGGGGGATGAGTGGAAAAGAGAAGGTCTGTGATAAGGTGTAAAATAGGAAAGATTAAATGACAAAAGAGTTGGTGGTGCAGGGCCAAAGGGAATAGTAATGGGACAAGTGAAGAAACAAAAGATGTGTCTAGAGGAGGTGTAAATGACAGAATGTTGAACAGCTGCCGCCCAAAAGCAAATAAAAAGAGTAAAACGAGAGTAAAATCGAAACTTGCAAAGAAAAAGCAAACAAAATTGGGGCAGAGATTACCATCTGAAATTGTTGAACTCAGTATTGAGTCCAGAAGGCTGTAAAATACTTAATCGAAGATGAGGTGCTGTTCCTTGAGCTTGCATTGAGCTTCATTGAAAGACTGCAGGAGGCCGAGGATAGAGCAAGGTGGAGAATGAAGATGACAGGTGATGGAAGCTTGGGGTCACGCTTGTGGACTGAACACAGGTGTTCCGCAAAGCAGTCACCCAATCTATGTTTGATCTCCCCAGTGTAGAGCAGAACAATAAATATTGGCCTAGCCAGTGATGACCACATCCCATGAAAGAATAAAAAAAACACATTGTGAGCAGCAAATATCATATACTAAATTTCAAGAAGTACATGTAAATAGCTCTTTCACCTGGAAGGAGTGTTGGGGCCTTGGACAGTGAGGAAAGAGGAGGTAAAAGAAAAGGCAGGTGTTGCATCTCCTGCTCACATGGAAAAAGGAATGGGGTGTTGGGGGTGATTGAGGTGTGAACCAGGGTGTTGCAGAGAGAACGGTCCTTTCAGAATGCTGAAAGGGGAGGGGAGGGGAAGATGTGTTTAGTGGCGGCATCACACTGGAGGTGGCGGAAATGATTACAGAGACTGGTGGAGTGGAAGGGGAACCCTATCATGGTTCTGGGAGGGAGGGGAAAGGGTGACAGCAGAAGTGCGGGAAATGAGACAGACATGATCGAGGGTCCTGTCAACCATGGTGGGGGTGGGGAATCCTTGGTTGAGGAAAAAAGAAAGCATATCAATGCTCTGAACAGTTTGTTTTATTGTAATGAAGGAGGAATGCACCAGTGTCTGGTGCTGTGGAGTGGTAGGAAATGGGGAGTTGGGGGGGAAATCTGCTCTCACAGCATCGTCATGCAACACCAGGTTTGGGTTTGAATGGCCTGTAGACTGTAAGAGGAAGGGAAAACTCAGGGAGTTGAGGACTTCATGGTTTTGAGGAACACGGTACATACAGAATGGCATGATTAGTTTTGGTTCCAACACTGAGGGTGCAGGAAGGGAGACAAAGAATGTTTAGAATGTTGTATTTGGATCTTTTGAGGAAAATGAGATAAAAGTCAAACTGACCATCGCTCACAAAGCCCGAGTGTACACACACTCACACATATACATCTCACTTCAAGTCCAAATAAAGGTGTCAGCTACGGCTCAAGCATTATCACCTGTGAGTCAGAAGGTTGTGAATTCAAGATCCACTCCAGAGATTTGAGCATAAAACTAACCTGATGCCTCAGTAGCACTGAGAGAGTGCTGCACTGTCAGAGGTTTGGTCTTTTGGATGAGATGTTAAACCAAGATCCCATCTGCCCTCTGAGGTGGACATGAAAGATCCCACAACAGATCTCTATCAGTTCATCCTTCCAACTTCTACTTTCCAGAGAAAAGAGCCTCAACCTGTTCAATACTTTCCAACAGGTATAATCTCTCAGTGGGAACTTGCTGGTTACAAATTGGCTGCCGTGTCTCCCTCCATTACTACAGCGACTAGACTTCAGGGAGTATTTCATTGGCCGGGAAGTCCTGAGGTTGTGAAAGTTGCTATCGTAATGCAAGACTTTTCTGTCCTAATTCTACAAAGTGATCGAGATTAGCATAGGTTTACTCTTAGGCAGAGTGACCAGGGGGCCTGGGCAGAATGGTAACTCAGTTTCAGGAAAGCTCCCAGTGGCGGAGAGATGATTAAAGCTGAAATGGAGCAGGTGACACGTCGAAGGAATGAGACTTTTGTGGTTGCTGTCAGTCACAGCTGAAAGCCTCACTAACGCTCCTGATAAAAACAGGGAGCTGACTGGCAGCTGCTTCTCTGTCACTCTTTCTCTCACCCTAACAGCTTGAGTAGGAAGGAATTCATTGTGATGCGATGACTGATTCGAATATAGCTGTGGATATAAAGCACCTTTCCTTTCTCCACTATAGACACATGGTGGGAACTCTTGCTTGTAGCGAGCATGTGACGATATTGAATCCGTGGGGGAGGGGTTGTGGCGGGGGCAGGCTTTAGTTACCCTGAATAAGCTGTATGCAAATTATCACTGCAGGAGGGTTTCCACTAAAACCTCCACGTTTTAGGGATCATGAGGAAATGCAGCATTTCCCCAGCAAAGCATACCTTCTGAATTCCGAATTGATCACAAGCGATGAGGAGCAGATTCGTGTTTACATGTTGAGATCTGGTGTCACCGTGAGAAAGGGGACAGGCTTTTTACTTTTTTTAAAAAAAGCTTTGTTGTTACAGATCTCACATAAATAGAGTCACCGGCTTTGAAGGCACCTGCCAATCGCAGCTGTGGATAGATTCTCTTGGGCTGGAAGCACTGTTCTCAGTTTATTAAAGCACCATGCCCACTCCCAGCTGCATGCCCTCCCCTAAAGAGAAAGATTTATTAAGTAAGCAAGATCAATCTGATTGTTGTAACTGTTGTTACGAAAGTGCTTTCATTTTTTGTGAAATGTTTTTGAGGACCTTGGGTTTTAAAACTCAGAAGGATTCCATAGATGCTGGACTTTGTTCTTTTTTGAAATAGGTCATCTGAAGGTCTTTTGGACTTGGTTTGTAAGCAACCCTTACTGGAAGTCACCTGTCTTCAGATAAGTACCCAGTGGGGGGTTTTGACCTGGTTTTGGTTTTGCTTTGGACAGGGAGTTGGGGTGTGGACAGTGTTTTGAAAGGATTTAAAAATCAACCGCCGAGGACAAAACCCCAGCTCAGCCTTTTCCATCTCTTTGAGAAGCTCTTAGAAACGTGTGTAAGCAGTAAAGAAATTGATGCTGCATTCCTCTTGAAAGGCCCGGCAGAAACTCCTGTTGCTGCATTTCTCCCGGAAAACCTGCCAAATTGATCTTCGACGTCTCCTGAAAATAATTGATCTAGAAAGATCCCACTACAGCCGTCTATGCATATTTGGAATGCCAGAATAAAGGGACAACTGACATCTTTCCACATCTCTTTTTTCTTCAAGAATTGGCAAGTATTTGGCCAAAGTATATTTTTTGTCTTTTTTGTAACACAGCTCAAAAGAACATAAGAACATAATAGGAGCAGGAGTAGGCCATTCGGCCCCTCAAGCCTGCCCCGCCATTCAATAAGATCATGGCTGATCTGCCCCAGACCTCAACTCCTCTTTCATGCCAGCTCCTCATAGCCCTCAACTCCCTGACATTTCAAAAATCTATCTACCTCCTCTTTACATACTTTCTGTGATCGAGCCTCCACAACTGTCTGAGGTAGAGATTTCCAGACATTCCCTATCCTCTGAATGTAAAGCCTGCGGTTATCATTTTATGAAGACTTAAGAAACACAGCACAACAGTACACCCAGCACCATCAGAAAAGTTGGCACTGCAAGATCTGTCCTGGTTCTATATTCCTGGAGGTTTGATCACATGGCCTTCTACCTTAAACCATCCTGCCCCCACACTCTGGCCATTGGTTCATCTCTGGGCACTGACTTCCCATGACCAATCAGAAAGAATCAGACTCTTTATTACCCAATTGGATTAATTTCAATTCTCAGTGATATAGCCTCTTTTCTCCATCTCCATTGTTTTCATAACTAATCAAGGAAATTGTTCAAAGCAAATGGAAAAAAAACATAATTTGTAAATTTTACTCCCAGGTATTGCCCGCTGTAGTGTCCAGGAGATTAATCTTTAATTCCTGGAGACTCCTAATCCTGAATTAATGCCTACACCTCAGTACATTACAGTACTATAGGGTAGAGGCTCATCATTAGTTAAACCTTGGTTCCGCGGTAATGCTCTCTTCCCCTATCCAACCAACCCTCTCCCACCAACCCTGAGTCAGAAGGTTGTGGGTTCGAACTGCACTCCAGAGACTTGAGCACATAGTCCAGGCTGATCATCAAATCAGGACATCACAAAATGCTTTAAAAATAGTTTTGAAGTATAATCACTGTTACAATGTAGGAAATGCGGCAGCAAGTCTGTGCACAGCAAACAGCAATGTGATAATGACCAGATAATTTATTTTAGTGATGTTAATTAAGGGATAAATATTGGCCTGGCCCTTGCTTTTCTTTGGAAATTATCCCCAGTGTTCCAGCCAATATTTATCCCTCAACTAACATTATTAAAACAGATTATCTGGCCATTATTTCATTGCTGAGAGAGCTTGCTGTGTGCAAATTGGTTGTCATGTTTCCTTCATTATAACAGTGACTACACTTCAAAACTACTTCTTTGGCTGTGAAGTGCTTTGGAATGTTCTGAGGTTATGAAAAGTGCTACAGAAATACAAGTCTTTCTTTTGTCTGGAAGACAGAAGTTGGCACTATGCTAAAAACACTGTTCATGTCAAACACATGATTAGTGAACAGGGTTTTGGTCAGATAGAACGTAGGGTAGGTACTGTGTCCACTTCTCAAAACAGAAGGGGAGATTAAGCCCGGCAGGCAGCTTTTGTGAACAATTGGGAAGTTAATCCATAGTTTAAGAGAAAGGAAGACTTGCATTTATATAGCATCTTTCACAGCCTTAGGCTATCTCAAAGTGCTTTACAGACAATTAAATGCTTTATTGAGGTGTAGTCACCGTCTAATGGAGGGAGCAGTCAATTTGTGCACAGCAAGATCCCAAACTGCAATGGGATAATGACCATCTAATCTGTATTTTTGTGATGTTGATTAAGGGATGAATATTAGCCAGGACACTGGGGAGAACTTCCCTTCTCTTCTTCAAATAATGAGCAGATAATCTGGAGAACTCCCCTGCTCTTCTTAGATTAGCAGCATGGAATCTTTATGCCCACCTGAGGGGGCAGACGTCTCATCTGAATGATGGCACCCCTGACAGTGCAGCACTCATAAGAACATAGGAACAGGAGATGGCCATTTAGCCCATCGAGTCTGTTCCATCATTCAATGAGAACATGGCTGATCTAACCCCATATACCCTTTGCCCCATATCCCTTATATCTTTGGATAACAAAAACTATCAATCTCAGATTTAAAATTTACAATTTGTTTAGTATCAATTGCCATTCGCAGAAGAGAGTTCCAAATTTCTACCACCCTTTGTGTGTAGAAATGTTTCCAAATTTCACTCCTGAAAAGGCTGGCTCTAATTTTTATACTATGCTCTCCCCTAATAGTAGAAATAGTTTCTCTCTATCTGTTCCTCTAAATAGCTTGAAAACTTCAATCAAATCACCCTTGACTTTTTGAATGAATTCCAGGGAATATAAGCCTAGTTTGTGTATTCTATCCTTATAATTTAACCAATGGAGTCCAGTTATCATTCTGGTAAATCTCTGCTGCACTCCCTCCAACATATGCTTCCGAAGGTGTGGTGCCCAGAATTGCTCACAATCCTTCAGGTGTGGTCTAACTAGGGATTTGTATAGCTGCACTGGAGTGTTAACCTGGATTATGCGGCCAAGTCACTTGTCTGTGACTATAAATCCATAACCTTCTGGCCCAGAGGTGAGTGTGTTACCAACTTAGCCACAGTTGACAACAGAGAAATAAGAGGACTAAGCTGTGGAAGTACATTACAGAAGCTGGAGCTCTTTGGATCAGAGGAAGGCAACTGAGGGAGAACCTTACAGAAGGTTATAAGATAGTATGCAGTATAAAAAAAGGTAGACGCAGAGCAGTACTTCAAGGATGATCGGACAAAAGGGGCACAGATTCAGAGTGGTGCTGGGATAATTTAGTAATACAGCCATTACACAAAGAATAATCAGTGGTTGGTATCGAGATTCGGAAGAAATAGAGGAGGCAAGGCTGAGTATCATTCGAAAACCCATTAAATTAAGGGATAGGGTGAATGGCAGAACACAGTTACACTCCAATGTGCCAAAACATTTGTCTAGAAATCCTCTTCATATATTTAAAGAAAACAAATTGATCCTTTAGCCCTGGGCTAGGTTGGATTCACCAGGACAGTTGCACATCCTTCTTCCAGGCTGCAAATTGTACAGGGTTCGTGACTCTCTCCTGCAATTGTCCCCTCCTCCTTCATTGAGGGACACCATGCCCTCTGCTTGACACCTCACCGCTGGGGAAATCTCAGGTTGGGCACTTGAACCTGCATCCACTAACAGTTTTACCAACACTTCTAGAGACTGTGCCCTCTGAGCTGGGACATATAGCATCACGCCACACTTTCTAGTCTCATTTTGACTTCAGCTTTAACTTTGGAAGAAGAGCACTTGCATTTATATTCAGGAAGAGCTCTGCAACCAATTCATTACTTTTTCAGTGTCATCGGCAACCAATTTGCCCACAGCAAGAGCCCACAAGGAGCATTGATATAAATGACCAGATGCTGGTTGAACAACAACAACAACTTATATTTATATAATGTCTTTAACTTAATAAAATGCCCCAAGGTGCTTAACAGGAGTATTATGAAGCAAAGTATGACACCAAGCCACACAAGGAGACATTAGGTCAGATGACCAAAAGCTTGGTCAAAGATGTAGGTTTTAAGGAGTGTCCTAAAGGAGGAAAGCGAGGTATCGGGAGGATATTCCAGAGCTTGGAGCCTAGACAACTGAAGGCACGGCCAACAATGGTGGGGCGATTAAAATCAGGGGTGCTCAAGAGGCCAGAATTAGAACAGTGCAGATATCACAGAGGGTTTTTGGGCAGGAGGAGATAGCAGAGATAGGGAGAAGCGAGGCCATGGAGGGATTTGAACGCAAGGATGAGAATTTTAAAATCAAAATATTGCTTGACTGAGAGCCAATGTAGGTCAGCGAGCACAAGGGTAATAGGGGAACAGAACTTTGGATGACCTCAGGTTTACAGAGAGCAGAATGTGGGAGATCAGCCAGGAGTGCATTGGAATAATTGAATCTAGAGGTATGGAAGGCATGAATGAGGGTTGAGGGATAAATGCCCCCTGATCTTTTAGTGGTGATTGTTGAGTGCCATTGTGGGATCTTTTCCATCCACAAGAGAGGGCAAATGAGGCCTTGAATTAACATCTATCAGAAAGACTCTGACAGTGCAGCACTCCCTCAGTATTACACTGAAATATCAGCAAAGATTATGTGCCCGAGTCTCTGGAGTGGATCTTGAACCCGCTACCTTCTCGGAATGTTACCTGTGAGCCACGGCGGAAATTAGATCTTGTAAAGCAACACAGATGAATATTAGAAAAATTCATGTCTTACATTTAAGAAAATCTTCAATTCTCAGGATGTGGGCATCGCTGGCAAGGCTGGCATTTATTGCTCTGTGAAGGTGGTGCTGGGCCACCTTCTTGGTTCACTGAGAGCAATTTAGCTGCAACTGAGTGGTTCAGTTGGCCACTTCAGGGAGCAGCGAAGAGCCAGTCACGTTGGTGTGGGACTGGAGTCACGTATAGGCCCAGACCAGGTAAGGACGGCAGGTTTCCTTCCCTAAAAGACATCAGTGAACCAGTTGGTTTGACAGCTTCAACTGTTTTTACTGACAGCAGCTTTCATTTATTTTAAACTGAACTCACATTCTCAATTTGCTGGTGGATTCTGAACACACATTCTCTACTTTATAGTCCAAGTCTCTGGTTCACTCGTGTTGTAATATAATCACTACAACGCCATAAACAATACTAGGGAAATGTTAGTGAAATGTTAGGGATAGGGTTGATGGACCTGTCCTGAAGGATTAATTTGAAAGAATCGCCTTCTATAGGTGAGATCAGCCCATCCCATTGTTTGTGCTGGACAAGCCTTCCTGTGCTAATTTTTATGGATTCTCCCTACCCCCCTTCTATCAGTAACAGAGTCTATGGAGAGGCTGGCTTCTGACAGATTGACAGAGCTGGTTAATAAGTGCTTTCCATTCTTCCTAAAGGCTAATTAAATATTAATCCACACAGTGAGGTCAGCAAAAATAATAAACAATCGAGGACACCAAATTCTTTTAATTAATTCTCTAGTGTAGGCTTTGAAAACCATGTCAATTCCCAAACGATTATAGAGTGCGTCTGCACTCTTTAATGAAATGAGATCCCATTGTTTTGCCATCATCTCTTATGACCGAAGCCCGATTAGATTTTTTTTGTTGTTGTTGTGTTTCAAATATCTGTGAGGTAAATTAGGTGTGGAAAGAGGGGGCAGGGGAGGTACAGGTGTGGAATCTGAGGAGTGTCTAAGTGACTCCCTATGATATAATCAGGGCTAATTCTAATTGGGAGTTTGCTCCATAATAATAAACTAGTGCTTATGTTTGGCTGCACAGTATTAGCTTGGGAAATAGAAACATGATAAACTGGCGTGATTACGGGCCCCTTCTAATCGCAGTCAACACTAGCCTGATTAGCTCAGTTAATGTAACCAATACTCTGGTGAGCTGGAATAAAGGATGGCTGGTCGGACCCAACAGGCCATTCATAAATAATAAAGCAAACAAAGGCATACATTTATGTAGCACCTTTCACAACCTCAGGACATGCCAAAGTGCTTATCAACCTTTCAGCGAAGTACTTTGGGCGTTAGTCACTGTTGTAATGTAGGGAAATGCAGCAGCCAATTTGCACACAGCAAGCTCCCACAAACTGCAATGAGATACACAACCAGATAATCTGGTTTTCGTGCTGTTGGTTGAGGGATAAATATTGGGCATGATACTGGGGAACACTCCTCTACCTTTCTTTGAAATAGGGATGCAGGATCTTTTACAACCACCCAAGAGGGTAGAAGGAATCTTGGTTTAATCTCTCACCTGAAAGTTTGCATCTCTGACAGTGCAGCACTCCCTCAATACTGCATTGGGAGTGTCAGCCTAGATTCTTTGCTCAGGTCTCTGGAGTGGAATATTAACTCATTCCCTTCTGACTCAGAGGCAAGAGTACTACCAACTGAGCCAACACTGACACTTAATATGTTAATTTTAACAGAAAGCAAATTACGGGGGAGAGGGACTGAATTCCTCGTAGATGCAACGTTCTGCGTCATCAGCACTGAAGACAAATATTTACCATTCTGCATATATCAGGAGGACTTGGTGGTGACAATGCAACAATAAGCCTAGATGTGTAGCCCAGTGTTACCAAGAGTGACAGGCTTGAAATTGGGAACTGAGCATATGGAGACTTGTGGATATTACTATTACTCCATGGTACAGCATGGTGGAACATCCCAGAAATAATGTTGACTACAAGGTTCTGTCCAAAGTCATAGCCAGTCGAGTCAAGTATGCTCTGGAGTTGGTGATCCACCCCGATCAGACCTGTACTGTGCCTGGCAGGAAGATCTCCGATAGCTTCGCGCTACTCAAGGATACGATCGCCTATGTACGGGACAGGAGGGTGGACACTTGCCTCATCAGCCTGGACCAGGAGAAGGCTTTTGACAGGATATCGCACACCTACATGATGGACGTGCTTTCCAAAATGGGGTTTGGGGAGGGAATCTGCAATTGGATCAAACTGCTCTACACAGACATCAGTAGCGCAGTCTCAATCAATGGGTGGGAATCGGAAAGTTTTCCGATCCAATCTGGAGTCAGACAGGGCTGTCCTCTCTCCCCGGTCTTGTTTGTTTGCTGTATTGAACCCTTTGCTGAGTCTGTTAGGAAAGATGCGAGCATAAGAGGGGTAACAATCCCAGGCAGTGGAGGCACTCAGGTTAAAACCTCCCTGTACATGGATGACGTCGTCGTCTTCTGCTCGGATCCGCTGTCTGTGCGCAGACTGATGAGCATCTGCGACCAGTTCGAACTGGCCTCGGGAGCCAAAGTTAACCACGGCAAGAGCGAGGCCAATTTCTTTGAGAACTGGGCTGACCGATCCTTTGTCCCCTTCACCGTCAGGTCAGACTACCTGAAGGTGCTGGGGATATGGTTTGGAAGAGCCGGGGCATGCACCAAAACCTGGGAGGAGCGAGTAGCCAAGGTACGACAAAAGTTGAGCATGTGGGGGCAGCGATCTCTCTCCATTGTGAGTAAGTACCTGGTCATCAGGTGCAAGGCACTCACGTTGTTGCTGTACGTGGCGCAGGTCTGGCCCATACCCCACTCCTGCGCTGTGGCGGTCACCCGAGCCATTTTCCGCTTCATCTGGGGATCTAAAATGGACCGGGTCCGGAGGGACATGATGTTCAAACCTCTGGATAAGGGCGGAAAAAACATACCCAGCGTTGCCCTAATCCTGATGACCACCTTCGTGTGCGGCTGCATCAAGCTGTGTGTCGACCTCCAGTACGCTAACTCCAAGTGTCACTACGTGCTGAGGTTTTATCTGTCCCCGGTGTTGCAAAGGATGGGCCTGGTCACATTGCCGCGGAACACTCCATCCAGTTGGACCGTGCTGTACTACCTATCCTTCGTGGAGCAGTTTCTGCGGGAAAACACCTTTGACCACCGATCCATCAGGCAGTGGTCTGCTCGGAATGTCCTCAAGGCCCTACGTGAAAAGGAGACGGTGGATCCTGTCGGATGGTTCCCCGAGCAGACTGCCAATGTCATTTGGCGGAATGCCTCATCACCAGAACTTTCAAAAAAGCACCAAGATGTAGATTGGCTGGTGGTGAGAAGAGCCCTCCCCGTCAGATCCTTCCTGCACGCCAGAAGTCTCGGCCCCTCCGCACAATGCCCTTGAGGTGGCTGTGGTGGGGAAGAGATGGTTGCCCACCTCCTTCTGGAATGCGTCTTTGCAAAGCAGGTCTAGAAAGAGATGCAGTGGTTTTTGTCGCGGTTCATCCCAAGCAGCTCTGTAACACAGGAGTCTGTGCTCTACGGGCTGTTCCCAGGGATGCACACCGAGATAAACATCAACTGCTGCTGGAGGACGATCAATTCGGTGAAAGGCACCCTTTGGTCTGCCCGAAACCTGCTGGTCTTCCAGCGCAAAGAGTTGCCAAGACCGAATGTTGCAGACTGGCACATTCCAAGTTCCAGGACTACGTGCTGAGGGACGCACTAAAGCTTGGGGCAGCCACAGCAAAGGTTCAATGGGGAAAGACCACTGTGTAAGGTCCCCCCACCAAGCTGAACTGAGGGGCTGGATCAATGGGAAACCTCTCGAACTGTATCAGGAAAATTTTCGTGTGCTGTAAAATGTATATGGCATGGAAAATGAATTGGAAGGGTTGTGAGGCAACTCACTCCTGTATTGAAGGAAACTGATCTCCTTTGCATTGTTTGTATTTTTTGATTTGGTGCTTTTTGGAACTGTTTTGTGATGTATTTTTTACAGTTTTTTATGAATAAAGTATATTTTGGAATTTAAAAAAAAATCTCTTAATAGGGGAAAACACCTTTGACCACCGATCCATCAGGTAGTGGTCTGCACGGAATGTCCTCAAGGCCCTACGGGAAAAGAAGATGGTGGATCCGGTTCGATGGTTCCCCGAGCAGAATGCCTCATGACCAGAATTTTCAAACAAGCACCAAGATGTAGATTGGCTGGTGGTGAGAAGAGCCCTTCCCGTCAGATCCTTCCCGCACGCCCAGAGTCTCACCCCCTCCGCACAATGCCCTCGAGGTGGCTGTGGTGGGGAAGAGATGGTTGCCCACCTCCTTCTGGAATGTGTCTTTGCAAAGCAGGTGTGGAAAGAGATGCAGTGGTTTTTGTCGCGGTTCATCCCAAGCAGCTCTGTAACACAGGAGTCTGTGCTCTCCGGGCTGTTCCCAGGGACACCCACCGAGATAAACATCAACAGCTGCGGGAGGACGATCAATTCAGTGAAAGACACCCTTTGGTCTGCCCAAACCTGCTGGTCTTCCAGCGCAAAGAGTTGTCCATGACCGAATGTTGCAGACTGGCACATTCCAAGGTCCAGGACTAAGTGCTGAGGGACGCACTGAAGCTTCGGGCAGCTGCTGCAAAGGCTCAATGGGGAAAGACCACTGTGTAAGGTCCCCCCACCAAGGTGAACTGAGGGGCTGGATCAATGGAAAACCCCTCAGGCTGTATCCTGAAAATATTTGTTTGCTGCAAAAAGTACATGGCAGGTAAAATGAAATGGAAGGGTTGTGAGGCAACTCACTCCTGTATTGAAGGAAACTGATCACCTTTGCACTCTTTGTATTGTTGACTTGGTGCTGTTTTTGAACTGTTTTGTAATTTTTTTTTACAGTTTTTTACGAATAAAGTATATTTTGGAAAAAGAAATCTCTAATAGGGAATCCAAAATGGACAGGGTCCAGAGGGACATGATGTTCAAACCTCTAGATAAGGGGGTGAAAAATGTATCCAACGTCACCCTCATCCTGATGACCACCTTTGTGTGCGGCTGCATCAAGCTGTAGGCAGTAGGCAAACACCAAGTGTCACTACGTGCTGAGGTTCTATCTGTCCCCTGTGTTGCGAAGGATGGGCCTGGTCACATTGCCGCGGAACGCTCCATCCAGTTGGACCGTGCCGTACCACCTATCCGTCGTGGGAAAGTTTCTGCGGAAAAACACCTTTGACTACCGATCCATCGGGCAGTGGTCTGCCCGGAATGTCCTCAAGGCCCTACGGGAAAAGGACATGGTCGATCCTGTTGAATGGATCCCCAAGCAGACTGCCAAAGTCATTTGGCAGAATGCCTCAACACCAGAACTTTCAAACAAGCACCAATATGTAGCTTGGCTGGTGGTGAGAAGAGCCCTCCCCGTCAGATCCCTCCGGCACGCCCAGAGTCTCACCCCCTCCGCACAATGCCCTCGCGGTGGCTGTGGTGGGGAAGAGATGGTTGCCCACCTCCTTCTGGAATGTGTCTTTGCAAAGCAGGTGTGAAAAGAGATGCAGTGGTTTTTGTCGCGGTTCATCCCAAGCAGCTCTGTAACACAGGAGTCTGTGCTCTACGGGCTGTTCCCAGGGACGCACACCAAGATAAACATCAACTGCTGCTGGAGGACGATCAATTCAGTGAAAGACTCCCTTTGGTCTGCCCGAAACTTGCTGGTCTTCCAGCGCAAAGAGTTGTCCATGACCGAATGTTGCAGACTGGCACATTCCAAGGTCCGGGACTACGTGCTGAGGGACGCACTAAAGCTTGGGGCAGCCGTGGCAAAGGCTCAATGGGGAAAGACCACTATGTAAGGTCCCCCCCCACCAAGGTGAACTGAGGGGCTGGATCCATGGAAACCCCTCAGGCTGTATACACCAAATATGGGTTTGCTGCAAAATGTACATGGCAAGTAAAATGCAATGGAAGGGTTGTGAGGCAACTCACTCCTGTATTGAAGGAAACTGATCTCCTTTGCACTCTTTGGAATGTCGACTGGGTACTGTTGTGAACTGTTTTGTAATGTAATTTTCACAGATTTTTATGAATAAAGTATATTTTGGAAATTAAAAAAAAATTAATAGGGCTTATGATCAAGACACTGGGATTGTGTGGAGTGATTAATGCTGGTATGGTAGATAAACTAGCCCAACACCTGAAGACCAAGTCAGGATCCTATCACATGAACTATTTTCAATGGCACCTAGTCTCAATGTGAAGAGATTAAGTGTTCAAGCTCGTCATGGGATATGGGGATTGGGCGCATAAATAAAGTTGAGGTAGAAGATCAGCCATGTTCTTATTGAACAGCAGAGCAGGCTTGAGCAGCCATATGACCAACTCCTGTTCCTATTTCTTCTGTTTTAATGTTAACTTCTCCTCACAAATATCTGGAATGATCTTTGTTGCTTGCCTCTCAAATCACATTCCTGAATGCATCGCATGTGCTATAGCAGCAGGTGATCTAGATTGGGCAATTGCACTAATTCAGGACCAAGCTGAGCACAGACTTGAGAAACAGTCACTAAGTGCAGATTATATGCTTAGAGCTTTTGGTGAAGTTTTAATTTTCTATTTACCAGCGATGTTGTATTAACATTCCTAATTAGTGTCTTGCGCTCTACTTAGTTACAAACCCTGTGGCATCATTTGACAGCGAAAACTGCCTTCATCAAAAAGATCTTTGCAAAATTAAATTCACACATCATCTGTTACGAGGCACCTAAATCATATTATAATGATAAGTGATTTTTTAAATATAATAACACTACAAGTGTTCCATGAGATGGAGTAGGTTATTTGCGATTGGTGCACTTGTTACCTGGATGTAATACCAATGACGGCACATAATCTTGGGTCATGTGAGGTCATTGACTATCACTGGTTTTGTACTCTCCTCTTTGAAAGGTACAACCTTTTACTGGGCTATACTTTCATAGGCAGCAACTGCTCTTTGGGATCTCATCATATATTTTAACTATCTTGTTTCATTGTCCATGCTGATGTTAAGCACTGTCATCAAACCTCAAGACTTCAAATTGTGTGATTTTTCTGTTTCAATCCAAGACCTGAATTCTAGCTTTTCAATCCATTTCAGATTGAGAGGAACATATCTCATTCAAATAGCCATTCCTTATATGTGTGAGCTTAAGAGTGGGAACCTTGTCAGACCAAGCAACTGTGAAGAACATCATAGCCATCATGAATGCTATCCTCATCTGCCCTTTCCAGAAGGACACAGGATAGCGATCAAATCATAGGCTGATTATTTACCTCTCACTATGCCAGGACACTCACATAGAATCATAGAATAGTTACAGCACCAAAGGAAGCCATTCAGCCTGTCCTGTGCATGCTAGCTCTCTGCAAGAGCAACTCTGCCAGTCCCACTCCCCTCCTGCCTAGCACTTTTTTTTCTCTTCAGTTGCTTATCTAATTCCCTTTTGAAAGCCATGATCGAATCTGCCTCCACCACACTCTCAGGCAGTGCATTCTAGATCCTAACCATTCGTTGCGTAAAAAGGATTTTCCGCATGTATCCATCGCTTCTTTTGCCAAACACCTTAATTCAGTGTCCTCTGGTTCCTGACACTTCCACTAATGGGTACAATATCTCCCCATCTACTTTGTCTAGACCCCTCATGATTTTGAACACCTCTATCAAATCTTCTTTCAACCTTCTCTTACCTAAGGAGAACAACCCCAGCTTCTCCAATCTACCTTTGTAACTGAAGTCCTTCATCCCTGGAACTATTCTTGTAAACCTTTTCTGCACCCTCTCTAAAACCTTCACATCCTTCCTAAAGTGCAGTGCCCAGAATTGCACACAATATTCTAGTTGAGGCCGAACCAGTGTTTTATAAAAGTTCATCATAACATCTTTGCTTTTGTACTCTATGCCTCTATTTATAAAGCACAAGATCCCGTATGCTTTATTAACCAATTTCTCAACCTGACCTGCCACATTCAACAATTTGTGCGTATATACCCCCAGGTCTCTCTCTGTTCTTGCAACTCCTTTACAATTGTATCCTCTATATTATTTTACTTTGCCTCTCCTCATTCTTCCTGCCAAAATGTATCACTTCACACTTCTCTGCATTAAATTTCAACAGCCACGTGTTTGCCCATTGCAACAGCCTGTCAATGTCCTCAGGAAGAATATTACTATCCTTCTCACAGTTCACAATACTACCAAGATAAAAGCAAAATACCGTGGATGCTGGAAATCTGAAATAAAAACAGAAAGTGCTGGAAATACTCAGCAGGTCTGGCAGCATCTGTGGAGAGAGAAACAGAGTTAATGGGCTGGATTTTACTGTAGGTGGACGGGACTTAGCCACTGATGAAAAAGTTGGTGGCGAACTTGCTTCCACCTAGCCTGGGGATCTGACCCGCATTTTATCGGTCCCCGGGCTTTAATTGTCCCAAGGCGGGACTTCCACCTGCCTGAGGGAGGAAGTCCTGCCTCAGTGGGCTGCCAGTCAATCAGTGGGCCGGCAGCTCTTAGTCCCAGCAGTGCCACTGGGAGCGGCCCAGCTGATCAAAGAGCCAGGATCCAAGGGAATCAGGTGCACCCCGACGAGGCAAGGGTGGTCGTTTGGGGGGAAGGGGGCCGTCTTGGGTCCCAGGGGTGGGTTGGGAGGTGGGGGCAGCCCTCAATTGGGCAGCCTGTGCCTGACTGCCATGGCATCCCCTGGTGCGCAGAAATGCCAGCAGCTATCGCTGTAGGCCTGTCAAGCCTGCTCTGCCATTCAATTAGATCATGGCTGATCATCTACCTCAACGCCACTTTCCCATGCTATCCCCATATCCCTTGATGTCATTAGTCTCCAGAAATGTATTGATTTCGGTCTTGAACATGCTCAGTGATTGAGCTTCCACTGCCCTCTGGGGAAGAGAATTCCAAAGATTCACCACCCACTGACTGAAGAAGTCCCTCCTCATCTCAGTCTTAAATGGCTTACTCCTTATTCTGAGATTATGTCCCCCGGTTCTAGACTCACCAGCCAGGGAAAACATCCTATCTACATCCACCCTGTCACGCCCTGTAAGAATTTCATAAGTTTCAATGAGATCACCTCATCGAAACTCTAGAGAATACAATAAGATTGCTTTGTAGCCAAGAGGAGCAGCAGTGCCAACATTCTGGCACTCTCTACACCAGCCATTGCTGGTATGGCATAATGTGTGACTGTCACCATGAAAAATTACAGTGATTTGCTAAGTGCGCTGCCAAAGAGGCACTGAGTCATGTAGACTAGGAGCCTGTGTTGAGCTAGAAGTTGGATTGCTAGAATTAGTCCAAATCTAGGGGCCATAAATATAAGATAGTCACTAATAAATCCAATAAGGAATTCAAGAGAATCTTCTTCACTCAGAGAGTAGTGAGAATGTACAACTCACTGCCATAAAGAGCAGTTGGGGCGAATAACAGAGGCATTTAAGAGGATGCTAGATGAGTACATGAGGGAGAAAGGAACAGAGGATATATTGATACGTTTAGATGAAGTAAGGTGGGAGGAGGCTCATGTGGAGCATAAACGCCGGCATGTACCAGCTGGGCCAAGTGGCCCATTTCTGTGCTGTATATACTGTCATTCTATTTACACATCTCCTTTCATGACCTCAGGACATCCCAAAGATCTAGTTCCGAAGAAGGATCACTGACCCAAAACGTTAACTCTGCTTCTCTTTCCACAGATGCTGCCAGACCTGCTGAGCGGTTCCAGCATTTCTTGTTTTTATCCTAAAGATCTTCACAGCTAATTAAGTACTTTTTTTTAGAATTAGAACATTACAGCGCAGTCCAGGCCCTTCGGCCCTCGATGTTGCGCCGACCTGTGAAACCATCTGACCTACACTATTCCATTTTCATCCATATGTCTATCCAATGACCACTTAAATGCCCTTAAAGTTGGCGAGTTTTTGAGGTGCAGTCACTCTTATAATGTAGCAAATGCAGCACAGAAAGGTCCCACAAACAGCCATGTGATAATGAACAGATAATCTGTTTACAGTTGCTTGAAAGATTAATATTGACCAGCACACCAGGGGGAACCCCACTCTTCAAAATCATACTGTGAGATCTTTTATATTCACCTGAGAGGGCAGATGGGATAATGGTTTAACATCTCGTTTGAAAAATGAAAACTCTGACAATGTAGCACTCCCTCTGTACTGCATTGGAGTGTCAGTCTGCATTATGCACACAAGTCTTTGGAGTGGGATTCGAACCCACAACCTTAGAGGTGAGATTGCTACACACTGAGCCACAGGTTACACCTTGGACAAAAGCCCTCTCCCGCTGCATTGTGGGCTGTTGGCACTAGCACAATACCACAGCAGCTTTCCAGTTGCTGTTCGTCCAGTTTCAAACTGGATGCTCCTGATTCTTAAGCCAGTTGTCCAGATAGTTCTGAGATGTGAGGCAGATTATTTGAATCTGTTCTTTAAAATAAAGTAAATTTTTCCCCCCGCCCTCACTCGTGTTTGATGATATGGACATTCAGAATTTCAATGAATTTTCAGCGGCAACAAAGCAAATGTACGACTCAGGCTCTTTGTTCCCTCCAATTCTGTTCATTCCTCCTGTCTGGCTTTTGACCATTCAGGCGTGATGCCAGGAAGTACTTCTTCACACACAGTGGTAGTGGAAATCTGGAGCTCTCTTCCCCAGAAAACTGTTGAGGCTGACAGTCAATTGAAAATTTCAAAACTGTAAGTTTCAAAATTGTAAATTTCAAAACAGAGAATTTCAAAACTGAGATTGATTGATATTTATTAGGCAAGAAAACAAATCAGTCATGGTCTAATTGAATGGTGGAACAGGACTGAGGGGCTGAATGGCCGACTCCTGTTCCTTTGTTCATCATGCCATTAGTAGAAGCTCAGTGGAACCCTCACTGTCAGCCATCTAATACCTGGCCTAATGTTGCTGTGCGTATTATGTTCCAGCATTCACTTGATGATGTGTGCCTGCTTTCACACAGCATAACCTATTCTTTTGTGTGAAGTGATTGAGAGACATTCACAGCCACTTTATTTCTTAATTAACTGATATTGGAAAGCTAATGTGCTCCTTTCAAACCGCATATGGGAAATCTGCATTATTGATGGTTGATTCTGTTGCTTTCAGCTGGGTTCAATATAATATTAGTTGTTTTCAATTGGGGTAATTTAGTAGTTAGTAGCTAAAATGGAGGTTAATAACCTGAAGAATGGAATAAGTGGTAATTGGATTCTTTGGCACTTAAAGGAACCCTATACTTTGTTTTAGTTTTGCTATTTTAAAAAAAGAACCTGACTGTACTGTAGCCTCATTTTCTTTTAATTTAATACTAATATCATGATGGTTTTCTTCCCTGGTCCCCCAAGCCACATATTATTTATGTTCTGCCAAGCTGAAGAGTAGAGATTAAGGTACTAGGTTTAGATTTTCCTCTTGGCCGTGGTTGCTAGGGGAAGTTTGATGGGCCAAAGCTTCCGAACCTGCAACCCCCCTCCACAACTGACCTAACTCTGACCCCAGGGTTGGCCTGATCTAAAATTTTAATCAGTGATCTTCTGGAGATTTTCCTGACTGCACCTTGGAATTCAAAACTGGGAGATAGAGGAGGGGGGACTGCCTGCTCTTGGAGGAGACAGACACCTGTGGCAGCTTAAAGGGCTAAGCTGCCTCATAGCAGCTTAAAATGCTATGCCGAGATGGTGATCCACTTTATCTCTATTGTTTGCTGATCCTGCTTTGGTCCTTTAAATATTTGGTCCTTTAAATATATATGGACACCTGATCTGTTCTGGCATTCTGTCAAGTGTTACTGAGGTGTTCATCACAGGAAATCCAAGGCCGATGAAGGGTCACTGACCTGAAACGTTAACTCTGCTTTTCTCTCCACAGATGCTGCCAGACCTGCTGAGTATTTCCAGCATTTCTTGTTTTTATTTCAGAGTTCCAGCATCTGCAGTATTTTGCTTTTATTTCAGTACCAGTTTGAGATTGACAATCCCAATAGAACAGCATAGATTACTGGATAGAAACTATCAAATTTAATCAAGAGCATACAAAGCCAACTCAAAACTGCACAACCACAACAGCTTGCATTTATATAGTGCCTTTAATGTACATTCCAAGGCGTTTCACAGGAGTGATTATTGGACAAAAAACTGACACTGAACCACATAAGGAGAGATTAGGACAGTGATGAACTGCTTGGACAAAGAGGTAGGCTTTAAGGAGCGTTTTGAGGAGAGAGAGTGAGAGAGGTGGAGAGGTATAGGGAATGAATTCCACAGCTTAAGGCCTAGGCAGCTGACGGCACAGCCTCCAATAGTGGAGCAATTAAACTAAAGGATGCAGAAGAGGCCAGAACTGGAGGAGCACACAGATCTTGGAAGAATGTAGAGCGGGAGGAGATTACAGAGATAGGGATGAGAGAAGCCATGCAGCGATTTGAAAACAAGGATGACAATTTTAAAGTTGGAGTAGTCAAGTCTAGTTTGGCATCTTTCCATCTACAAAAGATGATGGACACGCAGCAAACAATCCATTTATATGGGGTGTCATCTCTTGATGCACCTTTGCTAATGGCAGTGAAGGCCAATCCTAGAGAGCCACAAATGCTGTATGTGAAGCTACCAAGTGATGCTGCAAGTTGCTGTTTTTGACATTGGTGCCTGTTGCCAAACTGCTGCAGCAACTGGTCATCATGGTAGTGCACACCAGTCCACAGGATGTGTCGCCATATCCCTGTTGCGCCAGCTAGTGACTCCCAAGTGTGATAGTTGACATTTAGGGCCTTCATGTTACGCTTGCAGGCATCCTTGAAGCAGAGCTTTGGGCATCCCACTGGTCGTCTGGCCCCAGCTAACTCGCCATACAGAAGATAGTCAAGTCTGGAGGTAACAAAAACATGTTAGAGGGTTTCAGCAACAGATGAACTGAAGTAGGGTGGAGTTGGGCAAAGTTAGGAGGTGGAAATAGACGGCCTTAATGATGGTGCAAAGATATAGTCGGTAGTTCATCTCAAGGTGAAATACAACACCCAGTTGCGAACAGTCTGGTTCAGCCTCAGATATTTGCCAGGGAGAAGGATGGAGACGTTGGCTAGGGAATGGAGTTTGTGGCAGGACTGAAGACAATGGCTTTAATCTTCTCAATACTTAGAGGAAATTTTATGCTTATTTAGTACTGGAGGTTGGACAAGCAGTCTGACAATTTAGAGGCAGTGAAAAGGTTGAGAGAGGTGGTGGTGAGGTAGAGCTGAATGTTGCTAGCATACATGTGAAAACTAACGCTGTGTTTTCGGATGATGTCGCCAAGGGGCAGCATGTAGATGAGAAATAGGAAGGATCCTTAGGGGCCTCCAGAAGTCACAGTGCAGGAAGAAAAGCCATTAGGTGATTCTCTGACTATGAATGGATAGATAGGAAGGGAACCAGTTTCAGTCCCACCCAGCTGGACGACAGTGGAGAGGTGTTGGGAAGGATGGTGTGGTCAACCGTGTCAAAGACTGCAGCAAACTCACCTGCTCCTCTTCAAAATAGTGATGTGTGTTTTTTTTCTATCCACCTGAGATGGGAGAGGAAGCCTCGGTTTAATGTCTCATCTGAAAAACTACTGTAATTTAGGCAAATCTTGCAAAGTACAGGGACTCAGACACACTTTACCCTCAGCATTGATTGCATTAATATGGGTGTGTTGGGTGGGGGGGGGGGGGGGGGGTGGAGGATAAAAATCCCAGAACCAGTGATACTACAACATACTCTAAATCCCTGATGTTACCTAAGTATTTAGGTTCATAATATGATGAAGGGAATAGATTCTGTTTGAGTTGACAGTTTATTCCAATTAGGGAGGACCAGTGAGTCACAATTTTGAGGTGTATAAAGCCGGATCTAGATAAGATGTCAGGAGGTGATTCTTGTCCCAGAGAATAGTGGAGCTGTCAAACAGACTGTGGGCTTGTACAGTGGACGCTGATCACTGAATTCCTTCAAGCGAGAGCTGAACCTGTTTCAAGCAGGACATCAGCTTGTTCAACATGAAGGTACTTTATAACAATATTGAGTGCCAGAGTGTCTCCTGGACTACTTTCCATTGCTTAAGGGGATTGGAGAGGAATTTCCCAGATTTCTCATTCCCAAATTGGCCTGGGATATATCTGTGTTTTTTTACTTCTCTCAGGAGATCACATGGTTTCGGGAGTGTGTATAGTGTGGATGTGCAAGGTATCATAAATTGTGTGCGACAGGCTGTATAGTCCTGTCTGTCATTGCTCATATATTCATACTGTTAAGCATCTCCCTACATTGTTAAAGCTGTTAAGAGAGTCCCTGGAGCTTTGGGTTTTTGTTGTATTTTTGTTAAAGTATGGATAGAGTGGAAATTCATTTTGTCAACATAGCCTCATTAGTCATCCAGAGAGGAGTTTTCAGTTGTACCGGTAAATATCTAACTTGTGAATTGCTGTGCACAACAGTTTATGTAAAAACATGTACTTCATATTCATGCTGATGACATTTGGCTCTTTCTGCACAGCAAAACAGACGATCTTCCTGCATAAGGAGGCTGTCTCGTTGGAAAGAAGGAACTCGTCTAATGAGTTCCTCAAGTTTTACGAGGAGATGGCAAATTAACACGTTTGTGCCGAGTGTTTCAAAGATCTATTGAGACTGGTTTCAGTGCTTTGCCGATGCAAGTAGATTTCAATGGCTGCCCTTTGCATTAACCTGTTGTGTGAAAACAAAAAGAAAAAGTTTTATAAGGGAGAAAAAAAAGCTTCCCCTGTAACCAAAGAGGGATTGCAATGCTGTTTTAATGTGTTTATCTATTAATGCCATTCCAAGGGATGGGAATTATGTGTGAAGTAACAAGCAGCTGTGTTAGCTAGGAATGGATGGTGGGATCTGTTGATAGCCTGGAATGTATCCCACCCGCACTCCCCCCTCCCCTCATGATGAGTTCTTGATTGTGTGGGGCATTCACCTTTCCCAGCTTGCTGTGTGTGGTATGCTCCCATTGGAGACCTCCCGCCAGTCATGGTCAGGACGTCGATCTGACCCTTTGAACGTGCAGGTCAATCGCTGATGATTTGTGGGCACCTCGGGATCAAGGCAGTGACAAGTCTATTGTACATTTTACAGGATGCAGTTTGAGTCTGCCTCGAGCAGGCACCAGGCCCCAGCTCTCCAGAGGTACGTCGCAGAAAAAAGATACCTTTGTGCTGTTCTTCCCATTCAATTGAGTGTTGTCAGGGAGGGCTGTCTCAGTGTTAGTTTTTGGTAATGAGCTATGCAGCGTGGCTGGGGCAGTCTGCTCAACCCATGGAGACAATCTTCACATTCAGTTAAACAGGGTTAATGACTTTACCAGACACCTTCACTCCATCTCAAGGAGAGGGAGCAATGGCTCTGCTCAATGCTCACAACAAGATCAGCTTGAGCTCACACAGTTCATCGATTGCATCTAATGAGAGAGAGTACAAGGCAGCTTACTCCACCAGTACCCTTGAATGCCTAGACCCTGTATTTCATACTTGTCTGGTACTTGGACAGCTAACGTAGAATTACATAGAATCTACAGCACTAAAACAGGCCATTCAGCCCAACAGATTGATGCTGGTGTTTATCCTCTATATTAGTCTCCTCCACCCCTCTTCATCTAGCCCTTCCATTCCTTTCTTCCTCGTGTCCTTACCTAGTTTCCCTCTAAATGCATCTATTGAACTCTTCCGCCCACTCCACCAAGTAAGACTTCTCATGCAAGGATAGGCAAATCCAATTCACTGATGGGGAGATACATCGGCTACTCTCGCCTTGTTTTGCCCACCTGTCATGATGGTTTGCCAGAGTGTTGCCACTATCACGTAATATGTATACGTTTCACCTCGACTACTCCATGTGAAAACAAGTTCCACATTCTAATCACTCTCTGGGTAAAGAAGTTTCTCCTGAATTCACTATTGGATTTATTACTGACTATCTTATATTTATAACCCCTAGTTTTGGACTCCCCCAGAAGTGAAAACATCCTCTATGTGTCTACACTGTTGAAACTCCTTCATGATTTTAAACATCTGTATCAGGTCACCCCTCAACCTTTTCTTTTCTAGAGAAAAGAATCCCAGTCTGTTCAATCTTTCCCGATGAATTTATTCTCTCAGTTTTAGTACCATTCTGGTATATGAAGGAAATCCTAGGTTTGCTGAGTGTTACAGAGGGCTCATTTTTCTCATACCGTGTCTGCGTTCGAAGGACTCTAGAAGTTATAGTGCAGGTTGCCAAGGTCAAAGAACCACCCAAATGATTTTTAGCACTTTCACCAGTCCCACTGGGACCTCACAAGGCCTTCTTGTTACAAGCAATCAGGTCTGCCGTCTGCACACTTCATGGTTTCATTATTCTAATGGTTCTCCCCCTCCTTATATATTTTTTAACTTTAAAGCATCTGCCGGCCTGAAGAGTGTCCGGCATTTTGCTTTGCCAGCTTTGTAAATGTAAGAGAGGGCACGGGTGGTGATGGGGTGATGCTATCTTGCTGCTGATCGTGTCCCATGCCAACATTTCAAGAACGAGGCAGTCCGTGTGACTCCAACAATGCAAAAGTTTACTGTGTATCTTAGGGCAACCTGCAGCCTTTCCCTATGGTGAGTGCGTGCAGCTCAGAAGCAAAACTTTCCTGAGCTGGCAGGTCATTCCCCTGCACATTCCTCCAATGAGGCCAGCCCTGACACTCTCTGGAATGCCCCTTTAATTATTAGAGGTAGAATGCCCCTTTCACAGTATACCTGCACAAACCCCAACTGAATGCTATAAAAATGGATCCTATTCTACTGCCATGATCCAGTTACCAAATGCCCAATAAAAAGAGAAGGAAAGATTTAAATATCTGTCACACCTTTCACAACTTCAGGACGTCCCAAAATGCTTTACAGCCAATGAGGTACTTTTTGAAGTGTAGCCACTGTTGTAATGTAGGAAATGCTGCAGCCAATCTGCACACATAGAACATAGAACATAGAACATTACAGCGCAGTACAGGCCCTTCGGCCCTCGATGTTGCGCCGACCTGTGAAACCATCTGACCTACACTATTCCATTTTCATCCATATGTCTATCCAATGACCACTTAAATGCCCTTAAAGTTGGCGAGTCGACTACCGTTGCAGGCAGGGCGTTCCAAACCCCTACTACTCTCTGAGTAAAGAAACTACCTCTGACATCTGTCCTATATCTATCACCCCTCAACTTAAAGCTATGTCCCCTCGTGTTTGCCATCACCATCCGAGGAAAAAGACTCTCACTATCCACCCTATCTGACCCTCTGATTATCTTATATGTCTCTATTAAGTCACCTCTCCTCCTCCTTCTCTCCAACGAAAACAACCTCAAGTCCCTCAGCCTTTCCTTGTAAGACCTTCCCTCCATACCAGGCAACATCCTAGTAAATCTCCTCTGCACCCTTTCCAAAGCTTCCACATCCTTCCTATAATGTGGTGACCAGAACTGCACGCAATACTCCAGGTGCGGCCGCACCAGAGTTTTGTACAGCTGCAGCATGACCTCGTGGCTCCGAAACTCGATCACCCTACTAATAAAAGCTAACACACCATATGCCTTCTTAACAGCCCTATTAACCTGGGTGGCAACTTTCAGGGATTTATGTACCTGGACACCAAAATCTCTCTGCTCATCTACACTACCAAGAATCTTCCCATTAGCTCAGTACTCTGCATTCCTGTTACTCCTTCCAAAGTGAATCACCTCACACTTTTCCGCATTAAACTCCATTTGCCATCTCTCAGCCCAGCTCTGCAGCCTATCTATGTCCCTCTGTAACCTACAACATCCTTCGGCACTATCCACAACTCCACCGACCTTCGTGTCATCTGCAAATTTACTAACCCACCCTTCTACACCCTCATCCAGGTCATTTATAAAAATGACAAACAGCAGTGGCCCCAAAACAGATCCTTGCGGTACACCACTAGTAACTAAACTCCAGGATGAACATTTGCCATCAACCACCACCCTCTGTCTTCTTTCAGCTAGCCAATTTCTGATCCAAAGCACTAAATCACCTTCAATCCCATACTTCCATATTTTCTGCAATAGCCTACCGTGGGGAACCTTATCAAACGCCTTACTGAAATCCATATACACCACATCCACGGCTTTACCCTCATCCACCTGTTTGGTCACCTTCTCAAAAAACTCAATAAGGTTTGTGAGGCACGACCTACCCTTCACAAAACCGTGCTGACTATCGCTAATGAACTTATTCTTTTCAAGATGATTATAAATCCTATCTCTTATAATCTTTTCCAACATTTTACCCACAACCGAAGTAAGGCTCACAGGTCTATAATTACCAGGGCTGTCTCTACTCCCCTTCTTGAACAAGGGGACAACATTTGCTATCCTCCAGTCTTCCGGCACTATTCCTGTCGACAATGACGACATAAAGATCAAGGACAAAGGCTGTGCAATCTCCTCCCTGGCTTCCCAGAGAATCCTAGGATAAATCCCATCTGGCCCAGGGGACTTATCTATATTCACACTTTCCAAAATTGCTAACACCTCCTCCTTGTGAACCTCAATCCCATCTAGCCTAGTAGTCTGTATCTCAGTATTCTCCTCGACAACATTTTCTTTCTCTACTGTAAATACTGACGAAAAATATTCATTTAACGCTTCCCCTATCTCCTCTGATTCCACACACAACTTCCCACTACTATCCTTGATTGGCCCTAATCTAACTCTAGTCATTCTTTTATTCCTGATATACCTATAGAAAGCCTTAGGGTTTTCCCTGATCCTATCTGCCAATGACCTCATGTCCTCTCCTCGCTCTTCTAAGCTCTCCCTTTAGATCCTTCCTGGCTAGCTTGTAACTCTCTAGCGCCCTAACTGAGCCTTCACGTCTCATCCTAACATAAGCCGCCGCCTTCCTCTTGACAAGCGCTTCAACTTCTTTAGTAAACCATGGCTCCCTCGCTCGACAACTTCCTCCCTGCCTGACAGGTACATTCTTATCAAGGACACGCAGTAGCTGCTCCTTGAATAAGCTCCACATTTCGATTGTGCCCATCCCCTGCAGTTTCCTTCCCCATCCTACGCATCCTAAATCTTGCCTAATCGCATCATAATTTCCTTTCCCCCAGCTCTAATTCTTGCCCTGCGGTATATACCTGTCCCTGCCCATCGCTAAGGTAAACCTAACTGAATTGTGATCACTATCACCAAAGTGCTCACCTACATCTAAATCTAACACCTGGCCGGGTTCATTACCCAGTACCAAATCCAATGTGGCATCGCCCCTGGTTGGCCTGTCTACATACTGTGTCAGAAAACCCTCCTGCACACACTGGACAAAAACTGACCCATCTAAAGTACTCGAACTATAGTATTTCCAGTCAATATTTGGCAAGTTAAAGTCTCCCATAACAACTACCCTGTTACTCTCGCTCCTGTCAAGAATCATCTTCGCTATCCTTTCCTCTACATCTCTGGAACTATTCGGAGGTCTATAGAAAACTCCCAACAGGGTGACCTCTCCTCTCCTGTTTCTAACCTCAGCCCATACTACCTCAGTAGACGAGTCCTCAAACGTCCTTTCTGCCGCCGTAATACTCTCCTTGATTAACAATGCCACACCCCCCCCCTCTTTTACCATCTTCTCTGTTCTTACTGAAACATCTAAATCCCGGAACCTGCAACATCCATTCCTGTCCCTGCTCTACCCATGTCTCCAAAATGGCCACAACATCGAGATGCCAGGTACCAACCCATGCTGCAAGCTCACCCACCTTATTCCGGATGCTCCTGGCGTTGAAGTAGACACACTTTAAACCAAGTTCTTGCTTGCCAGTGCCCTCTTGCGTCCTTGTAACCTTATCCCTGACCTCACTACTCGCAACATCCTGTACACTGGAACTACAATTTAGGTTCCCATCCCCCTGCTGAATTAGTTTATACCCCCCCTGAAGAGCACTAGCAAATCTCCCCCCCAGGATATTGGTACCCCTCTGGTTCAAGTGAAGACCATCCTGTTTGTAGAGGTCCCACCTACCCCAGAAAGAGCCCCAATTATCCAGGAAACCAAAACCCTCCCTCCTACACCATCGCTGCAGCCACGTGTTCAACTCCTCTCTCTCCCTATTCCTCGCTTCGCTAGCACGTGGCACGGGCAACAACCCAGAGATAACAACTCTGTTTGTTCTTGCTCTAAGCTTCCACCCTAGCTCCCTGAATTTCTGCCTTAAATCCCCATCTCTCTTCCTACCTATGTCGTTGGTGCCTATGTGGACCACGACTTGGGGCTGCTCCCCCTCCCCCTTAAGGATCCCAAAAACACGATCAGAGACATCACGAACCCTGGCACCTGGGAGGCAACACACCAACCGTGAGTCTCTCTCGTTCCCACAGAACCTCCTATCTGTTCCCCTAACTATGGAGTCCCCAATGACTAATGCTCTGCTCCTCTTCCCCCTTCCCTTCTGAGCAACAGGGACAGACTCTGTGCCAGAGACCTGCACCCCATTGCTTACCCCTGGTAAGTCGTCCCCCCCAACAGTATCCAAAACGGTATACCTGTTGTTGAGGGAAACGCCCACAGGGGATCCCTGCACTGCCTGCTGGTTCCCTCTCCTTCCCCTGATGGTAGCCCATCTACCTACTTCTTTTACCTGAGGTGTGACTACCTCCCTATAACTCCTCTCAATAACCCCCTCCGCCTCCCGAATGATCCGAAGTTCATCCAGCTCCAGTTCCCTAACGCGGTTCTCGAGGAGCTGGAGTTGGGTGCACTTCCCGCAGATGCAGTCAGGAGGGACACTCTTGGTGACCCTTACCTCCCACATTCTGCCGGAGGAACATTCAACTGCCTTAACCTCCATTCCCACTATTCTAAATTCCCAACAAATCTACTGAAAACCAAAAAAAAAAGTCAAAACAGCAAGCTCCCACAAACAGCAATATAATAATGACCAGATAATCTGTTTTTAGGGATGTTGATTGGGTGCTGGACACTGGGGAGAACTCCCCTGCTCTTCTTCAAAATAGTGCTTTGGGATTTTTTTATGTCCACTTGAGCGGGCTGACGGGTCTCAGTTTAACATCTCATCCAAAAGATAGCACCTCCAATAATGCAGCACACTTTCAGTATTGCATTAGAGTGTCAGCATTGATTTTTGTGCTCAGGTTTCTTGAGTGGGACTTGAAACCACAACCATTTAACTTAGAGGCAAGATAGTGCGGCCCACTAAGCCACAGCATGACAAATGACAAATGCTGAGTCAGGGATAGGCACTGACATGTTGCACCACAGATATTTGACAAAATTATTGACTCAGCCACAGACATGGGGGCAATTCATCTGTATATAAAGTGTATAGCCATTTTAATGCCATCAACACACAGTCTGATTTTAAACACATTTCTCCCTATAAATAAAGTTGGTAAGCATGCAAACATTAATGGAGAGCAGCAGAACTGTATTATCTAGCTAGCAAGCAAAATAGTATGTCATGCCAATGCAAATTACTTTTGCTAACAGAATAGAGTTAGCTACACTATATTACTGGGTGGTATCGGATGACCTCTGGATTCGCAATGTGTCAGGAATGCAAATTCCTCCAATAAACCACGGAACTCAAAGAGAGGATTGTTATTGCAGTTATTGAGGTGAGGAGGTAGAAAAACTGGGAATAGGAAGATGGACCATTTCTCACACTGCTGTTGTCACAAGACCATTTAACCCATAATGGTCAATAGTTGTGCAACTTCTCTGCCTGCTTGTAATATGTGTCTGAAGACAGGGCAGCCAAAAAAAGGGCAGTGATCTCCAACTCAAGAGAATTTTATAGGATGGAGCAGATAGTACTTCAGAAGAGCCATGTAAAATAGAAAAGCAGAGTGGGACAGGAAAGAACAGAGAGATTAATGGTAGGTAGCTAAGACTAGTTTATTCGGCTTGACAGGCTGATAAACTAGGTCCTGGATTCTAAAATACAGAAACAACAGCATCTCTCATGGACAAAATGTCATTTACTCACCAAAGCTAGTGACACAATTAGGCAAACACAATTACAAATAAAGAGCACCCTTCAGTTCTCAATAAAGTGATTCTCTTAAATTCACATGTCTATATCTCAGTCTATCACTGTCAATTCCGATTCAGCTCTGACAAGATAATTATTAACAAAAGGCTGTTCTGCAAAATGTTGAGCTGTTGTTACTGCATGTATTATTCAGTTATAAAATGTTTAGTCACTATCTATAAGATAGTACTCCTGACTAACCAATTTATGTCCAAGCCAAATCTCATACCTGTTAGTAAAGGTGCACTTTTAATGTAATGTAATTACATGATACAGACAACTTTCAAATGACATTGGCCATTCAAGTTATCTGCCCTCAAACTGGATAGTAAATGATGCACATTGTAGTTACTGCTCTTTGACATACTTGTAAAACTTGTCCTTTAATCCAATTCTCAGCCCCATTACACCATACACTTGTATTCGTGAGGAACTTACAGTGCTGAAATCTGGGGATTCCTTCAATTTTCTTGCCTGTTTTCCCCTCAGTACAAGTTCTGGAACAATGTGATTCCAAATGGATAGCAATGGAATTGTGACACTTATATAGAAGTAAAAGTCTGGCAACTTTCAACATGCCACTGAGCTTGTGTCCCAAGTGAAAGTAATACATGCCAGAGCATAGAAAGCAAGACATTCCTTAAGTGGCTTTTGCCATTTTTAAATGAGTTTACGTAACACAAGCCATTAAACTTGTGTTTTAAAATAACCTAGCTGCTAGGTTATTTTAAAACACAAGGTTAAAGGCTTGGAGCAGTGGTGTCCAACCTTTTCATGTGGGGGACCACATTACAATTTTTGTCTCACATAGGGGGCAGGTGAGACAATTTCGGAAAGATAAAGGAATTAAAAAATTATCTTACTATTAATCAAAACAACAACAAATGTGCATTTTTGTAAAGAAGCTTTCAATGAGATTAATTTATTGACATACTTTCTTATCACTATGTTGGACACTGATTTAGTGAGATACCCAGCATTTCTTTTGCTTGCACATGTAGTCAATTTCAGCCCACACACTTGTAGCAATACAGAGTATTCCTGATAGATGTTCATCTGTCAGGAGTGATCTTGAACTCTCTCTCACCCTCCTCATTCTCTTTCTCTTTCTCTGTCTGCCTCTTTCCCCCCTCTCTTTCTCTGTCCCACCTCTCTCTCTATCTGACAGTTGCTTCTGAACGTTGGATAGATTTGTAGTTTTTCGGCAGATTTTTCAAAAATAGTCAGAACCTGTTGGAAAACTCTGAATCTGTCCAAGGTTTGGAAACCGCTACTCCCGGTCCCAGCACCTATCAGCTGTTACTATGGAAAGGAGTGTTAATGAGCATTAGATAAAGATCTGAGTTTAGAAATTCCAATTCTTGTTCTATAAGGATGTAAAGGGTTAATACGGAAGACAGTGATGGAGACCCCTCCCACTGTACAAGCAATGATTCAACAGTCACAGGCTTGTGAAGAAGAAGGTATAGCAGGACGAAGGATGCTAGCTTAGGTGGCTTGTGGCGAGTGTATATAGTAACTGTAAAATATAAAGAGTTGTTAGTTAACCTTTCTCTAGAACGCACTACAACACTACTAATTCAAACCCAACAACACAATATGGTGGCAACAGTGAAAGTGACCAGGAGAATTTAAAGGTCTCCTTACCTTTGGAAGAAACACCAGGGGAACAACAGAGAAATTTAAAGATAAATACTGGCCCAGTACAGTAAGAAAACTACTTACTGGCAGAAGAAGCTGTGAAGAGCTCTGCAGCCTCCCAGACCACACCACAGCAGTGTGGAGCTCTGCATTGGTACTTCCAGCACATCCAGCAGTTGGTTCCGAGTCTTCATGCTGGGCAATGATCCAGGATCAGTGAGATAGTGAAACTGGCCATTTATTTAAATGGTGCACTGGGGAAACATAAATTGGGTGCAGAACGCGATCTCAGTCGAATTGGCGACTAGGGAGGCGAGTACAGTCGACAGCCTGTAAAAGCACGGTAATCTTCGGAAAATGCGGGAAAGCCCTCAACAGAACGCCAAGGCTGAAAAATTTAAAATTAAAGGGAAACACCCCAGCGAAGCCTAACAAATAAAAAGAAGCAATATGATCCAAAATTGGGAATGTCTGAGAGTTTCCAGAATCAAGAAGATCTCAATCAGGTCCAAAATTGGCTAATATGAAGAAAAAGGTTCTTAAAATTCAGAATTGCTTCTCAGCTCCATACCAAATCTGAAGTGGAGCAAGTGAACACCCTCCTGTATTCAGTAGGAGCGATAGCGGACAACGTAATTGTCTAACAAGGGAACAACGAGGCTACTGATAAATTTGCAGAGGCACTCCAAGCCTTTGATAAATATTTTAATCTCCGTACCAATAAAATCTTGGAAAGAGCCAAATTTAATAAGCAGGTGTAGATGATTGGCGAGCCTGTAGACTCCTATATTAATGTCCTTTGTAGATTGGCAGAAGGTTGTGAATAGGGCAAATTAAAGGCAGAACTAATCAGAGACAGGATAGTTGTTAGCACATCGGGATGAATCCTTGTCAGACATGTTGCAATCCAAGGAAGATCTTACACTGGGAAAGACCATTCAAATTGTAAGACAGGCTGAAGTTCGCAAATAGAATAGGGAGCTGAAGTCCAATGCCCGTCCAACTGGTTAAGTCAAAGCCAGGGAAACACTGTGAGGAACAGAAAAAACATACAGATGAGAAGATGCATGGCACAGGAAAACCTTGCCAACACTGTGGAGCCAAGACCCACAGATGACAGCAGTGCCCAGCAAGTAAAGCTGAGTGTTTTAAATGTGGAAAAACTAGATATTATGGGAAGATGTGCCACAGCAAAATTTCTGCACTTAATGGTACAAAGCAGAAGACCTTCATCCAAAGAGCAGTAAATCAAGTACAGCAGTAACCATAAGAGAAAGAACCAGGGGAGTTCTTGGGAGAAATCAGTAATCCAGACCAAGATTTCTGGACAGCAGACATCTATGTGAATGCACATCTCTAGAATTTTAAGCTTGACACAGGGGCTAGCATCACGGTATTGTCTGATCAAGAACCATGGGTAAAGAGACAGATATACAGTTACATGGTCCAGGCAGGACACAACTGCGAGTAAAAGGCAAACTCCAAGCAATTCTCCAGCACAGAGGCAGACAATGTGGTAGAAACCTTATATGTATTACACAATCAAGAATTTACTGAGCAGGAATGCATGCTTGGAACTGCAGTTGATTGAAAAGGTAGCTGAAGCCAAGCAAACAAAGGTAAACAATTCCTTATTATCACCAGCAGAATTACTAATGGGAAGGAAGTCAAGACTACAGCTTCCAGTATTGCCTCAAAAATTAATGCCAGGATTGAAAACTCAAGACTGCAAGAAAGTTTGAGAAAGAGAAAACTCTGACAGAAGAAAACAAACCCAAAATTACAATAGGAGATTTTCAGCGAGAAGCTTACCCAAATAAAACAATGGTCAAAATATTTGGATACATGACCTGGAACAAGAAAGTACAGTAATCCATAAACATGAGGACTATCATCGTATGTTATATGAATGAATGAAGGGAACATATGAAGGAATTAGAGGAATATCATACCACAAAAGCAACAGGCGGTAATCCACCTGCAATATCCAGATGAAGAGGAACAAACCCAAACCAAATGGAATACTACAACCCACAGAAACAAAAAACCAAGTTGGCAACCCAGACTTCCTACAAAGATTACTGATCATCCCAGACAGATTACAACCAGATCAGGGAGGGTTGTCAAACCTCCAATGAGACTGAATCTGTAAAGTCAGAGTCTTGGGGGGAGAGAGAGTATTAGAGAAGTCATAAATGTATATATGTTTGAAAAAATGTTCGATAAAGACTTGGGGGAAGATGCAGTATAAGGATGTAAAGGGTTAATACCGAAGACAGAGAGAGAGGCCCCTCCCACTGTGTGAGTGATGATGTAACAGTCACATGAGATAGGCTGGGGCAGAAGAAGGTACAGCCGAACGAAGGATGCTAGCTTAGGTGGCTTGCGGAGAGTGTATATAGTAACTGTAAATACTAAAGAGTTGTTAGTTGACCTTTACTGGAGTCTAAGACTTTCTCTAAAATGCCCTACAATGAAACTAATACAAACCCAACAACACACCAAAACTGAAAGTTGTGATTTTTGTTAAACCGGTCTGGTCAGAAAGAAGAAGCCAATGGAAAATTTCTTATCCCTGAACTTACCAGTCACAGACGTCAAAATTTTTTTTACCACAGACACTGGTATCAGTGTACGGACACATTGCCGACCCATGTGCCCAGTAGGTAATAGGTTGTGGCATTGGATCAGACAAACCAAAGGGCTCAAAGTTTGACTCCTAACCTGTGCTGAATTAATTTATCTTAACAGACTTGCCTTTCTAATGTGCCGTATCACTCCTCTGAGAAACATCTTAAAGTGTCTCACACAAAATATGTTCTTCTGAAGTGTAGTTGCTGTTGTTATGTATATCAGTGTGGCAGCTGATTTGCACACAGCAAGATCCCACAAATAGCAGTGAGATGAATGACCAGTTTTTTGATGGGGTTTGGCTGAGGGAAGAATATACAATTGGATTCCCTGTTCCTGGGGTAGGAGCTGAAAACTGTTGGTGTCTTTGTGAGACAGAGAATGTGAGTGTGTGAGTGTGAATATGTGAGGTCGTGAGTTTGTGAGGGAGAGAGCATGAGAAAGGACGTGTATTTATATAGTGCCTTTCATAACCACCAAACATCTCAAAGCACTTTATAGGCAATGAAGTATTTTTTTATAATTATAGTCATTATTGTAAAGTAGGAAATGTGGCAGCCAATTTTCACACAACAAACTCCCACAAACAGCAATGTGATAAAGACCAGATAATCTGCTTTTGTGATGTTGATTGAGGCATAAACATTGCCCAGGATGCCTCCCCTGCTCGTCTTCAAAATGGTACCATCAGATCTTTTACATCCACTTGAGAGGGCAGACTGGAATCAGTTTAACATCTCATCCAAATGACAGCACCTCCAAGAGTGCAGCACTCCCTTAGTACTGCACTGGAGTATCAACTTTAATGTTTGCACTCAAGTCCTGGAGTGGAACTCAGAGGCAAGCATATTACTAACTGAGCCACACCGTGTGTATGTGTGTGTTTATGTGTGGGTGTGTGGGTGTTTCATTTATCATTGCTGTTTGGGGGAGCTTGCTGTGTGCAAATTGGCTGTCGCATTTCCTACATTACAACAGTGACTAGAATTATAGAGTAGAATCAATGAATGGTTACAGCACAGAAGGGGGCGATTCAAGAGCAATTCAGTTAGTCCCACTCCTTCTTTCCCCTTACACTTCAAAAAGTACTTCATTGGCTGTAAAGAAGTTTGAAACTTGGAAATGTATGGCACAGAAGGAGGCCATTTGGCGCATTGTGCCCATGTTGGCCCAAGAAGAGCTATCCAGCTTAATCCCATTTTGCAGCTCTTGATCCATAGCCTTGTAGGCTACAGCACTTTAAGTGCATATCCAAGTATTGTTTTAAAAGCCATGAGGGTTTCTGCCTTTACCACCCTATCAGGCAGTGAATTCTAGGCCCCCACCACCCTCTGTGTGTAAAAAACTTCTGCTCAGCTGCCCTCTAATCCTTCTATCAACTACTTTAAATCTATGGCCCTTGTTATTGTCCTCTCTGCTAATGGAAATAGATCCTTCCTAAAGCCTGGCTTGTGTATAAAATTAAAACCTGACCTGGGACTGACCCGACTACAGCCAACCCGAACCTGACCCGGGCCCGAGTCCTTCAATCTTTTTTCATGCCCGATCCGACCTGAAAATATTAAACATATTATTAGTACAGAAAAAAAATTGCATCAAAATGCAGATTAAACAGAAAACAATACAAAACAAAACCCGACCACAACCAACCCGAACCCGAACCCAACCCGACCCGACCCGACCCGACCCAAGCCCGAATGCTGGACACAGAATATAGACCCAATCTGACCTGAACCTGACACATGTAGTCGGGTTTGGTTAGGTTCGGGTCGGGTAGCTAGGCTTTAATCCTTCCTATTCACTCTATGTAGGCCCCTCATAATCGTATGCACCTCAATTAAATCTCCCCTCAGCCTCTTCTGTTCCAAATAAAACAACCCCAGCCTATCCAATCTTTCCTCACGGCTAAAATTTTCTAGTCCTAGCAACATTCTTGTAAATCTCCTCGGTACCCTCTCTAATGTGATCATATCCTTCTAGTAATGTGGTGACCAGAACTGTACACTGTACTCTAGCTGTGATCTAACTAGTGTTTTATACAATTCTAGGATAACTCCATGCTCTTATATTCTATGCCATGGCTAATAAAGGAAAATATCCTGTATGCCTTCTTAATCACCTTGTCTATCGGTCCTGCTACCTTCAGGGATCTGTTGACATGCACTCCAAGTTTCTTCTGTTCCTCTACAATTCTCAGTATCCTACCATTTATTGTATATTCCCTTGCCTTGTTCACCGTCCCCAAATGCATTACCTCATGCTTCTCTGGATTGAATGCCATTTACCATTTTTCTACCCACTTGATCAGTCTATTGATATCTTCCTACAGTCTACTGCTTTCATCCTCACTATCAACCACAGAGCCAATCTTTCTATCATCTGCAAACTTCTTAATCATGCCCCCTACAATTAAGTCTAAGTCATTGATGTGAGTCTATATATTTGGGACATCTTGAGATTATGAAAGGCATGATATAAAGTCTTTCTTTCCTTCTCTAATGCATGTATATGTCTGTGCATAAAATCTGGACACAGTAAGGATCTTGGTCTGATACTCAGGGGATCAGACCAAACAAGAGTTGTACATGAGCCCCTAAAATCGAGGCTGGTTGCCGTGGTTCCCTTGTCATCTCAGTGGATCGACCTTCATTCAAACTCTTCAAACAATATGACATAGCTAATATAGAGAAGAGGGAATTGGTATATTTGTCTGACTGGTGCTAACTATAAAACTCACACTTCAAAAATGAACAAAAAGGAACCTGTCTCTTTAAATTAGCTGCATCTGGTTTTGTGTTTCAGTGAGGCTCATTTACGGGCATTAGTCACACAGGAGTAATGGAAGAGGGAAGGTGAACCTGCAGGTCAGTGGTGCTCAGGAAATCTTGACAAGAATACTGGAGTGAAGCAGTTGGGGTGCAAACCCAATTCTGGAAACATTGGGGGAGAAGGGAAGTGGTGAGTGCATGCCACCATCTTCCAGTGTGCAAGGAGCCCTAGCAAAATTGAAGCCAATGGGAATCAGGGGGAAAACTCTCCACTGATTGGAGTCATACCTAGCACAACGGAAGATGATAGTGGTTGCTAGTTGTCAATCATTTCAGTCCCAGGACATTATTACAGGTGTTCTCAGGATAGTGTCCTAGGTGCAACCATCTTCAGCTGCTTCATCAATGACCTTCCCTCCACCATAAGGCCAGAAGTAGGGATGTTCATTGATGATTGCACAATGTTCAGCACCATTCGCAACTCCTCAGATACTGAAGCAGTCCGTGTTCACATGCTGCAAGACCTGGGCAACATTCAGACTTGGGCTGATAAAGTGGCAAGTAACATTCACACCACACAAGTGCCAAGTAATGACCATCTCCAACAAGAGAGAATCTAACCATCTCCCCTTGACATTCAACAGCATTACCATCACTGAATTCCCCCACTATCAACATCCTGGAGGTTACCATTGACCAGAAACTTAACTGGACCAGCCATATAAACACTGTGACTATAAGAGCCGGTTAGAGGCTGGGAATTCTGCAACAAGTAATTCACCTCCTGACTCCCCAAAGCCTGTCCACCATTTACAAGGCACAAGTCAGGAGTGTGATGGAATACCCTCCACTTGCCTGGATGAGTACAGCTGCAACAACACTCAGGAAGCACAGCACCATCCAGGACAAAGCAGCCCGCTTGATCAGCACCACATCCACCTCCTTAAACATTCACTCTCTCCACTACCGACACACTTAGGGAAGGATTGGTCTTGTCACCTTCAGCTGGATCTCCCAATATTAAAAGTAAAAGAAAAGGTCCAAAGCTGGTAAACCAATCTTGCTAAAGGAATTGGATGTCGAGACAGTCTCAGTGAGGAGGTGATGGGGAGGCAGGAGCTGGAGGCACCGTCACATCGGTGAAATTTCACAGAGGCTGACCCTGAGATTCAATGGGACACTTTTTAGGAATGTGTAACACACAAGCTCAGAGTTGCTGAGAAAGCTGATGAAGGTTTGGCGAGTCAAGCGCAGATGAATTGCAAGTCACATGACCTCCACTTCATTCTCCCTCCCGTCCCCAACCCAATCTCCACAAAGTGTCTTCTTCTACATTTTGCTAGGGGGCGGGGGTCTAGGAGGGGGAGAGAGTGGGATGATGGGGAAGGAGGAGGAGGGGAGGGCGGAGTGGGGGGAGGAGGGAGGGGGAACAGGGCATGAAGATTTGAAATCTCCCTGACATTCTTGCACTTTATTCAGTAAGGTCAGGGTATCCCAGAAATTGAGGGAGAAATCCAGGGAGGGACCAGTTAGAATCTCCACCTCCAATTCCCATCTAGCCATATGGGAGATGAATGGCAGCAAGAACAATTCAGAAACTGGGATTGTATCTGTGAAAATAATGGGAGGGCGAAAATAAAACATTTTGCATTCCAGTAAACCTTTGGGCCTTGGTTTGTCGGAGTGGGTGCATTCCCATCTCTGAGACAGAAGGTGGAGGGTTTGAACCCTCCTCCTAGCAAACCTGTAAAGTGGTGACCAGAGCTCTGAATTCTGGACAGACATCCAGTCGGATACTGGTGTCCAAAGAGTGTGGAGTGCACCCGACCTTTTCATCGTATGGGTTGTGGGAGCCTATAAAACCCTTCCCCCAGCTCTAGAACTAACCACCCCAGCAGCTGCTATAAAGTTTGATACATTACAGTCTGTCAGACTGTTAGCAGCCTGTGAGTCCTCCTGCTACTTCAACTTAATTCTCCAAGGAAACAGTGTACCCAGAAAATCTTGCATTTCTATAGCACCTTTCACAACTTCAAAGCATCTCAAAGCGCTTTACACACAATTGTGTATTTTTGAAAGTATAGTCACTAGTTGCAATGTCAGAAACACAGCAGCCAATTTGTACATCACAAGCTCCCACAAATAGCAATGCAATAATGGCAAGATAATGGCCACTTAATTCAGCTCCGTAGCACTGCTGGTGGTGGTAATAAGGAAACCCGGGCCTCCACAAACATCTGCCGGATCGGTTCCGGCCACTTCCGACGTGACCTGCCATGATTGTAAGGGCGCTAGTGTGGGAGTGCCATGTGTGCACTGATGAATGCAGAGTGGGTGGACTGTGATGTCAAACAAGCGTCTAACACTGATTTGTCGCCCAATCTGCCTTTTTGGACTGCACAGTTCCTGATAATACCTTCTCTTAATCACTCCCAGCTGAGCATGTGTTCAGCTGCATGAGGGATGCTCACAACTACTGCTATTTAATGGGATCACCATGGGACTTCCAGATGAGGTGCTTTTGTCTTTCTTTTGCTGCTACAGAGTGAGTGGAAGTTCTGTGTTTCGTGTTCTTGGGTGTGGTGTTGGATTTTGACAAGGGTGTCAGAGGTGTTGGAATACCTATCAGGAGGAAGCCTTCTTTCAGGAATGGGGGATATAGTTGCAGTTCCTCTTGAGCTGTAACATGGACAGGGACACAGAGCACAGGCAGCAGAAAGGGGAAGCTGTACACAGATCAATGAGTCGGAGTGCTCTCAATAGAAGGCCCTACCCGCCAAGGGTCTTCAGCAGGCAATTTTCCTCTCTCCACCTCAGCCAGGAGCAGTGTCTGAGGTGGCTATATTTCACCGGGAGGCAGTGACTGAACTGTGCCACCTCCTGTAACCGGACCTACAGCCACAGAGCAGGGTGAGGACAGCACTGTCAGTGGCCGTGAAGACCACCATGGCTCTCGATTTCTATGTCAGCAGATCCTTCCAGACGGGAGCATGTGACATTGCCAACATCTCATAGTTCGCCATGCATCACTGCATCAGGGAAGTGACAGAGGCCCTGTATATCAGGAGAGGAGAGGAGACTTCATAGTGTTTTTACTTAGAAGCAGGATGAGGGAGCGCGTGGCTTTGCCAGGGCAACAGGACTTCTAATGGTGCAGGGAGCCATTAACTGCTCACATGTGGCTCTGTGGGCCCCACATATTAACAGGAGATGTACCGCAATCACAAGGGCTACCACTCCATGAATGTATAGTTATAGAATCATAGAAAGTTTAAGGCACAGAAAGAGGCCACTTGGTCCAACATGTCTGCACCAGCCAAAAAATGAGCCACCCAATCCCACCTTCCAGTATTTGGTCTGTAGCCCTGCAGGTTACAGCACTTCCAGACACCTTTAAAGTGAATTGAGGGTTGATACCTCGCGTACCCTTTCAGGCAGTGAGTTCCAGACCCCCATCACCCTCTGGGTGAAAAAACTTTCCCCCTCTAATCTTTCAATTAATCACTTTAAATCTATGCCCCCTAGTCAGTCACCTCTCTGCTAAGGTAAATAGACCCTTGCCATCCACTCTATCTGATCCCTCACAATTTTGTACATTTCAATCAGATCTCCCCTCAGCCTTCTTCTTCCAAGAAGAACAACCCCAGCCTATACAATGTTTCCTCATAGCTGCATTTTTCCAGTCCTGGCAACATCCTCGTAAATCTTCTCTGTACCCTCTCTAGTGCAATTACATCCTTTCTGTAATGAGGTGACCAGAACTGCACACAGTACTCAAATTGTGGCCGAACCAATGAGTTATACAGTTCCAGCATAACCTCCCTGCTCTTATTTTCTATACCTCGGCTTATAAAGGAAAGAATTCCATATGCCTGCTTAACCACCTTATCGACCTGTCCTGCTACCTTCAGGGATCTGTGGACATTCACTCCAACGTTCCTCACCTCTGCTACACCTTTCAGTATTTTACCATTAATCGTGTATTCCTTTGCCTTGTTTGACCTCCCAAAATGCATCATCTCACACTTCTCTGGGGTGAATTCCATTTGTCACTTTTCTACCCACCTGACCAGTCCATTCTTATCTTCCTGCAATCCACAGCTATCCTCCTCGCTATCAACAATTATTGTGTCATTTGCAAACTTCTTGATCATGACCCCTAAGTTTACATCCAAATCATTAATATATACCACAAAAAGCAGGGGACCCAGTACTGAGCCCTGCGGAACGCCACTGGAGACAGCCTTCCAGTTGCAAAAACACCGTTCAACAATTGCCCTTTGTTTCCTGTCACTGAGCAAATTTTGTGTCCACCTTGCTACATTTCCCTGGATCCCATTGGCTTTTTTTTTTAGCCAGTCTGCCATGTGGGACCTTGTCAAAAGCCTTGCTAAAATCCATGTAGCTCACATCAACTGCACTACCCTCATCAATCCTCCTTGCTACTTCTTCAAAAAATTCAATCAAGTTAGTCAGACAAGATATTCCCTTAACAAATCCATGCTGACTATCCTTGATTAATCTGTGCCTTTCTAAGTGACAGTTTATCCTGTCTCTGAGAATTGATTCCAATAATTTGCCCACTACTGAGGTTAGACTGATTGGCCTGTAACTATTTGGTCTATCCCTCACTCCCTTTTTAAACAGAGGTACAACATTAGCAGACCTCCAATCCTCCGGCACCACACTTGTATCCAGTGAGGACTGGAAAATGATGGTCAGACCCTCCGCTATTTCCTCCCTGGCTTCTTTTAACAACCTGGGGTACATTTCATCTGGCCCTGGTGACTTATCCACTTTCAAGGATGCTAATCTCATTAATACTTCCTCTCTCCATGTGTTTACGACATCCAACACTGCACGCTCCTCCTCCCTAACTACAATATCTGAATTGTCCCCCTCTTTTGTGAAGACAAATGCAAAGTATTCATTAAGAACCATACCAACATCTTCTTCCCCTACACGTAGGTTACCTTTTTGGTCTTTTATGGGCCCTACTCTTTCCTTAGTTATCCTCTTACTCTTAATGCTTTGATAAAACATCTTTGGGTTCATCTTGATTTTGTTTTTGATTAGTGTGTGATCATGGCCAGAAGATTCTGTCAGTGAATGCCCACTATCCTGGCAGCAGCTACAATGCATGAATCCTGCACCAGTCATATTCAAGCCACCACGATTAACCAGAGGCTGATACTTGTTGACAAGGGCTACCCACTCTACACCTGGCATATGACTTCCCTCCACCACCCAACAATGTATAGACAAATTACTTACAATGGGAGCCATGCTGCCACCAGGAACATCATGGAGCAAACCATCAGTGTCCTTAAACAACAGTTCTCTGGGGGGAGGCCCTCAAGTACTCACTGAAGCTTATCTTCAAATTTGTGGTTGTCTGAAGTATCCTCCACAACCTTGCTCTGATGAGAGTGCAGCACTTGTCACCAGGCCTTCAGAGGGCACCTCGGGAGGAGGAAGAGGAGGAGGGGGAAGAAGCATCTGGAATCCCTTTGCTCTAGTGGGCTGTCCGTGACCAGCTTCTCAAACTCTGGTTCCCTTGAGATCTCTTCCCAACATCATGTTGCTCCACAATTCCCCACCTTTCCAGCCCTCTGCTGTACTCTGAGCCAAAATCCTGAAATAAAAGACAGCACAAAAAACCCATTCCATAACAACATAATCCAACAACACTTCCAATAAGACATACTAAACTGAATTATTCACCCTTAATCATTTCCTTAGTACCTGTCTTACTATTGCCTTTTCCTGGCCTAGTGCTCTTATGCAGTGCTACCCCAAAGACTGCAGCATGGCTGGTGGAGGGCTGCTGACTTTCAGTGGGGGAGACTGCAGCATGGCCAAGCAGGGCAACCTGGAGCAGCTCTGGGCCTAGTGGGCCTGGCTTTGGACTGTATCATCTCGGCATGAGTGGCAGCAGTCTGGCTGGCTGACAGACAACAGCAAGGACACTGGCAGAGTGGCAGTGGTGGGATCACGAATGCTGTCATTCTGTGACAGGACAGCAGGTTCGTGCTCCATGGAGCCACTGTCGCTCCCCTCGGGTGGCGCCTCAGCAATCTGAGTAATCTGTTGCAGCACAGATTGCTGGACTGCTGTGAGAGCCTGCATGCCCCTTCAAGAACTGGTATCTGCAGCCATGATAGCAGCAGTCTGAGCCTGCATGGTACCAAGCTGGGCTTACATGGCAACAAACATGGATATCATGACTTCAGTCTGAGTTTCCACTGTAGCACTGAGACGTTAGGTGGTTTCTGTCGATGATGCAGTGGAAGCTGAGACAACGGGTACCAGGTGTGGCATCACAGCTGGTTCCGCTAGTGCTGTCATGGAGTTGGCTACCACTTCCACACTGGAAATGATGGGCTCCAAGCTCTACATGATGCCAAGTGCCACATGGGAGCTGGACTCCTCCATTCTCCTTGACAGTGACAAGAGGCTGTGTGGCAGGCCTGCCAATGCACCCAGCATCTCGGTGTGGGTGCCCATCAGCATTCTCCTGTATGCTGCCCCATTGAAGTCCTCAGCCAAGTCCTCCACAGTAGAACCCGTCTGCAACCTTGCTGTTCATTGAGTTGGCACAGGTGTGATCCTTTCCTCCTGGCCTGGCTGAATCCCATTCATGCCTGGTGTTTCACCACGTACTGACCCCGATCTATACTACCCTCTAGTGCCTGTGTAGTGCAGTCTCTGAGCTATGGTCTGTGAGTGTTAGATCAAGTGGCAGCATTTCTTCAACAGGCATCTACTGTCCTCCTTGCCGTTCATCATCAGGCTGCATTGGTTGGCCAGGCAGCTGTTCTTGGGTATTTGCAAGCAAAAACAATGGAAGGGGAGGGTTAGGGTAAGAGAAGGGGAAGGGGAAGGGATGGTAAGCAAGATGTTCATGGCCACACCATCTGCAGCTTGCACTTCATGTCAGATAGCAGGATGAGGGTGAAGTGGGATTTGAGAAGGTGCAAAAAGCAGGACCATATCATCATCCTGAATGTTCTCAGTGATGCCATTTGCAATGGCCTCAGTAACTGCTGCTCCTATAATGCAGAGCATTGTCTTTTCCAAAGGGCTCAGGAGATGCAGGTCTGCCTGTCTCCTGGCAGTTCCCTGCTGCTCCCTGTGGTTATGTAGTCTTGTCCTGCAAAAGAAAGGGAAGATTATCAGAGTGTGTATTTGGATGATTTGCCTGCCATTGCTGAATAGCTGGAGGTATGTGGAAGCTGCGAGAGGTGGTTGTGAGGCTGGCAGCATTGATAAATGTGTGAGTGTGAGATGGAGCATCTGAATGTTAGGCCTGAGTTCTGATTACTGATGGGTGAGTGATGGGGTGTAGTGCATTGAGCAGCAGGATAGGTTGATGGTGTGGTGGGTAGGAGATATCATTTGAAGATCAATTCACTGCTCTTGACCACACTTTTGAGATCATGGAACTTTTTCCGGCACTGCAACTAAGTCCTTGGCCCCAGACTCTGACCTCTGCCACCTGTTCCCATTCCCTTCGGAGGGTATGCCTCAAAGACTCCTGTGGAAACATGACCTATTTCCTCCTTTCCATCTCCATCACTAAGGCCTCTAGCTCTGCATCAGAGAACCTGGGAGCCCTCTCTCTGGCCTGTTACTCCATTTACAGTCTTCTTTCTTCCACCAAAGACTTTCTGAGACTGTTCCAGCAGTGGCTGTAGCCTAAGTGCAGCTCCCCTTTAAGGAGGGCAGGCTGTCTTTAAGAGGTTCAGGTTAGTAGTACATTTTGCTAGCTACGCACATGCCTGGACCCGTTACTTAGTGAGCAGCCAGTCAGCAATTCATCTCGCACAGGGATGCACGCTGCAATAATGGTGATGAGCAGGCTGCATGACATTTCTGTTCTGTCTGCCTCAACTCGAGTGGGCATAGGGTAATCCCGCATCACCATCCCTGTGTCTGATAATGGGTCCAATCAAATTTTTCTTCCAATCTGTTTTAGTGATGTTGGTTGAGGAATAATTATTGGCCAGGACACCGGGAGGATCTCCCTTGCTCTTCTTCAAACAACACCATGGAATCTGCTGCATCCACCTGAAAGAACCCTCACAGGGACCATTTTGGGTCCAATTAGTCAGGTATTGCCTTCAACTGTAAATCGTTGTTATCTCATCGAATATAAACAGAGAAACTTCCCGATGCCCCTGCACTAGTGAAGGTGGCTGAGGAAATACTGCACCCCATCATGAAGCAATGACTCTTGCTGCCAAGGTGCAGCTTGACAGATGCTGAGTAATGACCTGACAAGGTCTGGGTGAAGACCAGGTAGGACTTGTATTGTGATGCCCCTACAGTTGAGCGGCAACCTGCTGATATCACCTGGACTCACGAACAGAGGGAGCGACTACTCAGATGGGTATTGGGAGAGTCTGGCCGCTCCCGCGGACCCACCCTCAGCAAGAGTTGGCACCTTCAGAAGAGGGGTGGTGGTGGGTGGGGGGGGGGGTGCGTGTGGTGGGAGAGAGAAAGAGGGAACCTGCACAACAAGAACACTAGCTCAGGGCTGAGGTATGGGAAGGCAACCAGCAACCGGGGGCAGTCTACGCATTCAGAGGTGCATGCCACGTGATGAAAGGAATCTAAAACAAACAGCCGGCCACAGTAACAAATAGTGGGCACTGAGTTCAAGGCAGTAATTCAATCCTGAGAGGCCTCCAGTGACATTCATAAACCATTTCAGCTTTGCAGTTATAGCTGATAGTCTTGTCAGATGACCCTGATTGAATTACAGCCATGTAAGTCCTCACTGCCAATTGCTATTCGCTGTGTAATATTCATATGACAGAATAATAAAGCTTCCAATTGATCTTACTCTACAGTGTGAAGGCTTTGCTTTCATCGTTTAACAAAGTAGCAGTCATTGTGTATTATTCCCATCTCTGTACCCAGCTCCCAGGTAAGCATAAGGCAGTAAGCTGGGGTCTGCAGCATCAGGAAGCATGCCGACACTTTCATTAATCAATGTCACCATCTTCCAGGCGTGATGTTCTCCCTCACCCATGTCCATCTAGTGGCGGTGTCTTGCAGACCCCCCACCTACCAAGAATGAGGCATATTAATTTTGTCATATGAACATTGATTTGAAAACTGTTGCTGAACTGAAGAAAGGACTTCTTTAAAAAATAAATCCCAAGGCCCTTGGCTGGAAAGACATTTGCATATTAACAGATGGTGCTTGTGGAGACAAAGGGGTTACTTCCCTTATCCAATTTAACCCACAATGGACGTTAAGCACCAGACATTGAAGGTGAGGGAGCTCAAATTTCAGGATGACTGCTGGGATGGCCGAATCCACAAACAGATGTGGTCAGACCAGCTGGTCATGTGACTAGCCTGCTTGGCAACCTGATTTTTCAGAATTGTACAAAGAGTTTGAACTGAGAGACTGCAGTTTGCTCCTGGACTGAAGAAGACCTCTCCTGTCTGGCTCTCCCTCTCTTTCTCAAGGAACTCCAAATCCACTGAAGACACAAGAGAGAAAGGTTTCCTACAGCGAATAAGGGCCCCAATGAAGAGCAAGATCTCCCGACAATCAAGAACTCTACAGTAAGTTCTAAGAACTGTAACAAAAACCCTCTTCAGAGATAGCCTCAAACTTTTCCACTTTATTTTCTTCTCTTTTCTGTCTCTATCTACATGTGTGTATCAGGTATGCATGCTAGCGAGGGCGTGTCATGTATCCGTAGACATTAACCGAATTAGAGTTGAAGTTTAAGTTTAAATAAAGTTCAACCTTTTTACTTTAAACCTAAGAAAATCTGTCTGGCTAGTTTCTTTGCCTTATAATTGGAAGTTAGTGAACAAGGATTCACTAAGGGGGAGCTATAAAAAAACAGTGTATTTAAAGTTAAACCCTGTTACGGTAAGACTAGGTGAAGGCTGAGAGGGAACCCTAGACCCCTTTCTCACCTGGTCATAACAGGCGATGATGAATGGAATGCTCCATCTCCTGCTCGCATGGCTACTCGGTCAGGATGGCCACTCTCTTTCCCCAGTGGACCAGAAATGGCTGGTAAAGCCACATGCTTCACAGGGAAGGTTTCCTAGTTCAGGATATGGGGGGGAGGGGTGTTGGTGGGTGGGTGGGATCTGGATAGCTGCTGATCAGAGCAAACTGACCACTCTGACCAAACACACTTCACCCGAGGGCAGCAACATTCCAAGGTGGCACCATAACCCCGCTGATACTGCCGTTTGCTGTCAATCCATTGGCAGCTTGGACTGCCATGGTGCAGTGTCAGCTGCAGTTCAGTGTACAGCACTCTCACCTCTAAGTCAGAAGGTCATAGGGTCAAGTCCCACTCCAGATACTTGAACCCATAATCTAGGCTGACATTCCCACTGAGAGAGTGCTGCACTGTTGGAGGAGCTGTCTTTCAGATGAGCTGTTTAAAGTAAGGCCGCGTCTGCCCTCTCAGGTGGAAGTAAAAGATCCCACAGCATTATTAGTAGGGGAGTTCTACCTGGTGTCTTGGTCAATATTTCTTTCTCAACCAACATCACCATGGTAATTCTCACCTTGCTATTTGTGGGAGCTTGCTGTGCACAAATTGATTGCTGCATTTCCTGCATTACAACAGTGACTACACTTCAAATGTTCTTCATTGGTTGTGAAGTGCAAGACATTAAACCAAGTCCCTATCTACCTGTTCTACTTTTTGATTTGTTCTGAGGATGTGGAGAAAGGTAGTAAGACCATAATTTATTGTTCATCAACATGGTGGTGGGTCTTCCATAGGTAAATGTTAAAGATCTCATGCCACCATTTTGAAGAAGCGCAGGGAGTTCTCCTGCTATCTGGTCAACATTCAGTGCTTAACTAGTATCTTCAAAAGCAAATTAATTGGCCTTAAATCTCAATGCCGTTGGTGGGATCTTGCTGTTGCAAAATGACTTCCATCTGCAAAATGACATCACTGTGCTTTAAAAGTCTGAGAGATATGGTAAGGCGCTAAAAACGCTTCTTTTGTTCAGTGTCTCCTAGCAGAGCAGGGGCTGCTGGAGGCAAGAGTCAACCTTGGGTGGTCTCAAACACTCTTTCACTCTGGAGACAGGCTTCACCCTCTCTCTCAGATGATAACTGTCCAGACAGAGGCGGCACAAAGCTGATGAAGATTACAGTCAATGGGGTGGGGGAATGAAAAAGAATTGAAAAAAGACATGTGGAGGGATGCAGGAACAGAAGAGAAACCAGACTTGATAACAGCTAAATCTGCCACGGAAAGAGCATGACTACAGCAACAATCCAATAATGACTCACCTTTAAATATTTACAGTGTATTTAATTGGCCGTAACACAAGCGTATCGCACTGCTTTCAACACGGAATGACCTTTGAACGCTCAAAGTTGTCATACTTAAGCAGAGAAGATGGTATTTCCTTCTGATCTGAGTAGTTCACCTTTGAAGGCTTTAGCAGAACTCTCAGTTTTTAGTCCCTTTTATAGCTGCCCCAATCGATCAGCAGCTAAATGTACAGCCCAATGCGAACTTAAGCCATACTATATACCCCTCCCCAAACCCCCTTCCCCCACTGTTTGACCCCTGGTCAGTGAGAGTTAGCTGCTTTCAGTTCAGATGATGGTCGGGATGTGGCAATTGGCCCCATAGCCAGGGAGAGGCAAAATCCGGAATGCATCTGCGTTTGCGCGCACAACTTCAGCTACAGTGTCTCTCATGGGTGAACAGCTTGCTGAGGCTTAAAGAGGCAATCTGTATCTATGAGATATTACCTCAGTGTAAGAAACAAAGAGGGCAAACTGGTCAAAGGGCACTGATGTTCTTAGGCAGGGGGAGAGTGATGAGGCAATCGGGGTCTTTCAGGAGGAATCCCACATGCCAGGCCCATTGTGACTGAAGGAATGAGCATATGAGAGGGGGAAATGGGGATGAGCAGTAGAGTAAGATCAAGCTACAAGTACCCTTGAAGTGGACAGAATTGATCTATTTATAGTCGCAAACTGAAGGTGAATTTCCTGATTTTTTTCTTGCCGAGATTGAGTTCCCATTTATAATAGTAAACAAAGTATTATTCAGCTCACCTTCTTGGGCCCCAAATTCACAACAGGAAGCTTGGTAGACTATGCAGGGTCAAAGCCTAGGCGAGTGTGTGAAGGTTATGTAGAGCATCAGGTTCACAGGCAGGTTCTCAGTAACCATGTGTATAACATGATCCCATCGGGATGGGAAATCTTTTAAACATTACACACTGCTTGGCAAATCACATTCCTGGACAGGAAGAAAGGAATAAAGCTCGTCATCTGACAGACAATCATTCTCTCACCTCCTTTAGTCCCTAACCTCTCTATCCATGGCTAACTTTTTGGTTTTTATTTTGTCAAGAGCACTAGATTAAGCTCTGCTCTGAATTTTCCAGTTTCTCCTAAATCCCTACAGGCTCCTACACCTCTCTGTGACCTTGTTGTGCTGGAATCAGCATCACACATTCCCTACTCGAACTCATTCTCTCCCTAGGATCATAGAAACATTCAGCACAGGAGGTGGCCATTTGGCCCATTGTGCCTGTACCAGCTCTTTGAAAGAGCTACCAAATAGTTCCACTCTCCTGCTCTTTCCCCATTGTCCAGTAAATGTTTCCATTTCAAGTATTTATCTACTTTCCGTTTCAAAGTTATGATTAAATCTGCTTTCACCACCCTTGCAGGCAGTGCATTCCAGATCACAGCAATCTGCTGCAGGAACATTGTATTCCTCATGTCAACTCTGGTTCTTCTGCCAATTATCTTTTTTCGTCTTGTTACTGATCCTACTGCCAGTGGAAAGTTTCTCCTTATTTACTCCATTAAAACCCTTCATTATTTTAACACCTCTATTAAACCTCCCATTAACCTCCACTGCTCTAAGGAGAACGATCCACTTTGGAACTCTTTCCTCAATCTAAATCCCTCCCAGCTTTTCAAAACCAAGCACGCTGTTAATTAATCATCACTGCCCTTGTTTCTCTTAGCCTTTTGTCATATCTTGCGTTCTGGCCTTTCCCTTTGTCTCTAAATAACTCCAGATTTATCAAAACTGCTTCTTGAACTGTAAAGGAATAAAATGTCCCTTCACCAGAACCATGTAAATGACCAACATGGTTGGAACAATAGGAACAGGTGTAGGCCATTCAGTCCCTCGATCCTGGCTTGACCTTTAGGTCAACTCCATTCACCTGCCTTAGCTCCCTTTCCCTTGCTGCCCTTACCCAAAAAAAAATCTATCGATCTGTCTTGAACATTTTGACTGGCCCCCAGCAGCCACAGCATTCTGGGAACAGCTCCAAAAGCACAGGAAGATTCAAATGCAGCAAGGGAATTGGATACATAGTATTATATAGAATGTGCAACATAGAAGGCCATTCGGCCCAACTGGTCTATGACAGTCTTTATGCTCCTCCCACCTTACTTCATCTCATCATATCAGCATTCCCTTCTATTCTTTTCTCCCTCATGCATTTATCTAGCTTCCCCATAAATATTTCTATGCTATTTGTCTTAACTACACACACGTAGACACACACACGTGGAGACACACACACACACAGACACACACACACGCGTGGAGACACACACACACACACAGAGCCACACACACACACGCGTGGAGACACACACACACACACACACACAGGCACACACACACGCGCGCACACAAGCAATCGTAGATGTACACAAACTCCCGCTTCCCAACCAGAAGCAGATTGAATAGCAACTTCCAAAGGGAAACTTGATGTATACTTGAAAAGAAAAATTGTAAGGCTATGGGGAATGAACAGGGGGAGTGAGAATAATTGGACAGCTCTACCAGAGAGCCAGCACAGGCTTGATGGGCCAAATGGCCTCCTTCTGTGCTGTAGGCTTTTATGAAGATAGTAAGAATTAAGATGCTGAAATAGCTACAGACACTGTGAAGTGAGTATTGAGCAGAGCAGGCTCTGTGTTTAATTTCTGGTCGATGCTGAGTTTTTAAATCTCAGTTAGTAGGGTAGTGGGAACAGATTCACCCAAGGGCTGGATAGAGTGTCAAATGAAAGAGTGTTTCTTCTGATTGTGAATGCAGGCACTGGGAGGGTAGAATTGGCTGTGGTTCTGATGACACTCACCCTCCAGGTTTGATCTTGGGTGTGGTGCAAGAGTGCTGCTAGGACATGTAAGATGATAAGACAGGAAGAAACAGCAGCTGCACTAGAGCCGGAGAGGAAACTGGGGATAAAAACAAAGAAGGAAAGAAGTGAGGGATGGAGGTAATGGGGCAGATGCACTGGCCTCCATATTAATGTTAATTTTAACCCCTCACTCACACCATTCCTGCTGGCCGGCGGGGGCGGAGGGCGTGGTGGGGGGAGGGGGGGGGGGTTTGCTGGTGTTGGTGGTTAATGTTAGAGTCACAGTCATCACTGGTGAGCAGTCTAGCTCCAATCTTCAGCAAAGTAGGAAAGGAGCTTGTTTCTGGCTGGCTGGGATTTTCTGGCCCTGGTTTCTGTATTCATCATTATTTATAGCTACCAACATAGATTAATGTAAATTATGACAACTTATCCCATGTCTGTTACTTGAAATCCGTCCCAAATTGCTCAAAGCTAGCATCAAATAGAACGTCTATCGTTTCCGATTTATTTGGCTGTGTTTTTTCAGCTGTTTTCTTTCCTGTCTGAAGTTCTCATTTCTTATGCAATATCTCATGTATGCACACTATGCACTCACAGATACATACATTCACACACAGAGACATTCACACACACACAAACATACACACAGGAATACACACAGAGACATATAGACACAGACATTCACACACACACAGACATTCACACACACAGACACACACACACAGACATTCACACACATGCACAAACACCTACACATACATTCACACACACACATGCACTCACACACATGCACCCATGCACATGCACACATATGTAGACACATACACACATGTATACGCAAACACGCACACACACACGTACATGCACACCCACACGTACATGCACACATATACAGACAAAAGGACACACACACAATGCACACACACACTAACACAAGCGCACACCCACATACAAACATGTATTCACACGTGCAGAAATGCACACATTCGCACGCACATGCCTGTGCAGTCACACACATGCACACACACATGCACACGTACATACACTCGCATGCACTCATGTGCACACACAAACATGTGTGCACAAATGGGCGTGCTCCCACATAAATACGCACACATCACACACATATGCACCTGTCACATCCACACACACAACACACCTTTCTGGAACTGTGGGTATACTTGCTCCAGTTGCAAGAAAATGTATTTTTTTAGTCAGTTCAGCCAATGTTGGGCAAGTGCCAGGGTCTTACCTCATAACTCAATCCTTTGATTCCAGATTCAGACTTGTGGATCTTTCTTGCACTGCCCCTACATTGTGTATGTTTCCCTTCTGTCTTGGTGACTGAAAAGAAAGAAAAAAACTTTCATTTATTCAGCTCCTTTCACAATCTCAGAATGTCCCAAAATGCTTTGCAGCCAATGGAGTTTTTATTTGGAAGTGTAATCACTGCTCTCAGTCACAGCCTATAACGAGGAAGGGTCATTCGGAAGTCTAAGTATGTCATTTCACATGGGATTTCTACTCTCCATTTGGGATGCAACCACTTGCAGGATAAATTAGAGAGAGAAAAAAAAAATCAGAAAACTAACTTAAAAACTGATGGCTCATGGGGTGAAGACACATCCCGGTGTGAAACTTAGCCACACGGACCAGAAAGGTTTGCACTGATCTTAGTTGAGGCACAGCAGAGTTAGCTATCAGCTGTGGCTCAGTGAGTAGCCTTTAGTTTCTGAGTTAAAAGATTGTAGGTTCAAGTCCTATCCCAGCAACTTGAATATGAAGTTTGGGCTTACTTCCAATGCAGTGTTGCCTTACCTGTAGGTGCTATTTTTCAGATGAGACATTAAACTGAGAACCCATCTGTCATCTCTGGTGGACATAAAAGATCCCAGGGCGTTATCTTGAAGAAAAGCAGGGGAATTCTCCCCCGTGTCCTGGCCAGTGGATCTCCCCCAACCAGAAGCATAGAAAAGCAGATTATCTGGTCATTATCTCACTGCCGTTTGTGGGAGCTTGCAGTGCACAAATTGACTTCTGTATTTCATATATTGCAACAGTGACTACACATCAGAAAGTATTCTATTGACTGTGAAGTACTTTGGGACATCCCAAGGTTGGGAAAGGTGCTATAGAAATGTAAGTTCTTTCTTTTACTGTATTTCTGAGCTACAGAGACCAAACATCAACCGGGCAACTTGCTCCTGATCGCTTTCACAGGAGAGTATCCATGTGTTGATGCCAGATGAGGACTGCATTGGTTATATCTGCCATGCCATCCCGACTCTCCAAGATCAAACCCCTTGTGCATGAAGAGTGGTTCTCTCAGATGAGGTAGTGGAGGATGCATGGGATCATATTCCAGAACAAGACAATAGCTTTTCTCTATAACTGCATGGTAGCTTTAGCCTGTGACTGTACGGTTAACAAGCTGATCAGAGAGAGGTCACTGTCACATTAAACCGAGGAACCTCACTTTTCAGCACCATAACAAATATAGGTGATTTATAACTTCACGCTGGAAGTCACAGACATTTTGCTGACTATCTTTAGACAATATCATGGTTTTCATTGCCGGTTGTGGCAGCAGGTAGCTGGGGTACAAGGTGATATTAGCTCTCTGATTGATGATTTGTAGTAAACTGTTTGTAGTGGGGTCCTGGGGCAGTCTCTATCACACCTGCTGCTGTGCTTCAAGCACAATCTCACCCTGTGTGTGGGGGAGGGGGGTTGGGGGGATGTGTGGGGGAGGTGGTGATAGCTATCCAAAAGAGATTTTGTGAAGCTCACATAGAATAGCATCATACAATGATACAGAACAGAAGGAGACCATTTGGCCCACCGTGTCTGTGCTAGCTCCCTGAAAGAGCTATCTAATTAGTCCCATAGCCCCCTACTCTTTCCCCACAGACCTGCAAATTTTATTCCTTCAAGTATTTATCCTATTCTCTTCTGAGCAGTAAACATAACTCCTTCCTTCAGAAAAGGGTGACTTGTATTTCAGGAACACCTTTTCTTACATCTCTGAGAAATGTCTAAATGCATTGCACGCAACAAATGACTTTGAAATATTTTTAACATATCACATATATTGATACATTAATATATCACATTATTGGTTTGCAGACAAACATGGTGGCTATTTTACATGCAGCAGCCATTTTGAAAACTCTGCCCTTTTTGTACCCACTAGGAAACAGCCAGGAGATGAATAACCAAGTCTCTGTCTTTTAGAAGCATTTTGATTGAGGGAGGAATGTTGGCCAATACCCCTTTCCCTGACATTGGCATCACTTAGTATGAAGAACATAGAGAGAAAAAAAATGTGACAAAATAAAAAACAAGCTAGAATGTGAAGAGTTTTTAACTGCACTCAATCATATACGATTGATAAGATAAATTTTTAACAAATGTATTATTCAACTCTGACTGCAATGACCCAGTCAGCACTCCAGAAAGAAGCAAACTACCAGGTAACTCGGCAAAGACCCACAGGAAAGGTAATCCTTTGTGGTGTGGTCTCGCCACATGATGGATGGCAGTTGGATTGAGATGGGATTGGGTTTCATTGGGTCTGGATGTGCCGAGCATCTGATATCCCGCCTGCACTTGATTGATATTATCAGGGATGATTTAAATTCAAGAGCAGGAGATCCACAATTGACCTTCAATGTAATGTGTACAGAGGTGATCCTATGGGCTGAAGGTGGGGGTTGGGCAGGAGGTGGGTGGTTGGTATTTACTTCCTCTGTTCCCACAACCAGCTGAAATCGTTGGGAGCCTCTTGAATCTGTGTCTCCTTCATGTGCAGCCTGCCTGTTATGGAAATTGAATTATTCCAAAGCTCTCCCCTCCTCCACCATCTTTCGGATGTTAAACTGAGGCAAAAATCTGCCCTCATAAAAGACCCCATGGCACTATTTAGACAAAGAGCAGGGGCATGCTCCCTGTGTCCGAGCCAATGCTTATCCATCAACCAACATTGCTAAAAAACAGATCACATTGCTGTTTGTGGGAGCTTGCTATGCACAAATTGGCTGCCATGTTTCCTACATTACAAAACTGACTGCACTGTAAATCATGTAAGAATATCCTGAGGTTATGAAAGATGCGATAGAAATACCAGCTTTTTCTTTCATATTGACCTCACCACGACTACTGAATAGTCTGATCAGATCGGAGCATTGTGATACACACAGAGTGATTTCATTTCGGGCAATATATTGTCACTACCAGTTTTGTTGGTGTCTGCACCAAAAGTAACTACTGACAAAAATAAAGGAATTGGAACAAAAAAAGCCAAAAGACAACCAGAATCAAACCACCCCATAAAATTCACCTCATATATTATTAAAACTAATGGACGGCCTGTCATGATTCCAAGGCTGCAGTTGCACCTGGGGGTGCAGGCGACAGTTATAAACTGCAGCAGTAGCGCAGCATTGCAGTAGCGCAGGCTTGTGGTGCTGTCAAGTTATTTCAGTGAATTACAGGAGATTTGTTACCTCATGTGGAAGCAAATTGTCAGTGTCTTCTGCAAACACCCCTCAGGTCAACACTTGACTGCTGCCCTCACCAACTGCAGTCAGTATTTATATCCATACGGTATACAATTGCCTGTGGTCCTCCTCAACCAGTATACAGTCTATTTATTGAGTGGGAGGTGAGAGGTTGAATTGTCTCTCCCCAACTAATTTTTTTGGCATGGGTTATCTCCCTTTTCACCCCCTTCCAAACAGATGAAATGACTTAAAAAATAGAAAATGCTGAAAATACTCAGCAGGTTTGGGAACATCTGTGGAGAGAGAAACAGAGAACGTTTGAGGTTGATGATTTTCATCAGAACTGGAAAATTTTACAGATATGACAGATTTAAAGCAAGTACAGAGGCAGTGAATGGCGGGGGTGGAGGGAGGATAAAACAAAAGGAAAGGTCTGTGATAAGGGCATAGAATGTACTCTGAATGGGGGACTTCAATATCCATCACCGAGTGGCTCGGCAGCACCACTACTGACCGAGCTGGCCAAGCCCTGAAGAACATATCTGCCAGACTGGGACTGTGGCAGGTGGTGAGCGAACCAACAAGAAGGAAAAAACCACTTGACCTCTCACTCACCAATTTACCTGTCGCAGATGCATCTATCCATGATAGTATTGGTAGGAGTTTTCATCACACAGTCCTTGTGAGACATGTCCCGTCTTCACACTGAAGACATGCTCCATTGTGTTGTGTGGCACTACCGCCGTGCTAAATAGGATAGCTTCAGAATAGATCTAGCAGCTCAAAACTGGCATCATGAGGCACTCTGGGCCATCAGAAGCAACAGAATTGTACTCAACCACAATCTGTAACCTCATTGTCTGGCATATCCCTCACTCTACCATTACTATCAAGCCGGGGGACCAACCCTGGTTGAATGAAGAGTGCATGAGGGCATGCCAGAAGCAGCACCAGGCACACCTAAAAATGAAGTGTCAACCTGGTGAAGACACAACTCAAGACTAACTGCACGCTAAACAGTGGAAGCAGCTTATGACAAACAGAGCTAAGTGATCCCACAACCAACCGATCAGATCAAAGCTCTGCAGTCCTGTCACATCCAGTCATAAATGGTAGTAAACAATTAAACAACTAACTGGAGGAGGAGGCTCCAAAAACATCAGTGCAAAAGAAAAGGCTGAAACATTTGCAACAATCTTCAGCCAAGATGCTGAGTGATAATCCATCTCAGCCTCCTTCGGAGGTCCCCAGCATCACAGATGCCAGTCTTCAGCCAATCTGATTCACTCCATGTGACATCAAGAAATACTGGATACTGCAAAGGCTCTGGGCCCTGACAACATTCAGCTGTAGTCTTGAAGACTTCTGCTCCAGAACTAGCTACACCCCTAGCCAAGATGTTCCAGATTAGTTACAACACTGGCATCTACACGACGAAGTGGAAAATTGCCCAGGTATGTCTTCTCCACAAAAAGCAGGACAAATCCAATCTGGCCAATTACTGCCCCATCTGTCTACTTTTGATCTGTCTACTTTTAGAAAAATGATGGAAGGTGTCATCGACAGTGCTATCAAACGGCACTTGCTTCGCAATAACCTGCTCACTGACGCTCAGTTTCGGTTCCACCAGGGCAACTCGTCTCCAGACCTTATTACAGCCTTGGTCCAAACCTGGACAAAAGAGCTGAATGCCAGAGGTGAGGTGAGAGTGACTGCCCTTGACATCAAGGCAGCATTTGTCTGAGTGTGACATCAAGGAGCCCTAGTAAAATTGAAGTCAATGGGAATCAGGGGAAACTCTCCACTGGTTGGAGTCATACCCTGTAAAAGGAAGAGGCCTACCATCTCAGCTCCAGGACATCACTGCAGGAGTTCCTCAGGGTAGTGTTCTAGGCCCAACCATCTTCAGCTGCTTCATCACTGACCTTCCCTCCATCACAAGGTCAGAAGTGGGGATGTTCACTGATGATTGCACTGTGTTCAGCACCATTCACGACTCCTCAGATACTGAAGCAGTCCATGCCCATATGCAGCAAGACCTTGACAACATTCAGGCTTGGGCTGATAACTGTCAAGTAACATTTGCACCACACAAGTTCCAGACAGTGACCATCTCCAACAAGAGAAATTCTAACCATCTCCCCTTGACCTTCAATACATCACCATCACTGAATCTCCCATCATCAACATCATGGGGGTTTCCATTGACCAGGAACTTAACTGGACCAGCCATACAAATACTGTGGCTATAATAGCAGGTCAGAGGCTGGGAATTCTGTGACAAGCACCTCACCTCCTGACTCCTCAATGCCGGTCCACCATCTACAAGGCACAAGTCAGGAGTGTGATGGAATACTCTCCACTTGCCTGGATGGGTGCAGCTCCAACAACAGTCAAGAGGCTTGACACCATCCAGGACAAAGCAGCCCACTTGATCAGCACCCCATCCACCACCTTAAACATTCACCCCCTCCACCACTGTTGCACAGTGGCAGCAGTGTGTACCATCTATAAGATGCACTGCAGCAGCGCACCAAGGCTCCTTCAACAGCATCTTCCAAACTCGCGACCTCTACCACCTAAAAGGACAAAGACAGCAGATGCATGGGAACACCACCACATTTCAGGCTCTCCTCCAAGTCACACGCCATCCTGATTTGGAATACTATTGCTGTTCCTTCACTGTCACTGGGTGAAATCCCTCTCTAACAGTGCTGGGGGTGACCCTACAAAACGTGCACTGCAGCAGTTCAAGAAGGCAGTTCACCGCCACCTTCTCAAGGGCAATTAGGGATGGGCAATAAATGCTGGCCTTGCCAGATATGTCCACATCCCATGAATGAATAAAAAAAAATGTTGGAGAGGTTAAATGACAAAAGGGATTGATGGTGCAAGTCTTGATGTGTACAGTTTTGGTCTCTTTACTTGAGAAAGTAAAGAAACAATAGATGGGTCCAGATAGTGACATTTGCCTCAGCCATTGGCACTCTTGAAACTTTTCAATTTCTCCTCAATTTACACTTTTTAAAAACCACCACCTTCTTGGGAAGTGGGTGTCACTGACAAGCCCAACATTTCTTCTGCATCCCCAGTTACCCCTGAGAAGGTGGCAGTTGGGCCTTCTTAGCAGTTTGATCCAATCTTAGAGAAGCTTCAGGTTAAGATTAGATAGAGGTCTTTAAGATCATGAAGGGCTTTGATAGATTAATTAAAGAGAATGTGTTTCCACTGGCAGGAGGATCAGTAACCAGAGGAAACAGATTTAAGATAATTGGCAAAAATGCTGGGGGAGATGAGTTGTTATGGACTGGAATGCATTGCCTGAAAGGATTGTGGCAGCAAGTTCCACAATAACTTTCCAAAAGGAATTGGATAAATACTTGCATGGGAAAAATTTGCAGAGTTACAGGGAATGAGCAGGGGATGGGAACTAATTCGATAGCTCATTAAAAGGGCAGACACAGGCACAATGGGCTGAATGGCCTCTTTCTGTTATGATTCTATGTCTCTTACCAAGGGGCTCACTAGGCCATTCCTGAGGTTAAACTACAGAAGTGCAGTGTTAGCTGGTCTCACCCAAGTTGGCAATAGGACGGCTCCAAATGGGTCTTGGTGCCGCTGGGCTAGGGTTTGCAATTTTGACCCCTGCTGGAGAGAGGGGGAGGGACAGGAACAGGCCAAGACTCATTTACACCTGAAAAGAGAGGCCATGTTTGGGCAAAACACTGACAGGGCAGGAAGCTGCCATAGAAACAACATCACAGCTTTCAGGAGAGAAGCCACAAAAACTCAAGAGGGAGAAATATATAACAAAAAAAAAGTGCATTTGACTGTGTTTGGTAATATGCCCATGTGTGTTTGTGTGTGTAAATGTGTCTGTGCATGCGCGCATGTGTCAGAGAGTGACTGTATGTCCATGTGGAGGTGTGTGTGTGTTAGGGTTTGTGTGCACATTCATCTATGTGTATACGGGCCTATGTCTGTGTGCCTGTGTCTGTGGGCAGGATTTGATGGACCCCCCTGAGATGGGCTGGAGGTCGGGGGGGCCAAAGAAGGCCTTCCTGCCCAGAGGACAATTGATGCCTTGAATTAATCTATTATTAGCCAATTAAGGGCCTCTTCCTACCACCACTGAAATAAAGCGAGCAGTGGTTGCGGGGGGCCTCCTCCATGCGGGGAGATCGTCCAGTGAAATGAGGCAACCTCTCTGTGGGGTTGGGAGGGGAGGCCTCCTCTGTGGGTAATCTGTGGCCTATAGAGGACCCAGTGGCAAACAACCCACCTCCTGTAAAACCCCGCCCTGCATTCATCACTCACCCTCGATTCCCGCCCCCCCCCCCACATCCCCATTTGCCAGGGCCTACCGACACACATATGGGCAAACAGACACACCCACACATGTATGACGCACACACAGACAGACACACAAACACATCTGTGTGCACACAGGCACCCACAAACACAGGCACCCAGAGACACACATGCACATACAGGGACATGCACACATAGACACTCACACGCACACACTTGGACTAGATTTAGTCATGCCAGTGGGGCTCCTGGCACAGGGCCGAAAAGGCAGTGTGAATCCCATCTCGGTGTTTCGGAACCCCGTCGACACGATTCTACAGCACTCAGGTACATAAGTGCCTGGGGCCGGGATCCCCATCCCTATAAAGATGGGGATCCCACCTCCAGGGCTGGCAGCTCAGGAGCACTGGCAGTGCCATTGGGAGAAATGGTCACAGCCAGTACTACAGGAGGCCTGGCAACCAGGCCCAGTGCTGAAGACATGGAGAAAAGGTAAGTGAGGCGGGAAAAAGATACTGGGAAAACTATTAAAGCTAAAGGTTGACAAGTCCCCTGGACCCAATGGCCTGCATCCTAGGGTCTTAAAAGAAGTAGCTGCAGAGATAGTAGATGCATTGGTTGTAATATTCCAAAATTTCCTAAATTCTGGAAAGGTCCCAGCAAATTTGAAAATCGCAAATGTAACAGCTGTATTCAAGAAAGGAGGGAGACAGAAAGCAGGAAACTGTAAGCCAGTTAGCCTAACATGTCATAGGGATAATGCTAGAAACCATTATTAAGGAAGTAATAGCAGGACATTTGGAAAATCATAATGCAATCAGGCAGAGCCAACATGGTTTTGTGAAAGGGAAATCATGTTCAACTAATTTATTAATGTTCTTTGAGCAAGTAACAAGCAAGGTGGATAAAGGGGAACCTGTAGATGTGGTGTACTTGGATTTCCAAAAGGTATTTGATAAGGTGCCACATCAAAGGTTACTGCACAAATAAGAGCTCATGGTGTACGGGGTAACATATTAGCATGAATAGAGGATTGGGTAGTTAACAGGAAGCAGAGAGTAGGGATAATTGGGTCTTTTTCAGATTGGCAAGTGTTACTAGTAGACTGCCACAGCGATCAGTGCTGGGGCCTCAACTATTTACAATCTAGATCAATGACTTGGATGAACAGACCAAATCTTTGGTAGCTAAATTTGCTGATGACACAAAGTTAGGTAGGAAAGTAAGCTATCAAGAGAACAAAGAGTCTACAAAGGGATTTAGATAGGTTAAGTGAGTGGACAAAAATTGGCAGATGGAGTATAATTTGGGAAAATACGAACTTGTCCTTTTTGGCAGGAAGAACAGAAAAGCAGTATATTATTTGAATGGAGAGAGATTGCAGAGCTCTGTGGCACAGAGGGATCTGGGTGTCCTGGTATGAATCACAAAAAGTTAGTATGCAGGTACAGCAAGTGATTTGATAGGCAAATAAAATGTTGGTGTTTACTGCAAGAGGAATCGAGTATAAAAGTAGGAAGTGTTACTACAGCTGTACAGGCCTTAGTTAGACCGCATCTGGAGTACTGTGTACAGTTTTGGTCTCTTTACTTGAGAAAGGATATAATTGCATTTGAAGCAGTTCAGAGACGGTTCACACGACAGATTCCTGGATGAAGGGGTTCACTTATGAGCAAAGGTTGAACAGCTTGGGCCTATACCCATTGGTGTTTAAAAGAATGAGAAGTGGTCTTATTGACAGGGTGGATGCTGAGAGGATGTTTCCCCTTCTGGGCGAATCTAGAACTAGGGGGCATGGTTTAAAAAGTAGGGGTCTCCCATTAATGTCTGAAATGAGGAGAAATTTTTTCTCTGAGGGTCATTAGTCTGTGGAATTCTCTTCCCCAGAGAGCAGTGGAGGCTGGGTCATTGAATATATTCAAGGCTGAGTTAGACGGGTTTTTGATCTACAAGGGAGTCAAGGGTTATGGGGAGCAGGCAGGAAAGTGCAGTTGAAGCCAGTATCTGATCACCCATGATCTTATCGAATGGCGGAGCAGGCTCAAGGGGCCGAATGGCCTACTTCTGCTGCAAGTTCTTGTTTTCTTGTGTGCAGGTATTTGGGTGTGCCTGTGTGTGTTAACCCATGTGCCTGTCCCTGTGTGTGCATGTGCATGTGTCTGTATCAGTATGTGTATGTCAGCGTGTGTCTGCGTGTGCATGTGTGAATGTGTCTGTGTATGTGCGTGCGTCTGTCTGTGTCCATGTTTGCGCGTGTGTATCTGCATATGTGTGAATGTATATATGCAAGTGCATTTGTCTGTGTCTGTATGTGTGTGCGTGCATATGTTTGTGTCTATATGTACATTTGCATGATTGTCTTTGTACCTGTGTGTGTGTTAACGTTGGTATGCATGGCTGTGTATATATGTGTCTGTGTGTTTATGTGCATGTGTCTGTGTGCGTGTTTCTGTGTGTGTGCGCCTGTGTGTGTAGTCGCATGATTGTGTGTCTGTGTGGCCATTTATCTGTGTGTGTATCTGTGTGGCCGTGTATCTCCATGTGTGTGTGTCTGTGTGGGTGCATGTACATGTGTGTGTCTGCGTGGGCATGTGTGTGTATGTGTGTGAGTGTGTCTACGTGTGCATTTGTCTGAATGGCCATGTATCTGCCTGACTGTGTGTCTGCCTGGCTGTGTGTTTGTGCATGTGTCTGTGTGCGCATGTGTGTGTGTGCGTGTGTATTTGTGTGTGTCTGTCTATTTGTGTGTGCATGCGTCAGCATGGCCCTATGTATGCATGTGCGCAGTTCATATTAATCTAGCAATGGCGTTGGTGCTATTACGTAGCTGTGACATTATCCCCATACAGGTAGATGGTTATTATTAAAACCTCATCAGTGACCAAGCTAGGCTCTGTGGTTACACTATGTCCTGGGCTCTCCAGCAGGCAGAATTGTCAAAACAGTAACACACCTGCCTTCAGCCCTCAAGGAAGAAAGGTCTTTTTATCATTTTGATATATGTAGACACACAATTTAAGTGTGATTTATAATATAGGAAGACTCTCAGCTACTGATGGTGGGATAGAGTTGGTTGGTTGTGTGGTGTGTGGTGGCTGGAAGGTCGAAGCATATATCAGATATCAACAAGGTTGAAAACTCTGCGCAAGATGTGTGAAGGAGGGAGGAGTGAGGGTAGAGAGATAGAAGCGAGAGGAAGCCTGAGAACTGCTCTTTATACATTAGGAACACATTTAAGCATAACTGTTGCAAAAACATCAGCTTCTGGGGGGGCATTTTATCCTGGCGATGGGGGCCTTGATGACCAGAGAAATTGACCGAGATCCCTACATCACCTCTTCTCCGGAAAGTCTGCTGAATTTAATGTCAATCAGGCACTTAAGTGGACAGCAGCGGGCCTTCCACAGGATCAAGGACCTCGTTGCCGGAAGTCCCATCCTTGGAGAGCTGCCGGCCAATCAGAGGCCGGCAGCTGCAACACCACCGTGGAGGTGGTGACTGCTGCTGGAGGAGCACCTACTGGAGGCCGAGCAGCGTCGCTGGAACCAGGCCTCAGATAGGTCAGGGCAGGAGCGGTCTCGCAGGGTGGGGGTGGGGGGTGGGGGGAGTGCCTTTAAACGAGGCCCCCCCCCCCCAACCCCGGAGCTGGGAAACTGCCCATAAGGTTTTTCGTGCCGTTATTCCCTGTGCAGTGACAGGACTGCTGGCCGCACAGGTAATTGCAGCTGTGGGGGGAAGAGGCCCTTAATTGGGGTTAATTGTCCAGTTAAGGGCCTCAATTGGTGCCGGGGCTGGAAGGCCTTTCACAGGCCATGGCTTTCCCGCTCTGGACTAAATTATGGTGGAGACAGGATGGTGGTGGGAACTCTCCCCTTGCCAACATCCTGCCCAATTTCACGCTGTCCCCGCCTCCAAACTCACCACAGGGGAGAGCATTCCCCCCTATAAGTGAAACAATGAAGGTTTAATTGCTTGGCAGTGCTCCAGCAATTAGGTTGTTTTATATATCGTAGTTGTGATTCAGTTGGTCACAGTCTTGCCTTTAAGTCAGGAGGTTGCACTCCAGAGACCTGAGCACAGAATCCAGTGTGACACTCCAGTGCAGTACTGAGGGAGCGCTGCATTGCCAAGGTGTCGTCTTTTGAAAGAGCTAAAACGAGGACCCCGTCTGCCCTCTCAGGTGGACGTAAAAGATCCCATGGCATTGGTCAAAGAAGAGCAAGTGCAAGAATTCTCTCTGGTGTCCTGACCAATATTTACTGCTCAACCAACGTCATTAAGCACCTCAAAAGATTATCTGGTCATTGTCACATTTCTGTTTGTGGGAATTTGCAGTGTGCAAATGGGCTGCTGTGTTTCTTGCATTACAACACTTCAAAAAGTTCTACATTGGCTGTGAAGTGCTTTGGGATGACCTGAGATTGTGAAAGGTGCTATATAAATGCAAGTCTTTGGGTGGAATCTTATGAGTATGCGGTGTTTCCGATGAAAGTTGTATTAACTTCTGCCTGCCGCAAGTCCCATTTCCCACGCGATTTTGTATTTAAATTAGCCCTGTGGTAACGGGCGTAGGGAACACATGGGATCATGTAGCGGGGGCGGCCTTTCATTGGTGGAACCTGCCGTCACTGCCCCAAGCATCATGATCGCTTTCAGCCTCAAGGAGCAGCAGTCTTCATTTCATGTATCTTCAGAATAACAAATTGAAGCTTTTACTTAAATCAAAACATTTTTGCCTTCCCTATTTTGTGAAACTCACCACCAACAAACTCACCATCATTTATTTTCCCTACAGCCAAAGTGAATGACACGACAATAAAAACAAAATAGTGCAGATGCTGGAAATCCGAAATAAAAACAGCAAGTGCTGAAAATACTCAGCAGGTCAGGCAGCATCTGTGGAGAGAGAAGCAGTTCCGATGAAAGGTCACTGACCTGAAACGTTAACTCTGCTTCTCTCTCCACAGTTGCTGCCAGACCTGCTGAGTATTTACAGCATCTCTGTTTTTATTTTTGAATGACATGGCAGCCAGCAGGCAGCGTCCCGCCCCACGGTTCAGTGATGCCTCCCTGCAGGTTCTCCACCAGGCCGTCAGCGAAAGGTGGGAGGTCCTCTTCCCTGCAGATGGAGTGCAAAGACCCTCCCGCCTCACAAAGACAGCCTGGATGGAGGTAATGGAGGAGGTCTCGAACTGTGGGGTAACTCAAAGAACATGGGTGCAGTGCCACAAGCGAATCAATGACTTGCTCAGATCAGCGAGGGTAAGTGGTCCTGGCGAGGCTGCTCCATTGATTTCTTCCATGGCTCTGTGTCTTTAAGGCAGAGGGTGCACAAGGAATGCAGTCAAATGTGTGAGCAGCCTTAGTGCCATTTACTAATTGATGAAGATTGGCATTGTTTATGTGATTGGATGTATCGTGTGAAAGCCAATGCAGAATGAGTGATGTTGATGCATGTATGCAATGGTTGTGATGCATCAATTGCTGTGTCAGTAAATCTGCACTGTCTGCTGCAGGATAAACGAAGCCACAACCAGCGTAAGTGTGCTCAGACTGCCTGCTGGGAAGAGGGGTCCCTGATATCAGACTGCTGACCAGGGCTGAAGAAGAGGCTTCAGAGATCGTGAGAGAGGAGGGAGGCAGGGTGAGCGGACATGGCGAGGCAGAAGCCACACGGCATAAAGATGAAGTGTCATCTCTGCTCTTGCAACCATTTGTGGAATCTGAAGGAAATTGCATGAACTCACGTGAACTACATGTTTAAAGTGCTTCTGTTTGTGTCTCCACTGCAAGTACCCGCACTCGAGTCGCAGAACACCTTGCGGCCCAAGAATCCTCCTCTGTGGAGGAAGAAGAAGCCAATGCCCCAGATGGTGCACCCATCACCTGCCTCTTCTTCCACCTCTGCCAGCGCAGATACATCCACATGGTCCGCGGGGGGTTTAAGATTAGAATCTGGGTCACAAGTTGGTGTGCACGACACAGACACATCCCAGCAGCTGAGGAAGCATGTGCCAGCCGGGTTCCCAGATAATCGGAGGACTGCTGGGGCCTGTGCCCCTGCTCAGCCCCACGCTCATGATGATCCTCTGTTTGTTGCTCTGAGAAGTCTGCTGGATGTGCAGCAAAGCATGTGTAAAATATGTCAGAGATGCCTGAGGTCACGCGTGGCTTTGCACGTGCCATGGAGGAGTCCATGCAAGCCATGAAGTCATGCCATGTTCCAGGCATTTAAGCATATGGCTTCCTCAGTCGAGAGTCTGGCGAGCTCCACTGGCGAGTCTGATTGGGCACTTGAGCCATATGCGATGGGACCTGAACTCCATTGCTGTTGCCGTGGGCTCCATGCAGCAGAGTCTAAGTGAGAGGGGGATGGGGAACCTGGACCTCCCTCCACATGCTCCTTCCCCTCAGGGAGACAGGCAGGTGCCATCATGCACGCAGATGGAGGAGGAGTGCATGCCAGCTGCCCCAGGCCTTCCTCTCAGGGCACCCCCAGGGTAAGCGGTGTCTCGTCCTCCCCACCGACATTGACCCCCCTTACCTCCAGCAGGCAAGCACACGGGGGATACTCAAGAACCATTGCTGCAGACCCCCAGTGTTACGACCAGGTGAGAAAGCTTTCTAGGGGTCTTTCTCAGCCTTCACCTGGTCTTATTGTAACAGGGTTTTAATTTTAAACACCGTGTTTTGAGCTCCTCCTTGGTGAATCCTTGTTCACCGCTTTCCAATTATAAGGCAAAGAAATGAGTTTAAAGAAGACAAGTGAAATTTATTAAAACTTAATCTCTAATTTGGTTAACGCCTACAGATACATGCCATGCCCCAAGCTAGCATGCAGAGGCGATACGCACATGAAGATATAGACAGAAAAGAACAAAAGAAAAAATGAAGTAGAGAGGTTTGAAGCAATATCAGAAGAGTTTCTCATTACTGTGCTTCGAGCTCATTGTAGTCCTTTTGTAGGTAATTCTTGCTTTTCGTTGGGGCCCAGTATTCTTCTTGAACCTTGTTTGCTGTAGGAGACTTTTCTCTCTTGGGGTTCCTGTGTCTTCAATGGATTCCAAAAATGGTAAGAAAAAGATGAGCAAATAGGAGAGAGGCGGCGGCAAGCCAGCCACGAGAGATCTTTTCCAGTCCAGGAGCAAACAGCTTTGCTGAGATTTAAAATTCTGTGGCAAAACCAAATTCAAAAAACTCCAACAGCCAGTTAATCATGTGACTAAACTGGTCTGACCACGTCTTCTGTGTATTGGGGGAGCAGGGACTGGTTCCTTTGTTCCAACACTGTCTGCTAGTATGCAAAAAAGGTCCTTCCAGTGAGGGGCCTGGCAATTCCTTGGGATAGGCTGTCTTTTCTTCCCAGCAACAATTTTATATTTTAATGTTCATGTGGCGAAATATGTGTGCCTCATTCTTGGCAGATGGGGGCCTGCATGACACCAGTAAGATGGAGTCATCAAGGCCCAGGTCCTCCAGGGGACACCTGCCACGCTCATCCACAGCAACAGGGCAGTGCACTGAGGAGACTGCCTCCACCTCAACTGTTAATGTCGGAGTAGCACCTAGACATAACGGCAGAAAAAGACGATTGAAACAGTTTTGATCACGAAGGTGGCACGGGTGATATAGAAATGTTAACGAATGCAAAGATGTATTAAAACATTTTTATTTCTTGCAAAATTTGACCCACTCTCAGTAATGTTTTGCTTGGTTACAGATGGATGCAAAGACCTTTTTTGGAGGCCTATAGCAGGAATGCAATGATGTTTGCAAAGCATTTCAGGAAATGTCCAGTGTCCATATCTCATTGGAATTTGAGCCTTCACTCTTCAATGATGGCTGTTTTCCGATTGATGATTAATAATTTTTTCCAATACTGTCAAGCCTTACTTTTGTTTACTACGGTCATAACTTAACGCTGCTTGCAGTGGTGTATAGTTGCATTCATCCGTAGCCCATGGATCATTTCAAATGCCAATCACATGAAAGTGCAGCAAAGCTTTGTTAAGATTGCACCAATGAATAAGACCTCATGCAAAACTGAATTTCTGTGGGGAATTGTTATGTTTCTCCTCCCAATCTTCCTTGTTGATGTGGCTTTTTGTTGGCTGAAACAAGCCTAAATTAGGTTCTCCCTGATGTCCCTTGCATGTCTCTGCATGGCGCTCATATCAGAGATGTCATCTTTGTCATTGTTGTCTTCCTCCTCACCCTCTTCATAGTCATCCTCATCTGAGGAGGACTGGTGTTCCTCCTGTTCCCCTGCCTGCAGAATGTTGCTGGGTCTAATTGCAATGTTGCGCAAGTCACAGCAGACAATGATTATTTGTGACACCCTCTGTGGCGCGTACTGAAGAACCCCTCCAGACTGGGCAAGGCAACAGAATCGCATTTTCAGCATGCCAATGGTGTGTTCAATGATGGCTCTGGTGGATGAGTGAGTGCCATTGTATCTCTCTTCAGCAGCGCTTTGGGGATGACGTACTGGTGTCATCAACCATGTACAAAGTGGTTAACCCTTGTCATCCAGGATCCAACCGTCCACTTTGGCTGGTTCCTCCAAAACTGCTGGCAGCTGGGAGTTCCTCAAAATGTAGGAGCTATGACAGCTCCCTGGGAAACATATGCAAACATGCATGATTCTTCTCCTGTAGTCGTAAACCAGCTGTCTGTTTAAAGAATGGAAGCCTTTGTGATTGAAAAACACAGCAGGCTGGTCCCAGGGTGATTTAATGGCCACACAAGTACAGTCAACCACCCCTTGCACTCTAGGGAACCCAGCGATGGTGCCAAAGGCCACAGACCTTGCTGCCTGGCTGTCCTCATCTACAGGTAAGTGATGAAATCATTGGCACATCAAGAAAGGGCGTTGATCACCTCTTTGATGCAACTGTGGGTCGCACACTGCGAGATGCCACATATGTCGCCCATGGATCCCTGGAAGGAACCGCTGGAGAAAAAATTGAGTGCAGCAGTCACCTTGAGGACAACTGGCATGGGATTCCCACTGAAGCCACAGGATCCAACACATTTCTGTGACCATTTCACATAACATCCTTCGGCATCTCTGGCATTGCCTCTCTGACATTTTAAGGTAATTTATCCCTGTCCTGAAGATGCGATGACATACCAGTGCTCGTCTTCAATAAGGACATTCCTGGATGTTATCATTCAAAGCATCCTCACCTTCCTGTTCTGCCTTTTGCTGGCACTCAGCCATCATGAGTTAAGGGAAAAGAGCCCTCCTTAGTCTTTCTCTTTGTTATCCTTCCCGTGGTACGAGACAAATTGGGTGTATGAGACCCATGTCACTGTAACTTTTCTTAACAATAAACAAGCAGAGCTTGACGATTCCACTGTCTGTTGCTAGTGAGCTGAAACATCGAGGCAATGAACAGCTCCCTTATATCTGCCCTCAAACTGCAGCCAAGTAGAAGACCCACCCACTGTCGTTTGCCTCCTCCCACTCTCCTTGCAAACCTTGAGTGTTCACGTCATTCCCATTATCGTCGGAGAAGATGGTGTGCGTGGAATTCAGGGCAAGTCTCACCACCTTCCAACCTCCTCCAACTTGAACCCATCACCCTTGACCCACCCAATGTTACCATTACCCTTCCCTCCGTTGCCATTGAGCCTTCCCCCATTACCGTGCACAGTGTAATCATCAATGTATTCATGCCATCCCTCCCCCGTTCCTACTCCCATTACTATTGACATGTCAACTCTTATCCTTGAATCTCCTCACATTGAACTAACCATTATTGCCAAGTCCCGTTGTGAAGCTGTCGAAATATCACCCAGCCTTGATCTTCCCCCCCACCACAGAATCCATTTGCCCCCATTAATTGTGACCATTCCCTTTGCTAACCATTAACCTCAATTTGCCCCACAACTCTTCAATGTCAACAGCACTCATTCTTCCCTTTAGTCCCTTGCCAAATATCTTCACACAAAACTGATCTAATCCACCCACCACTCCCGCAGCCGACAAAATGCATCTTCACCACCAACTTTAACAGTTCAATAATATGAACGTGCCACTCCACCCTCCCCTGCTCCTCAATGCACCTGATCAGCCCCACCATTCCTGCTCTGACTACCCTGCCCTGTTCCTCCATGTAGCCCCGCCCATGCCATCGCGTCATTCCCTGAGATGCTTCACCCTTGCTGGTGCCGAGCCTGGAGGCAAACATTTATTGCAATGCTGGCGTTAGTTTAGCAGCTGAGTGAAAGAGAGAAGAGCAAAGTCCTGAGACTCAACTGCACAAATCTGACTGTTGCATGCCACATTGAAACATTCGTGAACCAGGTGGCATGGGAATATTGCTCGCCATTCATCTGGCAGGTAGGATTAAATCCTAACTATGTGCAGGGTAATGAGTATTCATGGCATGTAAATGAATGCAAAGCTGCAATCCACCATCGCGCTTGGAGAATCCTGGAACGCCGCAAAGCCGCAGACAACTTAATTCCTCTAGAATATCCCACTGTTAGGAATCCAAGAAAACAACTCCCACCTAATAATATCACCCTTTGCGCCACCAAATCCGCCACAGCGGAGAGCATAATATTGCCCCCCTGTTTTGGTGCAACAGGGAGTGTTTTTCAGAGGCTGGAATCAAGGCACATTATTGGGGTGATCTTGAAGAGTTGGAGCCCTAAAAGGCAGTTGGAGGTCGACTGTGGTAGTCATGCCAGCTGAAACATTTTAATAACTATCTCTCCAAACTGAACTAGCACAATAGTCTGTCCAGCGATCTCTCAGCTAAGATTGATAGTAAATAAAATAAGTCCACTTTATGAAGCTGTGCTGACTTTGCCCTAAACGCTGCTACATCAGAAAGCCTCCCGAGCCCAGTGCTTGCTGTCAGTTTACTTGTGCATTTTAGCTGGATGACGAGGATTTAATGTTCCTAATGAGTGTATGAAAACACCTACATAGGCTGGGCTAATTCAAACAGAAGGAGGCGGCGAAGAAAAGGACAGATGACAGCGGAAGACTGATTGCAGCAGGGATGTTTACTGTGAAGTCTTGCACATGGTTATGTTTGGAGAACAAGATCAGCACAAGCTCCCACACTGCCAGATAATCAATTAGAGGCAGAATCAACAGCTTTCCAAAACTCCTTAGCGCACATGGGCATGAAAGGAAAGGGTAGGTGGGGGGTGGGTAAGTGAGGTGTTGTTGCGGGAATAGGAGTAGAGCCCAGACAGATTGACAGACTCAGTGAGACATTGTGTGAATCAGATTCTACATAGAGACTGCTCTTGATCTATCCATAATCCAAGTGTTTTCCTGCTTTTGCCCTAATCCCAACTGGGTTAGTGGTCCTACCAATACCAGACCAGTGCATCTGTGACATTGATTTCCCCAATACCAGTAGCTCCCACAACCCAGAAATGGTGCAGGGACAATCGAGGCACCTCAAATTATACTGACCAATGCTGGATGATAGCAGAATGGACAACATATACCTACCAGGAAAGACTAAACAGGCTGGGGCTCTTTTCTCTAGAAAAGAGTTGGCTGAGGCTGACGTGATAAGATTAAGATAACAAAAGGGTTCATTAGGGTAGATGTAGAGAAAATGTTTCCACTTGTGGGGAATCCAAATCTATAAATAGTCACCAATAAATCCAATAAGGAATTCAGAAGAAACTTCTTTACTCACAGAGTGGTGAGAATGTGGAACTCCAAGCCTCGGTTTTGAGTTCAAGTCTCTGGAGCGGGACTATGAACCAAGAACCTTCAGACTCAAAGGCAAGACTGCTACCAACTGAGGCAGAGCTGACACCAGTTTCAACAGGCTGACAGGTCTTAGTAATGGTAATGTGACTGAACTAGGATCCCTGGAATAGTAATCCAGAGAATGTGAGTTCAAATCACACCATGGCAGTTTGAGAATTAGAATTCAGTGTAAAAATTATGGAAATAAAATATAAGTGACCATGAAGCTGCCGGATTGTCATAAAAAGCAAATAGGTTAATGTGCATTAACATTACCTGGTCTGAGCCGATATGTGACTCTAGCCTGACACCAACATATGTGACTTTCAACTTCCTTCTGACGTGGTCTAGTGAGCCACTCAGTTACATCAAAATCCCTACCCGTGGTTCAAGAAGAAATTCCAACACCACCTTCTCAGGGAAACAAGGGATAGCCAATGAAGTCCACATCCTGAGAATTAATTTTTTTTAAATTTAGGATAGTTATATTTGTTCAGTCACTAAGTTGGTTTGATCAAGGCCAGCTCATCGCTGTCACACATCAATGTTGGCGAGAGATCACAGGAATAAATATAAAATCGATATCTTAATGCCCCATGAAGCAGGCTCTCTTGGTAAACCAATAATTTTGTTCTCAACTAATTTAAAATTTTGCTGTATCATTCCTTCTAGGTTTCTTTCATGTTAGATTTATAAAGTACAAAGTTTGAGTAAAAATAATGCAAATTATAATTCCTTTTGGTAGGCAAGTGTAAATCTGTTATGGAGCCAAGGTTGGTCGATGAAGTTAACATACAAATCAGCCATGATCTGATTAAATGGTGGAACTGGCTCAAGGGGCTGAATGGCCTACTCCTGTTCCTATGTTCCTTTCTAAAACAGCACTTTCTGTACAATAGGCAGCCTACCCCATTTAATTGGGCATAATTTTCAATGGTCATAACCATATTTATACCACGATAGGATGGGGTTTGTCCTCTAAGAGGGTTCTTATGGACTCCCATAATCCATATGATGAGGGCAAGAGTGGCAACCCACAACCACCAGATGCAAGTATCCTTTTATCAGCCCAGTATTCAGAGCTCTACTTGCCAGGACTGTCTGGAGTAGGGGTTCAAACTCTGCACCTTCTGACTCAGAGGCAGAAATGGCTACCACTAAGTCAAAGAGCTGATGAAAGTCCCCTGTTAAACTAGGGGTTCTAGAACCTTAATCTAGGACTTTCACTGGAGTAGGCTTCCTTCCTTCATGTCCTCTTATCCAGAGTAGTTAGAATGTGGAATTTGCTATCACAATGAATGGTTGAGGTGATTAGCATTGCTGCATTTAAGGAGAAGGTAGAGAATTACATGAGCAAGAAAGAATTAGAAGGAAGTGCTGATAGAGTTCGATGAAGTAGAATGGGAGGAAGCTTGTGTGGAGTGTAAACACCAACATGGCCTGTTTCCATAATTCAACATAAGTCTATGTAATGAAAGAACAGAATTACTGGCACAGTTCATAAGGGTGAGAGACTGTGATGCTGAGAATGCCATTGGCAGAAGCATAGTATCAGATTGTCCTCTCACTTCCCAATTGGAGAGATCCTAGGAAGGAGAAAAAGATCCCAATAAGGAGAAAGTTTCACATCTTCCTTGCTAAAACCAAAATTGTTTTCCGACCCAATTGCTATGACGTCCAATATACAACAACAAGAAAGTGACTCCTGTAACCTCCAAAAAGGTTTTTAATGAATGCTTTTCATGTGTCAGAGAAACACATTTATGACACACAGGATCATTGTTATAAATGAACTCTCTGGGCTGAATGATCCATTTGCAATGCCTGTGTTCTGGTGTCTGTCAAGATCCAAGTACTTCTGGGCAGTCAGTCAGTCACAAAGAGCTAAAACCGACAGACCTCACAGAATTTCAATATACGTTCACTTTGTAAAAAGCTTGTAACGAAACAATCTTCATGTTTTCTCGTAGGGAAATAGATTTTCATTCTCCGCTGACAGACTGCCTCAGCCTGTCAGCCTCTGAATATCACTCCTTCTCCTGATTGAACATTTTCAAGGCGTCTGCAGCATATTCAAATTTCAACCCTCTATCATGATGCTAGACATCAAAGTGTCGAAAAATTAATTTCATTTCCCTTCTTGCCAGTATTCCTGGTAACTTTGCCCTTCTTTCCTCATTCATTGGTTTCTATGAGACACACTACAGACTTAAAAATGGCTGAAGACTTATTTCTGATTCCTGATATCAATTATCAAAGGACCGTGTTAATGGAAAATATCCTGCTTTATTCACCTTACTGCAGTATGGGCCTTGTTTATTAGTTGACTAAAGTCAATACAACATTGGAGCATCAATCAGTATATGAAAGAGAAAGATGGGTTAATGCTTCAGGGTAGAGACTCAGAAGGCTGAATTTTATGAACCCCTCGACTCCGTGGGTCACGGCGGAGGGACCCTTAAATTCGGCGGCACCACAATTAGAATATGTAAAACGCTACTTACCTCACCAGATTATGCATATTGCCGCCTCTTGCTCCACACTTCCTCATTTTACGTCGAACGGGCGGCCATCACGTGCAATCCCGTTCACAACAGAGAAGCCGACGTGACATCAGGAGCAGAAGAACTCGTCGGTGAAGGTAAGTGCAGATATTCAGGGGTATGAACTCTGCATACTGCAAGGGAGGAGGGAGGGAGGGGGGATTACAGGGGTCTCAGCTCTGCATTCTTAAAGGGAGGAGGGAGGGGGTCTGGGATTCCTGGAGGGAAAGCTCTGCAGGCATGAAGGGAGGTACTGTGTACCCTCCCTCTGTAAACAGTGTTTGCTCTGCATTTGTTTTGTGTGTGTGAAGGAGCAATGGCACTCTAGTCACCCTGTGTGTGGGGAGGGTGCCAGAAAGGGTAGGAGCATTAAGGTTATATGGACGGTGGGGGCAATCAATGCAGCTGACAGGATCTTGATGTGGTCATTCTGTGCCAACCTGAGTGTGAGCCAAGATGGGCAATGCCGTGCTACACCACATAGATGATCCATGACAGCACCTGACGTACCCGTCAACATCAATCCCTGCCCTGTAAGGAACCTTCGAATAAATGAAGGATACAACTTTATTCATCACATGGAAATAGGTCTGGCTCATCCTACATTGTGTGATCCTCTGCTCCTGAAGATCTGTATGCGCCAGAGGCAATATCAACAGGCATGTACGATCCACATAGAGGCCCCCAGTTGTGAGCAGCAACCCCCAAGGGGAGCTCACCATTATGGTCGCCGTGCATCTACAGGCCTCACAGGGAACAGACTGCAATTTGGTAGGTGTGGTTTCCGTCACAACGTCTTTCAATATATGTTCCTCACCAACATGTGTGTCCTTTTCTCTGTGTGAATGATGTGTGCCAGCATGTAGTGCCAATGTCACACCCCTTTGCAACATTGGCCCTTCAGGAGAGCCAACGTATGCAATAACATCATTACCCTGCCACCATTACTCATGAGCGTCTCCACGGATGCAATGACATGGACATTGGCTCAGTCAGCTGCTGCCTCTAATGGTTTACACAGGAACGCAGCAGATGTGAACTGTGACACAGCAGATGAGCGAGGTGATGTGTGACTTGTAGAGCTCATGTCGGTTCCTATGGAGCAGAGAGCCTTTGTTTGATAAGCCACTGCCGTACACCCCAAACTCACTGCTAGCCCTGCATGCAAAGCCTGGGTGCCATCTGCCCTCCCATGCGCCTTTCCTGTTGTAGGTTCTCAGTGTCCTCATAGTCTGAGAAATAATCCTGTTGACGTCTCTCCTCATCATGCCAGGCCTGCCCCCTATTGGATGTGTAGTTGTTCAGAGTACTGTGAGCAGCAAAGAAAGGAGCTGGCCTTTTCGGCCCATAGTACAGGGTATCACCCTATCTATCCAGGCATTAGAAGTACATTTTTCAGCATGCCTATCGCCTGATCAGTAATGGCTCTTGTAACTCAGTGGCTGGCGTTGTATCTCTCCGCTGCAGCAGTGGTGGCGTCTCTCACTGGTTTCGGGAGCCATGTCTGCAAGGGATAGCCTTGTCTCCAAGATGCCATCCCTCCATCTGAGCCAGTTCAGTGAACAGCAGCAGCAGCTGGGACTTGCACAGGATTCAGGTGTCATGGCAGCTGTCTGAGAAGTGGTCACAGATTTGCATGAAGCATCTCCGATGCTCACATAACAGCTACACCTATATTGAGAGGATTCCTTTAATGATAACGTCTGCAGGTGGTAGCCTGGCGGGAGGCCTGATGGCCACATGGGTGCAGACTATGAACCCTAAAACCTATGGTTCTCCGGCAATGGTGCTGAAACCGATGACCCTCTGGGCCTGGCTGTGAGAGTCCGTCCTGAAGCAGACATACTCACTGGCCCTCCGGTGCAGGGCATCGATGACCTCCCTTAAGCAGCGGTGCACTTCTGACTGTGTGACCACACAATGTGGGGTGGGCTGCAAATGGGCTGCTTAGTCAGCAGCAAACTCAGCCAATGTCCATGTCACTGCATCCGTGGAGACACTCATAAGTAATGGTGGCATGGCAATAATGTTATTGCACACAATGGCTCTCCTGAAGGGCCAACGGTGCAAAAGGATATGACATTTGCGCTACATGCTAGCACAGATCATTCACACAGAAAAGGACACACCTGTTGGTGAGGGACATTTAGTGAAAGACGTTGTGACAGAAAGCACACCTGCCAAAATGCGACATATTAATTTCGTCGTATGGAACATTATTTTTGAACTGTTACTGGACTTGAAGTAACTTGTTTAAAAAGACCACAACAGTGCCTGAAAACATGGTTGCACATCTGCATTTTAAAAGACAGTTGCCTGAAGAAGCCAATGGGAGTGCTTCCCTGAGTCAATTAGCCAGATGGATTTGATCAAGAGACATTGAATTTGTAAAAGCCGGCAATCCACCGCGTCCCCCAACCCTCGCCGCCCCTACTGAGAGTGTCTGCCAAGCTTGAAGGAATCCATAAAATCTCACAGGTGAGGCTGCTCTAAATATGGAGCTAATCACATGACTAACCTGCTGGCAACCTGGGGGTTGTTTGAATTGTGTCACACAGAAAGGAACAGACTGCAATTTGAAGACAAAAGAAAAGGAAGGTCTCTCCCTGTCTCTTTCTCTCTCAAGCAAAGTTCCAGGGACCCACAGAAGTAACTTAAGCCTCAAGACAGAAGACCAGTGAAACAAGTTTGAAAGTGTGCATTGGGCCCCAACGGGAACTGCAAGACTTAACATCAATCAAAGACTTTACATCAAACCCAAAGCCAGTAACAGAACTCCAGCGATTACTTCAAACCTTTCCCCTTCTTTCGCCTCCTCCGTCCCTATTTGCATGTGTGTTTATCGCGTACGCATGCTAGCGCGGTCGCGTCGTGTATCTTTAGAGTTTTAAGGTTAATAAATTTACACCTTTCTTGTTTAAATCTGAGAAAATCTGTCTGGTTGATTACTTTGCCATTACAATTAGAGAGCAGTGAGCAAGGACTTACTGAGAGGGAAGCTAAAACACAGTGTTTTAAAAGTTAAAACCTTTTACAGCCAAACCAAAAAAAGGCTGATAGGGGAGCCCTAGACCCCTGCCTCACCTGGTCCTAACAATGCATTTACATTGCTGTGACACCCATGCATTCCCATTTGTGTCAATGTGTTCTCTGTAAATGCTTGCGAGTGCCCCTTCTCGGGGCAACCTCTGCGCTAGCAGCGTAACTGGAGGAAGACTGCTGATCTGATTGCCCTTTGGCTGTGGATGACTTTAGTATTTGTACCCTGTGTACACAAGGCTCAGAGGGTCCCGGTTAGCTGGGGGAGCGCTTGTTCATCCTCTTCCGCTATTGGACCCTTTGACGCCGGATGGCCCCACGGCTACTCACCTCCTCTGCCATTTCTAGCCAGGCTGCCTTGTTCAGGCAGGAGGGCCTCTTCTTACCATTGCTGGGGAAAAGGGCCTCCTGCCTTTCCTGCACAGTCTGGAGAAGAGTGAGCAGGGAGGCTTTGCTGAACTGTGGGGCCACCCTAGACTACCCCTCTGCCATCCTCGGTTTTTGGTGTGGTCCTTTAAATGCAAAGGTGACTCCACCGTGTAACTGCTCTAACTTCTGGCTGCAAGGGTTGTCTTGCGCATGTTTGAAAACCAATGCAGGACTAGTGAGGAAATCTGTGCTGTTGCCATGGTTTTACATCTCTTACACATTGACACATGTTCAAGAGCACTTTGCTAATTGGTGTAACATTTCTAGTTGGCAATGAAGCTAGAATATGAACATATTTTCCTTTTTTTTTACCAAGATCATTTAATTGCAGTTACATGTATTTTCACATAGCAGTTAGCAGAGAAATGAATACAGATTCCAAATGCATATTCATCTGTGGCTTTTCACAGTCATATGATTAGAAGCCCATAGTATATAAATATTCTTCAATTATGGTTTTGTTTCTGTTGTGTATTTGCCTTTTATGGTACATTTAAGTCTCACGTCCTGGAATGTGTGAAATTAAGATTATTCATCCAGGTGCGGCACGCCTACAAGAAGGAATATTAGACTTGTGTGGAAGAAGAGGATCGCAACTTCACAGAACACTGGGCCACAGCAGGGTATGTATGTGGCAGCAAAGTAGAAAGTGCTGGGAACTTGGTCACAGACCTGAAAGTTAACTCTGCTTCTCTCTCCACAGATGCTGTCTGACCTGCTGAGTTTCTCCACACTTTCTGCTTTGCTGCCAGATTGACAGCAGCCCCACTCTTCAACAGTGAGGTAAGTATTTCTTTGGCAGCTGTCAGGAAGCAGGGGCTGGGGCTCTTTAAATAGGGCTCCAGCACCTGCTGCACAGCTGTCAAAAGGTCCCTCACTGCGCCGGCTGTCCCACCTCTCCCCATGTAATATTGTGTGGGGGGGGGGGGGGGGGGGAGGGATGGCGGTGCATCACAGTGATGCTAATGAGCCCCCACTGCGAAGTGCAGTGTGCTATTAAAATTCAGCCCAGAGTATGTTTGAAATTACCCATAGAGTAGTTAGAATGTGGAACGTGCTACCACAAGGAATGGTTGAGACAAATAGCATAGATGCATTTAAGAGGAAGCTAGATAAGCACATGAGGGAGAAAAGAATAGAAGGATATGTTAATGGGGTGGAGGCTCATGTGGAGCATAAACACTGGCACAGATCAGTTAGGCCGAAGAGCCTGTTTCTGTGCTGTAAATTCTATGCAATTCTAATCAGATACTTGTCAAACTACAGGAGCTTCTCTGTTGGGTTGTCCAAAGCAAAGGGGATAGACGGGAGAACAAAAAAGAACAGTTTAATATCCTTAGCTGTTCTTACAGGTCAATCCTTTAAAGGAACTTTCCACCCACATCATATCAAATCTGTTGAAATGTTAATTTATCCTTCTTTGTTCAGATGCCGAATGACAGCATTCCCTGTTTTTAATTCCCGTTTCCAATAGTCACTATTACATTTCTCCTCGTGGAATGCAAGGACTTGTGTCTATGTCCACCTGCATTGGCTCAGGTGCTTCTTTGCCTTCAGGTTAATCCATTCTGTATTGGGTAAGGAGAACAGCACCATTTTACCAGGTTCCTGATGAAGTCAGAAACCATGGTAGACAATACACACTTCCCTTATGGTCTACATCAGCTGTGGTGATGGACCAGGGAATGTATGCTATGAAGATGTTATGCATTAATTTAGATATTCATTCATTCATTCACTCATTCATTCTATCCTCAAGAGGACAGCTTCTCAATGAATCTGGCCAATCAATGAACCTCACACTGGGCACCATCTACCACCAACAGTTGGGCACGAGACACCAAAGACTGGCACCATTTACTATCAAAGGCTGAGCACCATACAGCATCAAAGAATTGGCACTGTACAACACGACTGGCCACAATACACTAAAGTCTGGGCACCATACAGCATCAAAGACTGGGCACCAGACACCAAAGACTGGGCACCATACACTAAAGACTGGGCACCATACAGCATCAAAGACTGTACTCTATACATCAAAAGTCGGGTGTTATGCACTATCCAAAACTAAATGCCAAGAGAGACTCTGGTCTGAATCATCAGTGAGCATTAACAGAATCACCTCACTTCTCAAGTTGGCCAATTTGCTTAGAAACCAACTTTAGGTAGCAAGCTGTTGTGTTTGAGATGTTATAGGATCTTATTTGCTAAGTATTTCTTATGCTTATCCTAACTCAAAGCAAGTCTGGCTCACCCACCTCCCCTGTGCTCACTGACATACATTGGCCCCAGGACAAGCAATGTCTCAATTATGAAATTCTCATCTCTGCTTCAAATTGCTTCATGGTCTCACCCCTCCCTATCTCTGTAAGCTCCTTAAGCTCGACAACACCTCTAGAGCCCTGCACTCCACACATTTAGGCCGATTGAGCATTCCTGATTTTAATCACACCATCATTGGTGTCTATGCCTTCAGCTGCAGTGGCCCTAAGCTTTGGAATTCCCTTCCTATAACTTGCTGCCTCCCTTCCTCTCTTTCCTTCTTTAAGAGGCTCGTTAAAACCTACCACTTTGACTAAGCTTTCGGTCATCTGGCTTAATATCTCCTTATGTGGCTCGTTGATAAATTTTGTTCCATCACGCTCCTGTAAAGCACCTTGCAAATGTTTTATTATGTTAAAGGTGCTATATAAATGCAAGTTGTTGTTGTTGTTTGATAGAACTGGCGGCAAGGATTTTGCTCTGCTATCTGGATCACCCCTCATAGGGAGGTGCAAGTTCAGAACGGGGTTGGTGAGACCGATAGTGTGCTGAATAAGGGGAATCTAGGTGAGATATTGAATGAGGATCTGCAGAAACTGATCCTATCCAATAGGTAAAATGTACTTGTTACCTTCGTGGATAAGTATAAAGACTGTCGAAATAGCAGCCAGGATGCTGACCATGACATCTTGGAGCAGGAGGTTGTCTAAAGGGAAGAGGGGGAGGAGGAGGAGGGGAAGTGTAGTGTGGTAGGGGATTCGATAATTAGGGGGACAGATTTGTAAGCAGGATCGAGAGTCCCACATGGTTTGTTGCTAACCTGGTGCCATCTCAAACCGGCTTAAAAGAATATAGGAGAGGGAGGGGGAGGATCCAGTTGTTGTGGTCCATGTTGGGTTCAACTACATAGGGAAGAGTAGGTGTCATGGAACTTTTTTTTTCCTCTCTGTTTAAAAAATGTGCCTTTAAGACTCTGTCTAAAAACAGTGTACCTTTAAGGCAGAGAGATATTTTTAGATTCTTTGACAACAGTATGCTGGGAACAAGCCTGTTTCCTAGGTAACAGCAGGAGAGAGAAGCTGCGTTCTATAAATGTATCAATTTAACTGTGTAGGGACTGGCTGAAACCAGTCTGATGTGAAGCCCAATGAAGCATGCTTACTGAAATGAAGCTGTTGCTATCGCAGCAGAAAAATCTATATTGAGTTCAAACTGTGTTTTCCTAAGGAGGAAAAAACCCCTGGAAAGAACATTTTCATTGTTGGAGGTAGTAAATTTTGTTTAATTCGAAACTCTAAGAAGTCTCTGCTACAGAAGTGACTCTCTCTATTGCTTGTTTGTGTTTGCTGGAATTCTCAGTAAAGTTTCTACTGAAAGACTACCAATTTCAGAATCCAAATAGACCTATTGCTATACTCCTTGTTGAAAGAACTGTGTGACGCCTGCTGCAGCTGAAGTACTTTGAATGCCCATCTATTAAAGATTGTTCATCAAATTTGCCTGGAGACTTCGAGTCACATCTGACGATTCAACTCTGGGACACCTCATCAATCAGGAATGTAACTCACCAGGACATAAAACCCAGCTTTTTATTTATTCCTAAGAAACAGCTCTTTAAAACAAAACACCATTTTTAAAAACCAGTTAACGGTTGGTTTTTGAATGTATGTGTGTGTGCATGGGGGTTAAGAGAAATAAGAAGTTATAAGGTCTTTAGACATAAATTTATCTCAATAGTGTTTAAGATTTAGTTTATTAATTAATAGTTAATTTGTTGTTTAAAGATGTATTTTTGGTTTGGTTTGGTGTATTTTATTCTGGGGGTTAATTATGTGTTTAATTTGGCTAATTTCCAGTAGATGGGAAAACTTTAATAATATGTTGCATCCTGTGGAGTATTGGGACTGAACTGACAGTGCATTACTCCTGCCTCAGTCGTAACATAGGCAAGAGATCATGTTTGGATAGTACCAGGTACAAGGAGCTAAATTAAAGGACAGGACCTCAAAGGTTATAATCTCTGGATTATTACCTGAGCCATGTGAAAATTGGTGTAGGGATAAACAGATTAAGGAGGTGAACATGTGACTGAAGAAATAGTGTAGGAAAGAGGGTTTCCATTTCATGGGACACTGGCACCAGTCTGGGACAGGAAGGCTACACCTGATCCGGGCAGGCCCCAGGGTCCCAGCAGAAAGGATAAATAGCATGGACTTTACACTAGTAAATGTGACGGGGGAGGGTTAAGGGCTCAGGTGGAAAAGACGGTATAAATAGTAGTTCAAAAACAAAAGGGAAGACAGTAGAGTTACAGTCAGAAATTGTGCTTTAGGCACCACAAGGGGAAACAAAAAGATGTAAAGTAATGAAACCAGGAGCGAGAAATAGGAAACATGTGAGTAAAACATTAGAGCAGAAGGACCGGTTAGGATGTGTGTTCCAAATAAGTATTCTTTATACAAACACATGGAGTATAAGGAACAAACTGAATGAATTGCACGTGTAAATTCATCTTAGACAATATGGCATGGTAGCTATTACTGAGATATGGCTGCAAGACAGGATTGAGAACTAAATGTACCAGGTTATCAGGTCTACAGGAAAGATAGGGAAAATGGTAGATGGGAAGCAATAGCCTTTGTGATTAAGGATGAAATCACTTCAATGATTAGAGAGGCTATAATAGAGGTAAGCAGGCTGCAGAGACTTTATGGGTGGGATTAAGAAATAGAAAAGTATTTAAGACAGCCGTGGGAGTTGTTTATAGGCCCCCTGGTTGCAGCTGTGAAGTGGTAGCTTGTATAAATGCAGAGATAAGACAAGCATGCAGTGACGGTAGATTGGTTTTAATGGGAGATTTTAACTTTCATATGGATTGGGATTTGTTTTTTATTCATTCAGGGATGTGGGTGTCGCTGGCTAGGCCAACATTTATTGCCCATGCCTAATTGCCCTTGAAAAGGTGGTGGTGAGCTGCCTTCTTGAACCGCTGCAGTCCATTTGGGGTAGGTACACCCACAGTGCTGTTAGGAAGGGAGTTCCAGGATTTTGACCCAGTGACAGTGAAGGAACGGCGATATAGTTCCAAGTCAGGATGGTGTGTGACTTGGAGGGGAACTTGCACCTGGTGGTGTTCCATGCATTTGCTGCCCTTGTCCTTCTAGTTGGTAGAGGGCGCGGGTTTGGAAGGTGCTGTCTAAGGAGCCTTGGTGCATTGCTGCAGTGCATCCTGTAGATGGTACACACAGCTGCCACTGTGCTTCGGTGGTGGAGGGAGTGAATATTTGTAGATGGGGTGCCAATCAAGCGGGCTGCTTTGTCCTGGATGGTGTCGAGCTTCTTGAGTGTTGTTGGAGCTGCACCCATCCAGGCAAGTGGAGAGTATTCCATCACACTCCTGACTTGTGCCTTGTAGATTGTGGACAGGCTTTGGGGAGTCAGGAGGTGAGTTACTCGCCTCAGGATTCCTAGACTCTGACCTGCTCTTGTATCCACGGTATTTATATGGCTACTCCAGTTCAGTTTCTGGTCAATGGTAGCCCCTAGGATGTTGATAGTGGAGGATTCAGCGATGGTAATGCCATTGAATGTCAAGGGGAGATGGTTAGATTCTCTCTTGTTGGAGATAGTTATTGCCTGGCACTTGTGTGGTGCGAATGTTACTTGCCACTTATCAGCCCAAGCCTGGATATTGTCCAGGTCTTGCTGCATTTCTACATGAACTGCTTCAGTATCTGAGGAGTCACGAATAGTGCTGAACATTGTGCAATCATCAGCAAACATCCCCACTTCTGACCTTAGATTAGCAGACTAGCATATGTCAGAAATGTAGTGAATTTCTAGAGTGCGTCTGGGATAGTTTTCTGAAAAAATATGCCTTAGAACCAACGAGGAGCATGTCATATTAGATTTAGAAATGAGTAATGAGCCAGATTTTGTTAACAGCCTAAAGGTGTGTGAACATTTATCTGTGATCATAATATGATTGAGTTCAACATAGTGTTTGAAAGGGAAAAAGTGAAACAGGATCTAAGGGCTGGATTTAACGGGCCCCCTGAGACAGGGCCAGAAGCAAGGGGGCACATAGAACCGCAACAGGTGGCGGGGGGTGGAGGGCCCATTGTCTCCCCATTGCCAAGCGATCTTTCTAAATACAAATGACATAAGGGGATATGAGGATAATGTGGGAAAAAGGCATTGAAGTGGAAGGTCAGCCATGATTGTATTGAATGGTGGGGCAGGCTCGATTGGCTGAATGGCCTACTCCTGCTCCTATGTTCCTATATTATCGGGGGCAGGATAGGCCGATGACTGCCTTCCCACCCAGAGGCCATTTGAGGCCTTTAAGTTGCCTATTAACGCCCAATTAAGGGCCTCTTCCTGCCGCCGATGGGATCTTACCAACGGCAGGGAGTGCCTCTGCCAGGCGGGGAGTTTCAAGGGTTTCGTTGTGTTATCTTAAGCAACACAATCAGGTATGTGGATTCCAGTTCATTGAAGATCTCTAGAAGGTTTATTAACAACTAAACTAGTATATACAATAAAAAACAAACTATTTACAGAACCTTTGTCCAGGGTGTTACAGTTGCAGAGTGACAATGGCTTCTCGTCACATGACTACATCCTGGTACTTAGCTCATTAGCATACAGAGTTCTTAAAAGGACAACACTCTTAAGGCGATCATACGACATCCCCTTTCTTTCCAAAGATAAGTTTCGTATGCTACAGGTAAAAACTCATAAAATGGGATAATATAAAAACTTGTTATATAGGATAGAGATTATAAAATTTACAGGTATAGGGTTAGGGATTGTGATGTTTACAAGTGCAGAAGCTTAAGAGTCCATAATTGTTTCGGTGGTTTGACAACACTTCCAGATCTTGTTATGACCTTGTGGGGATGTGGATTTCACCCTTGGCTGCTTTTGGCTTGCAGACATATTGTCAATGTGTTGGATGTTGTCCTGTTGCTCTGTCACACCCTCATTGCCAGAGAGTGTTCTTTTGAGTCCGCTGTACACAATTGGAGTATTGCACACTTCTCTTAATTGGCTTTGGTTCCTCCTCAACACTGCTGCATTAGATGTTGTAACCTCGTTAGACCTAGGCTCACTGCATACTTTGGATGCCTATGCACGTAACCATGCTCTCATTGTGGGGTGTATGACCCCGACCTTTTGTCCTAGGTGTAGCTGAGGAAGTTCTGCCCCTGCATGTCAGTCATGCACCATCTTCATTCTTCCTTGTTTTTCGAGCAGTGTCTCCTGCATCTCGGAGAATTTGGACAGATGATGGCTTGGCAGAATCGTTCGCACTTGTCTGTCAAACATGATCTCTGTTGATGACGGTAATCCCATATCCGTAGGTGTAGCTTTGAGGTGGAGCATGGCACCTGGAAAATCTTATTTTGTTGTCCTACACTTCAGGATAAGTAATTTAACTGTGCGAACAATTTTCTCGGCAAGACCATTAGATCTAGGGGTATTGTAGTGAGGATGTTACATGGTTTATGCCCATTTGGCACACATATACCTGAAAGGTCTGTTCGTATACTGTGGCCCATTGTCAGAAATAATTTCTTTAGCTGCATGGACTAGACTGAATATGGCACTTGATGTGTCTGTGACGGCCATGCGTGAAGTGTCTTTTACCTGTCTGATAATTAGAAATTTGGAGGAATAGTTGGTGACTCAGATAAAGTCGTCTCCATTCACGGAAAATAGATCAGTGGCGATTTTGGACCAACGGACTGACGGAATCTCATGAGGGTGTAGAGGTTCTTGACGTTGTTGTGGCTGATGTCTCTGTCATGCCTCGCACATTCTCACTAATTTTTCGATGTCACCATTGATCCCTGGCCAATAAACAGTGTCTTATGCCAGTCATCTCGTTCGCTCTATGCCCATATGGCCTTGGTAAAGTTGTGACAAGATGTCCTGTTGGAGAGCTTTGGGCACAATCACATGTTTTCCTTTGAAGGTGATGCTCTCAAGATACCGAGTTCATCTCTATGAGGCCAAAAGCATCTGAGGGTTTCTGACACCTCTTTTACTGTATCAGGCCAACCTTCTATGATGACCCTCCACAATACCTTCAGTTGTGGGTCATTGGCTGCTTCTGATTGCAGTTGGTCACATTTGTGCTGACCCAAAATGCAATAAATCGATTTTGAGCACATCCTCCACCTTGAGGTCCATGCTGTCTGCTTGTAAATCCAGTGAAACCTCTTCATTTTTGTTCTGGTTTGGCAATCTGCTCAGCATATCTGAGGTCACCATTTTGGTACCCGGTTTGTAGCAGATGTCAAAGTTGTACCACTGTATTTTCACTAAAAGTCGCTGTATTCGAGGTGGTGCACTTGTGAATGGTTTGCGCCAGATCATCTCCAGTGGTTTGTGGTCAGTTTCCACAGTGAACTGCTTGCCGACCAGGTAGATGTGGAACCTTGTGATTCCAAACACCAGAGCAAGTGTTTCACACTCTATAATTGAGTAATTGGATTGTGCTGAGGGTAAACATTTGGATCCGAATGCAATTGGTTTGCAGGATGCACGCTCCTAGTCTTTTTGTGAGGTGTCAGCTTCCAGGATTGTCTTCTTCCTTGGATCATAGTACTGCAGAGTACAGGTTTCTGCTGACAATACTTGTTTGAGAGACTCAAACATACACTGATGGTCCTCCTGCCATAACTGTGGTACGTCTTTCTTTAACAGCTTCACTAAGTGATGATGCTTAGTCAGAAATTTAGAATGTATGGTACCAAGAAGTTGAAAAATCTAAGACATCTCTGTAGATCTTCTTTGTCTTGTGGGGTAGGCTTATGCATTATATCTTCGACTCTGCCTGGGTCAGGACGGATTCCGCAACCTGAATAGATGGAGCCAAAGAAATTGATCTGACTCACATTCACCTGGCACTTCTTGCTTTTAAAAATGAGTCCTTCGCATCTAGCTACTGCCATCAGTGAAAGAAGATTTCAATCATTCTCTTCTTTGGTTTTGCCCATTACCACAATATCATCAGCAATGCATAGACATCCAGGCACGTTTTCTATAATTCTGTCCAAATGCTGCTGAAACAGATCTTGACTGACAGATAAGCCAAAGGGTAGTCTCTGGAAGCAATATCTGAATGGTGTTCTGAAGGTGATGACTACGTGAGATTCCCTAGCTAGGTGTACCAACCAATATCCATGTTTAGCATCCAGCTTGGAGAAGAATTTGGCTCCTGTGGACTTGGGATTCAATTCCTCTAATGTCGAAATCTTGTGGGGGCATCTCTTTATGGAGAGGTTTAGATGCCTTGGATCTAGACAGATCCTGATTGCTCCATCCTTCTTTTGTACGCATGTAATTGAACTGCATCAGTCTGTGTGATGATGCACATGACAGATGATGCCATTCCATTCCATGTCATCCAATTCGTGCTTAAGCTTTCCTTGTATGTGCACACTGCACCTTCTGGGAGGGTCGATTGATGGAATTGCATCGTCTCTGAGGTGCAGTACCGCATCGCCTTTGAAATCTCCTATGGCGCGAACCTATCCGGGTACATTTGTTGTAGGTTGAGGACTGACTCAATGTGGGTACCCTTAGTCTCTTCTGCTGTATTGGGTACCTTGGTGACCTCGTGGATAGTCACAGTGTTGAGGTCCTTACACGCTGGTAGTCCTGCCACTGCTGGTTTGCTCGTGTCTACCAGGTAAAATATTTGTGGCTTCCATGCCGACTTGCCATAGCTGCATTGCATAGTTAATGTGCCACTGCAAGGGATGGGTGGCCCATTGTATGCAGTTAACTTTGCAGTTGTCGGTTGTATCGTTAAGTTCCAATGATCCCGGTGCATGTCCTTCAGGATACGGACTGGTAGGTTATTTGCACTAGCTCCAGTGTCAATCTTAATCCTGAGTGTGTGTCTGCCAACTTTCTTTGGGCACATGATGTTTATAGTAGCAAAAACTTCCAGTTGTTTGACTTCGTCAGGTTCGCAATGTGAAATTCCTTCTCGTCTTCTGGCTGAGAATCACTCCACTCTGAATCTTGTCTCGGGTCTATTTCGCTGTGGACTTTGTGTATTGGCTTGCATTTACACAGGTCTCTAGCGCTCTCCTTGCTGCTCTTGCCCTGTTGCTGCGCCTGCCTTCTGCTGGTGTCATATTGTGACTTCTGGCTACGTCTTTGGAGCCAGATTTCCTGCATAGGAGGGCCCAGTGTCCTTATGCACTGCACGCCTTGTACAGGTCTTGAAATGCAGGACAACTTTGCGGTGAGTGGGACAAACCACACTTGCCACACAGCTTGCTTGCTTTTTGCGACCTAGTTATCGTGTTGATGCTGTCGGCTGCACTAGTACTTGCAGGTGCTGTTGTCCGGCTACAATGGCTTTGTATTTCCTGCCATCTTCCAGCAGTGCATCAATGCTGTGACCTTTCTTTTTCCCCCAAGAGGTCTTTTTGAAACACTTCAATAGGTGTTCAGACAATCACCAGCTCCATTATTCACTCTGAAAGCTAAGTTTCTAAAAAATCACATTCGTTGCCCTTACTACGGCATATACTGATGAACAGGTCTATTGATTCCTGTGGCTGTTGCCTCTAGGACATCAATTCCAGGCAGCGAATTCTAAAATTCACTCTTAACTGGAGCTGATCTTCTAGCACTTTCCATATCTTTGCAGGCTCTTTCTGGCCCTCTTCAGATAAGCCAGAGGTATTGATTCTTTATAACCCCTCATTTCCAACTGCTATCAGTATTTTTACAGCTGGCTTCTCTGGTTCTACAAGCACTTGGTCTGTGAAGCATAACTTCATTCTTTGTTTAGCCGGAAGAGACAGGTACCGCCCCCAACAAGTCCTCAACCTTGAGCCCCAGGCCTTCAGACATAAAGGATGAGTTGAGGTGAAGGGCACGCAATGTCCTGAAGAGGTAGAGGAGGAATGAGTTGAAGCATTGTCTATTGGTTCTTTGAGTGCTGGAACTCTCCAAGAATAACAAGGCCTCAAAAGTGGTCATCCTGAGAAAAGCAACAGTGTATATTGGCAGGCTGAAGGCAGAGTAACAGAAACTGAATGCAGAAAGGGAGAAACCTCAGATGCAAATTCTCTGAGCAAGAGTTGTCAAACCACAGAAACGATATATGGACTCTTAAGCTTCTATACTTGTAAATTGGATAATCTATATCCCGTATAACTAATTTTGATGTTATCTAATTTTATGTCTTTTTACTTTGGAAAGAAAGAGGATGTTGTGCGATTGCCTTAAAAGTGATGTCCCTTTAAGATCTCAGGATGTTAGTGAGCTAAGTACCAGTATATAGTCATGTAACTTGAAGCCAGAGTCACTCTGCAACTGTAACGCCCAGACGAAGGTTCTGTAAATAGTTTGCTCTGTACTGTATATGCGAGTTTAGCTGTTAATAAACCTGTTAGAGATCTTCAATGAATTGGGCTCCACACATCTCATTTATGTTGCGTCAGACAACCTAAAGAATGCATTACAATAGGAAATTGATTGAGTGGCAGGAGACAGAGAGCAGGGATAATGGGTAGGCACTCTAATTGGCGGGACGTGACTAGTGGTGTCTCATAAGTACCTGTGTTTGGGCCTCAACTATTGACCATATTTATTAACAACTTAGATGATGGGATAGAAAGCCACCTATCCAAATTTGCCGATGGCAAAAAGATAGGTGGCATTGTAAGCAGTGTAGATGGAAGCTTAACATTACCAAGAGATATTGATAGATTAACTGAATAGGCAAAACTATGGTAAATGGATTTCAATGTAGGCAAATGTGAGGTCATCCACTTTGGACCGAAAAAGGATAGAACAGGGTACTTTCTAAATGATGAATAGGGGTTCAAAGAGACTTGCGGTCCAGGAACATAGATCATTAAAATGCCATGAACAGGTACAGAAAATAATCAAAAGGCTAATAGAATGCTGGACTTTATATCTAGAGGTGTTGACTATAAGGGGGTAGAAGTCATGCTTCAGCTACACAAAGCCCTGGTTGGACCACACCCGGAGAACTGTGAGCAGTTCTGGCCACCACACCTTAGGAAGGATATACATTGGTCTTGGAGGGAGTGCAGCGTAAATTTACCAGAACAATACCTAGACTCCAAGGCTAAATTAAGCGGAGAGATTTCAGAAACTGGGTTCGTAGTCCTTGAAATTTATAAGGTTACGGGGTGATTTGGTTGAAGTTTTCAAGACATTAAGGTAAACAGATAGGGCAGATAGAGCGAAACTATTTTGCCGTTTGGGGAGTCTAGGACTAGGAGCCATAGTATAAAAATTAGAGCAAGGCCTTTCAGGAGTGAGATCAGTAACGTTTCTACACACAAAGGGTGGTGGATGTTTGGAACGCTCTTCCACAAATGGCAATTAATACAAGATCAATTGCTAATTTTAAATCTGAGATTTTTGTTAACCAAAGATATTAAGGGATACATAGCAAAGGTATATGGAGTTCGGTCACAGATCAACCATGATCTCATTGGTGGAGCAGACACAAGGGGCTGAATGGCTTACTCCTGTTCCTATGTCCCAATGTCTGGCACTGATCCTTTGGATAAGTTCTATGTTTGCTGCCTTCCACCTGGCTGGCAAAACTCAGAATTCAAAAAAATGAAAACCTTGATGAAGGCCATTAGACAGGATGACTTCATAGCTGAAAAGATGAGGGGAGGAAAAGATGAGCCGAGGATAGCTTCATCAATCCCACACTCATATCTGAGAGCAGACTGGGTTGGGGATAGAGTGACACTACAGTAGCCCTGTTTCTAAGACCTATGTTCTCTTGAGTGTGCTCCTCCCTACCTAGAAAGTGGGATCACTGAACCTACCCATAGAAGGAGCTGTTAACTGACTGCAAACTTGGGTTGAATGGACAGAAAGCTGCAGTTTGAGTCCCTGAGATGGAATGTAGATACTTTGATGAGTATCAAAATCAATATAGTGAAGACACAATGTGGAGGAAGAGCATGGAACTCAAAATCTACAGCTAGAGTTCATGTGTTCTCCTCTTTCCACCAGCCATTGCTCTCCTTAAATCTCCTGTGGAATCTGCAATTTTCTTGATCAACAAAGAGAGTGGATAACCTTTTGCTCTGTGCCAACCGCCACAGGCTGAAACCAGAAACCAGGAGATGTACCTTAACAACCTGGATCAGCATTTTCTGTCCCTGTAAAACTCTGCAGCTTTTGGTACACATTCTGCCACTGCCCAGTGATAGCATGGCTGAGATTTGGAACCCACTGTTTGAAGAATTGGAGGAGCCAATCCCCATTACGCACAGTGTTTGGAAGCAGGATTTATTCCCTGTGCAGATCAAGTTCTGTGTAAGTGAGATTTTATCCAGAAGCCCAGAGGCATCAGAAGCCAGTTTCCCAACCATTAGCTCATTAGTGATTGCATAATCAGTTCACTTCACAACTGACTGCAGATTAGGGATGAAATCAGATGCATTGTGGCCTAGACACTTTCTCAACACATATATATGAAGTTCAGCAATTATTGTGTGAGCTCATTCAATTTTATTTTCCACCATTGTTCTCCTCACTCCAAACCCCAACTCCTCAAAGGCACTGACCTTCATTGAGATACAATCCCATGGCTTGCCTTATAATGCTCTACAGTTTGGTAATGTTGCTTTAATAATGTCCTGGGATCATTACATACTGCCTAGCTGCTGGCTTGCTAGCCTTCGTGTTTTAGTTAAGTACATAATCAGAGAAAGAGATTAAAACCAGTTGCAACAGTGGATGCAGAAAGACAGAGACTCAAATATTCCAGCTCACAGCATGAAGCCTGTCTGTCATTTCTTTATTAATATGTCTCTTTAAGATGCACACACAAAACAACAACTTGCATTTATAAAGCACCTTTAACATTGTAAAACATCTCTTAGCCGTTCACAGGAGTAATTTTGAACAAAATTTGACACTGAGTCACATAAGGAAATATTAGGACAGGTGGCCAAAAGCTTGGAGGAAAAGGTAGATTTTAAGGAATGTTTTTAATTAGGAGGGAGAAAGGTGGAGCGGTTTAGAGAGGGAATTCCAGAGTTTAGGGCTATGCAGCTGAAGGCAGGCGCCAATGGCGGAGCAATTAAAATCAGGGATGCACAAGAGGCCACATTCACACATGTACATACACACTCGTGCATGCATGCATGTGCACACATGCACATGCATGCACGTGCACATACACATGCACACACACCTTTGCACACGTTATTACATGCGCACACATGCACACACCCCGCACACACCATTACATGTGCACACATGCGCGCACATCTCCCACATGCACACAAGCATGCACACGCACATACATACATGTGCATGTACACATGCACAATGTCTCCAGCTGCCCATTATTCCTATGGGAGTCTCAATGTCAAGAGTTGTTGGAATATTTAACCACAGGAGGCGTCACAAGCCAGCCCTGCCTACCCTGTCCCTACCTGGGGCCAATACACAAATGCTTATCAGCAGGGGTCAATGGATAGCAATGTGGAGTGCTGTCTTTACCCACTTGGGGACCTGAAAATATCCTTTTAATTAAAATAAAAATGATCAAAATGTATTTGATCCAAATCAGGCAACATCACAGCACAACCCTTTTACAAAGGCATTGATACAGGATCTTATTATTCACCACCACAAACCCTGCCTGTCCTTATTCTGTGTGCAGATGAACTTGGCTGGTGCTTTAATTTGTTTCTATCTCTCCCCTGGGGGCAGACGGAAAGAGAGAAAGAGCCAGTGTGTGTGTGTGTGTGTATGTGTGAGAGAGAGAGAGGGAAAGAGAGAGAGGGGAGCCGGAGAAAGAGAATTAAATCTACAGGGGGAAAAGTTGCCCTCGGTTTAACAGGATGTCGCAGAAGTACTAATAAAGATGGTAATTGTAAAAGCTGATGTGACACAGAGATTTGGCAGGGAAGTATATGAGAAGACAGCACTTGTGTTGAATAAAACTCCCACCGGCAGATCCTGGTACAAATATGGATTATTCAGCACGGCAAGTCCCAGTTTATTTATTTTTGTTTTAAAAAAAGTGGGAAAGACTGGCAATACATGTGGCATGCGTATGGTAAGCATGTGACAAACGTGTGTCAAGCATGCACCAAGCATGTGCTAAGCATGTGCCAAGCGAGTGCTAAGTATGCGGCAAGTGTGCAGTCAGTTTCGTCCCAACGATCCCGAGATTATCCGTGGCGGGGGAACAACAGTTGGCATCTGTACAACCAGCAGGCAAAAACAGGAGCTGGCTTCTTAGCTGCTGCCAGCTGTCTATTTTATGTGCCTTTTGTGCCATAGCCACATCCCGCTGACTTTCTTTGCCATGACCAATTGCCCGTGACGGGGCAGGGAGGCCCCGGTTCCATTCAGTCTGTCAGCTTTGCCTGTTTGGTCGGGCTTATTGATATTTCTCAGCTGCCAGCTGTTTTAATATGGCTCCTGCCTTGGAGCGTTAACTGGAGAGGAAATCCCACTTTGCAATAACACGTGAAATGAAGAAATTTCATCCAGGTCCCAGTTAGTAAAACACAGAGGAAGTTGAATGATGCACTGTCACATGATTAATCAGCAAAGGGAATGAAGAAAATCATGTATAAACATTCGGCCATTCAAAATTTTAAAAGGTGAACAGACTAATATTTCTCTTGCTCTCTTTTATTCAGTCTTTTCTTTGTTATCTCTCACTGCTCTGTGTTTTGGTGGTAGGAATAACATACTCCTTGGAAAATAAGTGTAAATGGAGTAGAGGAGCAAAGGGGTTGAGGGTTACAATTCTCATGACCTCAGGATTTCCCAAATCACTTTCCAACCAATGAAGTACTTTTGAATTTTAGTCACTGTTGTAACCTAGGAAATGTGGCAGCAATGAGATAATGGCCAGATAATCTGTTTTAGGCATTGGTTGAAGGATAAATATTGGCCAGGACTCTGGGCAGAACTCCGCTGCTTTTCTTCAAAATAGTGCCGGGGGCTCTTTTAAGGCCACTTGGGTATAACGTCTCACCTGAAAGACAGCACCTCCGGCAGTGCAGCACTCCCTCAGTATGTGCATCAATCTTCTGGAAAACAAAGCTAGCATGTTGTCTGGGATTCCTCAGTATATTTTAAACCTGATTCTATTAGCTGTACGGCAACTCCAGAACTATCAAATGCACCATTTCAAAATGATTTTGCACAACCCTCCGGGGAGGGAGCTGGACAGGAGGAAGCTATTAATCTGTTCTGTGGGCAAATATTAGGAAAAGGCTAATTACAGAAAGCAGATTGGAGCCTGTGATTACAAATGGAACCTCAGCATTAATTGTTAATACATTTCTGAATGTATATAAAAGACTACAGCCGCTGTTTAAAAGGTTTCCTTCTGCTGACATGCACACAAGAGGTCAAAGACAAATCTTGAAGAAGATTTAGGAGTCCGTTCAATCAGATGGGATCCTGGACTTGCCATACAGTGTAAAAATGAAAGGATTCAATACAATAAGAGTCCCCAAGCTCCCTTTCCCAGAATCTGGCTTTTGGACAAAGTCTTTCCAGAAATGTGGAGATGCTTTCAGTGCTGTCGGAGGGCTGATAGCAGCACATCATAATTGATGTCAAATAAATACATTAGGCTTGTAATGTTTTAAACTGTCCCAATGACAAAAGCATGGCAATAATCAGTAAAGTGTTCCATCGAGTATCATTAAAGACGAAAGCAAGACAAAACTTGCATTTATATAGCACCTTTCATGACATCAGGACATCCCAAAGTGCTTTGCAGCCAATGAAGTACTTTATGAAGTGTAGTCTCTGTTGTAATGTAGAAAATACAGCAGCCAATTTGTGCACAGCAAGTTTCAGTGTACATCTACCCAGTACCCACGATACGAATACAGCCCATATAAAAACCCACAATATAAATACACGCAATCATTATATTGCTGAAAAATGTACACATGCACATATTTCAATAGATAATTTTACTACTAGGATGGCTTTTTGACAGTATGACTGCAAGTTTGATTTTATTTCTGGGCCAGAATTTGCTGGCAAAATAACAGAGAGTTTAATGGTGCTCACACAGAAGCACAGACTCACCCTTATTAATGTACAAATCATTCAGTAACTTGTGGTGTAGAAGAGATACCCTGTGAATTGTGGATCTTCACATGATTCTGGATGATTTGAGCCTCTCCACTATTAGTCTAGTGAAAACCGCAGCTTGTCCTCAACCTCCCCATCAGTTTCATGAAATTGCTGCATTTATGCATTAATTATGCAGTAAACTCATCAAGGAAAGTTAAATTGGTACCTACCAGCTGAAGTAACCTTTTGATGAGGGTACTTATGTTTCTGCAATGCCATACAACCTCTCTGGCCCAGAAAAGGAACAATTGAAACTATGGAGTCTCATTCCTGCAGGTAGCAAATTGTCCTTAGAGATTTAAAAATGAAAATCTTAAATTTTATTTTTTTCTTACTTTTCTTTTGTTTCTTTATTCTTTCTCTCATTATCGAACCTTTTTTGCGCTCTCTTTATTTCACATTCTGGACCTGATTTGACTCTAACTTACCTTATTTCCTTTTCTGCCATTCCTCTGTTTCTTTCTCTATCTTTAAATCTCATGGGTTAAGGAGATCGACTGCCGAGACCTGTTGTTCACCAAGGTCCCAGATGACCCCTTATCAGATTGCATTTCCAGCAACTTGCAGGGTGAAACTTTTTCTGAGCTGAAGGGTGAGGGGAAAAGTCTATCAAATGGGGCATGGCACGAGATGTCCTGCTCCTGCAAGATTTGGGCCATTATATACACACAAGACCTTCTTTTGTAGGAGAAGGTAAAACTGGGAGAAAATCTCCCAAACCTGGGGAATGGGCAATCAGATGGTGCTTGTCAATAGCAATACTAGTTAAACAATCCCCGCATACAGAGGGTAATTTGATTAACTACCATCTACATACTAAACAGAGTGTGTACTTTATGCGCATACAGGCAGAAGCAAGTAGAGAATTTATACTTAAATCTGTCCACCTTGACCTAGCCAAACATATACATGAGGATCGGAACAGATCAGTTCTGATAAAAGATCTACACCTGAAATGTGAACTTATCTCTCCTCCTCACAGATGTCGACTGAGCTCCGGAGTATTTTCTGTTTGCATTTGAGACACACTTCCCTCTGTCTGTTCCCTTTCTTCAGACTGTTAAAACCCAAGCTTGGTGTCCCAGAGCTGCCACTGTTTGATTGGGCTCGTCCGCTCTTCTGCTCTTTCCAACAATGGTGGTGAACTGGAACTAGGAGGGGCCTCGGCCCTTCTGGCAGGCTTCTCAGTTGAAGAAATAATAGGATGGTGCGAGTGGGGAATCCAGTTTTAACTGACGTAGGTCACCCTGATACATGGTAGCAGATATCTACTAAAACAGCAAAGGCCCTAGATAAAAGAAAACAGGTGGCAGACACTTGGATGGTAGAGAGATGATGAACTCCACTCATATAGTCGCACAGAAATCAGGACAATTAAATGGTTGAGATCTGCCTATATACAATTCCCCAGTACAATCCATTATTATTTAAGTTAATTTGATCACAGTACTGCAGCAGCAGCTCCTAAGAGGTTAACACATCTCTCAAGGTACTTTTTAATAAGAAAAACGAAATGACAGTGACTGCAGAGCTAACAGTACGAAAGAGTTTCGCACAGTGGGCTCCACTGAGCCTTTACATTTAAGGTCACTGTCTACTAGGGTTGCCAACCAAGGTTGGACATATTCCTGGAGATTTCATCACATGACCTTCCACCTCCAGCCGCTTTGCCCACACTCTTCTGTCATTGGTCGTCTGAAACATTCATCCTCGCAGTGCCGCATCTTCTCGTGGCCAATTGGACAGTGACCAAACTCTTTATTGAATGATTCATAACTTTCAGACAGATTTCTTGCCCCCATGTCCAATATTTTTGTAACTAGTAAACAGAGATGCTTAAAGAAAATAGAAAAAAACTATTTTTTTCAATTTATCAATGATATTTCTCCCAAGTGTTACTGTGTTCTGGAGGTTAGTCTTTAACTACTGGAGACTCCAGGGCAATCCTGGATGGTTGGCAACTCTCTTGGCTGGGATTCATCTTACAGTTAGGGAACTGGGAGGTTTTTCTAAGGACAGGAATACTGTAAATGATACAAAGATGATTCACTGTAAACCACTTTGTAGGTGAATCACTTAGAGTGAACTTGCTTCCAACTCCGATGAAAGGTCACAGACCTGAAATGTTAACTCTGTTTCTCTCTCCACAGATGCTGCCTGACCTGTTGAGTATTTCCAGCACTTTCAGTTTATGTTGCCTCCAACTCTGGTTTTATAAACGAAAGAGTTTGCACTTCTATCGCACCTTTCACAAACACAGGACATTCCAAAGTGCTTTACAGTCAATTAAATACTTTTTGCAATGTAGTCACTGTTGTAATGTAGGACGTACAGCAGCCAATTTGCGCACAGCAAGGTCCAACAAACAGCAATGTGATAACGACCAGAGAATCTATTTTTTAATAATGTTGGTTGAGGGTTAAATATTGGCCAATGGTTGTTATCCAGTGCTTTTCTTTGAAATAGTGCCGTGGGATCTTTTATGTTCACCTGAGAGGGCAGACAGGGCCTTGGTTTAATGCCTCATCTGAAAGACAGAATAGCCATGTAAATGGCAGATTCTTTCAGTGATTGCCTCGGTGTAAGGCAGCAAACAGGTGTGGTGAGTTAGTGGTGAGTTAGAGTGGTCACCATCAAACCGATCTCATCGATGTTAGAAACTGAAAATCAGAGCAAAATGAAACATAATTCAAAACATAGCCTTTATCATGGGGAGCGCCCTTTAAAAGGGCAATGTCTCCATGAAAAAGGCACAGTAAACATTTTGGGGCAGAGTTTCCGCTTTGGGCACAGTTGACGATTCTGGCCCAAATTGCGCCCATTTTGAAAAGTGTGTCTTTCCCGCGCTTCTGCTCAAAATCATTTGCATTTCATTGAACACAAAATCTGCCAACAACCAGTGCAATCGGGCAGCATTTTAAATTGTATTTAAGTTATTTCTAGATATATTTAAGAGCGGTAACTTGGTAAAGTTTGATCAATACAATTGAAAATGGTTTTATCACAAAAAATAAGCATTTTAAATCACAATGTCAAATCCACCACCAGTAACCCAATTTTAAATTATTGAAAATGAGTGCTAAAAAATATACAAAGCTACTTTCTAGTTAGATTGGGGTACAGTTCCTTAGTAAATTCAAACAACATTTGAAACATACCATTACGCCCAAAGGAAGCAGCTTAATTTTTGGAGCCTCCTTGAAAGCCTGCACATGAATGCAATTAGCAAAAACTCCCAATGGTGATTAATTCACCCTGGGGGCGTGGCCAGTTTTGTGGGCAGGGCCTGCTTCTTACTTGATGTTTTTAAAGCTAAAGCAAAAGACCGGGGCAACTTTAGTTGCACTGAATGCAATTTTCCCTGAAAATTCTGTGATCTTTTGTTCCAGTTACACCAATATTGGGAGAATTGCACCAAAAAAACTAGTGCAGTCGAGTTGAAACTCCAGACCAAATTGATTTGGGGAGGGGAATTTTGTCACTGCGTCTAATGCAATGATTTATTATTTTCTGTCTCGTGTTTGCAAGCAAACATTTTTTTTTTACAATGCAAGTGTCCCTTTAATAACACAGAGGGATGATGCTAGATGTGACACTAGGCCAGAACAAGGCATAAAGTCATTGTTACCAGAATTTACTAGTTTTAAGCACAAACTTCCCCAGTATGGGATGATCAATTTCTGAATGGAATACATTCCAATGAGTCCACTTTATTGAAAATAAATTCTGAACCCTTCAAGTGAGATTCCAGCTTGTAATACATTCCTGAGTTCCCCTTTTATTCCATATGGAAACCATCTGAATCCCTTGATCAGATTCCAGCCTGAAACTACCGGTATCCATTATTCTGCATGTAAACCACCCAAACCCTTCAATTAGAATCCAGCCTGTAGCTCACTCCTGGGACATCCTTTATTGTTCTCTCGCGTTGATTTTCCAAATGTGCAGCACTAGCATAGAGCTTCACCTGTCAGGAGCACATACTGGGAGACCATGCAGAGTGAGCCTATGTGTCCTCTTTATGTGCTCCTACCAGCCAAGACTCGGCACTGGGAGCTCACATTTGGAAAATTAGCCCCTAAATATAAGCGATTGAAACCGCTGAACAACATACCAACCTGTAAATCATTCCCAGGCATTCACTACTTTTATATGTAAACCACCTGAATCCTTCAATTAGATTCCAGCCTGTAACTCACTCCTGGGTATCTATTATGCTATATACAAACCCCCTGAACCCATTTGTAAGACTCACTCCCAAGCAAATGATATTTTATATATAAATCACCTGAACATACAGCTATTAGACTCCAGTTTTTAACTGATTCCTGTGTATCCATTATTCTACATATAAACCACCCAAACCCTGGATTGGATTCCAGCCTGTAAATTCTCAATTTGTCCATTATTGAATATTTAACCCAAGATTTAACTTTCTTTAAAAAGAATTGTTAATTCAGGGGTTGGTGCCCGCTGGCTTTGACTTGTGGTTGCTCCTGATGATTTATTTGACGGCTGTCTCAGTGCAGACACAGGTCTGGCTGTAATGTGATGCCAGGTTCCCACATGAGGCTCATCCGAGTGCTGGGCTCTCCTGCTTTCTTTTCTTTCCCTTTAGCTTTGAGATTGTTTGTTGGTGTCGTTCACCAGAAGGTGAGAAGGCCGCTAGCCTCCGATTCTCATGAACCTGGCTGACCTGTCCTGTTTCGAATTGTGATGGTAGGTTTGGGTGTGGAGGGGTGGGGGTAAGTGATTCCCAGACTGTCTTCGGCTGCTCGGACTGACAGATGATGTGGAGAAGCCATTCAGGAAGCCAGACACAAGTGTCGTCCAGATGCTCAGCTTTGCTTTCTGCCCACCCTGGTGCCACAGCTTGTGATCCCATGCTGATAAAAGCTACGAGATGTGCATTTTTTTTGTATTTACTGTGAGCACTGTTTACCTAATTGAGGTTGTTAGGACCAGGTGAGAAAAGTGTCTAGGGGTTCCTCTCAGCTTTCACCTGGTCTTACTGTAACAGGGTTTTATTTTTAAACACACTGTGTTTTGAGCTCCCCCTTGGTGAATCCTTGTTCACCACTTTCCAATTATAAGGTAAAGAAATGAGCACAAACAGGCTTTCTTAGGTTTAAAGAAGAAAGATCGAAATTTATTAAAACTTAAACTTGAAACTCTAATTTGGTTAATGCCTACGGATACACACCGTGCCCCACACTAGCATGCATACGCGATACGCACATGCACGTAGGGACAGAAAAGAACAGAAGAAAAAATAAATTGGAAAGATTTGAGGCAATATTTAAAGAGTTGTTACGGTTCTTAGAGCTCACTGTAGAGTCCTTGCTTGTAGGTAATTCTTGCTTTTTGTTGGGGCCCAGTATTCTTCTTAAACCTTGTTCACTGTAGGAGACTTTTCTCTCTTGGGATTCATGTGTCTTCAATGGATTCTGAAGCTGGTGAGAAAGAGATGGGAGCAGACAGGAGGAGAGGAGGTCTGCTTCAGTCCAGGAGCCAAGAGCTTTCTGCCCAAACTGTTTGTACAAATTCAAAAAAACTCAGGTTGCCCAGCAGGTTAGTCATGTAACTAGCTGGTTTGACCATGTCCCTTAGCGTATTCGGCTATCTTGGCAGTCAACCTGGAATGTGTGCTCCCCCACCTTCAAAGTCTGGTGATCAAAAGTCCATTGTGGGTTGAATGTCAGGGAATGGCTATTTTGTCCTTCCAAACACTGTCTGCCAACATGCAAATGGCCCTTCCAGCCATGGCCAATCTGTTCAACAAGTGCTCCCCTCACTCCACAAACAGTTTAAAATCAATGTTCGTGACAAAATTAATGTGCCTCATTCTTGGCAGGTGGGGGCCTAGCATGACAGAGGTGCTGATCACTATCCAGGGACCCTTATTGGTAACTGGGTACATCTTGATTCCACTTGAGCAAGATTGGGCTTGGCTGTGATGCCCTCTGCAGTGGAATGGCCAGCCTACATCTGTCTTGGTTCATGCAGTTGGGAATGGACACACAGCCAGGTACTGGAAAGGGATGATCACCTGCCGTTGTTCCAATTTTTTTTCTCAGCTGTGGCTCAGTGTGTAGCACTCTCACCTCTGAGGCAGAAGGTTGTGGGTTCATATCCCCCTCCAGAGACTCGTGCACAAGATCTAGCTGACACTCCCAATACAATACTGTGAGGGTGCTGCTCTGTTGGAGGTGCTGTCTTTCAAATGAGATGGTAAGCTGAGGCCCTTGCAGGCAGATGTAAAAGATCCCACAGCATTATTTTGAAGAACAGCAACATTGTTCTCCCCAGCGTTCTGGCGATTATTTATCCCTCACCCAACATCACTAAAGATGATTTGCTCATTTCTGTTTGTGGGGGCTCGCTATGCACAAATTGGCTACTGCATTTCCTACAGTACAATAGTCTTATGCTTCATTGGCTATAAAATGTTTTGGGGTGTCCTGGGGAAGTAAAAGGTGCAAGATCAATGCAAGTTTTTCCTATCAGCCAATCCAGCATAAGATGGGGATTGAATCCTGGAACCTTCTAGCCTGTTTAGCTCAGGATCGCTCCAAGATATCTACACTCCTCCAATTCTGGCCTCTTGAGTATCCCTGATTTTAATTGTTCCACTATTGATGGTGGTGCCATCAGCTGACTAGGCCCTAAGCTCTGCAATTTCCTCCCTAACTCTCTCTCATTCTTTAAGATGCTCCTTGAAACTTACCTTTTTGACCAAGTTTTAGGTCGCCTGTCCTAATATCTCTTCATGTAGCTCAGTGTCAAATTTTGTCTGTTAATCCCTCCTGTAAAGTGTCTTGCGGCGTTTTTACTACATTAAAGGCGCTAATAAAAGTAAGTTGTTGTTGGGTGACACTGGATAAATTTATCCACTCAGCCACCTGGGGTGCTATTGTCTGCTCAATGGACAAAGACAACAACATCTAGAGATGAACTCAGAATTAACCCTCTGGGCAACAGCACAGCAAGTAACAAGAGAGAGAGATAATGATTTGCCTTTCTACAGGATCTTGTCAAGCAGCCCCAGTATTGCACTGGGTGGCGACAATTTGCACTGCTAACAACCTTCAGCGACAGACGGTGAATAATTGGGCAGCTGATTTGCTATCGCCTGTTATTGCCAAGAATGATCCCTGTGCTGACGATTTTGGACATTGGTGATCAGGACCGCATGTGGTTGCTGGCTGCCCTGGTCCAATCAATGTGGGGTGTGGGCAAGCACTCCTCCCAACTTCACACTTGGGCTCAATATATTTTAAAATCTTGTGGTCTAACAGGTTATGCCTTTAAACTGGGCTGTGCGGAACACAAGGCCTTAGGATATGATTGTCAGTCTGAACTGATCTCAAACAAGGCAGCATTTTGGGTGTTGCAACTGACCTTAGTTTCCCTGAGGGTGGGGGATGGGAGGGGGGAAGGGGGAGAAATGAGCCAGGGTCCTTGGTGCTGATCACAATCCATGGATCCTCCTTAGAAACTGGGCACATCTGGTTGTCACCTGAACACAGGATTGGGTTCAGCTGTGATGCCCCATGCAGTGGAATGTCCAGTCAATATCTATCATGGCTCACGCTGTAAGAATGGCTACTTAGATAGTAAAGGATGCTGATTTCCCATGTAACTATTCCTCAGTAAGCAGTCAATCCCTTCAAAGGAATCTGTACCATGACTGTACACAGATTACTGGAGGGCTTTGAATACCAGACACAAAGAGGCCTGTTGTGTGTGTGATCTAATGTCCTTAGCGACCTTGGGGACTTCTTAAACTTTACTCCACAGTTTATACGAGAGCGGTGTGGGACGTTCCTCTCACTAATTCCCTAAAGTGACCTCTGCAACTGAATCACTCTGGATGGTTTGTGATGGTGCAAAACTGCAATTGCTCGACACTCGGAGCTGAATTTCCCCGCCCCATGGAGACGGGATGGAGGTTGGGGGGCCAGAATAGTAGTGGGGAACCGCATCGGGATGCATTCTCACCTCCCGGGTACTTTCCCGGGGGGATAGGACACTAGGTCAGCTGCCCACTCCACAGAATTGCGCAGCCAATCAGTCCAACTAGGCCCCACTTAGAAGCCATTTTGCACCAGTGGCAGTATTTTCCTGACATCAGAACAGCTCCCACTGCATGTGGAGGCCGCCAGCTCAACCGAGGCAGTCTCCCAGCAGCAGGCCAGGGGGCAATCAGAGCCCGAGACTCCATGCCGCAACTTTAATTTAATTTAATTCTTCTTTAATTTATAACTTCAACGCAGGCAGACAAGGTTGGGGGCAGGTCATGCTCACCTGCCTGCCTTGGCAGTGCCCACCTCTCCCAGTGGGACTGCTAGTGTGACATCCTAAGCAGAGGGCCCGCAGCATGGGCAGCCCGCCCGCCGTCCTTAATAGGATTGTGAGTGTGGAGGCATCCAATTAGGGGGGCTCCTCCGGGAATGTTGCACCAGTAGGTGCATTGATGACATGTGCGGGTTTGGGACCTCATCTGGTCCTGGCATCAGGGTCTCACTGTCTGCTGGAAAATCCAGCCCCAGAGCTCAGTGCAAATCACAGACTAAAGCCGCAATTCAATTTACAGCTCCACATATAGCATACTAAAGACAAATAAACTACACAGAGATAGACAGGGACGCTGACTCGTATCACATTACAAAATGGGAGTTAGATAAGAATAATTATCTCCTCATGGGATCGTTACCTGCCTCTCACAAAACCTGACAGCTGTATTGCATGCTGATCAGAGAAGGCACCAATCATCTGGGTCACTGGGGATGGAGCAGAGAAAGAGAGAGAGAGGAAAAAACAGTACCAACAATAACTTGCAGTTATATAGTGCCTTCAAATGTAGTAAAACTTCCCAAGGTGCTTGACAGCAACATTAAATTGATGCCAAGCCACTGAAGGAGACATTAGAAATAGGTGACCAAAAAGAATGACTAAAGAGGTAGGTTTCAAGAAGGGTCTTAAAGGAGGCGAGAGAGAGTTAGAGAGATGGAGAAGTTTTTGTAAGTAATTCCACGACTTAGGGCCTAGGCAGCTGATGGCATAGCCATCAATGGTTGGGCTCAGGGAAAGTTGGAGGAGCCACAGCAGAATCCCAGAGGGGTGTTGGGTTGGAGGAGGTCCACCACAACCTGATGGGAATTTTGGGATTGAAGCATCTATTCACTGAGCGCTTGGTTGAGTGGCAGCTTTATCTCCTAGACCCCACTGAAAAGCGTATCACAATGGGACCGCATCCAATTGCTAGATGGTAGTTGACACTAAATGCACACTTAGTTCACCAGCAGCACAGGCCTTCAAAGGCATTTGTAATTATGAAGCAGTTTGGGATGTTTCTGAAGGGTCTAGAACAAAGGGATGCAGATATATGTCTAATATAAAAGGTTTAGAGCCAGCAGGAGCAGAAACGTTTTAGTCACGCAAAGGGTTGTGAGGTGGTGGAGCAGTAGGTGGACGAGATGGAAACCTTGCTGTTCCTGATATATATTAATGACCGAGACCATGGTGTACAGGACACAATTTCAAAATTTACAGATGATACAAAACTTGGAAGTATTGTGAACAGTGAGGAGGCTAGTGTAGAACTTCAAAAGGACATAGATAGGTTGGTGGAATGGGTGGACAAGTGGCAGATGAAATTTAATGCAGAGAAGTGTGAAGTGATTCATTTTGGTAGGAAGAATGTGGAGAGACAATAGAAAATAAAGGGGTGCAATTCTAAAGAGGGTGCAGGACCAGAGGGACCTGGGTGTATGGGCTGGATGTTATAAGCTTGCTGCCTATCTTGGCGGTGAGCTTCAAAAATGGCGGCCCGCCCGTGTGGGCCGCGCGCCAACGATCCGCTGCAATCTCAAGCGCAGTGGCTCATTTAAATAGCCAGGGTGGGCCGCCCCCTCCCAATCCTGTGAAGGGGGCAGGCTGTCCGTCCCCAGCAATGGCGTCAGCTGCCTGTGCGCAGACGCCATTTTTAAAGAGGTGTCAGCCCTACAAGCTTATTTAAATATTTAAAGACAAATTGAATAAAATTAAATAAATACATTTCTTTTACCCCTCTCCCAATAACAACTAATTTAATTATTTGCCCTCCCCCCAAAACACTTACCTTTACCATCTGACCTTCCCCCCCCCCCAAAACTGCACAAAGTTTAAACAGCAACCCTTCCCACCATCCCTTACACCCATGACATTTATTAGACCCAGTTCCCCCTGCCCACCCTGCACTGATAAACTTACCTCCTCCCCAGTCCCCACCAGTGTTGCGCCTCGTTTCTCCAGACGGGGGTCCGACGGCCCAGGAGTGCCGGTCACCAGGCCGAAGATTGCGGCGGGCATTCAAGATGAAACGTACGTAAATTTAAATTGATTAATTTCATTGATTTGAATATTGAAATTGTGGTCCCATCACCCAGTGGCGGTTAGGCTGCCACGGTGCCTTGCCGCTGCCGGGAGGATTGGGCCGGGTCCTGCCGGCATCAAGGTCCATGGCGGCATCATCCAGTGACATCTTCAGGCCCCCCTCCTGCCACGGATCACGACATTGAGGACTCCTTAAAATCCAGCCCTTCATGTGCACAAATCGTTGAATGTGCCAGGACAGGTTGAGAGAGCAGTTAATAGAGCATACAGCAACCCAGGCCTCATTAATAGGAGCACAGGGCACAAAAGCAAGGAAGTTATGTTAAACTTGAGTGGAACACTGCTTTGTCTTCAGCTGGAGTACTGTGTCCAGTTCTGGGTGCCGCTCTTCAGGAAAGGTGTGAAGGTTTTGGAGAGACTGCAGAAAAGATTCAAGAGAATGATTCCAGGGATGAGGAACTTCAGTTATGTGGGTAGATTGAAGAAGTTGGGGCTGTTTTCTTTGGTGAAGATAAGGTTGAGAGGTGATTTGTAGAGATATTCAAAATCATGAAAGGTCTAGACTGGGTAGATAGAGAAAAATTGCTCCCTTTGGTGGAGGGATCGAGAACAAAAGGACACAAATTTAAGGCAATTAGTAAAAGAAGAAATAGCGATATGAAGAAAAATGTTTACACGCAGCGAGTGCTGGGATCTGGAATGAACTGCCTGAGAGTGTGGTGGAGGCAGATTCAATCGAGGCATTCAAGAGGCAATTGGATTGTTACTTGAAAAGGAAGAATGTGCAGGACTATGGGGAGAAGGTCGGGGTGTGGCACCAGGTAAACTGCTCTTTTGAAGGGCAAGCACAGACATGACTGGCCGAATGGCCTCCTTCTGTTGTGTGTCAATTCTGTGATTCTGTGATTTAAGTACAGGTCAGTGAGGTGGTTGAAGGAAATTGAGGAACAAAGTGATATGGGAACTGAATGAGCAAATGGGATTATAATTTCTGTTTGTGTAGAGGATAATCACCAACATGGATTAGTTGAGCTGAATGGCCTGTTTCATGTTGTCGTTTCTATGTAAGATAAAAAGGAAGGAAAAAAGAAAGACCACACAACGTTCCAAAGCTTTTTACAGTCAATGAAGTACTTTTGAATTGTAGTCACTGTTGTAATGTAGGAAGCGTGGCAGCCAATTTGCACACAGCAAGATCCCACAAACAGCAATGTGACAATGACCAGATAATCTGATCTTGAGATGTTGATTGAGGGGTAAATATTGGCCAGTGCACTGGGGATAATATAGTATAAGGGTCTGCAAGGGTTAATGTTTGAGACAGTGAGAGTAACCCCTCTCACTGTAGTGATGATGATGTAATAGTCACATGGGCATTAGGCTTGGAAGAAGCTAGAACAGGGTGGTCCAACCTACAGCCCGCCAAACATTTCCATCCAGCCCGTGGGTGTAATCTGTTCCTGGGGCCATTCCTCATCTTCTCTGTGACTGGGGATGATAAATTTCCCTTTGTCAGAACTAGCTTTTAAACTATTGCACTGTCAGTTTCACAGGTGACAGCTGCTGACTCTCACACAGTTGTAGAGAGTCTTTTAAAGTTCTTTTAAAAGTCAGTTCTTTTAAAGAAGATCGTTGTCAGTTTCAGAGCTGACAGCCGCTGAAATCGGGAACAGCTGTTTCCCAACAGACTCTGGGTTTTCCGGCGGGTTCTGAGATTTAAAAAAAAAAACCCACTTACATCTAATTGAAAAAGTTTACAAAATGAAACAGCTAGAATCCAATAGTCACTTTCAAACAGACTTTCCAAAACTATTTTCGGGCCTAGGAAGACTGAAGACCGAGTATAGCATAATGTTAAGAGAAGATGCCAGACCGGTTTGTATCTTTACACCAAGAAAGATACCATACCCATTGATGAACAAAGTTCAACATCAGCTGGAAGAGATGACCAGGATCGGAGTCATTTCTCCAGTCACAAAACCAACAGAGTGGTGTTTGGCTGTGGTTTCAGTTCCAAAACCAAATGGTACTCTTCATATCTGTATGGACTTAACGCAGCTCAACAAAGCCATGGCGAGAGAAATCCATCCTATGTTTTCAGTGGATGAAAGACTGGCAAAGTTCTCCAAAAGCGTAATGTTCACTAAACTGGATGTGAATAGTGATTTTTGGCAGGTTCCGTTGGACAAAAAGTCAAGATTACTCACAACATTTATCACATCATTTGGAAGATTTTGCTTCAATCATTTACCATTTGGTATAACATCGGCACCTGAAATCTTCCAAAGGACCATGTCCAACATTCTGCAAAGCCTCAAAGGGGTGACATGTTGCATGGATGACATCCTGGTCCATGGGAATCCGTTGAAGAACATGACCAGAGAGTAAAAGTGGTTTTAAGTCATTTTCAAGAACAAGGGCTGACACTTAATGGTAAGTGTGAATTCTCAAAAATGTCTTTGTTTCTCGGAACATATTGTAAGTAGGAAGGGCATAATGGCAGACCCGCAAAAGACAAGAGCCATTTGTGAATTCCCAATCCCAACAAAACCTCCAGATTCCTTGGAATGGTGAATCAATTGGCAAAATTTTTACCTAATTTGGCGCAAGTAACAGAACCATTAAGACAACTCTTGAAAATAGACCAGGCGTGGAGTTGGAACACACATCAAGAGCAGGCATTTCGAAGAATTAAGGAGATGCTAATCTCGCCAGAGATATTCGCACATTACAACCCTTCATTACCAACTATAATTGCAGCAGATGCCTCATCTACAGAGTTAGAGGCAGTCCTCTTTCAACAACAGCCAAATGGATGTCGAAGACCGATCTATTATGCATCAAGAGCTTTGTCTGAGACAGAGACAAGGTATGCTGTCATAGAAAAAGAAGTACTTGCAGTCACATGGGCTTGCGAGAAGTTTTCTGATTACATTATTGTCCTGAAAGTGGTTATTGAGACAGACCACAAACCCTTGGTTTCCTTACTGGATGAGAAGGAAATTGCAAAGATGCCTCTGAGAATTCCGATTGAGGTTGATGAGATATACCAACGAGGCAGTATATGTTCAGAGAAATATGCAAACTTCCGCTCATGCATTGCCAAGAGCAAGTGTTGACAAGGATGCTAACTTTGTTGAAGAGATTGAGTCGTATTCACAGTACACAGCGTCACAATGGCTGGCAAGTACCAAGAAATTCGTCACACTCAAAAGCAGATGAGGAATGCGTTTGGATACACCAGTATTGTACACTACATTGGCCACAGGAATGTCCTAGTGGTAAGGTAATGAAAATTTTCTTCAAATTCAGGAGACACTTCACAATCGTGAACGATTTGCTGCAGCATAACGACAGATTAGTCATTCCGATTTCTCTTCGATCAGATATCTTGGCAAGAATCCATCAAGGCCACATGGGAATCACAAAATGCAGAGCACGAGCTCAATCATCTGTTTGGTGGCCAGGAATATTCAGACATAGAAAACATGATCTTGAATTGCCGGGTATGTGCAGTACACAGACCAGACCAGAGGGAACCACTGATAACGACACAATTTTCAACCAGACCATGGGAGCATCTAGGAATGGATTTATTTCTGTACAATGGAAAATCTTACATCATAGTCATCGATTATTTTTCAAGATGAATTGAAGTGAAAAGATTGTACTCAACAACAACAGAATCTGTTATTAGAACTTCACAGGAGGGGCTGGATTTTACCAGCCCCCTGATGTCAGGAGATATTGCGGGGATGGCCCAGAAAATACCTCCAGGAGAGGCCCGCCATGGGCCTCGATGCTGGGAAGGCCCTGCCCTATATTACTGGCAGCGGCAGCGAAGCCTCACGGCAGCCGCCCCGCTGCTCAGCGACAGGAACATAATTAAAATATGTTAATTTATTTAGATTAATGAATAAATGCGCCGGACATCCCGCTACGATATTCTGGCCGCTTGCTAGAACTCCCACGTCTTCGGATCTCCGTTTGGCGATCCGAGGCGGAACACTGGTTGGGAGGGGGGAGCAGGTAAGTCTATAGGGCAGGGGGGATAGTGGGGAGTGGAGAAAACCATTGCGATTGGTAGAGGGGATGGAAGGAAGGGGTTGTAAGTAAAAGGTTACAAACTTCGGGGGCAGGGAAGGTCGGCACCATGATGTAAGTTTTTTTGGGGGGAGGGGGCAATTAGTAAAGTATTTAGTCATGGGGGGGGTGGGACAGGGGATTGAAACTTTTCATAAATTTTTCATTTCTATTTCACAGGTCGTGTATCTTTAAACATTTAAATTAAAATGAAGGGCTGCAAGCCCTTTAAAAATGGCGCGGTGCCTGTGCAGTGGCGCCAGACGCCATTGCCGGGGATGGAGTGCCCGACCCCTCTACGTCATTGGGGGCGGGTGGTTCGCCCCGGACATGTAAATGAGCCACCGCATTAAATATTGCGGCGGCTCTGCAGTGCACAAGTCATGCGTGCGCTACGCTGTTTTTGAAGCTCGCCGCCGAGATTGGTAGCAAGCTGGAAAAATTCAGCCAGAGATCTTTGCAATGCATGGCATTCCTGATGAGTTTTTGTCAGACGATGGACCACAATTTGCCAATGAATACTTCACGCAATTTGCAAGGAAGTATGGATTTGAACATCTCACAAGTTCCCCACGTTACCCTCAATCGAATGGTGAAGTGGAGAGAGAAGTATGAACTATTAAATCGTTGTTGAAGAAGAATGAAGCTACTTGGATCACTGCAATCTCTTCTGGTGTAGAGATGACCTGTCCAAGAGGGACGGGTTGCATCTGAACTGGAAGGGGAGCAATATCCTTGCGGGGAGGTTTGCTGGTACTACTCGGGAGGGTTTAAACTAGTCTGGCAGGGGGTGGGACCCAAAGTAGTAGTCTCTCCGATGAGATAGTTGAGGCAAATGTAGAGGTTAAAGCAAGCAAGTCCAGTAGGCAGGCCGGGCAGGGGCAGGACAGGGAGCGTGGAAGGTCTGGTAGGCTAAACTGCATTTACTTTAACACAAGAAGCCTTACAGGTAAGGCAGATAAACTCAGAGCATGGATCGGTACATGGGATTGTGATATTGTAGCTATTACGGAAACATGGTTGAGGGATGGGCAGGACTGGCAGCTCAATGTTCCGGGGTACCTATGCTTTCGGCATGACAGAGGTGAAGGTAAGAGAGGAGGGGGAGTTGCACTATTGATTAGGGAGGACATCACGGCAGTACTTAGAGAGGATATCCCGGGCAGAACATCCAGCGAGGCCATATGGGTAGAGCTTAGAAATAAGAAAGTGGTGATCACTTTGATGGGATTATCCTATAGGTCCCCAATAGTCAGACGGAAGTGGAGCAGCATATATGTAGGGAAATTACAGATAGGTGTAGAAATTATAGGGTTGTAATAGTAGGTGATTTTAACTTCCCTAATATTGACTGGGACTGCCTTAGTGCTAAGGGATCAGATGGGGAAGAATTTGTTAAGTGTGTCCAGGATAGTTTTCTGAAGCTGTATGTGGTGGCCCTACCAGAGAAGGAGCTACACTCGACCTCCTCTTAGAAAATGAGGCTGGGCAGGTGGTTGATGTGTCAGTGGGGGAGCACTTTGGGACCAGTGACCATAACTCTATTAGCTTCAAGATAGTTATGAAAAAGGATAGGACTGGTCATCAAGTTGAAGTCCTAAATTGGGGGAGGGCTAATTTCGATGGCATTAGACAGGAACTCTCAAAAGTTGAATGGGAGAGGCTGTTTACAGGTAAAGGGACGTCTGGCAAGTGGGAAGCTTTTAAAAGTGAGATAGGAAGAGTTCAGGGCCGGCATGTTCCTGTTAGATTGAAGGGCAAGGCTGGCAAGTTTAAGGAACCTTGGTTGACGAGGGATATTGAGGGTCTGGTCAGGACAAAGAAGGAGGCATATGTCAGGTATAGGCAGCTGGGATCAAGCGAGTCCCTCGAGGAGTATAAGGGATGTAGGAGTATACTTAAGAAGGAAATTAGGAGGGTGAAAAGGGGCCATGAGATTTCCCTAGCAGATAAGATAAAGGAGAATCCTAAAAGATTCTATAAGTATATTAAGAGTAAAAGGGTAGCTAGGGAGAGAGTAGGTCCCCTTAAGGATCAGTGTGGTAATCTATGTGTGAAGCCACGGGAAATGGGCGAGGTCTTAAATGAATATTTCTCGTCTGTATTTACCGTGGAGAAGGTCATGGAAGCTAGTGAGATCAAGGGAGGGAACAGTGATATCCTGGAGCATATCAACATTACAAAGGAGGAGGTGTTGGAGGTTTTGAAGCGCATTAAGGTGGATAAATCCCGAGGGCCTGACCAGGTGTATCCTAGGATGCTGTGGGAAGCAAGGGAGGAGATTGCTGGGGCCCTGGCAGAGATTTTTGTATCATCGTTAGCCACGGGTGAGGTACTGGAAGACTGGGGGATAGCTAATGTTGTGCCTTTATTTAAGAAGGGCAGCAGGGATAAGCCAGGGAACTACAGGCCCGTGAGCCTTACATCAGTGGTGGGAAAGTTATTGGAAGGGATTCTGAGGGACAGGATTTATATGTATTTGGAAAGGCAAGGTCTGATTAGGGATAATCAGCATGGGAAATCATGTCTCACAAATTTGATTGACTTTTTCGAGGAGGTGACCAAGAGGATTGATGAGGGCAGGGCGATGGACGTTGTCTACATGGACTTTAGCAAGGCCTTTGACAAGTTCCCGCATGGTAGGCTGGTCCGGAAGGTTCGAACACATGGGATCCAGGGTGAGCTAGCTAATTGGATACAAAATTGGCTTGGTGATAGGAGGCAGAGGTGGTAGTGGAGGGTTGTTTTTCAGATTGGAGGCCGGTGACCAGTGGTGTGCCGCAGGGATCGGTGCTGGGCCCTCTGTTGATTGTTATATATATTAATGACTTGGATGAGAATGTAGGGGGCATGATTAGTAAGTTTGCAGATGACACCAAAATTGGTGGTATAGTGGACAGTGAAGAAGGTTGTCTAAGGTTACAACAGGATATAGATCAACTGGGAAAGTGAGCAAGGGATTGGCAAATGGAATTTAATGCAGACAAGTGCGAAGTGATACATTTTGGGAAGTTAAACTAGGGCAGGACATACAAAGTAAATGGCAGAGCCCTGGGAAGTGTTGTTGAGCAGAGAGACCTTGGGGTGCAAGTACATAGTTCCCTGAAAGTGGCAACACAGGTAGACAGGGTGGTGAAGAAGGCATATGGCATGCTTGCCTTCATCGGCCGAGGCCTTGAGTACAAGAGTTGGGACGTCATTTTACAGTTGGTTAGGCCGCATTTGGAATACTGTGTGCAGTTCTGGTCGCCACACTACAGGAAAGATGTGATTAAGCTAGAGAGGGTGCAGAAAAGGGGTAAGTTTGTCACACAAAGAATAGTGGGTATCTGGAATGACCTGCCAGCGGAGGTGGTGGAGGCAGGAACAGTAGCAACATTTAAGAGGCATCTGGACAGGTACTTGAATAAGCAAGACATAGAGGGATATGGAATTAATGCAGGCAGGTGGGATTAGTATAGATAGGCATTATGGTCGGCATGGACGTGGTGGGCCGAAGGGCCTGTTTCTATGCTGTACGACTCTATGACTCTATAATGAAGATCTTCCAAATGCACTATTGAATTATCGATTTACTCCATTGTTATGTGGACTTTCACCTTCAGAGCTGTTGATGGGGAGGAAGATAAAAACTCAACTTCCTATTTTAGCTAGAAAACTGTTTCCAGGACTGGACTATGTTTCTATGGGAATAGGCTAATGAGTTGGATGACCAGCCATGATCATAATGAATGGCGGAGCAGGCTCAAAGGGCTGAATGGTCTACTCCTGCTCCTATTTTCTAAGACTGTAACAAAGTTCAAGGCAGAGACAAGTCTTACAGGAACCAACAAGCTTGCAATTACAATAAGAAATTTTGTACTAGAAACACACCAATGTTAAAGGATGGAGAGAACGTATGGATACGAGATCTAGGACATGAAGGTAGAGTCATCCAGAGAGATGAAGTTCATATGAGATCTTATGTAGTACACACTCCCGAGGGTTATAAATGCCAAAATAGGAGAAACCTTATCCCTATTCCTCAAACACAACAACCAGTCATATATCTGGAGGAACCAGATGATGATCAAGAAAGTTAGAGACAACAGGATATTATAAACATTGATAAAGGCTATCCAAGTCATCAAACAAGACTTTCAAGAAAGACTACTGATCTTCCAAGTCCGATAAGAACATAATCAGGGAAAGTCGTGAAGCCACCTGCGAGACTGAATTTGTGATGTCAGAGACTTGTGGGAGATGGGCCAGCATGTAAAGTCAAAAGTAATGGATGTATATATATATATATATATATATATATATATAATATATATACATATGTGCACACCCTTATATGTACATAAAAGATATATATGGACAAAGACTTGGGGGAAGATGGAGTAAAAGGGTCTGAAAGGGTTCATGTTTGAGACAGTGAGAATAACTCTTCTCACTGTACATAAGAACATACAAACATAAGAAATAGGAGCAGGAGTAGGCCATTCAGCCCCTCAAGCCTGCTCCACCATTCAATAAGATCATGGCTGATCTGTCCCAGGCCTCAACTCCTCTTTCAGGCCTGCTCCGCATAACCCTCGACTCTCTGAGATTTCAAAACCCTGTCTACCTCCTCCTTAAATACATTTAGTGGTGCAGCCTCCACAACTCTTTGAGGTGGAGAATTCCGTAGATTCACCACCCTCTGAGAGAAGAAATTCCTTCGCATCTCAGTTTTAAATGTGTGCCTCCTTATTCTGTAATTATGTTCCCTAGTTCAAGATTCCCCCACTAGTGGAAACATCTTCTCAACATCTACCCTGTCAAGCCCCCTTAAAATCTTATATGTTTCTATAAGATCACCTCTCATTCTTCTAAACTCTAATGAATAAAGGCCTAGCCTGTTTAGCCGTTCTTGATAAGACAACCCCTTCATCTCAGGAATCAGCCTAGTGAACATTTTCTGAACTGCCTCCAATGTAGTGATGATGATGTAATAGTCACATGGTTATTAGGCGTGGCAGAAGCTAGAAACAAACTAGGTGCTAGCTAGACATGCTTAATGAGAGTGTAAATAGTTATGTATATAGAATAAACAAGTTACTATTTTGCCATGCAAAGACTCTGAGACATGTGTAAATAACGCTCAATCTACGCTAAAAACAAAATACAACAGATAAACCATCCTGCTCGTCTTCAAAGTAGTGCCATGGGATCTTTTACATTCACCTGAGGAAGCAGACAGGGCCTCAGTTTAACATCTCATCCGAAAGACAGTACCTCTGACAGTGCAGCATGCCCTCAGTACTGCACTGGCATGTCAGCCTTGATTTTTGTCCTCCAGTCTCTGGGTGGGACGCCAGGCCTCAACCTTCTGACTCAGAAGGAAAGAGTGTGACCCATTGAGTCACAGCTGACAACCCAGAATGTAAAAAACTATAAATATCAGAGTTTTTAAAGAAAAATACAACACTCTAGGATGTGAATGAGTGTCCCACCTGCTGTGGCATACAGTAAGCCAAGTAAAATGCCTCTTAACAGAAGGCTCAGACAAACTAGGTGAAATTAGTACAGAAGCTAAGTACCACCATCATTACATAGCACTGCTTTAAGTGTTGAACATTAATGCTCCCTTTGAGTGTGAATCAGTGAATTTAGCCTTTATTTGACCTAGGCGTTTAAAGATTATACCCATCGTTAATTGTCTAAACACTTAACGAACAGGGTAGAGTGGCCAAAGGTCATAGGTATGAGCTAACAAAAAAATACATATTTATATCCAGAAAGAACTTCTTCAGGCAGAGTGGTAAATGTGTGGAATAATCTGAATAGGCAGGATACACACAAATCAAAAAGAAGATGGTTTAGATCAGCCAGTGCATCCTAGAGGGGCATAGAAACACAGGGATAGAAATTCCAACCACACCAATCTGAACTGCACTGATAGGAATCTCCATCCTTACAAACATTCAAAGCTGCATGCTGGACTGAAATTTTTAGAATACCAGTGGGCCTGATATTCTAATTTTAAATGAATTGACAGCACACTGTTGTTCACAACACAACAAAAACATACATTTATATAGTGCCTTTAATGCAGTAAAACGTCCCAAGGCACTATCCGGGAGTTTTATCAAACAAATGTTGATACTGAGCGACATAAGGGGATATCAGGACAAGTGGCCAAAAGCTTGGTCAAAGAGATCGGTTGTCTTAAGGAGCATTTTAAGGGAGAGAAGAGCGGTAGAGAGGCGAAGGGGTTTAGGGAAGGAATCCAGAGCTTTGGGCCTAGGCAGCTGAACGCATATTCTAAATCAGGCTTCTCTTGGGAGAAATTATGCTTATCAAGGCTTAACTTGCTTCAATACAGTCCCATGATGGCCAACTAACCCGTTCAAGGTCAACCCTAGACAATCAAGCCAGGGATCAGACACACCCAGGGACCTAACCTGCTTTGAATGAGGCCTCTTGTATATGCCATAAAATGCTTACTAATAAACAGGTATAAACAAATAACACAAACTCACTACCATTCTTTAATATCCCCAAGCTGTTCGATTAAATCTATACCATACTTCTTAATAGATGGCCAACCAAAGTAATATCCAACAACCCCTGGAACAGAGCAATCCAAAACACAAGGCAAAGTTCGTATTTCTACTGGACTGGTTCTTGACTTGAGGGCCATGAGGCTCTCAGGTTCATTGGGAACAGAGCTTGTCATGGTCTAGTGACCAAGCTCACTGGATCAGAGAACAAACAAATTGCTAGACAAGAGTAGGCCAAAGTCTGTCTAGTTCACCTGCTTCATGGCAGTCACATGACTCTCTGGACCATTTCCCTCCTGAATGCCTTCCTCCTTTTCCTGATCAGACTCTGTCTCATTCTTGCCCCTCTCTGTTTGTTGCTGAAGAATGTCTTTCCTTTCCTGTATTCACTGTTGTAATGTAGGAAATGCAGCAGCCAATTTGTGCACAGCAAGCTCCCACAATCAGCAATGTGACAATGACAGATCATCTCTTTTAGTGATGTTGGTGGAGGGATAAATATTGGCCAAAATACCAGGGAGAACTCGACTGGTCTTTGAAATAGCAGCCATTCGATCATTTGCGACTACCTGAGAGAGCAGACAGGACCTTGGTTTAACGTCACATCCAGAAGATGGCACCTTTGACAGTGAAGCACTCCCTCAGTACTGCACTGGGTGGTGTCAGTTAAAATTATATGCTCAAGTCTCTGAAACCATGGCCTCCAGACCAAGAGGCAAGAGTGCTACCAACTGAGCCAAGGCTGCCACCTTAATGTAAAAGCAAAATACTGCAGATGCTGGAAATCTGAAATGAAAACAGAAAGTGCTGGAAATACTCAGCAGGTCTGGCAGCATCCGTGGAGAGAGAAACAGCTAACGTTTCAGGTCGAAGACCTTTCATCAGAACAGCCACTTTAATAAACCACTTGTATCAGGAGACACTTGACAGACACATGACCCTGTGCAATAGGCAGTACCTTCTCCATAAATTATCATTGCCTGATGTTTGATATCTAATTATTGATGAGACATCAGTTGACTGATAAGCAGGAAGAGTGTGTGTTAAATCATTCATTTACTGCTAATTGGTTCGGAAACAACACTGTGAAACTAAAGGCTGGATCATTAGGTGTATTTAAGTCCTACATCACTGTCAGCCTCCACCCTTTCTTTGTTTCCTCTTCTACACAACTGCACTTCGTGCCCCTAGCTTCTTTTCTTTCTTTTGGGCCTCCTTATCTCGAGAGACAATGGATACGCGCCTGGAGGTGGTCAGTGGTTTGTGAAGCAGCGCCTGGAGTGGCTATAAAGGCCAATTCTGGAGTGACAGGCTCTTCCACAGGTGCTGCAGAGAAATTTGTTTGTTGGGGCTGTTGCACAGTTGGCTCTCCCCTTGCGCCTCTGTCTTTTTTCCTGCCAACTACTAAGTCTCTTCGACTCGCCACAATTTAGCCCTGTCTTTATGGCTGCCCGCCAGCTCTGGCGAATGCTGGCAACTGACTCCCACGACTTGTGATCAATGTCACACGATTTCATGTCGCGTTTGCAGACGTCTTTATAACGGAGACATGGACGGCCGGTGGGTCTGATACCAGTGGCGAGCTCGCTGTACAATGTGTCTTTGGGGATCCTGCCATCTTCCATGCGGCTCACATGGCCAAGCCATCTCAAGCGCCGCTGACTCAGTAGTGTGTATAAGCTGGGGGTGTTGGCCGCTTCAAGGACTTCTGTGTTGGAGATATAGTCCTGCCACCTGATGCCAAGTATTCTCCGAAGGCAGCGAAGATGGAATGAATTGAGACGTCGCTCTTGGCTGGCATACGTTGTCCAGGCCTCGCTGCCGTAGAGCAAGGTACTGAGGACACAGGCCTGATACACTCGGACTTTTGTGTTCCGTGTCAGTGCGCCATTTTCCCACACTCTCTTGGCCAGTCTGGACATAGCAGTGGAAGCCTTACCCATGCGCTTGTTGATTTCTGCATCTAGAGACAGGTTACTGGTGATAGTTGAGCCTAGGTAGGTGAACTCTTGAACCCTAGCTATAATAGTTATAAGAGCCACATAGTGTGACATAGAGTGTGACCTAGAGTGTGACCTAGAGTTTAGCCCCTTGGTGGTTTATTTCTCAAATAAACAGACAGCAACAGGTTTTTTTGTAGGTTTTAAAAACAGAAAGTCAATTGTTTATTGATCAATATGCCTTATCCCGAAATTGTCACAACTGCATTCGTTCGCGCACACGCACACGAGAAGACACAGATAGAGAAGGGAAAGAGATGGTCTTTAGTTGGTGGGAGGGGAGGGTGGAGGTTACGCTAAACCTGTTGAATTCTCTTGAGAATCAAGTTCTAGATGGATGTAGGCCTGATTTTATTTTATTGTAGATTTCTCTCTTGATTGAAGGTTCTGTTGAAGATGGTGGGTTACTTCTAGCTCTCACTGTGGTATACTGTAGATGTCAGATACTGTAGCATGGCATGTGCTTCCTGGCTTGCTGAAATGTCAACTGTTACAAGTAGCTTCACCTTCTGGGCCAATCTCTGTCTCTCTCTGGCTGTCTTTTTTAATGGTAAAACTATGTCACCTCTCATCTCCTGGTAGTAGACATTCTCATCTCTTCCCCATGGGAATTGCACAATGGCCCAGGATGTGGTTACTTCATACCTCCTTTTTTTCAGAATACGACAGTCAATTCTAGAATGTTTTAGGATAGGTGCATGATGGTTCCTTTAGCACCATTTGACTTTGAAGATTTGTCCTTTGCCTTTGTCAGATAGTTTGACTACACTAAAGGCCAAACCCCTTTCTTCAGTGACCATTTTAGACCATTGTTCACTTTTAAAAAATAAAGAGCTGGATTTTGTTCCCAGCCCGATGCCGGATTCCATGGCAGAGTGGGGGGGGGGGGGGGGGGGGGCGGAAAATCGGAGCAGCAGCAGCCGTCACAGAACCTGACGTCAGGATTGGCAAGCCCAGTCTTCCCGGTGGCGGTGAAGCTCTGTGGCAGCCCCTCCACCTCTCTGCGACGGGTCCCAACTTAGTATATTTAAATAACACATTTGCATGAATTAAAATATAAAGCACAGTGATATTACATTCAGTTTCCGATCATCAGCACAACGAGCAGCACTCATATGCCTTCACCACCGAGGTGGGGAAGGGGTGAACTCTGCACTCTGATGGGGGGGGATGGTGAAGGGGTGAACTCTACATTACTGTGTATTGTTTTCTGGGCTGGCAGTCTTTTAAAAATGCGCCAACACTTGCTCCTTCAACAGGTGACGCTGAGAATGGTGTCGCCAAGCCCACCCCCGCCATGTGATTGGGGGGAGCAGCCACCGTGAATATGTAAAATGGCTGCCCGCCATGTAATCGTGTCGGCGTGGTGGCACGTGTCCCATGGGGGACAACCACCACGTTCCACGCCCACTGCTGCTCCCGGTGGTGGGAATACAAAATCCAGCCCAAAGGTTCATTTTTTAAAGACAAAGTCAGTTTTTTATAACTCTTCAGAGTTAGTCCATGATTGTTGTATCATCGCACTTTTCAGTGTGTGTGACAAGAGGAAAATATTTTAAATATATTAAGATTAAAAATCTGGTGGATGTTTAAACCTGTATTACAGCAGTGACTGCACTTCAAATGTATTTTATAGCCTGTAAACGCTTTTGGATATCCTGAAGTCTTAAAAGGCGCTATATAAATGTAAGCGCTTCCTTTTATTCTGTAATGCTTTTGTTTGGTTAGAAGTCTTGTTGAACAACTTTTAGTTCAGGATACCCTCCAAGGTTGAAAACAAACATCAGGAGAGGAACTGATAAAGTGGTGGCAAGGTTTGGCTTATAAAAGCCTGTAGATTGTAGAGGAAGGGAAGGAAGACTGAGTGAGGGAAGGGAATCTGTGTAATGGAAAAGAATGAGTTAGAAATGCTGAATCACAATTACAGCCATGGCTCAGTGGGTAGCTCTCTCACCTCTGAGGTACAGGGTTATGGGATTAGGTCCTAAACAAGAAACTTGAGTACAAAATCTAGGCCGACCACTCCAGTGCAGTGCTGAGGGAGTGCTGCACTGTTGGTAGGTGCTGTCTTTCAGATGAGACATTAAACAGAGGCCCTGTCTGCTTTTCAAGATGGATATTGGAGAATCTATGACACTCTTTTGAAGATGAGCAGGGGAGTTATCTCCGCTGTCTTGCCAATATTATCCCTCAATTAACTTCGCAAAAACAGACAATCTGATCATTCTCACACTGCTGTTTGTGGGAGCTTGTTGTGCAAATAGTGGCTGCTGCATTTCCTATATTACAACAGTGACAACACTTCAAAAAGTATTTGTTGGCTGTAAAGCGCTTCAGGGCAACATGGAACTGTGAAAATCACTATATAAATGCAAGGCTTTTTTTCACAGTGAGGAATCAGAGAGGAAGGAATGTGTGGGATGCCATATTTTGGTGTGTAGAAGGAACAAGAGAGGGATGATCCCATTTTAATTTTGTTTAGAGCTTGGTATTGAGCGAGGTCTGAGCTCAATCCCACTGCCCACCTCCAACCCTGGGGTTTAATTAACGAGGAACCAAAGTCAAAAGAGCAGATGCTTCTAGTGTTTACCATATGATCCAGCATCCCTTAAAATACCCGTCTAAAAAAGAACTTGTATTTATATCGCGCCTTTCACAACCTCAGAATGTTTGAAAGGGTTTTACAGCCAATGTAATGTAGTCACTGTCGGAAAGTAGGAAATGTAATTTGTGTGCAGCAAATATGCAACAAGATTAATAACTGAGACTTTTTTATGCTTAAAACACGAATGAAATGGATTACATTTATATCAAGATTTCTGTAAATCACGGATAAAAATAGTCCATTTGAAAATCTTTTGTAGTGCAGCTTGTTGAATCATTCATTCAGCAACTTGATACAGAAACATCAGCAATCAGAAATAGACACTTTATATAAAATGTTCAGGAATCTAAAAGTGCTGTTGCCTCCAGGTAAAATGTGGCAGTAGAGTGACTATATTTAGTGTTGCTGGGGATTAAGTGGCAGATAATTGGTGAGCATTTTATGCTTGAATCAAGAATTTATATATTCCAGTAATGCTTGGATTACACAATGGGTGCCTTGATGCTAGCTTGTTTAAGCCGGTAGCACTCTTGTCTGCGTCACAGGAAGGCCTTGGCTTTGAGTCCTACTCCAGACCTTGAGTGCGTAATCCAGTCTGACACTCCACTGCAGCCCCGAGGGAGCACTGCACTGTCAGAGATGCTCAACTCAGAATCAGATGTGAAACTGATTTCCTCACCTTACCCCAGTTTAATAAATCATCCAAACTTCGGCCTGTTCAGGTGAATATTAAAGCAGCCAGCGGGTATTGGAAAGTAATGAGACCACTAAATCCAATATCATGTCAGCCAATGAGTTGGAGGCAGGGTGCAATTTATGGCAGGACTTACAGCAAATAGTATATTTTACAGCAAACAAAGTCTATTTACTCAGCAAACAGAGTCTATTTAAGTCTCCATAAACTACAGCAAACAGAACTCATGAACTACAGCAAACTCACCCAATAATAGCAAGGTTATTTCTCCACCAAAATGCAGTGAGTGGAACATAAAACCAAACCCCATCCCTTACAGCAGTGAGGTCTCCAGGTGTGATTGAACTTACCCAGTCATCTCATTTCTGGCCAGGTATAGTAGTGTCATTACATGCAGCCATTAAATAAAAGCTTATGGGAGGTAGGTTGTTGAACTGAAGTTGGGATGACGTTTATAACAGGGATTACATGTGCATTTGTCGGTGCATTGATATGAGATACAGCACACTGGAACAGACAGGAATTCACCATCTGTGAGTTCCCTACGGATGTGAGACATCATGTCAATGGAAGGAAGAAGGACAATGGGATCAACCTGAACCATTTATGCTGCTTTTTATTAACATATCAAGATACAAAGGGGCAAAGGTCCATTGTGTCTAAACATTGAAATGGTTAAAAAGATCAGTAAGAGAAGGCTGAAGTGAGTAGGTTGGGTTTCAAAAGCTTGTAGGTTGTAGCTGGAAGGGAAGACTGGTGGCAGGGGCGAGGAATTCCATAGTTTTAATGCCCTTGCGAAGAATGAGGTAGGGTAGCAAATGGCGCAATGAGTCTTGTTTTCAATATGATAAAAGAATGACTTGCATTTATATAGCGCCTTTCATGATCTAAGGATTTCCCAAAATGCCTTACTGCCAATAAAGTACTTTATGAAGTGTAGTCACTGTTGTAATGTAGGGAACCACGGCAGACAATTTGTACACAGCAAGCTCCCACAAACAGCCATGAAATAAATGGCCATGCGATGCTATTGGTGGAAGGATAAATATTGGACAGGCAAACAGGTTTGATGACGGTTTAGGGGAGGAAAGGTGTGTAAGGATGGTCTGTTTGGCGAAATGTTCAAAAGAACACCAACCATAGTAGCAAAACAGACAGAAAAGGATTGGGCTGGAAAGAGGGCAGAGCCTGGAGGGGAGAGCACAATTGCCATCAGCCAACAAGCTTGGCCCATGAGTAACACAATCAGCCTCCTCCATTGAATTATCCAGCTCTTGTGATACCGGGCTTTAAGGCCTATGATGCTACTGATATATAAATGACTTATTACACAGAATTGCTACTTAATAACCATTGCCATTTCATCAATAAATAGTCGATACATTTGAGGAAGCATTGCTTTATGGAAGTAATCCATTGAAGGTTGCATTACTCAGGAGAAGCCCCAATTATCCTGTGTTTTATTGGTAAAGCTCCTGTCGATTATTAGGCAGTGATATTGATAAACCAGCAGTCAATTATTTAAAAGTGTTATTGATGACTGACCAGTCAATTATTCTGCATTCATCATGCTCAAGTCACTTATTTAATAAAGTTAATGAATAAGCATCAATTTGATTATCAAACATTCGGAATTATTTAATTTTAAAGATCAGGAATGCTGGAATTCACTGTGTCCTGATGAATCCCAATGCTATTAAGACCTTAAAGATGGAACTGCAGAACATAGATTGGTTCTTCATTGAAAAGTTGAGGTTGGTGTAGATCTGGAGATCCCACAGAAGATGGAGAATTTGCAGTTTTACTCCTGTGGAAATATTTACAAAAGTGTTAATAAAATTTCCAATCATGGAATTGCATAAAGGATCAACAACAGCAACAACAACAACTTGCATTTATATAGCACCTTTAATTTCATAAAATGTCCCTAGGTGTCTCACAGGAGCAATTATCAAACAACATTTGACATTGATCCACATCAGGAGATAGGAGGACGATGAAAGAGGTAGGTTTTATGGGGCATCGTAAAGAAGGAAAGAGAGGTAGAGAGATAGCGAGGTTTAGGGAGGAAATTTCAGAGCCGGAGCCTAAGCAGCTGAAGGAGTGTCTGCTAGTGCTGGGGTGATAAAAATCAGGGATGCGTAGGAGGCCAGAATTGGAAGAGTGTGGAAATCTGTACATTTTATGTAATTCTATGAGAAAGGAACCACAACACTCCAGGGCACTGGAATAGCCTCAAAGGAATTTTCAGCACAAAATCAAGGCTGCACTTTCGGAAGTGCCATTGTTTTCAATGAGACATCAAACCGAGACCCCGCTTGCCCTCTCATAGGTGGGTGTAAAAGATCCCGTGGGCGCTATCCCGAAGAAGAACGGGGAGGTTCTCCCAGGTGTCTCGGTCAATATTCATTCCTCAACCAACATCACTAAAAAAAAATGCTGATTATTTGGTCATATCACATTGCTGTTTGTGGGAACTTAGCTGCTGTGTTTCCGACATTAGAACTGTGACAATGATTCAAAAAGTACATCATTGGCTGTAAAGTACTTTGGGACATCCTGAGGTCACGAACGGCACTATAGAAATGCAAGTCTTTCTTTCTACATCTGAAATTCACTGCCTTAAAGGATGGTGGAAGCAGATTCAATAATAACTTTCAAAAGGGAATTGGATCTCTACTTAAAACAGAATAATTTACAAGGCTAAGGGTGAAAAGTAGTGAGAGAGTGGGAATAATTGGAGCGCTCTTTCAAAGAGCCAGCACTGGCATGATAGGCTGAATGGCCTCCTTCTGTGCTGCATGATTTTCTGATTCTATATCTGATCTGGGTGAGCAGGTAGCTCTTTGTGCTGTGAGGTGAAGCTGTCAGTCTTTGCTTTCACCAGTCAGAGGCTGGTAGCAGTGGTCAGTAGGGTAATGACAGATTGTGTTATACTCTTCATACTTTCCACACAATTGCACTCCCCCTCCCTCACCGGTTCACCCCCCACCCTCCCCTGTTTTTTGTCTTTCTTAGATGGTCCAGCACTCAGGACCCAGTGCTGACAATCACACTTTGAGCTGAATGGAATAGTGATGGCTAATTGATTTTACAGCGATACTGAAGGACAGACAATGAAAGTATCATCAATTTAATCCACAATTTAATGGCTCCAATTTAGCCTCTGTAAATGCGCACTAAACTAATTTCTTCAGCTCCAACAATCTGAAAAGCTATCATATTTGTAATCTCCTCTGGTATATTCATCTGGAAAGGGAATTTAACAAATTCCAATGTGAGGGAGATGCTGTGTTAGCGTGGTGTAAATGTTTATAACAGTCCAATCTAGTTCTTTAAAAGGATATAAAAAGTTTTATTGTGAAATGCATCCAAGTGTGAAGAGGGATAATAAACTGTTCCCAGCAGGCTCTGGGAGAAAGGCCGTGACAGGCTTTGGTTTCAATAGGAGACTAAACGGTATTCAAACTTCATCTTGTAATTCACTCCATGTAAAGAGGGGGTGAGGTGAGGCTGGATGAATTGGTGTCCTTCCCAGTGCTTAGTGTGTGACTTGTTAAGACGGTTTACTGATGACCCCCAGACCTCTGTGATTCTGCAACACCCACACCCATTGCCCCCCACCCAGCCCCCACAACCTTGACTGCACTCCTCCAACCTACATTTGTAGATGGCAAGGAAATGTAAGGCCATGATTAGGCCATAGACTACAAGGAGGACTGGGACCAGGAACCAGGCCGTGAATTTCAGGGGCAAATATAGCAAGGACCAAGCTGAGGTCTGTGAGGTGAAGAAGAGCAAGCACCACGTCCTGGACCGTCAGGAGGAGCAGAGCAAGGACCAGGCCCTGGGCTGTCAGGGGAATGGGCTAAGAATCAGGTGTTAGTGTGGATGACTGTTGCTCAGATAGGAAGAGGTTTAGGAGTGATGTACCCAGGCAGTACTACTAGGACCATGTTTGTTCTTGTAGGCATCTCCAGCAAAACCATTGTTTATTGCCCATGCCTAATGTTCTGACAACAGTGCTTCCGTTGACCATTTGGAGAAAGTTAAAAGTCAACCATTGTAGTTTGGGACTGGAGTCACGTACAGGCCCAAACCAGGTAAGGATGGTAAGCTTTCTTCCCCAAAAGATATTAGTGAACAAGTTGGGTTTTTACGACAATCCAACATCTTCATGGTCACTTGCATTGACCCCAGCTCTTTTGTTTGCAGATTAAAAAAAATTAATTTAAATTTTCAAACCGCACTGGATTATTAACCCTAGCCTCTGGATTAGAAACCTAGTAATGTAACCTACCATACCCATCATTCACAGTTATATGTAGGTGATTTTTTTTGGGTACAGGGAGCAGAACCTGAAAATCTCATTGCATAATAACAGTGACTTATACTTCAAGAGTATTTCATTGGCTGTAAAGCACTGTGGAACATTCTAAGGGTACAATATAGATTTCTTTCTTTGTCGCTCTCCCTATCACTCGCTTAATTGCTGTTTGTGGGATCTTGCCGTGTACACTTGCCTACATAGCAACAGTAACTGCACTTCAAAGCAATTCCCTGTGGACAGAACACCTTGGGGCACCCTGAAGACGTGATAAGGGGTTTCATTAATGCTTGCTTTCTTTTCCTTTATGCGTCTCCTTCTCCCCTGGGACATAATTACCTCTGGTAGCGCACTGCTTAATTTGTACTTTAACAATTCCTTTGTGCGCTGGTCTAATGCAGTGCATAACCCAAACATGTTAACTACTGCATTAGCACAAAGGAATTTTACACAAAAGAATTAAGCAGTGCACTGCCAGAGGTAATTAAACTGTCCTGGTACAGAGTGCTCTCTCCTAAGCACTAAAACCTTCCCATTTACAAATTGTATTTCCCTTTGATTTCCATATTTCCAATGGCATCAGGTTAGCAGCTGCTATCGTGTTTGAAACATACAATTAAGCATGGAGTTGGACGATCAGACAGAGACTCACACTGGAGTGTGTCCAGCTCACAATGACGCAAATAGAAGAAGAATAAAATGTTTCTTTCTGACATGGACTTAAACACAATTATAAACTAGGACACTCGCACTTAACAGTAATAATGAAAACACAATGCTGCCAACTCCTGGATTCATCAATTCGTACGTCAAATGAAAGTCCATAATCAGGCACAGAGTAAAAGAAAAAGATTGCTCAGAAAAGATCAATTCTTTTCTTGGACCCAGAGAGGGAATTAAATGATGCCACTCCTTAAGGGATTCAGTTGGGGAAGAAAAGTCTCAATGACTAAATTTATTTTCAATGTCCCCTTGTGGGCATGTAATCCCGGTCTTTGAGATAATGAAAGGTACAGATGAGGTTGGAGTATCAATCTGGTTAATTTGGACAATGGGTTTGGGGTTTAGAGAACACAAGTACAAAATACACAAACTTTGAACAGGATTAGAGATTAGAACAATATGTACTCCTGGATCAATTGGAGACAATTAACACCTTAAAAGGTGGGAAGCTGGGTCTGATACATCTGAAAATGCAAATTAATGGAAACATTGAGGTAAACTTCATATGTGGCCTCCAAAGGTCCCTAATCCACTCAAGACAACAAAAGTTCTGATTCCACTTGATTTTAAAACAATAGACAACCATAACTTGGTATTATTTCAATTTACATCACAGCGAAACCCTGCTATTCAGCTCATCCAAAATTCTCATGTTTGTAGCCTAACTGGCACCAAGTCCCATTCACCCATCATCCCCTGTGCTCGCTGACCTACACTGGCTCCCAGTTCAGCAACGTCTTGATTTTAAAATTCTCATGCTTGTGTTCAAATCCTCCATGGTCTTCTTATCTCTGTAACATCCTCCAGCCCTACAACCTTCTGAGAACTCTGCATTCCTCCAATTCTGGCCTCTTGACCATCTCAGTTTTTCATTACGCCACAATTGGGTGTGTGCCTCACTGCCTAGGCCCTAAGCTCTGGAATTCCCTTCCTAAACCTCTCCCTCTCTATCGCTCTCTCATCCTTTGAGGTGCTCCTTAAAGCCTACCTCTTTAACCAAACCGTCCTAATATCTGCTTATGTGGCTCAGCATTAAATTTTGTCTGATAACACTTCTGTGAAGTGCCTTGGGATGTTTTATTACATTAGAGGCGCTATATAAATGAAAGTTGTTCAACCAGACTTGCTAATTTTGCACTGCGTCACTACCGTCACATTGTCATGAATTTTTATGGGCGGCTGCATACCTGTCTTGTGCCATAGTTTAACTAAAATGGCCCTTAGCCCTGTGTCCCTCTTTAAGCCACACAATTCCTTCTGGACCTCCAGCCAGGTCCTATGATTTAGCCAGGCTTGCCAACCCTCCAGGAATGTCCAGGACTCTCCAGGAACTAAAGATTAATCCCCTGGACACTGTTTCCTGGAGAAAAATTATACAGGCACTAGAAAAGGTTTGTTTGTTCATTCTCTTTGAACACTTTCATTTATCAGTTCTAAAAATATTTGAGATGGGAAAAGAAGCAGTTTGACTGAAAGTCAAGAATCATCCAATTGTGTAAGGTCTGTTTGCTTTATGATTGGCTGAAGGAAGTCGGGAAACTGTGAGGATTAACATGCTAGGCAACCAATGGGGGAAGTGTGGGGGTGATTTGAAGTGGGAGAACCATGTGACGATATGTCCAGGAATGCATCCAACCACAGTTGGCAGCTCTAGATTTGGCTGACATGTGACTCCAGTTATCAGAACCGGTTCTGTCATGATTGACTTCACCTTAGGATATTTAGAAAAGTGGCTGTGCCCTCCATCAAAAAAATCACAATTTGTGTCTCCTGGTTACTGAGTCTACCAGTAGCTACACAGCCCCATCAATACAAAGAACAAAGAACAGTACAGCACAGGAACAGGCCATTCGGCCCTCCAAGTCTGCGCCGATCTTGATGCCTGTCTAAACTAAAACCTTCTGCACTTCTGGGGCCCATATCCCTCTATTCCCATCCTATTCATGTATTTGTCAAGATGCCTCTTAAACGTCGCTATCGTACCTGCTTCCACCACCACCCCTGGCAGCAAGTTCCAGGCACTCACCACCCTCTGTGTAAAGAACTTGTCTCGCACATCCCCTCTAAACTTTGCCCCTTGCACCTTAAACCTATGTCCCCTAGTAACTGACTCTTCCACCCTGGGAAAAAGCTTCTGACTATCCACTCTGTCCATGCCACTCATAACTTTGTAAACCTCTATCATGTCGCCCCTCCACCTCCGTCATTCCAGTGAAAACAATCTCAGTTTATTCAACCTCTCCTCATAGCTAATGCCCTCCAGACCAGGCAACATCCTGGTAAACCTCTTCTGTACCCTCTCCAAAGCCTCCTCATCCTTCTGGTAGTGTGGCGACCAGAATTGCACGCAATATTCTAAGTGTGGCCTAACTAAAGTTCTGTACAGCTGCAGCATGACTTGCCAATTTTTATACTCTATGCCCCGACCGATGAAGGCAAGCGTGCCGTATGCCTTCTTGACTACCTTACCCACCTGCGTTGCCACTTTCAGTGACCTGTGGACCTGTATGCCCTGATCTCTCTGCCTGTCAATACTCCTCAGGGTTCTGCCATTTACTGTATACTTCCCACCTGTATTAGATCTTCCAAAATGCATTACCTCACATTTGTCCGGATTAAACTCCATCTGCCATTTCTCCGCCCAAGTCTCCAACCGATCTATATCCTGCCTTATCCTCTGACAATCCTCATCACTATCCGCAACTCCACCAACCTTTGTGTCGTCCGCAAACTTACTAATCAGACCAGCTACATTTTCCTCCAAATCATTTATATATACTACAAACAGCAAAGGTCCCAGCACTGATCCCTGCGGAACACCACTAGTCACATCCCTCCAGTCAGAAAAGCACCATTCCATCGCTACCGTCTGTCTTCTCTGACCGAGCCAGTTCTGTATCCATCTTGCCAGCTCACCTCTGATCCCGTGTGACTTCACCTTTTGTACCAGTCTGCCATGAGGGACTTTGTCAAAGGCTTTACTAAAGTCCATATAGACAACATCCACTGCCCTTCCTTCATCAATCATCTTCGTCGCTTCCTCAAAAAACTCAATCAAGTTAGTGAGACACGACCTCCCCTTCACAAAACCATGCTGTCTCTCGCTAATAAGTTCATTTGTTTCCAAATGGGTGTAAATCCTGTCCCGAAGAATCCTCTCTAATAATATCCCTACCACTGACATAAGGCAGTGAGGGCTGTCGGCGTTTATAGTGGACTCCACTGGATCGAGGAGGCGTGGGGTTCAAAGGCCTGATGTTCTTGCAATTTCATTGGCAGTTCATTAATTTTGGAGAAAAACTAGCTTTGCCTAGTCTATGAGTAATTTGAAACATGACGTGGTGAGTGTAGCATAACTGGGAGGAAAAAGGTGACTTTGGACCTATAGTTCTCAAAGCTTTCTACCACTGGGGGGTTCCAAAATTAATGAGCTGCCAATGAAATCACATATCTCAGTCGGTTTTAGATTAATTGCTACGATTTGTCAACAACACAATTATCATTGTATCATGCAACTACCAGGATGGGGGAAGACAAACTAGATGGACCTTGGTCTTTTTATTTCTAATGATTCCTATGAACCGACAATCTTCCGATTCATAGGCAAAGGTTCTTCCAGGAGGAGAGAAACCGGAACATCAAAATGTCAGTATAACAGACGATGGCTACAATCAGCTTTGAAGGTCTTTGGTAACATTCCCTGTCATTTCCTCTTACTGGGTCAATCAGCAGTTCCCAGTTTGTCCTCTGTCGCAGCTCATTCCATCAGAGATCAGGGGCTATGTGTGAATGAGCAATGTTATCTCGGGTACGTTAAATGCAAATGAATCTGAATGTTATTCACATCAGTCCTCCTGTGCTCATGCCTACAGGGCAGAATCTGAAGGAAGAAAGAAAGATCTTGCATTTGTATAACGTCTTTCACAACCTCAAGATGTTCCAAAGCGCTTCACAGCATGGAGTACTTTTAGAGTGTAGTTTCTGTTGTAAGGTAGGAAACACCGCAACCAATTTGCACACAACAACATCCCACAAACAGCAATGTGATAATGACCAGATAATCTGTTTCAGTGATGTTGGTCGAGGGATAAATGTTGGCCAGGACACTGGGTAGAACTCCCCTGCTCTTCTTCAAATATTGCCATGGAATCTTTTAGGTGTCAGTTTAACATTTCATCTGAACTCGCTCAGTACTTCACTGGACTGTCAGCATAGATTTTGTGTTCAAGTCCCTGGAGTGAGACTTGAACCCACAACCTCTAACTCAGAGGCATGAGAGCTACCAACTGAGTTAACTTTAACCTATCTGCCCAGTGTTGGGTGGGGGATTGGGGTTGGTGCAGTTGTGGGGGGTGGGGGGTTGTTGTTTGCGTGGTGAGGTTGGCATGGGGAAGCTGAAGGCATTTGAACAACTGGCCATTTTACACCCATGCCCGACTTTAGTTTCCACCAGAGTCAATATCGAATGTGTAAAAAAGGTAACATTTTTATTGTGTCAGTTCCTGAGTGGGTTCAATTAAAGGTGCTATATAAAGGCAAGTTGTTGTTGTGCTTGGGCTTTGAAAAATGACACACTGCTGGGGGCAGAGTAGTAACAAGACTGTAACTGACATCAGGAGTGTTTAACACCAACACTGGGGTCACTGGGAAAGTGTTCTAGTCCCAAATCTCCAAGCAGCTCATCTTGATGGGCACAGAAAGACAGAGAGAGAGAAAAACCATGCATTTTCCTTATGCACCGTTCTACTGAGCACAGATGCACTGACGCTCTCCCAATTTATCTTCGCGTACAGTCACTGAGCAGGCCCTCATTGAGGGACAAGTTAACCACTTGACTGGAGCTTTGGGTTAAAGGCACAGAAGGTGCTGCTTGCAGGCAATGAGAGAGTTGTTAACATGTTACTCCAGGGAGGGTATCCTTTCTGTGCTCTCTCTCCTTTTGAAAGGGACATGTCATTGATTTGAATGGAGGTATTGATTGGTAAAGAGCTTTCAATCTCACCTAATGCATCCAGCCTGCTTTACACTTTATCAGTTGTGCCTGAAGTGAGCTGCACCTCCCTTTTGAAGATGCCAATAAAACAGAGAGTAACAGATGCCCTTGTGTGCGGAATTTAGCTTACTATTTATTTTTATTTATGCATATGTATTTGACTGGTCATGTGAAATGTTAAGATGCCCACCTTGCTAAGGTATCTCCGAGTAGGCTCTAGACCATCTGTGGTGTGTCAGAGAATGGCTTTGGTAATAAATGAACAGTGGAGAGGTTTGTAATGATGATTAGAGTCTGAAATTGGTTCAGATTTACAGTGTCAGTCTGAGATGGAGAGAGAGAAAAAGCAGCCTAAGCAAGCCTAATGGATCCATCAACTCGTTTTGACTGCTCAGTGGGGCGATCAGGTCACAATCCTTTCCGTTTGGCACAGCGAAAAGCACTTCAATTTTGTTAGGAAATGTATCAATTTAAACTGACTTGAGCAGCACACTGAAAAAACCTAATGAATCTGGACTCAATTTTCCGCCACGCTGCCTCACTGAACTGTCGGGAAAACAGCAATGTCCCTATCGGAAGACGAAGACTGCCGTTGATTGGCCTGTGCATGCTTGGTCGATGACCATTGGTGGAAAGTGCCCTCCTTCCTGCTGAATAGTGACAGCCCCGTTACACAAACCATTGCCATTTTTTCTAACAGCCAATGCTATTAAAGGCAAATTGGCCCCTTTTATTTCAGGGGAGGGTTGGTTGGGGGGTAGGGAGGATGGATATGATAGCGTGCTAATTGAGTGGCAAAATACAATATAGGGAGCTGTTTGTCTGCATTTAACGGGAGGACAGGGAAAGATAAAACTTGCCTGACAATGGTGGGTGTCAAGAGCAGCAGATGTTGCTTTATCTGTTGATGGTTTCACTGACATTATCTCTCTGCTTGTCACAGGCACAGAGTCTCTCAGCGAAACAGAACCAGATGGCTTCTCACCCGGCCCGGCTGAGGCACTTTAAACAGGCCACTTTGGCCCAACATTAGTTTGTAAATAACAAGGGGTTAAGCAGGATATACTGATATGGTGAGATGGAGTAAGGGTGGGAGGAAACTTGTGTGGAGCATAAACCCCAGCATAGACTGGTTGAGCTGAATGGCTTGTTCCTGTGCTTTAAAAATTGGATGTAAAGAAAAGACCCAGTACTGCGATAATGACCTGCTTTAGTAATGTTGATTGAGGGATAAATATTGGCCAGGGCACCAGGGTAAATTCTATGTTAAAACTGCTTTATTGATTCTTCTGCCACTCTCCTGCCTAAGACTACAGACTAATTACTGACTCCCCCCACTGCTCCCCCCTCCCCACATCTCGCCACCCCTAATCAGCGGGAGTCAGATTTATTTAGGCAGCGTTCTGTGATCATGGCTGATTTCTTTCTGTTTGGTGGAGCTCGCAGTATTAGGACAGGCTGCCTTGGAACTCGTTCCCTGCTGCTTGAGCTGAACGTGCTGCTGGTTTTGATTTGTTAAAAAAAAGAAAAGGGCTGGAGCCACCCAGAAGCATTCAAGACAAGAAAAAATATACTGAAGGGCTCGTAAAATACACAAGTGTGTTCAAATAATTTAAATGTTAATGGCGCGAGCTGCACCGTATACTGTGTGGGTTCAAGTACAATTTGGTCAAGTTAATGGCTCCCCTATTTCATAATAAAATGATAGGTGACACTTTAACCCTTAGCAGCCAATCAACCAATGTGAGCAGCCTTAACATTTCCTCTGTACAGCACATACTGTAGCATTGCAGAGCTGGTTAGAAAAAGCCCATAGTGGATCTGAGCTTTCAGGAGATTCACTGTGGGGCCATGTTGGTAGACTAATTCCTGGCTCAGTGGCCTAGTCAGAAGAGCCTAACAGCCAGTTGAATCAACATGTTTCTGCAGTGTTTCATCAAGGACGGTGCCTGATGAACCTCTTCCTCTTTCTATATGATGGAAAAAGTTTACAATGGGATGTCTAGTTTGACTATCCATTCAATGGTCTCATGAGATGCCGAGTAGAGAAATGAGGTGCCTCCCGCACAGGTCTTAGAGGGTAGGCTGATGAGGTGTGCTCCATGGTTGGGACTCAGCCACGATCGCACAATCTTCCACTTGTGGAGCAGAAGGCCACATTGTCGATGTCCAGTGTCGATTCAAGATCACGTCGTTGGCACCAGCTAGACCTCATTGTCACAAGGCGAGCCGCCTTAAACAGTGTTCAAATCACACGCAGCTTCCACAGTGCGGACTGCGACACCGACCACTCCCTGGTGTGCAGCAAGGTTAGACTCAGACCAAAGAAGTTGCATCATTCCAAGCAGAAGGGCCACCCGCGCATCAACACGAGCAGAATTTCTCACCCACAGCTGTTACAAAAATTTCTAAATTCACTTGTAACAGCCCTTCAAAACACTCCCACAGGGGATGCTGAGACCAAGTGGGCCCACATCAGAGACGCCATCTATGAGTCAGCTTTGACCACCTACGGCAAAAGTGCGAAGAGGAATGCAGACTGGTTTCAATCTCATAATGAAGAGCTGGAACCTGTCATAGCCGCTAAGCGCATTGCACTTTTGAACTACAAGAAAGCCCCCAGCGATTTAACATCCGCAGCACTTAAAGCAGCCAGAAGTACTGCACAAAGAACAGCTAGGCGTTGCGCAAACGACTACTGGCAACACCTATGCAGTCATATTCAGCTGGCCTCAGACACCGGAAACATCAGAGGAATGTATGATGGCATGAAGAGAGCTCTTGGGCCAACCATCAAGAAGATCACCCCCCTCAAATCTAAATCGGGGGACATAATCACTGACCAACGCAAACAGATGGACCGCTGGGTTGAGCACTACCTAGAACTGTACTCCAGGGAGAATGCTGTCACTGAGACTGCCCTCAATGCAGCCCAGCCCCTACCAGTCATGGATGAGCTGGACATACAGCCAACCAAATCGGAACTCAGTGATGCCATTGATTCCCTAGCCAGCGGAAAAGCCCCTGGGAAGGACAGCATTACCCCTGAAATAATCAAGAGTGCCAAGCCTGCTATACTCTCAGCACTACATGAACTGCTATGCCTGTGCTGGGACGAGGGAGCAGTACCCCAGGACATGCGCGATGCCAACATCATCACCCTCTATAAAAACAAAGGTGACCGCGGTGACTGCAACAACTACCGTGGAATCTCCCTGCTCAGCATAGTGGGGAAAGTCTTTGCTCGAGTCGCTCTGAACAGGCTCCAGAAGCTGGCCGAGCGCGTCTACCCTGAGGCACAGTGTGGCTTTCGTGCAGAGAGATCGACTATTGACATGCTGTTCTCCCTTCGTCAGATACAGGAGAAATGCCGTGAACAACAGATGCCCCTCTACATTGCTTTCATTGATCTCACCAAAGCCTTTGACCTCGTCAGCAGACGTGGTCTCTTCAGACTACTAGAAAAGATCGGATGTCCACCAAAGCTACTAAGTATCATCACCTCATTCCATGACAATATGAAAGGCACAATTCAACATGGTGGCTCCTCATCAGAGCCCTTTCCTATCCTGAGTGGTGTGAAACAGGGCTGTGTTCTCGCACCCACACTTTTTGGGATTTTCTTCTCCCTGCTGCTTTCACATGCGTTCAAATCCTCTGAAGAAGGAATTTTCCTCCACACAAGATCAGGGGGCAGGTTGTTCAACCTTGCCCGTCTAAGAGCGAAGTCCAAAGTACGGAAAGTCCTCATCAGAGAACTCCTCTTTGCTGACGATGCTGCTTTAACATCTCACACTGAAGAATGCCTGCAGAGTCTCATCGACAGGTTTGCGTCTGCCTGCAATGAATTTGGCCTAACCATCAGCCTCAAGAAAACGAACATCATGGGGCAGGATGTCAGAAATGCTCCATCCATCAATATTGGCGACCACGCTCTGGAAGTGGTTCAAGAGTTCACCTACCTAGGCTCAACTATCACCAGTAACCTGTCTCTAGATGCAGAAATCAACAAGCGCATGGGTAAGGCTTCCACTGCTATGTTCAGACTGGCCAAGAGAGTGTGGGAAAATGGCGCACTGACACGGAACACAAAAGTCCAAGTGTATCAGGCCTGTGTCCTCAGTACCTTGCTCTACGGCAGCGAGGCCTGGACAACGTATGCCAGCCAAGAGCGACGTCTCAATTCATTCCATCTTCGCTGCCTTCGGAGAATACTTGGCATCAGGTGGCAGGACTATATCTCCAACACAGAAGTCCTTGAAGCGGCCAACATCCCCAGCTTATACACACTACTGAGTCAGCGGCGCTTGAGATGGCTTGGTCATGTGAGCCGCATGGAAGATGGCAGGATCCCCAAAGACACATTGTACAGCGAGCTCGCCACTGGTATCAGACCCACCGGCCGTCCATGTCTCCGTTATAAAGACGTCTGCAAACGCGACATGAAATCGTGTGACATTGATCACAAGTCGTGGGAGTCAGTTGCCAGCATTCGCCAGAGCTGGCGGGCAGCCATAAAGACAGGGCTAAATTGTGGCGAGTCGAAGAGACTTAGTAGTTGGCAGGAAAAAAGACAGAGGCGAAAGGGGAGAGCCAACTGTGCAACAGCCCCAACAAACAAATTTCTCTGCAGCACCTGTGGAAGAGCCTGTCACTCCAGAATTGGCCTTTATAGCCACTCCAGGCGCTGCTTCACAAACCACTGACCACCTCCAGGCGCGTATCCATTGTCTCTCGAGATAAGGAGGCCCAAAAGAAAGAAAGAAAAGAAAGAAGTGTCGATTCAGTTGAGCTCTGTCCACATCTTTGAGGGAGGTTGAAGCCTGGGACCTGTGCTGTTGGGTCAGTGATGTGATGTTGGGTTTTTATGTTGCATCCATCCGACAGTTCCTTCTATCTGGATAATGGGGTGATACCAACTGCATGAATATTAGCTGCTGTTTTCCAGAATGGCTGGAGAGTGGTGGGTTTTTCAACTCGTGAACGGGAAGGTCGGTGTTGCTTATGACATTTTCCATTTCACGGAGCACAATAGCGTCACAGTGAATGGCAGGCAGGACAACATGGTACAATACTGGGAACTACTCGGTTGGAGTGGACTTAAACCTTGCTGATCTTTGTGTAGCAGTTGCAGGACCATGAGGCAGAGCAGTATTCTGCAGCAGAGTACACAAGGGTGGTGTTCTGACTGTGCTCCCCTATGACATTCCAGTAGGTTTCCGGACCAGGTTCACTCTGGTTTTTATTTTTCAGCCAGTGTTGATGAGATAAGGGATTTGGGTGAGTGTCCTGTCCAGGGTGACACCCAGGTATTTTGAGTTGGGGTCATGGGTAAGACGTGTTCCACAGAAGAAAACACTGTGCTCTCTCCCGGTGGTGTTATTGTTCAAATGGAACACTGACATAATTGTCTTCTCTGGGTTGCAGCAGAGACATCATGTCTGGAAGTAGCATTCCAGTAGATCCAGGTCACTGGTGAGTGTCCTACTTGATTCCTCTAGCATTGATGCCTATGTCAGCAGTGCTATGTCATCGGTATGGATGAACCTCAGGGATTTGGTGCACAGCATGTCCACTGTATAGATATTGAGAAAAGCCGGTGCATCTACCACAGCGGCAGAGTGACCATGTTTGGCTGCTCTTGTCACTAAGATAAATATGGAACTTAAAGTTGCTTGCTAGGGCACTGAATGATTGTTGAAAGTTTCAGTAACAGGCCCTCGCACCAGGCAGTGTTGTATGCTGATGCCAAGTCTAGAAAGGCAGCTCCAGTCTTCAGCTGCTTCCGGAGCCCTGCCTCAATGTTGGTAATGAGTGTAAGCATCTGCTCAGAGCAGCTTCTTCCTTCTCTTAAGTCTGCATGCTCGTTTTGGAGGGTGGCTGTGTCCACCTTTTCAGTGGCGAAGGCAGCTGAAAAGGTAACATGTGGAGCGGCTTTTTGGAGATAGAGCTTAAGCAGTTTTTTTCACTCTGTTTATTTTCGGTGGTAGTTTTTCTTCTGAGTTGGGTAGGAGGCAAGCTGCAATGACATCTACATGGACCTTTAGCACCTTGTGTCGGGGAAGTGAGGCAGTACCAAACCAGCAAAGCAAATTCCAGGTTTCCTCCTGGAACGTGAGAAATCCAGGTTTTCAGTTGTTTCTCACCATCGTGCTAATCTGCCCTCGTCTAGGGAATCCATGAGTGCTGTTGCTGTATCTGGGTCTCGAGTGACATTAAACTCCACATGCAATCTCTCACAGAAGGTGCCTGGCTATTTGGCATCATAGATGAGATGGATATCAGAAGCCAGCACCAGTCTTCTAGTCACAACAAACAAAAACAAAAAGTGCTGGAAATACTCAGCAGGTCTGGCAGCATCTGTGGAGAGAGAAGTTCTGATGAAAGGTCACAGACCTGAAACATTAACTCTGTTTCTCGCTCCACAGATACTGCCAGACCGCTGAGTATTTCCAGCACGTTTTGCTTTTGTTTCAGATTTTCAACATCTGCAGTATTTTGCTTTTATTTCAGTCTTCTAGTTATTTACCCACTCTGTCTGCTTTTAGGTAACTCTATATGTAGTGGTGGCAGTTGAAATCACTAGTGTAGCTGGCAGTGTGGTTGCTGGTTGGCAGGGCAATGGTAGGCCACATTTCTGTTAGCAGCTTGTAAGCACTCATGATGGTCAGCTTGCCCACTTTGATATAATGGAGTGAGCTGTCTGCCAGTGGGATTTCTTCAGCGTCAGTAATTAGGTTGTTCCTGAGGTATGTGGCCTTACTGTATTTTGCATGGTATCGGCAGGCTATCATGTGGAATCCATGGACCTACATCCGGTGTGAGTTGGGTTCAGATAACTGGGTTTTTGGAGGGCAGGAATGTCGCTCATTTGTGTTCTAAGTTCCCTTGATTAGATCTCACACTTTGCTCTAAATAGACCTTCAACATTGAGTTAATAAATGAGGATGGATTATCTAGGTTTCTTGGTTCTGAAAGAGATCTTTGGGTGACATGTTCAATCTTTTCATGCTTTTCAGACCAAGAGGCCACTTCGAATGTTCAGTCGTCTTCTTGATAACATTGGCTGACAAGTTCTCAATGAACTAGCAAAGACAGGGTGACAATGTGTAGGTTATCATCAACTCTCCGATGAACCACTGGCGCAATGCATCTCACAGGGAGGCACAGAACCACACAGCTAGGGTTGTTAACCATCCAGGATTACTCTAGAGTCTCCAGGAATAACAGATTAATCTCCAGGACACTGCTGCAAGACACACCAGGAGAAAAATCACAGTGTGATTAAAAAAGTAGTTTTCTTTCAACACTTTTGTTTATTAGTTAAAAAAATGTTGGAGTTGGAAAAGAAAAGGCTGTTTGACAGACATCCAATCAGTTAATCACATCTAATATTACAACAGTCATCACACCAGTTGTCACAATCGATATCATATATCACAGAAACTATCACAGTGGGTATCAAACCAGATAGCACAATTTTTTATTCATTTCATCGGATGTAGGCATCACTGGCAAAGCCAGTATATGTTGCCCATCCCTAATTGCCCATGAGATGGCGGTGGTGAGCTGCTTTCTTAAACCGCTGCAGTCCATGTGGTGTAGGTACACCGACAATGCTGTTAGGGAGGGAGTTCCAGGATTTTGACCCAGTGACAGTGAAGGAGCGGTGAAAGAGTTCCAGGTCAGGATGGTGTGTGGCTTGGAGGGGAACTTACAGGTGGCAGTGTTCCCATGCATCTAATGCCCTTGTCCTTCCAGGTGGAAGAGGTCATGGGTTTGGAAGGGGCTGTTGAAGGAGCCTTTGTGCATTGCATCTTGTACATGGTACACACTGTTGCCACTGTGCACCAGTCATGGAGGGAGTAAATGTTTAACGTGGTGGATGGGATGCCAATCAAATGGGCTGCTTTGACCTGGATGATGTCGAGCTTTCTGAATGTTGTTGGAGCTGCACTCATCCAGGCAAGTGGAGAGTATTCCATCACAGTCCTGACTTGTAGATGAGGGACAGGCTTTGGGGAGTCAGGAGGTGTGTTACTTGCAGCAGAATTCCCAGCCTCTGGTAGACAAAGTATTTATATGACTGGTCCAGTTCAGATTCTGGTTAATAGAAACTCCCATCCACCACCCCCCGGTGTTGATAGTGGGGGCTTCAGCAATGGTAATCCTGTTGAACATCAAGGGGAGATGGTTAGATTCTCTCTTGTTAGAGGTCATCATTTCCCGGCACAAACATTACTTGCCACTTAACAGCCCAAGCCTTAATGTTGTCTAGGTCTTGCTGCATATGGACACAGACTGCTTCAGTATTTGAGGAGTTGCAAATGGTACTGACCATCATACAATCATCTGTGAACATTCCTACTTCTGACCTTATAATGAAGGGAAGATCACTGATGAAGCAGCTGAAGATGGTTGGGCCTAGGATACTACCCTGACGATCTCCTGCAGCAATGTCCTGGGGCTGAGATGATTGGCCTCCAACAACCACCCTATCTTCCTTTAGTCATAGACAGATACAGCACTGAAACAGTCTGTGCCGACCATCAACCACCCATTTATAACTAATCCTATATTAATCCCATATACCCTACCACATCCCCACCTTCCCTCAATTCTCCTACTACCTACCTACAGTAGGGGCAATTTACAATGGCCAATTTACCTATCAACGTGCAACTCTTCGGCTGTGGGAGGAAACCAGAGCACCCGGCAGAAACCCACACAGTCAGAGGGAGAACTTGAAAAGTCCACACAGGCAGTACCCAGAACCGAACCTGGGTCGCTGGAGCTGCGAGGCTGCGGTGCTAACTACTGTGCCACTGTGCCACCCGTGCCTTTGTGCTACATATGACTCCAGCTAGTGGAGAGTTTTCCCTCTGATCCCCATTGACTTCAATTTGGCTAGGGCTCCTGAATGCCACACTCGGTCAAATGCTGCCTTGATGTCAAGGGCAATCACTCTCACCTCACCTCTTAGATTCAACTCTTTTGTCCATGTTTTGATCTAGGCTGTAATGAGGGCAGGAACCAAGTGAATCTGGCAGAACCCAAACTGAGCATCAGTGAGCAGGTTATTGCTGTTTAAGTGCTGCTTGATAGCACTGTCGATGACACCATCCATCACTTTGCTGATGATTAAAAGTATACTGATAGGGCAGTAATTGGCTGGATTGGATTTGTCCTGCTTTTTGTAGACAAGACATACTTGGGCAATTTTCCACATTGCTGGGTAGATGCCAGAGTTGTAGCTGTATTGGAACAGATTGGCTAGGGGTACGGCTTGTTCTGCAGCACAAGTCTTCAGTACTACTGCTGGGATGTTGTTAGGACCCATAGCCTTTACAGTATCCAGTGCCTTCAGACAGTTCTTGATATCACGTGGAGTGATTCGAATTAGCTGAAGACTGGCATTTGTGATGCCGGGGACCTCAGGAGGAGGCCGAGATGGATCATTCAGTCAGCACTTCCGGCTGAAAATAATCGCAAATGCTTCAGCCTTTTCTTTTGCTGGGCTCCTCCATCATTGAGGATGGGGATATTTGTGGAGCCTCCTCCTCCTCCTCCATTTCTGTTTAATTGTCCACCACCATTCACGACTGGATGTGACAGGATTGCAGAGATTTGATCTGATCCATTGGTTATGGGATCATTTAGCTCTATCGCATGCTGCTTCCGCTGTTTGGCACGCAAGTAGTCCTATGTTGTACCTTCACCAGGTTGACACCTCAGTTTTAGGTATGCCTGTTGCTGCTCCTGTCATGCCCTCCTGATCCCCTGGCTTGATGGTAATGGTAGAGTGAAGGATATGCCGTGTCATGAGTTTACAGATTGTGTTTGAATACAATTCTGCTGCTGCCGATGGTCCACAGTGCCTCATGGATGCCCAATTTTGATCTGCCAAATCTGTTCTGAATCTATCCCATTTAGCATGGTAGTGCCACACAACACGATGGAGGGTATCCTCAGTGTGAAGACAGGAACTCGTTTTCTCAAGGATTGTGTGGTGGTTACTCCTCTATACTGTCGTGGACAGTTGCCTCTGCAGCAGGTATACTGGTGATGGCGGGAGGAAGCAGGTTTTTCCCTCCTGTTGGTTCCTTCACCACCTGCCGCAGACCCAGTCTGGCAGATATGTCTTTCTGGATTCGGTCAGTAGTGGTGATACCAAGCCACTCTTGGTGATGAACATTGAAGTCCCTCACCCAGAGTCCATTCTGTGGCCTTGCCACCTCAGTGCTTCTTCCAAGTGGAGTTCAACATGGAGGAGTACTGATTCATCAGCTGAGGGAGGGGGAGGCAGTCGGTGGTAATCAGCAAGAGGATTCCTTGCCCATGTTTGACCTGATGCCATGAGACTTCATGGGGTCCGGAGTCCAATGTTGAGGACTCCCAGGGCAACTCCCTCCTGACTGTGTACCACTATACCTCTGGTGGGTCTGTCCTGTGGGTGGGACAGGACATACCCAGGAATGTTGCTGGTGGTATAAAAACAGAAAGTTCTGGAAATACTCAGCAGGTCAGTCAGCATATGTGGAGAGAGAAGCAGAGTTAACTTTTCTGGTCTGTGACCTTTCATCAGAACTGGCAAAGGTTAGAAAAGTATTAAGCTTTAAGCAAGTGAAGTTGGGGGGGGGGGCGGGGGGAGGTGGTGGGGAACAGAACAAAAGGGAAGGTGTGTGATAGGGCAGAGAGCAGGAGAGATTAAATAACCAAGGTGTTATGGGAAAAAGGCAAAGAGCGTGTTAATGGTTGTGGTGAAAGTCAAAGCATTAGGCCAGAGAGAGTGTTAATGGCAGAAAAATGAGCATCTCTGTCCAAAAGCACAGCATGAAAAGCAGGCACATGGTTTAAAAAATAAAATAAAATTATTAAAAAATATGTAAAAAATAAAAAACAGACCAGTCAAGCTCTGAAATTGTTGAACTGAATTTTAAGTCTGCAAGACTGTAGAGTGCCTAATCGACAGATGAAAGAAAGGCACTCTACAGCCTTGTGGACTCAACATTCAGTTCAACAATTTCAGAGCTTGACTGGTTCGTTTTTTATTTTTTATATATTTTAAAATTATTTTATTTTATTTTTTTAACCATGTGCCTGTTTTCCATGTTTGTGCTTTTGGACAGAGATGCTCATTTTTCTGCCATTAACACTCTCTCTGGACTAATGCTTTGACTTTCACCACAACCATTAACGCGCCCTTTGACTTTTTCCCATAACACCTTGGTTATTTAATCTCTCCTGCTCTCTGCCCTATCACACACCTTCCCTTTTGTTCTGTTCCCCACCACTTCCCCGCACCCACCTCCCGTGCCCCCACTTCATTTGCTTAAAACCTAATACTTTTCTAACCTTTGCCAGTTCTGATGAAAGGTCACAGACCTGAAATGTTATCTCTGTTTCTCTCTCCACAGATGCTGCCTGAGCTGAGCACTTTCTATTTTACTTTCAGATTTCCAGCAGCTGCAGTATTTTGCTTTTATTATGTTGATGGTGGTGTCTGTGACATTGGATATATACTAGGCTGTTGCTCGACTAGTCTGTGGGACAGCTCTCCCAATTTTGGCACAAGCCCCCAGGTGTTAGTCAGGAGGACTTTGCAGGATTGACAGGACTGGGTTTGCTGTTGTCATTTCCGGTGCCTAGCTTGATGCCAAATGTTCTGTCTGGTTTTATTCCTTTTCTTTTGTGTAGCGGTTTTGTACAACTGTGTAGCTTGGTAGGCCATGTCAGAGGGCAGTTAAGAGTCAACTACATTGCTGTGTGTCTGGAGTCACCTGTAGGCCAGACCAGGTAAGGGCAGCAGATTTCCTTCCTTAAAGGACATTAGTGAGACACATGGGTTTTTATGACAATCGATGGTAGTTTCATGGTCACCATTACTGAGACTAGCTTTAAATTCCAGATTTTATTTAGTAAATGTATTAATTATTTGAATTTAAATTCAACCAGCTGCCATGGTGGGATTTGAACCCGTGTCCCCAGAGTGTTACCCGGGTCTCTGGATTACTAGTCCAGTGACATCCAGTGCCACCATCGGCCCCTATGATATCACATCAAATATCACAGCTATTATCACAACAGATAACACACTAGATATCATACCAGATATGACGCCAGATATTGGGTGTGATATCGGGTGTGATATCTGGTATGATAAATGGTGTGATAACGGTGAGTTAACTGTGTAAATTGGATATGATAACTGGTACAATCTTGTGTGAAATATCTGGTGAGACACCTGATGTGATATTAGCCGTGATACCTGAGGTGATATCTGATGTGATATTAGTCATGATACCTGAGGTGATATCTGATGTGATATTAGTCATGATACCTGAGGTGATATCCTGGAATGATATTGGGTCTGATATCTGATGTGATAATGATACCTGATGTGATGCAATATTGGGTGTGACATCCAATGTGATATCTGATGTAATATTGATAGTTATATCTGATGTGATATCTGGCTAACTGGTGTGATGCAAGTGATATCAGGTGCGATATCTGGAGTGATATCTGATGTAATATATATAGTGATATTTGATGTAATATCTGGATAACTGGTGTGATGCAAAGTGTGCTATCTAGTGCAATATCTGGCATGATATCTGGTGCGATATTTGTTATGATATCTGTTGTGATATTGGGTTTAATATCTGATGTGATAATGATAACTGATGTGATACCTGGCACAATATCTGTTGTGATATTTGGAGTGCTATCTGGTGTGATACTCGATATGATATATGGTACAATATTTGACAAGATGAGTGGCATGATATCTAGTGTGATATTGGATATGATACCTGGTATGATATCTGGTGTGATATGTGATGTCTTCTTTTGGGCCTCCTTATCTCGAGAGACAATGGATACGCGCCTGGAGGTGGTCAGTGGTTTGTGAAGCAGCGCCTGGAGTGGCTATAAAGGCCAATTCTGGAGTGACAGGCTCTTCCACAGGTGCTGCAGAGAAATTTGTTTGTTGGGGCTGTTGCACAGTTGGCTCTCCCCTTGCGCCTCTGTCTTTTTTCCTGCCAACTACTAAGTCTCTTCGACTCGCCACAATTTAGCCCTGTGATATCTGAAATGATATCTGATGTGACATTTGGTGTGATATCAAATTATATATCTGGTGTGATGTCTTGTGTGATATCAGATATATCTGGTGTGACATCTGATATGCTATCTGAAGCACTATCTGGTGTGATATCTAATGTAATATCTGGCCCGATAGTTGATGTGATGTCTGGTGTGATATCTGATGTGATAACTGATGTGATGTCTGGTGCAATATCTATAGTGATATCCAGTATGATATCTGCTTGTGATATCTCATATGATATCTGCAGTAATATCTAGTATGCTATCTGATATAGAGATATCTGATCACTGATGTGATGTCTGGTGCAATATCTATAGCAATATCCTGTATGATATCTGATCTGATGTCTGGTGCAATATCTATAGTGATATCCAGTATGATATCTGCTTGGATATCTCATATGATATCTGCAGTAATATCTAGTATGCTATCTGATGTGTTATTTATAGTGATATCTGATATAGAGATAGCTGATGTGCTATCTGGTCTGATAACAGATATGATGTCTGGTGCAACATCTATTGTGATATCCAGTATGATAGCTGCTTGTGATATTTGCAGTAATATCTGGTATGCTATCTGATGTGATATAGACATAGACATAGAGAGATACAGCACTGAAACAGGCCCTTCGGCCCACTGAGCCTGTGCTGACCATCAGCCACCCATTTATACTAATCCTACATTAATCCCATATTCCCTACCACATCCCCTCCTACATTAATCCCATATTCCCTACCATTCTCCTACCACCTACCTACACTAGGGGCAATTTACAACGGCCAATTTACCTATCAACCTGCAAGTCTTTGGCAGTGGGAGGAAACCGGAGCACCTGGCGAAAACCCACGTGGTCACAGAGAGAACTTGCAAACTCCGCACAGGTAGTACCCAGAACTGAATGCGGGTCGCTGGAGCTGTGAGGCTGTGGTGCTAACCACTGTGCCACTGTGCCACCCAATATTTAATATGATATCTGATTGGATACCTGGTGTGATATTTGATGTGATATCTGATGTGATATCTCATGTGATATCTGATGTGATATCTGTTGCAATATCTGGTGTCATATCTGGTGTGATATTTAATATGACATTTATCGTGATATCTCATGTGATACCTGGTCTGATAGCTGATGTGATGTCTGGTGCAATATCTATCGTGATATCCAGTATGATATCTGGCTGTGATATTTGGTGTGATATCTGATGTGATATTTGGTGTGATATCTGATGTGATATTTGGTGTGATATCTGATGTGATATTTGATGTGATATCTGCTGTGATATCTAATATGATATCTGATGTGATATCTGGTGTGATATCTGATGTGCTATCTTGTATGATATTTATAGTGATAGATGAAGTGATATCTGCTCTGACAGCTGATGTGACTTCTGGTGTGATATCTGGATAACTGGTGTGATATCTGGTGTGTTCTTGGATGTGATATCAGTTTGATACACAGGATAATAACTAATGTGATACCCAGTGTGATATTTGGAGTATTATCTGGTGTGAGATATGGCATGATATCTGGTGCAATATGACATCTGTTGTGATAGCAGCTGTGATACCCATTGTGATACCTGGTCTGATACATACTGTGATATCTATGCAATGCCCATTTTTTCAGGGTTATAGGTTCCTTATGGTACCAAAATGACATCTGTGCCATAACCTCACCAGAAATGTGAGTACATTAGTCCATACACTGGGAGCATGTGCTGGAAGAATGCAGGTTAAACAGATTGTGATGTCAGTCAATGTGTAATGCTGAATTGACTCTAGTGGTGCCAATGTTGACCTGAATGGTCCATCTAATGCCCTCTCTTGACATTGAACATGCATTCAGCAGCAGGAACGACCCACCCTACCAGTGCTATTTGAAGGGATCATCAACCACTTTCAGGTTAGTTGCTGCATGATTTCTACTGACTGCTGTTGAGTTTATGGAATTTGGTGAAGTCTACAGGGAGTGGTGTGGCATGTGGTGAGGACCTTGGTTCTGACTTCAACGGTTCTGCCCGTCCCAGTTATAGGTGCTGTAGCTTCTATCCCCTTCGACCTGCAGCATGACAGGAGAAATGATTAGAGGCAACACAGAGGGAGGAGGAGGAGAAGAGGGCCATATCCACTCAGAGTCTTCAGCGAGCATTTCTCCTTACCTCAACTTCAGTGAGGAACAATGTGTGTGAAAAGAGAGCACTCACTGAAATCTGCCACATCTGGCAGATAGACCTGCAGCCTCAAAGCAGGGGGTGATGGTGTTGCTAGTGGCTGTGAAGGTGACCATGCCCTGGTGGGATTTGAACCCGTGTCCCCAGAGTGTTACCCGGGTCTCTGGATTACTAGTCCAGTGACGTACATGAGTCTTTTGCATCAGGCTCCTTCCAGGCTGGAGCAAGCGATATTTTCAACATCTCTCAGTTTGTGATCCACTGTTGCGTGACGGGGGTCACTGAGACTCTGTATGGAAAGACAGCTGAATATATTTAACTTTTTTTGGCAGAGTGAGCACGTAGCTTTGCCCGGATAGAGGGGGCAGGGTGCCATTGACGTCAAACACGTTGCTTTGTGGGCACTGGATATATGCTCAGAGATGTACTGCAACCACTCCCTCAATGTGCAGCTGGTGTGCAACCACACTCAGTGCATCATGCAGGTCAATACCCCACGATCCTAGCCACACTCATGATGCCTTTTTTCTGCGGCAATCCACTGTACCATCAGCATATTAGTCACCATGACAAACCAGAGAGTGGTTACAGCGTGACAAGGGCAATCTGCTGACGACTCTGGCTTATGAATCTGGCGTGTAAGCTATGCACATGTGGGCTTCATGCATACAATAAGAGCTATGCCGCCACACAAAATGTGATAGAGCAGAACATGAGGTGCTTAAGCAATTCTTTCGCCATCTGGACCTCTCTGGAGTTGCCTTGCAGTATTCTCCAGACCGTGTGTCACAATTTGTTGTGGTCTGCTGTATCCTGCACAAACTCACCATCATGTGGGCGCAGCCCTTGTTACCAGGTATATGACGCGCTGTTGAGGAGGAGCAGGAGGAGGAAGAGGAAGCGAAGGAGGAAAAGGGAGGAGGCAACCAATACATTCCCTTTCCAGCTGGGATGTCTGTGATCAGCTCATCCAACTACGGTGCCAGTGAGTGCAACCCCAATTCCCCATTCACCAACAGTTCCACACCTTACCTTCCCTCTGTTACTGACCATCACCTATGATGTCTGTTGTGATACTGGCGTGATATTTTGTGCAATATTTGGTGTAATATTGGGTGTGATATTTGTTGTGATATCGGGTATAATACCTGGTGTGATATCTAGTCTGATATCTGTTGTGATATCGATGTGGTATGGTATGATACTTATTATAATGTCAGGTGTGACATTTGTCATGAATACCTGGTGTGGTGTACCATCTGGTGTAATATTAGGTGTGATATCTTCTCTGATACCCAGTGTGATGTCTGGTATGATATCGGGTCTAATACCTGCTGTGATCTCCAGGCCGCAAAATTTGGCTCTGTAATGCCAATGGAGTAGGCAATGGAAGCTGTTGTTGCCAAAAATGGTGGGGTTGCCATTTCCGGCCACTCCAACATGGCCCACATAGTGCCCAATACTGGTAAGGGCACTAGCACAGGCATGGCATGCTGGCAAGGGCACTAGCACAGGCGTGCCATGCTGGCAAGGGCACTAGCACAGGTGTGTCATGCCGATAAGGGCACTAGCACAGGCGTGCCATGCTGGTAAGGGCACTGGCACAGGCGTGTCATGCCAGTAAGGGCACTAGCACAGGTATGTCATGCCGATAAGGGCACTAGCACAGGCGTGCCATGCTGGTAACGGCACTAGCACAGGCGTGCCGTGCTGATAAGGGCATTAGCACAGGCATGCCATGCTGGCAAGGGCACTAGCACAGGCGTGCCATGCTGGCAAGGGCACTAGCACAGGTGTGTCATGCCGATAAGGGCACTAGCACAGGCGTGCCATGCTGGTAAGGGCACTGGCACAGGCGTGCCATGCTGGTAAGGGCACTAGCACAGGTGTGTCATGCCGATAAGGGCGCTGGCACAGGCGTGTCATGCCAGTAAGGGTACTAGCACAGGTATGTCATGCTGGTCTTCAGGGAATATTTCTCCAACCTCCACCTCAGCCAGGAGCAATGTGTGAGGTGTCTGTGATTCACTGAACTGTGCCACCTCCTTCACCAGGACCTAGAGCTGACAGCAGGGTGAGGATGGTGCTGCCACGGGCCATCAAGGTCACTGTCACTCTCAACTTCTACAGAAGCGGATCTTTCTAGGGGGGAGCAGGCAACATCATCATAATTTCACAGTTCACTATCCATCGCTGGATCTGAGAGGTAATGGAGGCCCTGAATGCAGGAGAGAAGACTTCAGTGTCTTTTCTCTTACCAGAGAGAAGCAGAATGAGTGGGCACGTGGATTTGCCAGGGTAGCAGGATTCCCAATGGTGCAGGGAGCCATTGACTGCATGCACATGACACTGAGGGCCCCATATGTAAACAGGGAACTGAAGCAGTCAGTGCCTACAGACAGCAAGACCTGGACAACATTCAGGCTTGGGCTGATAAAGTGGCAATTAACATTCAGACCACACAAGTGCCAGGCAATGACCATCTCCAACAAGGGAGAATTTTACCATCTCCCCATGACATTCAATGGCATTACGATTGCTGAAATCTCACTATCAATATCCTGGTGGTTACCATTGACCGGGAACTTAACTGGACCAGCCATATAAATACAAGAGCAAGTCAGAAGCTAAGAATTCTGTGGCAAGTAACTCACCTCCTGACTCGCCATAGCTTGTCCGTCATCTACAAGGCTCAAGTCAGGAGTGTGATGGAATACTCTCCACTTGCCTGTATGGGTGCAGCTCCAACAATACTCAGGAAGCTCAATACCATCCAGGACAAAGCAACCCACTTGAGCAGCACCCCATCCACCACCTTAAACATTCACCGCTCCACCAAAAGCACATAGTGGCAGAAGTGTGCACAATCTACAAGATGCATTATAGCAACTTGCCAAAGCTCGTTCAACAGTACCTTCGAAACCACGACCTCTAACACCAAGAAGGACAAGGTTAGCAGATGCATGGGAACACCATCACCTGCAAGATCCCCTCCAAACCACATACCATCCTGACTTGGAACTATATCGCTTTCTCTTCACTATTGCTGGGTCAAAAACCTGGAACTCCTTTCCGTATAGCACTGTGGGTGTTTCTACACCACATGGACTGCAGCAGTTCAGGAAGGTGGCACACCACCACTTTCTCAAGAGCAATTAGGGATGGGCAACAAATGCTGGCCTTGCCAGCAACGCTCATCCTGAGTGAGGACAGCAGGGTCATGCTCCATGGAGCCACACTGACACTCCCCCTCGGCAACATGTCAGCAATCCTAGTAACCTGTTGGAGGACAGATTGCTGGACTGCTGTGAGAGGCATCATGTCCCTTGGAGCACTGAGATCCAGAGCTATGATGGCAGCAGTCTAAGCCTACATGGCAGCAAACTTTGCTTGTGTGGTAACAAGCATGGATGCCATGGTTTCAGACTGAGCTACCACTGCAGCAGAGACATTGGGTGGCTTCCGTCTATGCTGCAGTGGAAGCTGAAACAGTGGACACCAGGCATTGCATCAAAAGTACTGTCATGGAGTTGGCCACCACTTGCATGCTGGAAAGAATGGGCTCCAAGCTCTATGTAATGTCCTGTGCCATGTTGAAGCCAGACTGCTCCATGTTCCCTGACAGTGACGACAACCTGTCTGGCAGACCTGCCAATGCACCAAGCATCTTGGTGTGCATGCTCATCAGCATTGTTCTTTACTCAACCCCATCAAAGTCCTCATTTGAGTCCCCTCCAGCAGAACTTGTCTATGACCTGGCCATCCAGTGAGCAGGCACACAAACTATCCTTTCCCCCAGCCTGGGTGCAGCCCGCTAGTGCCCAGCGACTCACAACTTGCAAATCCCGACTCTATACTAGTCTCTAAAGTTTGCATAGTGCCAGTATCTAAGCTAGTGGCTGCCAGATCAAGTGATGGTGCTTCTTCCTCAGAGATCTGTAGCAGTTCTTTCCCTTCCTCAAGAGGCAGCAATGGCTGGGCAGGTGGCAGTTCTTGGGTATCTGGAAGCAGAAATGCAGAAGGGAAGGGTTGGGCTGAAAGAAGGGGGACTGAGTTGGAAAGTAAGAGGTCCATGGTGACACCATCTGCAGCTTTCACCTCATGCCAGATAGCAGGAGGAGGGTGAGGTGGGCGTAAGGCAGGAACATACTGACATCCTGAACACCGGATACAAAGAGCTCTGTCACAGCTGGCCCCATGATGCAGAACACCTTCTCCTTAAGAGGGCTCAGATAATACAGGCATGCCTGTTTCCCTCTGGTTCTGATCAGCTCCCTCCTGAATAAAGGCACTTTATTCTATAACAAATGAGAAAGAACGTAAGTGATTGTGTTTGGGTGATGTGTCTGCCATGGCTGAAAGCTGGAGCTATGTGAAAGCAATGAGAGGTGGGTATGGGGCTGGCAACATTGGAAGATGTGTTAGGCCTGAGTCCTGATTGCTTCAGATTGCTGATGGGTGAGTGATGGGGGGTGGTGCATTGAGCAAAGTGAGATGGTGTGCTGTCATTTGGAGATGCATTAATTCACCTTGACCATCCATGTGAGGTCATTGAAGTTTTTCCGAAACTGCAGCCAGGTTTTCGGGGCCAGGCATCGGGAATTGACCTCCCTGGCCACGTACTGCCATTCCCTTCTCAGGGTGTGCTTTGAGGGCCTCTTGGCCCCCTGAAGAAACATTGTGTCTCTCCTCCTTTCAAGCTCCTGTACCAATGCCTCCAATGCCGCATCGGAAAACCTGGGAGCCCTCTCTCTTGGCTGTTGCTGCAGTTGGGGTGGTTCTCCTTGCAGCTAATTTCTGTGCATAAGTCAGTAGCAGATTCTTTATAATGAATGTAGCTTTCCTTTATGAGGGCCAGGCTGCTTTAAGAGGTGCAGACTAGCTGAAACACGTGTTGGGCCCCCTGTTGAGCATGCAGACAGCAGCAGTGAGGGTCACATTTGGTTGAATGCTACAATCATTCAAATAAGGCAGCAGTACACAGACCACACTGTGCTCCTCTCAACCCCATGCCTAAAAATGACAGTAATCCAATTTTCCCCCATCGTCTGATATCTGCTGTGATATTGGGTGTGATATCCCATTTGATATCTGGTGCAAAGTTGGTCCAGATGGAATGCACCCTAGATTGCTGAAGAAGGCATAGATAAAAGGAGCAGAGACATTGGTCACAATCTTTTTATCCTCATTGGATACAAGCCTACACCTGTCCTTACTTTATACCCATACAACTGGGACAGAGGTTTCAGCGAACTGCTCAGGGACCCACTGCTGCTTACATCCACCTTATGCCCCCCAGTGCCAGCTTGCCTGAGGATTGTTAACTTGGCTGATCGAAGCTGTGATCTACTGGCCTGTTTGACTCAGGTTCTTCTGGCTTTGCAAACAGCTCTATTTGTGGAGGTTCTTTTAAAATTGTACAGATTCAGGAGTAGCATGTGAACATTCCGCTGATTTGTCTCCTCACCATGGAATACTGGAAGGCACTGGCTGATAGGGTACTTACGAGTATTGCATTCAGATCTGGGCACCACATTTTAGGAAGGATGTCAAGCCCTTGGAGACGATGCAGAGAAGATTTACTGGAATGGTACCAGGGATGAGAGAAGCTGGGGTCGTTGAAGGGCTTTGATAGAGTCGATAGGGAGAAACGGTTTCCACTGGCCGGAGGGTCGGTAACCAGATGATACAGATTTAAGATAATTAGCAAAAGCACCAGAGGGAAAAAATCCTCACACAGCAGATTCAATAGTAACTTTTAAAGGGATATATACTGGAAAAGGAAATTTTATGGGGCTATGGGCAAAGAGAAGGGAGTGGGACTAATTGGATAGCTCTTTAGGGAACCGGCACAGGTACCGAGGGCTGAATGGCCTCCTTCTGTGCTGAAGGATTCTATAATTCTATGAATAGTGTGAAATGGAGGAGTTAGAAGAATGGAGGAAAAATGTGTGAATTCAAATTCAAGGAAATACAATCCATAAGACAACTTCATAATTCAAACGGCAGAATCTTTTGGGGTGCATGTACACCATTGAGATACAGTGCACCTGTGGAATAGGTTACAGGGTGTCCTGTTTGTATGGTTCAGATCACAGAGCAGTGTGAAAGAACCTTTCACTGGTAACAATCAGCTTGTACCAATTCCACAGTCTTGATTGCGTTGTCTATTTGGCTCTCAAAACTGAACTATAAATAATCATTTCACACTTTCCAATTGCATATTCTATTTATATTGTCAGGGTGCAAAAATATAATTACATCTCTGGTCTTCTATTGAATTATGAAGCTTTGTGGTGTTGGTGTTTTAAAAGTTGAAAGGCAGTTAACCCATTTTATTTTTACTTTGCAGTGGCGTATCAGCCTAGATATGCCATTCAAGTCTCTGGAATGGTGGCGGGGTGTGGGGGAGGGGTGGGGGGAGGAGGCTTAAATTCACATTGTTCATAACTCAGAGGCAAGAGTGCTACCAACTGAGCCATGGCTATGATACCGCAATAACCTGGTGGACAATTCAATATCTCTTTGTATTTTCCTGATGCACCATCCATCCTTCCCATTCATGTGGCCTCGGGTAGCTAATACTCCAGGATTGGTCTGGAGTCGCCAGGAATTAAGGATTAATCTCCAGGGCACTGCTGCGAGCAACACCACATAGAAAAATCATAGGGTACTGCATTTTTTAAAATCTTCAATTTCTTTGAACACTTTTTTGTATTAGTTGTGAAAATATCAGAGACGATGGCAGAAGAGGCAATAATCAGAGGACACAATTTAAGGTGATTGGCAAAAGAACCAGGGTGATATGAGGATTTTTTAACGCAGTGAGTTGTTGTGATCTGGAATGCACTGCCTGAAAGGGTGGTGGAAGCAGATTCAGTAACAATTTCAAAAAAAAATTGGGTAAATAATTGAAGCAAATATTTTACAGGACCGTGACAAAAGAGCAGGATGCTAATTGGATAGTTCTATCCACAAGCTGACATTGGCACGATGGGCTGAATGGCCTCCTTCTGCGCTCTATCATTGGCACTGTGAGTGTTGACTTCAACACAGTGAGGATTTAAGGAGGATGAAGTGTATATTGGACTTACACTTTGCTTGTGTATTTGGCGATTAGGAGAATATGTTATACAATATTGAAATGTTAAGAATCAAAGGATGAATGGTGTTTGAAGATATATTGTGCTGAGTGCAGCTTATTCATTTAAAATGAAGAATGTACTGCTGTCCTTTGTTGAACTAATTTGTGTCTGATTAACAGTCAGAAGTGGAAGGTGTTGGAAAATAAATTATGTCATGGTTTTATCTGCCTTGTTACTGAATATGTAACAAAGCTGAAAGGAGCAGGTACAATCTCCTGTTATCCTTTCCATTTAGCACAAGATGTGAAGAGCAGCAGCCTGTAGATGGCGCTGTAGCAGTGACTGACAGGGCAAGACAGTCAAAAGCTTCAGTGTAATGGTCTCCATTACAGCACTCCCATCCAATTACCCCACATGCTCCAGGCAAACACAACCTAGCTTACGTGTAACAAGAGACGTGTTTGCAATAAACATGGAGGGCACTGATTCAACAGCTTCTCAATGAGCTGTTCTAGAAGCAAGCTGTATGATTAAAAGGAAATGAGTTAGCAATGGTTTCAACTGAAGCCTAGATGAAGTCCCACAATGTGCAACTGTACATAGGTGGACAAAAAAAAGCATGGGACAGGATGAAATAAATCCAAAAGTAATAATATTGAACAAAGTTTGTGTTTAACAGTCTATACATTGCAGGAGGCAGGGAAGACAGACGGAGGTGAGAAGTTTCCCAGTTTTGAAGCAGAGAGGAGAAATGAGTTAGGGTAGAGGGCAGTGCGACAAGCTCAAATTCCAAACAAGTTGAGGATGTGGCGCTGAAAGAGAAAGTGGACACCAAGCTGCATTTGTCCCTTAGAAGGAACAAGAGAGGAAAGAAGAAAAGCAGCAATGGTCATGGATAATTGCATGTCAGCTGTGGTTCAGTTGGTAGCACTCTTACCTCTGAGTCTCTGGGTTCAAGTCCTAATCCAGGACTTGAGCACACAAATCAAGACTGGCACTCTGGTGTAGTACTGAGGGTGTGCTGCACTGTTGGAGGTGCCATCTTTCAGATGAGATGTTAAACTTAGGTTAAAAGTTCCCATGGCACCATTTTGAAGAAGAGCAGGGGGCTTATCCCCAATGTCCTGACTAATATTTAGCCCTCAATCAACATCACAAAAACAGTTTATCTGGTTATTGTCATATTGCTGTTTGTAGGTGTTTGCTGTGTGCAAATTGGCTGCTACGTTTCCTACATTACAACAGTGACTACACTTCAAAAGTACTTCATTGGCTGTAAAGCACTTTGAGAAGTTTGGTGGTTTGGAAAAGTGCTATATAAATGCAATCTTCCTTTCTTTTTAAGAAATTATAGTGCCTAGCCTAAATGTTCAAAAGCTTTAGGTTGCTAGAACAAGCAAACAATTAAATCTGTGAGTTTCTACTTTTCATTATTGTGGGTGTCTCTTGTTTATTACGGAGGCAATCTGTACCTATCATTTATTACTCAGGGAGTCTGTAGATGCTGTTTATTATTGGGGGCCTGCACATACAAAATGATTTTTAAAATTCTTTCATTGGATGTGAGCATTGCTGGCAAGGCCAGCATTTGTTGTCCATCCTTAATTGCCCTTGAAAAGGTGGTGGTGAGCTGCCTTCTTGAACCGCTGCAGTTTATCTGGTGCAGTTACACTCACAGTGCTGTTAGGGAGGGAATTCCAGAATTTTCACCCAATGACAGTGAAGGAACGGCGATATAGTTCTAAGTCAGGATTGTGTGTGGCTTGGAGGGGAACTTACAGCTGGTGGTGTTCCCATGCAGCTGGTGCCCTTGTCCTTCTAGGTTGTAGATGTCGTGGGTTTGGAAGGTGCTGTTGAAGGAGGCGTGGTGAGTTGCTGTCGTGCATCTTGTATATGGTACATGATGCTGCCACTGTGCATCAGTGGTGGATGGAGTGAATGTTGAAGGTGGTGACTGGGCTGCAATCAAGTGGGCTGCTTTGTCCTGGATGGTGTCGAGCTTCTTGAATGTTGTTGGTGCTGCACTCATCCAGGCAAATGGAGACTAATCCATCACACTCTTGACTTGTGCCTTGAAGATGGTGGATAGACTTTAGGGGTTCAGGAGGTGGGTTACTCGCCACAGAATTCCCAGCCTCTGACCTGCTCTTGTTGCCACATTATTGATATGGCTGGTCCAGTTAAGTTTCTGATCAATGGTAACTCCCAGGATGTTGATGGTTGGGGGGAGTGGGGGGCAATGGTTCAGTGATGGTAAAGCCATTGAACGTCAAGGAGAGATGGTTAGATTCTTGTTGGAGATAGTCATTGCCTGGCACTTGTGTGGCATAAATGTTACTTCCCACTTATCAGCTCAAACCTGAATGTTGTCCATACGCAGCAAGAACTGGACATGGACTGCTTTAGCATCTGAGGAGTCGTGAATGGTGCTGAACATTGTGCAATCATCAGCGAACATCCCCAATTCTGACTTATGATGGAGGAAAGGTAATTGATGAAGCAGCTGAAGACGGTTCGGCCTACTAAACGACGGTTACTAAAAAGTAATAAAATGAGCAAAGATAAATTATGAAAGAAAACAAGCGCAAAATATAAAAATGGATAGCAAAAGCTTCTATAAGAATACAAAAGATAAGAGAGTAACTAAAGTGAATGTTGGTCCTTTGGAGGATGAGACTGGGGTGTTAACAGAGGGGAACACACTAAATCAGTATTTGACTCAGTTTTCACGGTGGAGATTACAGTAGTAACAGGAAATGCAGAGGTTATAGAAAGAAAGGAACTTAGAAAAATCATCATCACTAGAGAAAAAGTACTGAGCAAACTATTGGGATTGAAGGCAGACAAGTCCCCAGGGCCTGATGACCTATATCCTAGGATCTTAAAGGAAGTGGCAGCAGAGATAGTGGATCCATTGGTTATAATATTCCAAAATTCTCTGGATGCGGGAAAGGTTCCAGTGGTTTGGAAAAAAGCTAATATAACACCCTTATTCAAAAAGGGAGGGAGGCAGAAAGTAGGAAACTACAGGCCTGTTAGTTTAACATCTGTCATTGGGAAATTGTTAGAATCCATTATTCAGGAAGTAGTAACAGGACAGTTAGAAAGTCAAAACACAATTCATCAGTCAGCATGGTTTTATGAAGGGTAAATCGTGTTTGACTAATTTGTTAGAGTTCTTCGAAGCTGTAACAAGTAAAGTGGATAATGGGGATCCTGTAGATGTAGTATATCTGGACTTCCAGAAGGCATTTGATAAGGTGCCACACAAAAGATTAATACACAAGGTAAGATCACATGGGGTTAGGGGCAATTTATTAGCTTGGATAGAGGATTGGCTAACCAACAGAAAACAGAGAGTCGGGATAAATGGATCTTTTTCTGGTTGGCAGAATGTAACTAGTGGGGTGCCACAGGGTTCGGTCCTTGGACCCCAACTATTTACAATCTATATTAATGACTTGGATGCAGGGATAGAAGGTACTATAGCCAAATTTGCAGATGACACTAAAATAGGTGGAATACTAAGTTGCAATAAAGAAATAAGAAATTTACAAATGGATATGGATAAGTTAGGTGAATGGACCAAAATTTGGCAGATGGAGTTTAAGTGTGAGGTTATCCATTTTGGTCAGAAGAATAGAAAGGCAAATTATTATCTAAACGGAGAGAAACTTCAGAATGCTTTGGTGCAGAGGGATCTGGGTGTCCTCGTGCATGAGGCGCAGAAAGCTAGTATGCAGGTACAGCAGGTAATAAGGAAGGCAAATGGAATTTTGGCATTTATTGTTAAAGGAATAGAATATAAAAGTACGGAAGTGTTGCTGCAACTGTACAAGGCATTAGTGAGACCGCACCTGGAGTATTGCAGACAGTTTGGGTCCCCTTACTTGAGGAGGGATGTAGTTGCATTGGAGACAGTTCGGAGGTTCACTAGATTGATTCCAGGGATGAAGGGTTTGTCTTATGAAGAGAGATTGAGCAGTTTAGGCCTTTACTCTCCAGAGTTTAGAAGAATGAGAGGAGATCTAATTGAGGTATATAAGATGATTAAGGGGATTGGCAAAGTAGACGTAGAGACGATGTTTCCTCTTGTGGGGAAACCGAGAATGAGAGGTCATAGTTTTAGGATAAGGGGTAGCAGATTGAAAACAGAGATGAGGAGAAATTATTTCTCTCAAAGTCTGTGGAATTCACTACTCCAGAGTGCGGTGGATGCCGGGACGTTGAGTAAATTTAAGGAGGAGATAGACAGATTTTTAATTAGTAAAGGGCTCAAGGTTTATGGAGAACGGGCAGGAAAGTGGAGTTGAGGCTGAGATGAGATCAGCCATGATCGTATTGAATAGCGGAGCAGGCTCGAGGAGCTGAATTGCCTACTCCTGCTCCTAGTTCTTATGACCTTATGACCTTAGGACACTACCCTGAGGAACTCCTGCAGTACTGTCCTGGGGCTGAGATGATTGGCCTCCAACAACCACAACCATCTTCCTTTATGCTAGGTATGACTCCAACCAGTGGAGAGTTTCCCCCCAATTCACATTGACTTCAAATTTGCTAGGGCTCCTTGATGTTACACTCAGTCAAATGCTACCTTGATGTCAAGGGCAGTCGCTTTCACCTCCTCACTTGAATTCAGCTCTTTTGTCCATGTTTGGATCAAGGCTGTAATGAGGTCTGGAGCCGAGTGGCCCTGGCAGAACCCAAACTGAGCAGGTGATTGCTGTGTAAGTGCCACTTGACAGCACTGTTGACGATACCTTCCATCACGATGCTGCTGATCGAGAGTGGACTGATGGGGCATTAATTGGCCGATTGGGATTTGTCCTGCTTTTTGTGGACAGGACATACCTAGGCTTAGAATCATAGAACAGTTACAGCACAGAAGGAGCCCATTCACCCCATTATGTCCATGCCAACTCTCTGCATGAGGAACTCAGCTAGTCGAATTCCCCTGCCTTTTCCCCTTAGCCCTGCAATTTTCTTTCTCTTCAGGTGTTTATCTAATACCCTTTTGAAAGCCAACATTGAATCTACCTCCACCACACTCTCAGGCATTCCAGATCTTAACCACTCACAGCGTAAAAAAGTCTTTCCTGATGTCAGTTTTGCTTCTTTTGCCATTCAGTTTAAATCGGTGGCCTCTGGTTCTTGACTTTGCCGCCAGTGGGAACAGTTTCTCTCTCTCTACTCTGTCCAGACCCCTCATGATTTTGAACAGCTGTATCAAATCTCCTCTCAGCCTTCTCTTCTCTAAAGAAAACCAGCCCCAGCTTCTCCAATCTATCCTTTTGACTAAAGTCCCTCATCCCTGGAACTATTCTTATGAATCTTTTCTGCACCCTCTCTAATGCCTTTACAATTTTCCTAAAGTGTGGTGCCCAAAATTGGACACAATTCTTCACTTGAGGCAGAACCAGTCTTTTATAAATGTTCACCATAACCTTCTTGCTATTGTATTCTATGCCTCTGTTTATAAAGCCCAGGGTCCCAATATACCTTATTAACCACATTCTCAACCTGCCCTGACACCTTCAATGATTTGTGCACATATACTCCCAGGTTGTTCTGCTCCTGCACCCCTTTTAGAATTTATGCTTTATTTTAGCTTGTCTGTCCTCATCTTCCTCCTAAAATGTATCATTTCTCTGCCTTAACTCAACATGAAAGATCCATCTATGGTTTACATGGGAAATTAAGGATAGTATTAGATTAAAAGAAGAGGCTTATAATGTTGCAAAGAATAGTGGCAAGCCTGAAGATTGGGAGTGTTTTAGAAACCAGTAAAGGGCAACCAAAAAGTTGATAAAAAGGAGAAAAATAGAATACAAGAGTAAACTAGCCAGGAATATAAAAATTGATTGTAAGGGTTTTTACAAGTACATAAAAAGGAGTAGCTAAAATAAAAGTTGGTCCCTAGAGGCAGATGCAGAGAAATCATCATGGGGAACGGGGAAATAGCAGAGACATTGAACAAATACTTTGTGTCTGTCTTCACAGTAGAAGACACAAGTTCCATACCAGAAATAGAGGGTAACTATGGGGCTAATAAGAGTGAGAAACTTAAGGTGATTAATATCAGTAGAGAAAAAGTTTTGGAGAAGCTTAAGGGACTAAAAGCTGACAAATCCCAAGGATCTGATGGCCTGCATCTGGAGTACAAAGAGAGGTAGCTGCAAAGATAGTGGATGCACTTGTCATGATTTTCCAAAATTCCTTAGATTCTAGAACACTCCCAGCTGATTGGAAGTTGGCAAATATAACTTTACTATGCAATAAAAAAGGGAGAGAGAAAGCAGGGAACTCTTCTTTGGCCTCCTTGTCTCGAGAGACAATGGGTAAGCGCCCGGAGGTGGTCAGTGGTGTGTGGAGCAGCGCCTGGAGTGGCTATAAAGGCCAATTCTAGAGTGACAGACTCTTCCACAGGTGCTGCAGAAAAATTTGTTTGTCGGGGCTGTTACACAGTTGGCTCTCTCCTTGCGCCTCTGTCTTTTTTCCTGCCAACTGCTAAGTCTCTTCGACTCGCCACACTTTAGCCCCACCTTTATGGCTGCCCGCCAGCTCTGGCGAACGCTGGCAACTGACTCCCACGACTTGTGATCAATGTCACAGGACTTCGTGTCGCGTTTGCAGACGTCTTTAAAGCGGAGACATGGACGGCCGGTGGGTCTGATACAAGTGGCGAGCTCGCTGTACAATGTGTCTTTGGGGATCCTGCCATCTTCCATGCTGCTCACATGGCCAAGCCATCTCAAGCGCCGCTGACTCAGTAGTGTGTATAAGCTGGGGATGTTGGCCGCCTTGAGGACTTCTGTGTTGGAGATACGGTCCTGCCACCTGATGCCAAGGATTCTCCGGAGGCAGCGAAGATGGAATGAATTGAGACGTCACTCTTGGCTGACATACATTGTCTAGGCCTCGCTGCCATAGAGCAAGGTACTGAGGACACAGGCTTGATACACTCGGACTTTTGTGTTCCGTGTCAGTGCGCCATTTTCCCACACTCACTTGGCCAGTCTGGACATAGCAGTAGAAGCCTTTCCCATGCGCTTGTTGATTTCTGCATCTAGAGACAGGTTACTGGTGATAGTTGAGCCTAGGTAGGTGAACTCTTGAACCACTTCCAGAGCGTGGTCGCCAATATTGATGGATGGAGCATTTCTGATGTCCTGCCCCATGATGTTCGTTTTCTTGAGGCTGATGGTTAGGCCAAATTCATTACAGGCAGCCGCAAACCTGTCGATGAGACTCTGCAGGCACTCTTCAGTGTGAGATGTTAAAGCAGCATCGTCAGCAAAGAAGGAGTTCCCTGATGAGGACTTTCCGTACTTTGGACTTCGCTCTTAGACGGGCAAGGTTGAACAACCTGCCCCCTGATCTTGTGTGAAGGAAAATTCCTTCTTCAGAAGACTTGAACGCATGTGAGAGCAGCAGGGAGAAGAAAATCCCAATAAGTGTGGGTGCGAGAACACAGCCCTGTTTCACGCCACTCAGGATAGGAAAGGGGTCTGATGAGGAGCCACCATGTTGAATTGTGCCTTTCATATTGTCATACAGGCTAGATAACCTGACGTCAGTCATCGGGAAAATGCTGGAATCTATTATTAAGGAAGTGTTAACATTGCATTTAGAAAATCATAGTATGATTTGACAAAGCCAACCTGGTTTTATGAAAGGGAAGTCATGGTTGACAAATTTATTAGAGTATTTTAAGAATGTAACTAGTAGGGTGGATAAAGGGGAACTAGTAGATGTAGTATACTTGGATTTCCAAAAGCCATTCAATTAGGTGCCGCACAAAAGGTTAATATGCAAAATAAGGGTTCAAGGAGTTGATGGCAATATATTAACATGAATAAAGGATTGATTAATAGACCGTAAGCAGAGAGTAGAGATAAAAGGGACATTTTCAAGTTGGCAGGCTGTAACGAGTAGAGTGCAGCAAGGATCTTGCTGGAGCCTCAGCTATTTACAATCTATATTAATGACTTAGATGAAGAGACTGAGAGTAACGTATCTACGTTTGCTGACAATACAAAGTTAGGTGGGAATATAAGCTGTGAGGAGGACACAAAGAAGCTGCAAAGAGATATCAACAGGTTAAGTGAATGGGCAGCAAGATGGTAGATGGAGTATAATGTGAGGAAGTGTGAGACTATTCACTTTGGTATTAAGAACAGAAAAGCAGAATATTTTTTCAAAGACTTCTAAATCTTGATGTTCAGAAAGACTTGAATGCACTTGTGGAAAGAACACAGACAGTTAGCATGCAGGTAGAGCAAGACATTTATTTATTTATTTTTTATTTAGAGATACAGCACTGAAACAGGCCCTTCGGCACACCGAGTCTGTGCCGACCATCAACCACCCATTTATACTAATCCTACACTAATCCCATATTCCTACCACATCCCCACCTGTCCCTATATTCCCCTACCACCTACCTATACTAGGGGCAATTTATAATGGCCAATTTACCTATCAACCTACAAGTCTTTGGCAATGGAAGGAAACCGGAGCATCCGGAGGAAACCCACACTGTCACGGGGAGAACCTGCAAACTCCGCACAGGCAGTACCCAGAATTGAACCCGAGTCGCTGGAGCTGTGAGGCTGCGGTGCTAACCACTGTGCCACTGTGCCGCCTAATTAGGAAGGCAAAAGGCATGAAGGCCTTTGCTGCAAGGGGATTGGAGTGCAGGAATAAGGAAGACTTGCTACAATTTTACAGGGCTTTGGTGAAACCACACCTGAAGTACTGTGTGCAGTTTTGGTCTCTGTATTTCGGGAAGGATATGCTTACATTGGAGCCAATACAACGAATGTTCAGTAGATTGGTTCCTGGGATGAGAGGGTTGTCCTATGATGAGAGGCTGAGTAAATTGGATCTATACTCTCTGGAGTTTAGAAGAATGAGAGGTGATCTCATTGAAACACACAAGATTCTGAAGGGGCTTGATAGGGTAGACACTGAGAGGCTGTTTCCCTGGCTGGGGAACCTGGAACACAGGGGCACAGTCTCAGGATAAGATGATGATCAATTAGGACTGAGATGAGGAGAAATTTCTTCACTCAAAACGTTGTGAATCTTTGGGGGCTGAATTTTACTCGGGTGCGTGCTGCACGGCAATGCCCTTTAAATTCAGCCGGGTGCCCAAATTTAATGGCCGCCACAGAGCCCCAGTGATAATACGCGCGGGGGCTCATTCGCATAATGGCACCGAGCCGCCCTCCTCATATTACGTGGGAAGAGGCGGGACATTCAAAGCGGTGAGGGACCTTTTGACAGCTGTGCAGCAGGTGCTGGGGCCCTATTTTAAACGCCCCAGCACCTGCTTCCTGACAACTGTCAAAGAAATACTTAGTAGACTGCTGAAGAGTGGGGCTGCTGTCAATCTGGCAGCAAAGCAGAAAGTGTTGCAGAAGTCCAGCAGGTCAGGCAGCATCGGTGGAGAGAGAAGCAGAGTTAAGTTGTCCAAGTTCACAGACATGAAAGTTAACTCTGCTTCTCTCTCCACCGATGCTGCCTGACCTGCTGAGTTACCCCAGCACTTTCCGCTTTGCTGCACATACTTACCCTGCTGTATCTCAGTGTCCTGTGAAGTTGCGATCCTCTTCTTCCACTCAAATGTAACATTCCTTCTTGTAGGCGTGCTGCACCTGGGTGAATAATCTTAAATTTGCACATTCCAGGATGTGAGACTTAAATAGACCATAAGGTATTACAGAGGTTTACAGAGAACACACTGACACAATTGGGAATGCACGGGTGTCACAACAATGTAAATATGTCTTTCACTAAATGTTCCTCACCAACATGTGTGTCCTTTTCTCTGTGCGAATGATGTGTGCCAGCATGTAGTGCCAATGTCACATCCCTTTGCACCGTTGGACCTTCAGAAGAGCCAACGTATGCAATAACATAATTGCCATGCCACCATTACTCATGAGCATCTCCACGGATGCAGTGACATGGACATTGGCTCAGTTGGCACCCAGGCTCTGCACGCAGGGCTAGCAGTGAGCTAGGGATGTACTGCAGTAGCTTATCAGACAAAGCTGTCTGCTCCATGGAACCAACATGAGCTCTGCAAGCCACACATCACCCTCGCTCACCTGCTGTGGACCAGTCCACATCTGCAGCATCCCTGTGTAAACCATGAGAGGGAGCTAGCTATTTGCCCTCCCATGCGTCTTTCATGTTGTAGGTCATCAGAATCCTCATAGTCTGAGGAGGAATCCTGTTGACATCTCTTCTCATCATGCCAGGCCTGGTCCCTATTGGGTGCGTAGTTGTGCAGAGCAGCAAAGAAAGGAGCTGGCCTTTTTGTCCAGGGCATCAACCTAACCATCCAGGCAATGGAAGCGCTCTTCCAGCATGCCGATCTCCTGTTCAATGGTGGCTCTTGTAGCTCAGAGGCTGGCATCGTATCTCTCCACTGCAGCAGTGGTGTCTGGAGCCATGCCTGGAAGGGATAGCCCTTATCTCCAAGAAACTACCCCTCCATCTGAGCTAGTTCAGTGAGCAGCGGTGGCAGCTGGCACTGGTGCAGGGCCCAGGTGTCATGGCAGCTGCCTGAGAAGTGGTCACACATTCACTGCAAGCATCTGTGGTGATCACATACCAGCTTCACCTAGATTGAGAGGGCTCCTTTAATGGTGACGTCTGCAGGTGGTAGCCTGGCAGCAGGCCTGATGGCCACATGAGTGCAGTCTATGAACATTACAACCTATGGTTCTCTGGCAATGGTAACAGAACCAATGGCCCTCTGAGCCTGGCTGTGAGAGTCCGTCCTGAAGCGGACATCCTCACTGGCCCTCCGGTGCAGGGCATCGGTGACCTCCCTGATGCAGTGGTGCACTGCTGACTGTGTGACCCCACAAAGGTCTCTGGTGGGCCCCTGAAAAGCTGCATTGGTGTCAGGCTTGAGAACCGCTCCCACTATGAGGAACAAAGGCATGGGATGTCCACCGGAGCCCATGGGCTGCAGGTCATCCTTGAGCAGGGCACAGAGACGTGTCACCGCCCTCTCTATATGCGCAATTGCCTCTGACATTGGTGCTCTGACGTCCGATGGCATGTCATGTGGGGCCTGTAGATACACAGCAATTGCAATGGCGAGCTCCCCTTGGGGGCTGCTGCTCACGACCGGGGGCCTCTACGTGTATCACACCTACCTGTTGATTTTGCCTCTGGCACATACTGATCCTCACGTGCAGAGATCACACAATGTAAGATGAGCCATACCTACTTCCATGTGATAAATAAAGTTGAATCCTTCTTTATTCGAAGGTTCCTAACAGGGCAGGGATTGATGTTGACGGGTACATCAGTTGCTTTCCTGGATCAACTATGTGGTGTGGCATGGCATTGCCCATCTTGGCCAACACTGAGTGGCACAGCATGACCACATCAAGATCCTACCAGCTGAATCGATTGCCCCCACCATCCATATAACCTTAATGCTCCTACCCTTTCTGGCACCCTCCCCACACACAGGGTGACTAGAGTACCATTGCTCCTTCACAAACACGAATAAATGCAGAGCGTACACTGTTAATGGAGGGATGGGACACAGTATGTCCCTTTATGCCTGCAGAGCTTTCCCTCCAGTAATCCCAGACCCCCTCCCTCATCCCTTCCAGTATGCAGAGTGAGACCCCTGAGTATCCCTCCCTCCCTCCTCCTTTCCATATGCAGAGTGAGACCCCTGAATAACAGAACTTACCTTCGTTGGTGACAACTTCTGTCTCTGAGGACCCGCCGGCTTTTCAAATCGTGAATGGGATGGCACGTGATGGCCGCCTCTTCTGCGAAAAATCCGGAAGTGTTCATGGAGAGGTGGTGGGCTGCATAATCTGCAGAGGTAAGTAGCATTTAACATATTCTAATAGGGGTGCCACCGCCACCGGTAATTTGCGGCGGGCCCTTCTCGACGTCGTGGGTCGAGGCGGGCCTCTTCCTGCAGAATTTTACCAGTCCCTGCGCCGCGATCCGCAGCATTGAGAGGCCGGTAAAATTCAGCCCCAGGATTCTCTATCCCAGTGGGTTGTGGATGCTGCATCGTTGAATATATTTAAGGCTGAGATAGACAGATTTTTGGTCTCTCAGGAAATCAAGGGAAATGGGAGAAGACAGGAAAGTGGAATTGAGGCAGAAGATCAGCTATGATCATATTGAATGACAGAGCAGGCTCAATGGGTTCCTATTTCTTATGTGCATCAGCTTTAACTTTGCTGACCAGCCTGTTATGTGGCACGCGATCAAATGCCTTTTGGCAGTCCGGGTAGACCACATCATCTGCATTACCCTCATCAACCCTCTCTATTACCTCATCAAAAAACTCAATCAAGTTAGTTAAACACGATTTCTGCTGTTAACAAATCTGTGCTGACTTTCCTTAAATAATCCATATTTGTCCAAGTGACTGTTAATTTTGTTCCGGATTGTCGTTTCTAAAAGCTTTCCCACCACCAAGGTTAAACTGACTGGCCTGTGGTTGCTGGGCTTATCCTTACAACCTGTTTTGAACACCCCTGTATCTAAGGAGGATAGGAAGATTATGGCCAGTACCTCCGCAATTTCTACCCTTACTTCCCTTAGTATCCTCGGATGTACCTAATCCGGTCCTGGTGACTTAGCAGCTTTAAGTACAGTCAGCCTTTCTAATAACTCCTCTTTATCAATTTGTAGCCCATCCAGTGTCTCAACTACCTCCTCTTTCACTATGGCTTTGGCAGCTTCTTCTTCCTTTGGTAAAGACAGATGCAAAGTACTCAGTTAGTACCTCAGCCATGCCCTCTGCCTCCATGTATAAATCTCCTTTTTGGTGCCTAAATGACCCCACTCCTCCTTTTACTGCACTTTTACTATTTATATGCATATAGAAGACTTTTGGATTCCCTTTTATTTTAGCTGCCAGACTCTTCTCATACTCTCTCTTTGCTTCACTTGTTTTTCACTTCCCCTCCAAAATTTCTTTATCCAACCTGGTTCTCACTTGTATTATCAATCTGACATCTGTCATATGCACTCTTTTTCTGCTTCACCTTATCTCTTTCAGCCATTCAGCAAGCTCTGGCTTTGTTTGCCCTACTTCTCCCCGTCATGGGAATGTACCTCGACTGTGCCCAAACCATCTCCTGGATTCACGTTTGTGGCCATAGATATGCCTGTCTGGTCCCCTAACTATAGAAACCCCTATCATTATTGCCAATATTGTACATTACTCAGGGTGTCTGTGTCTATTGTTTACTACTGGGAGTTTGTATATGATTGATAATTACTGAAGGAGTCTGTAGGCATTCTTTATTACTGGAGGCGTCTGTATCAATCCTTTGATACTGAAGGAGTCTTCATCAATTGTTTATAACTGAGTGAGTCTATATTTATTGTTTACTACTGGGAGTATGTAGCTGCTGTCTTTTATTGAGGGAGTCTGTATCTTTTATTTATTTGTTCTTGGGAGGTGAGCATCACTATCAAGGCCAGAATTTATTGCCCATCCCTAATTACCAATGAGAAGGTGTTGGTGAGTTGCCTTCTTGAACTGCTGCAGTCCATGTGGTGTGGGTACATCCACAATGCTGTTAGGGAGGGAGTTCCAGGATTTTGACCTAGCGACAGTGAAGGAACGGTGATATAGCTCCAAGTCAGGATGGTGTGTAGGTTGGAGGGGAAATTGCAATTTGTGATGTTCCCATCCATCTGCTGCCCTTATCCTGCTAGGTGGTAGGGGTCGCTGGTTTGGAAGGTGCTGGCGAAGCGGGTCTGGTGAGTTGCTCCAGTGCATCTTGTATATCATACACACTGCTGCCACTGTGCGCAGGTGGTGGAGGGGTGGATGTTTAAAGTGGTGGATGGGGTGCCATTCAAGTGGGCTGCTTTGTCCTGGATGATGCCAAGATTTGTGAGTGTTGTTGGAGCTGCATCCATCCAGGCAAGTGGAGAGTATTCCATCACACCCCTAACTTGTGCCTTGTAGATCGTGAACAGGCTTTGGGGAGTCAGGAGATGAGTTACTCATTGCAGAATTCCCAGCCTCTGACCTGCTCTTGTAGCCACAGTATTTATATGGCTGGTTCAGTTAAGTTTCTGGTCAATGGTAACCCCCATGATGATGCTAGTGGGGGATTCAGCGATGTTGAATGTCAAGGGGCGATGGCTAGATTCTTTCTTGTTGGAGATGGTCATTGCCTGGGACAATTAACTCTTGTTTATTAGTAAGAGCCTGTATCTATTGTTTATTACTATGCCTCACTTCCCACCATGTACTGTGAGTGAACAGTGGCTGGTTGCTGTAAGATTGCATGCGGATGACCACTCAACGTTCGAACTGAAGTGGCACCCGCTTCCGGTCCTGATGTCAGGACCTGCGGCCTAGAGATGCCCTCAATAATAAACTATACATACAGACTGCCTCAGTGGAGGCAGTGTTAGCTAATGCCGTGCCAGATGCTGGTGCCATATTTAAAGGGCTGCAAGCCCTGCGTTTAGTACTGACTGCCTCCCAAGCCCTATAGACTGCCTTCCAGGTCCTACTGAGTGTCTGCCAACCACTGGTGACTGCCTGTTCGGAAGTCAGAAAATTGAATGGAAACTTGCAGCCACAATGGCAGAAGGAAGACACCGGGTGGCCCCCTGGTTCAGCAATGCCTCCTTGCAAGCTCTCTTCCAGACTTCAAGGGAAAGGCAGGAGGTCCTCTTCCTCTGGGATGGGAGGAGGAGACCCGGCCTGCCTGGCCAAAAAAGCCTGGATGGAGATAGCAGAGGAGCTCAGCACTTGTGGGGTCACCCATGAACCTGGATACAGTGCCATAAGCGTGGCAATGACATTATTCAGTCTGTCAAGATGAGGACTCCATATCTCATTTCCTTCTGGGCCTTGCATGTGGCAATGCGAGAAGGTGTGTTTGGTGGACAGGGATTGACCAGCCAGTCGGTGGAATAGAGCTAGGCAGAAGCATTTGCTGCCAGAGGCATGGCTGCATCTCAGTGAGAGGCGCCCGTAAGTCATTGCTGACCCCTACAATCTGCCTTGAGAACCACTGCAAACAGGAGGCATTCGTGTGCCCCACCATAGATCGGTGGCTTGACATAAGCATAGGTATTTTGCTTGTCTCTGTAAGGAAACTAACAGTGTTCATCTTTGTTCTTACAAGAGAAGAGAGTACATAGCACAAAGGAAAGGGTCAAGACAATCCGACGGGTTACCATATTTGTCCATCCTGATTCCCATGGAGGAGGCAGCCTTGGAACTGGCAGGGCAACTGGCTGGCTCCTCTATCGCTGATGGCAAAGCAGGACTGTCAATGCAAGAGAGCAAGTGAACAAATGCAGGGGTACAAGGGAGCATCTGGCACACTCGAGACATAGTGCTCATGTGTCCACCATTGGACAAATGGAGCTCTACTGTAGAGATAGTTTTAATGACGCAATGGGAACCCCTTAACCCTTCAATGTATCTGTTCTCTCAAACAGGTTAGGGTTGTGACAAAGACCAAACAGCTGGAGAGTCCGGGAGCCAGCTGGCTGCCTCTGAGGAGGAAGAGGGATCCTCAGAGGGTGCACTGTCATGTCATTCCCCTGCACCCTCCATCAGCACAGAAACTCTCACGTGGGTGGGAATCCACTCGTGCTTCAAATTGGGCACACAACCTAGTGCGCACAGCACAGACACTCCCGAGCAGCTGACAGAGTCTGTGACAGCCATGGCTATTGATAGTCAAAAGAATGTGGGATGCCAGGCCGATGTTGAGCCCCAGGCTGATGACGTCCCTCTCCAGTTGTCAGCATCACAGCAATTGCTGCAGCTACAGCGAGAGGTAAGGGAACATCCGGAAGAGCTGCCAGAGGCTATGTGCATCCATGTGTGGATGATGGAGGAGTCCATGCAGGCCATGAGTGCTGCCATATCTCTGGCATGTGCACGCATGGCTTCCTCCATGGAGATATTGACAATCACATGGAGAGTCTGGTCCAGCAGACCATTTAGTGGATGCACGCAGACCTGCATGCCATTGCCTTGTCCATGAGCTCCATGCTCCAGTGGCAAGGCAAAAGGGGGACAAGGCATCTGGAGTCTCCACCAGGTCCTCATGTATCTCAGGGCAGCAGGGAGATACAAGTGTGCCTTGCAAAGGAGGAGGAAGCAGCTACCTTCTGCATCTGGAGGCCCTCTCAGGTTGCTCCTGGTGTGGACAGAGGTTCCTCACCCTCTCCTCCAGTGACAGCGGCGCCTCAAGTAGTCACGACGACAGAGGACAGCCGCCAAGGTTATCCCACACCACAGGTAGCAAGGTCAGCAGCCTGCCTCCACCTCAGCAGACAGTGCAGGGGGGAGAACCACATAGGATCATGCGTAGAAAAATTTAAGAGCAACTTGCTGCACTTGATGATCATGGGTGATGTGCTATTGCCGGTGCCTGGACCTCCCTCCTTCTCTGCTGCTCCTCCTCCCCAACAGGATCCCCGAAGCCTGGGTGGATGAGGCCCATGGCAGGTGGCCTCTCTCCTAGTGCAAAGCCTTCTATCCAAACACACTCCCCACCACCGTCCCAAGCCTTCCCTCACTCATTTCTTTTCAATACGTATCACTGCCCCAATGGCACCCTGGCAGTACGCCTCCGCAGTGCTGGTACCTTTAACCACCACCGCCACCCCACCCCGCCTTTGGTTGCCAGTGCCCCTGCTGCTCCACACTTCCTGGCACAGCACACTGACACTTTCAATAACTGCCAGAGAGAGCAAGCATTGAGAGCTGCTGCTTGCTTTAACCAGGTGAGGCTCTGGGTCCCCTTTGTCATTAGTAAAATTCAAAATATGCCGTAAATTGCAGTCAGTTGGCCAGTTAAGTGGCTTAATTACCTTCCTGTTGCATGTATGTGTGAAATTCACCTTTCGCATCGGCCGCAGGTGATAAAAAGTGGAAACGTGAAGACGTTGGGTTTCCGGTCCAGTGACTTCTGTTCTGATTTTACACACACCTGCTCCCTCACCCAACCCTCCTCTGAACCCATTCAAAACAGCCCTGTAAAATTCTAGTCCATCTATTGTTTATTACTGGGAGTCTGTAGGTTCTGTTTTTCCACTGAGTGAGGCTTTACCTATTTCTTATTACTGAGGGAGTTTTATGTATTTATTACAGGAGGTGTCTGCATTTGGTGCTTATTATTGAGGCAGTCTGTAGCAATTGTTTATTCGAGAGAATCTGTATCTATTGTTTATTACTGAAGGAGTTTGTATCTATTGTTTATTACTGAGGGAGTTTGTATCTATTGTTTATTACTGAGGGAGTTTGTATCTATTGTTTATTACTGAAGGAGTTTGTATCTATTGTTTATTACTGAGGGAGTTTGTATTTATTGTTTATTACTGAGGGAGTTTATATCTTTGTGTATTACTGAGAGAGTTTGTATTTATTGTTTATTATTAAAGGAGTCTCCGGCTATTTTCTTTTAGTTAATATTGAGGCAGGCTATATCCATTGATTAGTACTCTCCGAGTCCCAATTTGTTGTTTATTCCTGAGAGTCTGTGTGTATCTATTGTTTATTACAGGGATTCTGTATCTATTGATAATCACTCAGGAGGACTGTCGCATTTGCTTATTACTGAGGGAGTCTCTATCTATTGTCTATTACTGGGAGTCTATCTATTGTTCATTACAGAGGGCACCTGTGTCTATAGTTTATTACTGGAGCATTCTGTATTTTTTGTCTATTACTGAGGGACTCTGTATCTATTTATTACTGAGGGACTCTGCTTATAATTTTCTTATGATAGAGGCTGTCTGTTTTAATTATCCATTTATTGCTGAGCGAAACAGAATGCATTCTATATTTAATACCAATGGAGTCTACTGGTCAACGTCCCGTGGCATTGCAGTTGTGAACCAAGTCTGAGTAGACTGTTCTGGTGCAGCAAGTTAGTGGATTGGAACAATTGGACCAGAGCACACAGACATATCAGAATCCTCATTTTAAAGTCATACATTCTGTTTTTATTTTTATATAAAATTTTGGTTATACATTATTAGTTATAGCTGCCAGGGGTGCTGTCTTTCGGATGTGATGTTATACCAAGAGTCCTTATAGTCTCAGATGGACATAAAAGAATCTGTGGAGCTATTTTGAAGAAGAGCAGAAGAGTTCTTCCAGTGTCCTGATTAATTTTTATCTCTCAGCCAACATCACTAAAAAAAATACAGATTTAGTGGTCGTTTATTTCATTCATGTATTGGGAGTTTACTGTGTGCAAATTGTTTGCTGCTTTTCCTACATTATAACAGTGATAACACTTCAAAAGTACTTCATCAGCTGTACGTTGCCTTGGGACATTCTGAGGTCATGAAAGGTTCTATATAAATGCAAGTTCTTTCTTTTTATTAGTGCTGATAGTTCCCCACCTCCCTGCTAATGAGTCCTGCCCAGCAAGATGGTTCGGGCCTCTCACTCGCTACATTAAATGATTTGGGCCTCTCACTCACTACAATAAATGATTTGGGTCTCTCACTCGCTACAATAAATGATTAGGGTCTCTCACTCACTACAATAAATGATTTGGGCCTCTCACTCACTACAATAAATGATTTGGGTCTCTCACTCACTACAATAAATGATTAGGGTCTCTCACTCACTACAATAAATGATTAGGGTCTCTCACTCACTACAATAAATGATTTGGGCCTCTCACTCACTACAATAAATGATTAGGGTCTCTCACTCGCTACAGTAAATGATTCAGGCCTCTCATTCGCTACAGTAAATGATTTGGGCCTCTCACTCGCTACAATAAATGATTTGGGCCTCTCACTCGCTACATTAAATGATTTGGGCCTCTCACTCACTACAATAAATGATTTGGGTCTCTCACTCGCTACAGTAAATGATTTGGGCCTCTCACTCGCTATAGTAAATGATTCAGGCCTCTCACTCGCTACATTAATGATTTGGGCCTCTCACTCGCTACAATAAATGATTTGGGCCTCTCACTCGCTACAATAAATGATTTGGGTCTCTCACTCGCTACAATAAATGATTTGGGCCTCTCACTCACTACAATAAATGATTAGGGTCTCTCACTCGCTACAGTAAATGATTCAGGCCTCTCACTCGCTACAGTAAATGATTTGGGCCTCTCACTCGCTACAATAAATGATTTGGGTCTCTCACTCGCTACAGTAAATGATTTGGGCCTCTCACTCGCTACAATAAATGATTTGGGTCTCTCACTCGCTACAATAAATGATTTGGGCCTCTCACTCGCTACAATAAATGATTTAGGCCTCTCACTTGCTACAGTAAATGATTTGGGCCTCTCACTCGCTACAATAAATGATTTGGGTCTCTCACTCGCTACAGTAAATGATTTGGGCCTCTCACTCGCTACAATGAATGATTTGGGCCTCTCACTCGCTACAATAAATGATTTGGGTCTCTCACTCGCTACAGTAAATGATTTGGGCCTCTCACTCGCTACAATAAATGATTTGGGCCTCTCACTCGCTATAGTAAATGATTCAGGCCTCTCACTCGCTACATTAATGATTTGGGCCTCTCACTCGCTACAATAAATGATTTGGGTCTCTCACTCGCTACAGTAAATGATTTGGGCCTCTCACTCGCTACAATAAATGATTTGGGTCTCTCACTCGCTACAATAAATGATTTGGGCCTCTCACTCGCTACAATAAATGATTTGGGCCTCTCACTTGCTACAGTAAATGATTTGGGCCTCTCACTCGCTACAATAAATGATTTGGGTCTCTCACTCGCTACAGTAAATGATTTGGGCCTCTCACTCGCTACAATGAATGATTTGGGCCTCTCACTCGCTACAATAAATGATTTGGGTCTCTCACTCGCTACAGTAAATGATTTGGGCTTCTCACTCGCTATAGTAAATGATTCAGGCCTCTCACTCGCTACATTAATGATTTGGGCCTCTCACTCGCTACAATAAATGATTTGGGCCTCTCACTCGCTACAATAAATGATTTGCGCCTCTCACTCGCTACAATAAATGATTTGGGTCTCTCACTCGCTACAATAAATGATTTGGGTCTCTCACTCGCTACAATAAATGATTTGGGTCTCTCACTCGCTACAATAAATGATTTGGGACTCTCACTCGCTACAATAAATGATTTGGGTCTCTCACTCACTACAATAAATGATTTGGGTCTCTCACTCGCTACAATAAATGATTTGGGTCTCTCACTGACTACAATAAATGATTTGGGTCTCTCACTCACTACAATAAATGATTTGCGCCTCTCACTCGCTACAATAAATGGTTCGGGTCTCTCACTCATTACAATAAATGATTTGGGTCTCTCACTCGCTACAATAAATGATTTGCGCCTCTCACTCGCTACAATAAATGGTTCGGGTCTCTCACTCATTACAATAAATGATTTGGGTCTCTCACTCACTACAATAAATGGTTCGGGTCTCTCACTCATTACAATAAATGATTTGGGTCTCTCACTCGCTACAATAAATGATTTGGATCTCTCACTCACTACAATAAATGATTTGGGTCTCTCACTCACTACAATAAATGATTTGCGCCTCTCACTCGCTACAATAAATGGTTCGGGTCTCTCACTCATTACAATAAATGATTTGGGTCTCTCACTCGCTACAATAAATGATTTGCGCCTCTCACTCGCTACAATAAATGGTTCGGGTCTCTCACTCATTACAATAAATGATTTGGGTCTCTCACTCACTACAATAAATGGTTCGGGTCTCTCACTCATTACAATAAATGATTTGGGTCTCTCACTCGCTACAATAAATGATTTGGGTCTCTCACTCGCTACAATAAATGGTTCGGGTCTCTCACTCACTACAATAAATGATTTGGGTCTCTCACTCATTACAATAAATGATTTGGGTCTCTCACTCACTACAATAAATGATTTGGGTCTCTCACTCGCTACAATAAATGATTTGGGCCTCTCACTCACTACAATAAATGATTTGGGCCTCTCACTCACTACAATAAATGATTTGGGTCTCTCACTCACTACAATAAATGATTTGGGTCTCTCACTCGCTACAATAAATGATTTGGGCCTCTCACTCGCTACAATAAATGATTTGGGCCTCTCACTCGCTACAATAAATGGTTCAGGCCTCTCACTCGCTACAATAAATGATTTGGGTCTCTCACTCGCTACAATAAATGATTTGGGTCTCTCACTCATTACAATAAATGATTTGGGCCTCTCACTCATTACAATAAATGATTTGGGTCTCTCACTCGCTACAATAAATGATTTGGGCCTCTCACTCGCTACAATAAATGATTTGGGTCTCTCACTCGCTACAATAAATGATTTGGGTCTCTCACTCACTACAATAAATGATTTGGGTCTCTCACTCACTACAATAAATGATTTGGGTCTCTCACTCACTACAATAAATGATTTGGGTCTCTCACTCACTACAATAAATGATTTGGGTCTCTCACTCGCTACAATAAATGATTTGGGTCTCTCACTCGCTACAATAAATGATTTGGGTCTCTCACTCGCTACAATAAATGATTTTTGCCTCTCACTCGCTACATTGGGCTGGCATTGCAATTACTCCAACTGCAACCCACACAATGTACATTCCATTACAAAATCAGCTCCACGGTGTCGATTGCATATTTATTTATTAACTATTGAAAATGGCTTCATTTATTATTTGCAATTAAGGGTGCCTTTATTTACTATTGATAGACTCTGTATTTGCTACTTTTTTTTATCACTGAGAGTATCCGCATGAGTTATTTATTATTGAGGGTATTGATTTAATATTTATTCTTCTTGAGGACATCTCTTTTATAGCGAATGGAGTCTCTGTTTATTATCACACATTCCAATACATTATCTGTACTTATTACTTTTTATTATCAGATGTGCCCGAGTTTATCATTTATCACTGAGGATGCTGGCTTGCTGCTTGCATTGATTATTTATTTTGGGGGTACCTCCATTTATTATTGATTTATTACACTATTTGCAGTATTGATTACTAAAACTGTTAGTATTGGTTATTGATTTATTCCTGTGTCTGCAGTTACAATATTGAATAATGAGGCTGCTGGTATTGATTATTGATTTATGATTGAGGGTGTCCACATTTATTTTGCAGTTCGTATCAAAGCAGTCTGCATTTATTATTCATTTGATATTGTGAAAGACTATATTATTATTTATTTATTGTTGAGGGAGTCTGTATTTCTTACCTATTGTCAAGGGAGTATTTATTTATTATTTATTTTCAAGGGACTCTGCATTTATTAGTTATTTATTGTTGAGGGAGCTAATATTTATAGTTATTATTGAAGCAGTCTGTATTCATTCTTTAATAGTGAGGGAATCTATATAGTTTATTTCTTTGCAATGCCGTCTGTATTTATTACCTATTACTGAGTGAGTCCGTATTTAGTATTTATTTATTATTGAGGAAGTCTATATTTATTACTTTATTTATTATTGGGGTGTTTTTAGTCCCACTATCTCAAATCTCTCCTCACAACTGTTGGTTCTTATCACTGGTATCACCCCTGTGAATCTACACCGTAAGCTCAATATGACTTTATTGCCCTTTCTATTATGGAGGCACAGAGTTAGGTTCCAGGAAGCACCTTGGTCCACACAGAGTTGTTGGCCTCTGGAATAGATTGTGTGTGCAGGAATGTCGATTATCTTTTTCATTATCATCAGGCATGTGCAGTTCATTATCCTTTTCTATTTTCACACTGAATCTATGTGATGGTCATCCTTTCCCAATTGTTCTCCTACTTTCACACCAGTTACTTAGCAACAGGAGCAGGGCATTCAGCCCTTCAAGCCTGTTCCACCATTCAATTAGATCATGGCTGATCTATATGTCAGCTCAATCAACCTGTCTTTGATCCATATCCCTTGATATCCTATCTGATAAAATTCTGTCGATCTGAATCTTGAAATTTTCAATTAATGCAACCTTTTGGGGAGTGAGTTCCAGATTTCCACTATTTGTGTGAGCAACTGAGTTCTAATTTCACTCCTGAATGTCTCAGTTCTAAGTTTAAGATTGTGCTCCCTTGTTCTGGATTCCCCCACCAGAGGAAATAGTTTCTCTATATCTACCAGATTGAATCACTTTATCATTTTAAAAACCTCAATTAGATCACCCTCCACATGGGGTGTGACCAAGGCTCTGTACAACATATGAGTTGCCCCATGTGATCTCCCCCATCAAACAATCCATCTTTTCTAATTGAACTAGAAACATAGCAATCTAGGAAGCACACTTCAATTCTTTCAATTATAATAGGTGCGTGTTTTATCATTAGGGAGTTTGAATTATTTATTTAATTGTTTCTCTGTTTGCTTTTATAAATTAATTTATTTATTGTAGAGGGTGCCTATATTTATTCTTTATTTATTGTCCAGAGAATCGATATTTATAATTTATTTAATTATCAGTGTGCTTATATTTGTTATTTATTATGGAGAGCACGCATATTTATTATTTGTTTAATGTTAAGTGTGTGTATTTATTATTTATTACTAAGACAGTATGCATTTATTGTTTCTCTAGTACTGAGGGTATATTACCTGTATTTATAATTTATTTCTAGCAGTGTTTATATTTACTATTAATTTATTATATATTTGTTATTGAGATGTTTATTTATCTGCAGAGTCTGTGTACATTGTTTATCTATTACTGAAGGTATTTTATGTATTATTTATGTAGGGATTCCATAGTTATTTATTTATCGACAATTGAAGGAAACTATATTTTCTTTATTGATTAATGATGATAAAGGTGGTAAGGATTTACTTATCACTTTTCACAGAAGTTATGTATATTTAATATTTAATTAATATCAGTGAACGCTATTAATATTTATTTGTTACTTAGGTGTCTATTTATTATGTATTACTGGAAGTGTCTATATTCCTTACTGAGGAATTCTGTGCCTACCAGTTATTAATTATCAAAGGTTCTGTATTTATTCTTTATCATTGGAATTTGTATTTATTACTTATTTAGTACTGGGCTGACTGTAATCCTTATTTATTCATTTACTATTGACGGAGAATGGAGAATATATTATTGAGGGTATTTATTTTATTTATTAGTCCCAAAAGGTGCCTGTATTTGTTATCTATGTATTTCCAAAGGATCCATATTAATTATTCACGAATCTATTATTAACAGTGGCTATATGTTTTATTTATTACAAGTGCCTATGCTCACTATTGATTATATATTATCGAAGGAATATATATTTATAGATCTATAAACATTATATATTAATAACTGAGGCTCTCAGTAATTTTCAGTAAAACTGCCTCTACATATTTTGTATAAGAAAGCATCTATTTATTATTTTTGCATTTATTATTGAGGATGTCTATTTATTATTTATTACTGAGAGTACCAGTATTTATTATTAATTTAATACTGAGGGTATCTGTATTTGTGAATGATTATTGAGGCTGCCAACATTTCTTATTTATTTATTACAGAGGTTATTTGTATTTGTTTGTGATTACTGTGCATGTTTACGTGTATTATTTAATTCATACTCTTGGGAATCAGCATTTATTATTTATTCATTACTGAGGGAGTATATTTATCATTTAATTGTTTACCATTTATTACTCTAGGAATTTATTATTTGGCCACCTTTAAGCATATTTCTTTGGGCATAGAATTTGTTATTGGTTTAGTCTTCATTCAGAAGTTATTATTCAGATCAGTATTTATTAAACAACAGAGTCTGTATTTGTTATTTATATACTACTAAGAGTCTTTATATTTACCAAGCATAAGGACTCTATTTATTTTTTGGTCAGTCACTATTTACTATAAATTATTGAGGATGTCTGTATTTATTACCTACTTGTGATTGATGGAGTTCATAATATTAGATGCAGAGTGAAGTGCTGAGACAGAGTGAAGGCCAGATTTGGCCTGAATTTTACGAGTGTAACGCAAATCGCAGCAGCATGCTTTGAAGTTGGTGGTCTGCCCATGTGGATTGCCCATTGCTGAGCCCCTGCGATATTACGGGCGGGCTCATTAGCATCATGCAGACGAGCCGCTACCCCCTCCCCCCAATATTACGAGGGGAGAGGGGGAACATCCAGCGCTGTGATGGACGTTGGCTCAGCTGTGTAGCAGGTGTTGGGGCCCTATTTAAAGCGCCCCAGCATCTGCTTCCTGACAGCTGCCAAATAAATACTTATCTCACTATTGAAGAGTGGAGATGCTGTCAATCTGGCAGCAAAGCAGAAAGTTCTGGAGAAACTGAGCAGGTCTGACAGCATCTATGGAGAGAGAAGCAGAGTTAACTTGCAGGTCTGTGACCTTGGTCACACACTTACTCTGCTTTGTCCCAGTGTCTCGTGCAGTTGAGACTCTCTTCTTCCACACAAGTGTAACATTCCTTCTTGTAGGTGTGCTGCACCTGGGTGAATAATTTTGCACATACCAGAATGTGTGACTGAATTGTATCATAAAAGGCAAATACACAACAGAAATAATAGCATAACTTAAGAATATCTACATACTATGGGCTTGTAATCACCTAACCGTGAAAAGCTGCAGACTAATATGCATTTGGAATCTGTATTCATTTCTCTGCTAACTGTTATGTGAAAAGACAAGTAACTGGAATTAAAAGTACTTCTTAAAGAACCAGGAAAATACATTGATATTCCAGCTGCATTGCAAACTAGAAATATTACATCAATAATTATCATCAGCTGTTGAGAGAAGCATAGTGTACGTGAACTTGTGTATCTGTGTTGATCTGTCATAGATGAAAAACCAGGACAGCAGCACAGATTTCCTCACTAGTCCTAGATTCAAACATGTGCAAGAAAACCCTTGCAACCAGAAGTTAGAGCAGTTACACTGTGGAATCATCTTTGCATTTAAAGGACCAGAGCAAAAACCAAAGATGGCGGAGGGGCACTCTACGGTGGCACCACGGTTCAGCAATGCCACCATGCTCACTCCCCTCCAGGCTGTGCAGGCAAGGCGGGAGGTCCTTTTCCCCAGCGATGGTAAGAGACCCTCCTGCCTGACCAAGGCAGCCTAGCTGGAGGTGACAGAAGAGGTAAGTAGCCATGGGGTCAAAGGGTCCTGTCATGCAGGTCCCCACCTGCCAAGAATGAGGTACATTGGTTTTGTCATATGAACATTGATTTTTAACTGTTGCTGGAGAGAGGAAATGACGTTGAACAGATCAGCCGTGGCTGTAAAAACATTTGCATATTAACAGACGGTGCTTGTGTAGACAAAGGACCATTCCCTTACACATTCAACCCATAATGGATGTTGATCCCAGAAAGTGAAGGGGTGGGGAAGCGCATTCCAGGGCCTGCTGGGGTGATGCAATCCACAGAGGCCTGGACTGGTTGGCCCAGCTGGTCACATGACCAACTGGCTGTTCCAGGGTTTCTTTTGAACTGGCCACAGAGAGTTTGAGCAGAAAGACTGTTTGCTCCTGGACTGAGAAGATCTCTCCTGTCTGATCCCATCTCTTTCTCACAAGCCTCTGAATCCACTGAAGGCACATGAATCCCAAGAGAGAAAAGTCTCCTACAATGAACAAGGTATAAGAAGAATGCTGGGCCCCAACGAAAAGCAAAAACTACCGACAATCAAGAACTCTACAGTGAGCTCGAAGAACCATAACAAAAACTCTTCAGATATTGCCTCAAACTTTGCACTTTATTTTTCTTCTGCTCTTTTCTGTCTCTATTTGCATGCGTGTATCACATATGCATGCTAGCGTGGGCTTGTCGTGCATCCGAATGCGTCAACTGAATTACAGTTTAAGTTCAAGTTTAATAAATTTTAACCTTTCTTCTTTAAACCTAAGAGAACCTGTTTGTGCTGGTTTCTTTGCCTTATAATTGGAAAGTAGTGAATAAGAATTCACCAAGGGGGAACTAAAAAGACAGTGTGATTAAAATTAAACCCTGTTACGGTAAGACCAGGTGAAGGGTGAGAGGGACCCCTAGACCCCTTTTTCACCTGGTCATAACAGAAATTTGGGCGCTAGCATCCGGAATTGACCCACAGACACACAAGCAATTGGAAGTGGGAAGATAAATTGTTCCCAATCAAAAAAGAGCAAGATTTCAATACAGTTTTCTTGTGGTTGTGCGTGCTTGAATGCTAACATGTCTGCAACTGAAGCTAGCAGCTCTCCAAGCTAAAGGCCTGCTAGCTGACCCGAACATGTGTCGGGTTCGGGTCGGGTTGCACTTCCGGGTCCAGCATTCGGGGTCGGGCCGGGTTGGACATGCTCCATCACAGGTAAGTAGCTCCAATGTTACTTTAATTTTTGGACTAGAAAGATGGTTTTGTTACAGTTATTTTAAGTTTGTGCAGATCAGCAACAAAGTGAAAAATGGAAGGTAAGTTAACTGATGGTCGGGTCGGATTGGGCACGGGAAAAAATGGAAGGACTCGGGCCGGGTCGGATGTGGTTCTGTCGGGGTCAGGTCGGGTCGGGTTTTTTTTGCAGACCCGAGCAGGCCTTTACTCCAAGCAAGGGTGAAGTAATTTAGGATAAGTTAAAAGCACTGTCTATGGAGGAGTTGAGGAAAATGGCCGAGCAGTGTGGGATCACTGTATGTGGCAAGTCTAGGAATTCTGAACTCATAAGGCTAGTGGCCAACCATTTTTCCCTTGAATCTGAAGAAGCAGAAGCAATGTTAGAAGTAGACCCAGACAGGGTATTGTTAGCAAAGATACAATTGGAACAGAGGAAACTTGAATTAGAGGAAAGAGAGAGAGAGGCAGGAAAAGAAGAAAGAGAGAGCCTTCCAGAAGGAACGTGAAGAGAAAGAGGAGAGAGAGAGAAACAGAGAAAGAATATTCCAGAAAGAATGTGAATAAAGAGAGCTGAAACGGCTTGAGTTAACTAGGGGGCGACAGAGTAACCCCAGTGAAAGCATGGCCAATATGGAGGAGCGTAATTCAGGGCTGGGTACAGAATTGTTAAAACTAGCTCAACTAATTCCAAAATTAAATAAGGAAGATGTAGAAGAATTTCTTGTGTCCTTTGAGAAACTGGCAAGGCAGCTAAAATAGCCAGCTGAGACCTGGCCTCTTTTATTACAAAGCAAGCTAACCAGAAAACCCCATGAGGTTTATTCCTTGTTGCCAGATGAGAGTTCATCAAATTATGAACTGACAAAAAATACTATCCTCGGGGCATATGAATTAGTAGCCGAAGCCTATTGCCAAAAGTTTGGAACCCTCAAGAAGCAAGCTAATCAAAGTTTACCTGTACACCGGGTGCACCTGGAGTGCGACCTAGTTTCGGGACTGGTGACTGTAGGGATTGTCTCTCATTTGCCTGTAGACGGGGTTGACCTGCTCCTAGGTAATGGTCTGGCGGGGATGAAGGTGGTAGCCCCCCCAGTAATGAAGGAAAGACTGCAGGAGGTCAGAGAGACAAGGCGGAGTTTGAAAGAAGCAGGCCGCTGGCTCTTTACCAGTGGCTGAGGGCTCTTAAAATACAGCTCAGCTATGAGACTCTCAGAGAAGTAATTCTTTTCGAGGAATTTAAACACTCTCTCCCACTCTCCATAAAGACCCATGTAGAGGAGCAGCAGGTCCAGAGAGCCCGGCAAGCGACCGTTCTGGCTGATGAATTTGCTTTAATTTATTTTGGTATCCCAGGGGAGAACCTTTCCTAATCACCCCCACAAATCCAAAAGGGACAAAGGGTGGAAAGGTAATAAGAGCCCAAGCAGTCCTAGGAGAGAAAGGAAAGCAGGAGACACAGGGGACCCTCCTGTAACCAAAAAGGAAGATGCTGTGAGCAGGAGTGAGACCTGGAGATAAGTTTGATTAGCTTGCTTCTTGAGGGCAAACTTTTGGCGATAGGCTTCGGGTACTAATTCATATGCATAATTCATATGTCCCGAGGATAGCATTTTTTGTCAGTTCATAATTTGATGAACTCTCATCTGGCTTCCATTATAATAAAGCAGGGCATTTAAATGCTGACTGCTGGAAACTAAAGGGAAAACCGGTAGGGTTAATCAGGATACACCCACTGAGTGAACAATTGAAACTGATGGAAAGCACAGCAGAACAAGCTGTGGCTTTAACTGCAGTAAGAGTGAGACCCACTTACGGCTGCAAGTCAGGAAAATTTAGTAGGATTCCTGAAGGTTATCAGGGTTTTATGTCTGAAGAGGGAGTAACCCCATACCCCTCGAGTAGGGCAAGCAAGCCCATAGCAATTATCAGGGACACAGGGGCCATTAGATCCTGTTTACTGGGAAAAGGCCTGACCTTTCCCCCAGAGAGTGCAGTGAACAGCAGAATGGTGGTGAATGGTATTGGAGGGCAGTGTATGCCTGTACCTGTACACTGGATGCACCTGGAGTGCAACCTACTTTTGGGACCGGTGACCATAGGGATTGTCCCTCGTTTGCCTGTGGACAGGGTTGACCTGCTCCTAGGTAATGGTCTGGCAGGGATGAAGCCAGAAATGGAGGTATCTTGTAGGCCCCCACCTCATAAGAATGAGGCACACTAGTTTTGTCATATAAACATTGATTTTTAACTGTTGCTGGAGAGAGGAAATATTAGTTGAACAAATCAGCTGTGGCTGGAAAAAACATTTGTATATTAACAGACAGTGCTTGTGTAGACAAAGGACCATTCCCTTACGCATTCAACCCATAATGGATCTTGATCACCGGACAGTGAGAGGGGTGGGGAAGCACATTCCAGGGCCTGCTGGGGTGATGTAATCCACAGGGGTCAGGACTGGTTGGCCCAGCTGGTCACATGACTAACTGGCTGTTCCAGAGGTTTTTTTTGAATTAGCCACAGAGAGTTTGAGCAGAAAGACTGTTTGCTCCTGGACTGAGATTATCTCTCCTGTCTGATCCCATCTCTTTCTCACAAGCCTCTGAATCCACTGAAGACATATGAACCCCAAGAGAGAAAAGTCTCCTACAGCGAACAAGGGTTAAGAAGAATACTGGGCTCCAACGAAAAGCAAGATGTACCTACAATCAAGGACTCTACAATGAGTTTGAAGAAGCAGAACAAAAACTCTTCAGACATTGCCTCAAACTTTGCACTTTATTTTTCTTCTGCTCTTTTCTGTCTCTATTTGCATATGTGTAATGAGGTGTGCCATCATGTACTGATCGTGTCTCCTCCCATTACATCATTGGCCTTTCAGAACTGCCAATGTGTGGAATAACATCATTGCCATGCCAGTATTACTCATGTGTGTCCCCACGGATGCAATAACATGGACAATGTCTCAGTTTGCTACTGCCTCCAGTGGTGGAGACAAAGATGTTGCAGCTGCGGACTGCTGCACAGCAGGTGATTGAAGGTGCTGTGTGTCTTGCAGAGCTCATGGTAGTTTCTATGGAGTGCAGAGCCTTTGTCTGATAAGCCACTGCCGTGCAACTCTAGCTCGCGGCTTGCCCTGAAAGCAGAGCTTGGGTGTCCTCTGCCCTCCCATGTGCCTTTCCTGTTGTAAGTCCTCAGCATCCTCATATTCCGAGGAGGATTCCTGCTGACGTCTCTCCTCAAAATGCCAGACTTGCCTCCCATTGGGTGCATAGTTGTGCAGAGCACAGTGAGCAGCAAAGAAAGGAGCTCGTAGTACAGGTCACCACCCGAGAGTGCATTTTCAGCATGCCGATTGCCTTCTCAATGGTGGCTCCTGTAGCTCCATGGCTGGCGTTGTAGCTCTCCTCTGCAGCAGTGTTGGGGTCTCTCACTAGTGTCAGGAGCCATGTCTGCAAGGGGTGTGCCTTGATTCCAAGAAGTCACCCCTCCATCTGAGCCAGTTCAGTGAGCAGCAGTGGCAGCAGCTGGGACTGGCGCAGGATCTAGGCTTCATGGCAGCTGCCTGAGAAGCGGGTGCAGATTTGCATGAAGCGTCTCTGGTGATCACATACCAGCAGTACCGAGATTGAGAGGAATCCCTTAATGCTAATGTCTGCAGCTGGTAGCCTGGTGCGAGGCCTGATGGCCACATGGGTGTAGTCTATGACCCCTTGCACCTTTGGCAATCCAACGATTGTGCCGAAACTGATGGCTGTCTGGGCCTGGCTGCTCGTGTCCATCCTGAAGCGGACATACTCACTGGCCCTCCAGTGCAGGGCATCGGTGACCTCCCTGATGCAGCGGTGCACTGCTGACTTTGTGACCCCACAAAGCTCTCCGGTGGGCCCCTGAAATGATGCATAGGCATAAAGGTTAAGAGCCGCTGTCACTATGAGGGCCACAGGCATAGGATGTCCACTGAAGCCCATGGGCTGCAAGACATTGTTGAGCAGGGCACAGAGATGTGTCACCACCTCTCTCTACATCCGCAGTTGCCTCTGACACTGGCGCTCTGACATCCGCTGTTATGTCATTTAGGACCTGTAGATGCGCGGCATTGTATAGCGGCAAGCTCCCCTTGGCGACTGCTGCTCTACATGGGCTGCACCCGCCTGTTGGTTTTGCCAGTGGCACATATGGATCCTCAGGAGAAGTGGATCACACAATCTAGGATGAGCCATACCCATCTCCACGTGACAAATAAAGTTGATTCCTTCACTTATTCAGAGGTTCCTAACAGGGCAGATATTGTTGTTGACAGGTACATCAGGTACTTTCATGGATCAACTATGTGGCGTGGCATGGCATTGCCCGTCTTCGCTCACACTAAGAGTGGCACAGCATGACCACATAAAGATTCTACCAGCTGCATCGATTGCCCCCACCAGCCAGATAACCTTTACACTCCGACCACTCCCCACACACAGGGTAACTGGAGTGCCATTGCTCCCTCACTCATAGAAACAAACAATGGCACAGAGCAGATACCGTTTATGGAGGGAGGGTACTCGGTACCTCTCTTCATGCCTGCTGAACTGTGCCCCCAGTAAACCCATCCCCCCTCCCACCTCCCTTCAACTATACAGAGCTGTACTCCCAGTAATACCATCCCCTATCCTACCTCCTTTCATGCCTGCAGGGTTGAGACCCCGGTAATCCCATCCCGCATCCACCTCCCTTCCAGTGTGCAGAGTTGAGACCCCTTGACGGACTTACCTGTACTGTCTCCGATTGCTCCCTTTTCCGCATGTTCAGTGAAAAATGCAGAACTGAGGAGCGATGAACAGTGGGATGCGTAATCGGGCAAGGTAAGTAGCGCTTCACAAATTTAAATTGGGGTTCCGACGCCGAGAGGCAGGGGGATCGCACTGAGGTCCCACTGCTGCCAGTAAATTGGGGCAGGACATATACGGTGTTGGGGGTCACAGCAGGCCTCATCCGCTAGAATATTCCATGCCCTCACCACCCCCCCGCCCACGACCCCTGTATAATTCAGCCCCGAATGGTTAGATAAGGAGTGAAGGTCAGATACAGAGCGAACGTCAGATAGAGTGGTCATATCCAGAGTGCAAGCCAGATACAGTGTGGTCAGATACAGAATGAAGGTCAGATACTGAGTAAATTACAGATGCAGAGTGGTCAGATAAAGAGTGAAGTGCAGATACAGAGTGAAATGCAGATACTGAGTGAAGGACAGATACAGAGTGCAGACCAGATACAGAGTAAAGGCCAGATACAGAGTAAAGGCCAGATACAGTGTGGTCAGATACAGAGTAAAGCGCAGATACAGAGTGGTCAGACACAGGAAGAAGTGCAGTTACAGAGTGAAGGCCAGAGACAGAGTGAAGGCCAGATACAGAGCGAAGGCCAGATACACAGCGATGGCCAGATACACAGCGATGGCCAGATACAGAGTAAAGAGCAGATACAGAGTGAAGGCCAGATAGAGTGGTCAGATAAAGAGTGAAGGCCAGATACAGAGTGAAGGCCAGATACAGAGCGAAGTGCAGATACAGAGCGAAGTGCAGATACAGAGCGATGTGCAGATACAGAGTGAAGGTTAGATGCAGAGTGAGGGCCAGATACAGTGTGAGAGCCAGATACAGAGTGAGGGCCAGATACAGTGTGAAGGGTAGATACTGAGCGAAGGTCAGATACAGCATGAAGGCCAGGTACAGAGTGAGGGCCAGGTGCAGAATGAGGGTCAGATGCAGAGTGAAGGTCAGATACAGAGTGAAGGTCAGATACAGAGTGAGGGCCAGATACAGAGTGAAGGTCAGATACAGAGTGAAGTGCAGATACAGAGTGAAGGACAGATACAGAGTGAAGGACAGATACAGAGTGAAGGACAGATACAAACAGAACATCAGACACAGATTGAAGTGCAGATACAGAGAGAAGGCCAGATACAATGTGGTCAGATATAGAATAAAGTGCAGATACAGAGTGAAAGCCAGATACAGAGTGAGGGCCAGATGCAGAGTAAGGGCCAGAAACAGAGTGAGGGCAAGATTCAGAGTGAAGGCCAGAGACAGAGTGAAGACCAGAGACAGAGTGAAGGACAGATACAGAGTGAAGGACAGATACAGAGTGAAGGACTGATACAGAGTGGTCAGATACAGAGTGAAAGCCAGATAGAGTGTGGTCAAGATACAGAATAAAGGTAAGATACAGAGTAAAGCGCAGATACAGAGCGAAGGCCAGACACAGAGTGAAGGCCAGACAGAGAGCGAAGGCCAGATACAGAGTGAAGGTCAGATACAGAGTGTGGTCAGATACAGAATAAAGGTAAGATACAGAGTAAAGCGCAGATACAGAGCGAAGGCCAGACACAGAGTGAAGGCCAGGTACAGAGTGAAGTGCAGATACACAGTGAAGGCCGGATAGAGAATGAAGGTCAGATACAGTTGAAGTGCAGGCACAGAATGAAGTGAGATAATGAGTAAAGTGCAGATACACAGTGGGCAGATACAGAGTGAAGTGAAGATTCACAGTGAAGGCCAGATACAGTAATGACTTACAGACTGAAGGTAAGATAGAGAGTGAAGGGTAGGCACAGAGCGAAGCACAAATACTGTGTGAAGTGCAGATACAGCATGAATTTCAGATACAGAGTGAAGGTCAGACACAAAGTGAAGGCCAGTTTCAGTTTGAAGACCAGATACAGATTGACGAACAGATACAGTCATGGTCATAGACAGAGTGAAGGCCAGATACAGAATGATGGTCAGAAACAGAGTGATGATCAGGTACAGAGTGAAGTGCAGATACAGATTGAAGCGCAGTTACAGAGTGAAGGCCAGATACAGAGTGAAGGCCAGATAAAGAGTGAAGTGTAGATACAGCGTGATGGCCAGATAGAGTGGTCAGAAAAAGAGTGAAGGCCAGATACAGATTGCAAGCCAGATACAGTGTGGTCAGATACAGAGTGAAGGTCAGATACAGAGTGAAGTGCAGATACAGAGTGAAGTGCAGATACAGAGTAATGGCCAGATACAGTGTGGTCAGATACAGAATGAAGGCCAGATACAGAGTGCAAGCCAGATACAGAGTGCAAGCCAGATACAGAGTGCAAGCCAGATACAGTGTGGTCAGAAACAGAGTGAAGGTCAAATACAGAGTGAAGTGCATATACAGAGTGAAGTGCAGATACAGGGAGAAGTGCAGTTACAGAGTGAAGGCCAGATAGAGTGGTCAGAAAACGAGTGAAGGCCAGATACAGATTGCAAGCCAGATACAGTGTGGTCAGATACAGAGTGAAGGTCAGATACAGAGTGAAGCACAGATACAGACAGAAGGCCAGTTTCAGAGTGAAGGGCAGATACAGAGTGAAGGGCAGACAGAGAGTGAAGATCAGATACAGAGTGAATGCCAGATAGAGTGTGGTCAGATACAGAATAAAGGTAAGATACAGAATAAAGTGCAGATACAGAGAGGAGGTGAGACAGAGTGAAGTGCAGATACAGAGTGAAGGCCAGATAGGGTGGTCAGATACAGAGTGAAGGCCAGCTACAGTGCAAAGGCCAGATACAGAGCGAAGGCCAGAAACAGAGTGAGGGCCAGCTGCAGAGTGAAGGCCAGATACAGAGTGGTCAGATACCGAGTGAAGTACAGATACAGTGAAGGCCGGATAGAGAGTGAGGGTTAGACACAGATTGAAGTGCGGACACACAATGAAGTGCAGATAATGAGTAAAGTGCAGATACACAATGGTCAGATACAGAGTGAAGTGCAGATCTACAGTGAAGGCCAGTTAGCGTGGTCACATACAGACTGAAGGTAAGATAGAGAGTGAAGGGCAGGTACAGAGCGAAGCACAAATACTGTGTGAAGTGCAGATAAAGTATGAATTTCAGATACAGAGTGAAGTGCAGATACAGAGTGAAGGTCAAATACAGAATGAAGGTCAGACACAAAGCGAAGGCCAGATACAGAGTAAAGGCCAGATACAGTGTGGTCAGATACAGAGTAAAGCGCAGATACAGAGTGGTCAGACACAGGAAGAAGTGCAGTTACAGAGTGAAGGCCAGAGACAGAGTGAAGGCCAGATACAGAGCGAAGGCCAGATACACAGCGATGGCCAGATACACAGCGATGGCCAGATACAGAGTAAAGAGCAGATACAGAGTGAAGGCCAGATAGAGTGGTCAGATAAAGAGTGAAGGCCAGATACAGAGTGAAGGCCAGATACAGAGCGAAGTGCAGATACAGAGCGAAGTGCAGATACAGAGCGATGTGCAGATACAGAGTGAAGGTTAGATGCAGAGTGAGGGCCAGATACAGTGTGAGAGCCAGATACAGAGTGAGGGCCAGATACAGTGTGAAGGGTAGATACTGAGCGAAGGTCAGATACAGCATGAAGGCCAGGTACAGAGTGAGGGCCAGGTGCAGAATGAGGGTCAGATGCAGAGTGAAGGTCAGATACAGAGTGAAGGTCAGATACAGAGTGAGGGCCAGATACAGAGTGAAGGTCAGATACAGAGTGAAGTGCAGATACAGAGTGAAGGACAGATACAGAGTGAAGGACAGATACAGAGTGAAGGACAGATACAAACAGAACATCAGACACAGATTGAAGTGCAGATACAGAGAGAAGGCCAGATACAATGTGGTCAGATATAGAATAAAGTGCAGATACAGAGTGAAAGCCAGATACAGAGTGAGGGCCAGATGCAGAGTAAGGGCCAGAAACAGAGTGAGGGCAAGATTCAGAGTGAAGGCCAGAGACAGAGTGAAGACCAGAGACAGAGTGAAGGACAGATACAGAGTGAAAGCCAGATAGAGTGTGGTCAAGATACAGAATAAAGGTAAGATACAGAGTAAAGCGCAGATACAGAGCGAAGGCCAGACACAGAGTGAAGGCCAGACAGAGAGCGAAGGCCAGATACAGAGTGAAGGTCAGATACAGAGTGTGGTCAGATACAGAATAAAGGTAAGATACAGAGTAAAGCGCAGATACAGAGCGAAGGCCAGACACAGAGTGAAGGCCAGGTACAGAGTGAAGTGCAGATACACAGTGAAGGCCGGATAGAGAATGAAGGTCAGATACAGATTGAAGTGCAGGCACAGAATGAAGTGAGATAATGAGTAAAGTGCAGATACACAGTGGGCAGATACAGAGTGAAGTGAAGATTCACAGTGAAGGCCAGATACAGTAATGACTTACAGACTGAAGGTAAGATAGAGAGTGAAGGGTAGGCACAGAGCGAAGCACAAATACTGTGTGAAGTGCAGATACAGCATGAATTTCAGATACAGAGTGAAGGTCAGACACAAAGCGAAGGCCAGTTTCAGTTTGAAGACCAGATACAGATTGACGAACAGATACAGAGTCATGGTCATAGACAGAGTGAAGGCCAGATACAGAATGATGGTCAGAAACAGAGTGATGATCAGGTACAGAGTGAAGTGCAGATACAGAGTGGTAAGATACCGAGATGAGTGCAGCAACAGAGTGAAGGTCAGATAGAGTGGTCAGATACAGAGTGCAAGCCAGATGCAGTGTGGTCAGATACAGAGTGAAGTGCAGATACAGAGCGAAGGCCAGACACAGAGTGAAGGCCAGATACAGAATGAAGGCCAGATACAGCGTGAAAGCCAAATACAGAGTGAAGGCCAGATACAGAGTAAAGGCCAGATACAGTGTGATCAGATACAGAGTGAAGGTAAGCTAGAGTGGTCAGATACAAAGTGAAAGTGAGATAGAGTGTGATCAGATATAGAATGAAGGTCAGATACAGAGTAAAGTGCAGATACAGAGTGGTCAGATACAGGGAGAAGTGCAGATACAGAGTAAAGTGCAGATAGGGTGGTCAGATACAGAGTGAAGGCCAGCTACAGTGCAAAGGCCAGATACAGAGCGAAGGCCAGAAACAGAGTGAGGGCCAGCTGCAGAGTGAGGGCCAGATACAGAGTGGTCAGATACCGAGTGAAGTACAGATACAGTGAAGGCCGGATAGAGAGTGAGGGTTAGACACAGATTGAAGTGCGGACACACAATGAAGTGCAGATAATGAGTAAAGTGCAGATACACAATGGTCAGATACAGAGTGAAGTGCAGATCTACAGTGAAGGCCAGTTAGCGTGGTCACATACAGACTGAAGGTAAGATAGAGAGTGAAGGGCAGGTACAGAGCGAAGCACAAATACTGTGTGAAGTGCAGATACAGTATGAATTTCAGATACAGAGTGAAGTGCAGATACAGAGTGAAGGTCAAATACAGAATGAAGGTCAGACACAAAGCGAAGGCCAGATACAGAGTGAAGGCCAGATACAGAGTGAAGTGCAGATACAGAGTGATGGCCAGATAGAGTGCTCAGAAAACGAGTGAAGGCCAGATACAGATTGCAAGCCAGATACAGTGTGGTCAGATACAGAGTAATGGCCAGGTACAGAGTGAAGGACAGGCACAGAGTGAAGTGCAGATACAGTGTGCAAGCCAGATACAGTGTGGTCAGATACAGAGTGAAGGCCAGATACAGAGTGGTCAGATACCGAGTGAAGTACAGATACAGTGAAGGCCGGATAGAGAGTGAGGGTTAGACACAGATTGAAGTGCGGACACACAATGAAGTGCAGATAATGAGTAAAGTGCAGATACACAATGGTCAGATACAGAGTGAAGTGCAGATCTACAGTGAAGGCCAGTTAGCGTGGTCACATACAGACTGAAGGTAAGATAGAGAGTGAAGGGCAGGTACAGAGCGAAGCACAAATACTGTGTGAAGTGCAGATAAAGTATGAATTTCAGATACAGAGTGAAGTGCAGATACAGAGTGAAGGTCAAATACAGAATGAAGGTCAGACACAAAGCGAAGGCCAGATACAGAGTAAAGGCCAGATACAGTGTGGTCAGATACAGAGTAAAGCGCAGATACAGAGTGGTCAGACACAGGAAGAAGTGCAGTTACAGAGTGAAGGCCAGAGACAGAGTGAAGGCCAGATACAGAGCGAAGGCCAGATACACAGCGATGGCCAGATACACAGCGATGGCCAGATACACAGCGATGGCCAGATACACAGCGATGGCCAGATACAGAGTAAAGAGCAGATACAGAGTGAAGGCCAGATAGAGTGGTCAGATAAAGAGTGAAGGCCAGATACAGAGTGAAGGCCAGATACAGAGCGAAGTGCAGATACAGAGCGAAGTGCAGATACAGAGCGATGTGCAGATACAGAGCGATGTGCAGATACAGAGTGAAGGTTAGATGCAGAGTGAGGGCCAGATACAGTGTGAGAGCCAGATACAGAGTGAGGGCCAGATACAGTGTGAAGGGTAGATACTGAGCGAAGGTCAGATACAGCATGAAGGCCAGGTACAGAGTGAGGGCCAGGTGCAGAATGAGGGTCAGATGCAGAGTGAAGGTCAGATACAGAGTGAAGGTCAGATACAGAGTGAAGGTCAGATACAGAGTGAGGGCCAGATACAGAGTGAAGGTCAGATACAGAGTGAAGTGCAGATACAGAGTGAAGGACAGATACAGAGTGAAGGACAGATACAAACAGAACATCAGACACAGATTGAAGTGCAGATACAGAGAGAAGGCCAGATACAATGTGGTCAGATATAGAATAAAGTGCAGATACAGAGTGAAAGCCAGATACAGAGTGAGGGCCAGATGCAGAGTAAGGGCCAGAAACAGAGTGAGGGCAAGATTCAGAGTGAAGGCCAGAGACAGAGTGAAGACCAGAGACAGAGTGAAGGACAGATACAGAGTGAAGGACAGATACAGAGTGAAGGACTGATACAGAGTGGTCAGATACAGAGTGAAAGCCAGATAGAGTGTGGTCAAGATACAGAATAAAGGTAAGATACAGAGTAAAGCGCAGATACAGAGCGAAGGCCAGACACAGAGTGAAGGCCAGACAGAGAGCGAAGGCCAGATACAGAGTGAAGGTCAGATACAGAGTGTGGTCAGATACAGAATAAAGGTAAGATACAGAGTAAAGCGCAGATACAGAGCGAAGGCCAGACACAGAGTGAAGGCCAGGTACAGAGTGAAGTGCAGATACACAGTGAAGGCCGGATAGAGAATGAAGGTCAGATACAGATTGAAGTGCAGGCACAGAATGAAGTGAGATAATGAGTAAAGTGCAGATACACAGTGGGCAGATACAGAGTGAAGTGAAGATTCACAGTGAAGGCCAGATACAGTAATGACTTACAGACTGAAGGTAAGATAGAGAGTGAAGGGTAGGCACAGAGCGAAGCACAAATACTGTGTGAAGTGCAGATACAGCATGAATTTCAGATACAGAGTGAAGGTCAGACACAAAGCGAAGGCCAGTTTCAGTTTGAAGACCAGATACAGATTGACGAACAGATACAGAGTCATGGTCATAGACAGAGTGAAGGCCAGATACAGAATGATGGTCAGAAACAGAGTGATGATCAGGTACAGAGTGAAGTGCAGATACAGAGTGGTAAGATACCGAGATGAGTGCAGCAACAGAGTGAAGGTCAGATAGAGTGGTCAGATACAGAGTGCAAGCCAGATGCAGTGTGGTCAGATACAGAGTGAAGTGCAGATACAGAGCGAAGGCCAGACACAGAGTGAAGGCCAGATACAGAATGAAGGCCAGATACAGCGTGAAAGCCAAATACAGAGTGAAGGCCAGATACAGAGTAAAGGCCAGATACAGTGTGATCAGATACAGAGTGAAGGTAAGCTAGAGTGGTCAGATACAAAGTGAAAGTGAGATAGAGTGTGATCAGATATAGAATGAAGGTCAGATACAGAGTAAAGTGCAGATACAGAGTGGTCAGATACAGGGAGAAGTGCAGATACAGAGTGAAGGCCAGATAGGGTGGTCAGATACAGAGTGAAGGCCAGCTACAGTGCAAAGGCCAGATACAGAGCGAAGGCCAGAAACAGAGTGAGGGCCAGCTGCAGAGTGAAGGCCAGATACAGAGTGGTCAGATACCGAGTGAAGTACAGATACAGTGAAGGCCGGATAGAGAGTGAGGGTTAGACACAGATTGAAGTGCGGACACACAATGAAGTGCAGATAATGAGTAAAGTGCAGATACACAATGGTCAGATACAGAGTGAAGTGCAGATCTACAGTGAAGGCCAGTTAGCGTGGTCACATACAGACTGAAGGTAAGATAGAGAGTGAAGGGCAGGTACAGAGCGAAGCACAAATACTGTGTGAAGTGCAGATACAGTATGAATTTCAGATACAGAGTGAAGTGCAGATACAGAGTGAAGGTCAAATACAGAATGAAGGTCAGACACAAAGCGAAGGCCAGATACAGAGTGAAGGCCAGATACAGAGTGAAGTGCAGATACAGAGTGATGGCCAGATAGAGTGCTCAGAAAACGAGTGAAGGCCAGATACAGATTGCAAGCCAGATACAGTGTGGTCAGATACAGAGTAATGGCCAGGTACAGAGTGAAGGACAGGCACAGAGTGAAGTGCAGATACAGTGTGCAAGCCAGATACAGTGTGGTCAGATACAGAGTGAAGGCCAGATACAGAGTGGTCAGATACCGAGTGAAGTACAGATACAGTGAAGGCCGGATAGAGAGTGAGGGTTAGACACAGATTGAAGTGCGGACACACAATGAAGTGCAGATAATGAGTAAAGTGCAGATACACAATGGTCAGATACAGAGTGAAGTGCAGATCTACAGTGAAGGCCAGTTAGCGTGGTCACATACAGACTGAAGGTAAGATAGAGAGTGAAGGGCAGGTACAGAGCGAAGCACAAATACTGTGTGAAGTGCAGATAAAGTATGAATTTCAGATACAGAGTGAAGTGCAGATACAGAGTGAAGGTCAAATACAGAATGAAGGTCAGACACAAAGCGAAGGCCAGATACAGAGTAAAGGCCAGATACAGTGTGGTCAGATACAGAGTAAAGCGCAGATACAGAGTGGTCAGACACAGGAAGAAGTGCAGTTACAGAGTGAAGGCCAGAGACAGAGTGAAGGCCAGATACAGAGCGAAGGCCAGATACACAGCGATGGCCAGATACACAGCGATGGCCAGATACAGAGTAAAGAGCAGATACAGAGTGAAGGCCAGATAGAGTGGTCAGATAAAGAGTGAAGGCCAGATACAGAGTGAAGGCCAGATACAGAGCGAAGTGCAGATACAGAGCGAAGTGCAGATACAGAGCGATGTGCAGATACAGAGCGATGTGCAGATACAGAGTGAAGGTTAGATGCAGAGTGAGGGCCAGATACAGTGTGAGAGCCAGATACAGAGTGAGGGCCAGATACAGTGTGAAGGGTAGATACTGAGCGAAGGTCAGATACAGCATGAAGGCCAGGTACAGAGTGAGGGCCAGGTGCAGAATGAGGGTCAGATGCAGAGTGAAGGTCAGATACAGAGTGAAGGTCAGATACAGAGTGAAGGTCAGATACAGAGTGAGGGCCAGATACAGAGTGAAGGTCAGATACAGAGTGAAGTGCAGATACAGAGTGAAGGACAGATACAGAGTGAAGGACAGATACAAACAGAACATCAGACACAGATTGAAGTGCAGATACAGAGAGAAGGCCAGATACAATGTGGTCAGATATAGAATAAAGTGCAGATACAGAGTGAAAGCCAGATACAGAGTGAGGGCCAGATGCAGAGTAAGGGCCAGAAACAGAGTGAGGGCAAGATTCAGAGTGAAGGCCAGAGACAGAGTGAAGACCAGAGACAGAGTGAAGGACAGATACAGAGTGAAGGACAGATACAGAGTGAAGGACTGATACAGAGTGGTCAGATACAGAGTGAAAGCCAGATAGAGTGTGGTCAAGATACAGAATAAAGGTAAGATACAGAGTAAAGCGCAGATACAGAGCGAAGGCCAGACACAGAGTGAAGGCCAGACAGAGAGTGAAGGCCAGATACAGAGTGAAGGTCAGATACAGAGTGTGGTCAGATACAGAATAAAGGTAAGATACAGAGTAAAGCGCAGATACAGAGCGAAGGCCAGACACAGAGTGAAGGCCAGGTACAGAGTGAAGTGCAGATACACAGTGAAGGCCGGATAGAGAATGAAGGTCAGATACAGATTGAAGTGCAGGCACAGAATGAAGTGAGATAATGAGTAAAGTGCAGATACACAGTGGGCAGATACAGAGTGAAGTGAAGATTCACAGTGAAGGCCAGATACAGTAATGACTTACAGACTGAAGGTAAGATAGAGAGTGAAGGGTAGGCACAGAGCGAAGCACAAATACTGTGTGAAGTGCAGATACAGCATGAATTTCAGATACAGAGTGAAGGTCAGACACAAAGCGAAGGCCAGTTTCAGTTTGAAGACCAGATACAGATTGACGAACAGATACAGAGTCATGGTCATAGACAGAGTGAAGGCCAGATACAGAATGATGGTCAGAAACAGAGTGATGATCAGGTACAGAGTGAAGTGCAGATACAGAGTGGTAAGATACCGAGATGAGTGCAGCAACAGAGTGAAGGTCAGATAGAGTGGTCAGATACAGAGTGCAAGCCAGATGCAGTGTGGTCAGATACAGAGTGAAGTGCAGATACAGAGCGAAGGCCAGACACAGAGTGAAGGCCAGATACAGAATGAAGGCCAGATACAGCGTGAAAGCCAAATACAGAGTGAAGGCCAGATACAGAGTAAAGGCCAGATACAGTGTGATCAGATACAGAGTGAAGGTAAGCTAGAGTGGTCAGATACAAAGTGAAAGTGAGATAGAGTGTGATCAGATATAGAATGAAGGTCAGATACAGAGTAAAGTGCAGATACAGAGTGGTCAGATACAGGGAGAAGTGCTGTTACAGAGTGAAGGCCAGATACAGAGTGAATGCAGATACAGATTGAAGCGCAGTTACAGAGTGAAGGCCAGATACAGAGTGAAGGCCAGATAAAGAGTGAAGTGTAGATACAGCGTGATGGCCAGATAGAGTGGTCAGAAAAAGAGTGAAGGCCAGATACAGATTGCAAGCCAGATACAGTGTGGTCAGATACAGAGTGAAGGTCAGATACAGAGTGAAGTGCAGATACAGAGTGAAGTGCAGATACAGAGTAATGGCCAGATACAGTGTGGTCAGATACAGAATGAAGGCCAGATACAGAGTGCAAGCCAGATACAGAGTGCAAGCCAGATACAGTGTGGTCAGAAACAGAGTGAAGGTCAAATACAGAGTGAAGTGCATATACAGAGTGAAGTGCAGATACAGGGAGAAGTGCAGTTACAGAGTGAAGGCCAGATAGAGTGGTCAGAAAACGAGTGAAGGCCAGATACAGATTGCAAGCCAGATACAGTGTGGTCAGATACAGAGTGAAGGTCAGATACAGAGTGAAGCACAGATACAGACAGAAGGCCAGTTTCAGAGTGAAGGGCAGATACAGAGTGAAGGGAAGACAGAGAGTGAAGATCAGATACAGAGTGAATGCCAGATAGAGTGTGGTCAGATACAGAATAAAGGTAAGATACAGAATAAAGTGCAGATACAGAGAGGAGGTGAGACAGAGTGAAGTTCAGATACAGAGTGAAGGCCAGATAGGGTGGTCAGATACAGAGTGAAGGCCAGCTACAGTGCAAAGGCCAGATACAGAGCGAAGGCCAGAAACAGAGTGAGGGCCAGCTGCAGAGTGAAGGCCAGATACAGAGTGGTCAGATACCGAGTGAAGTACAGATACAGTGAAGGCCGGATAGAGAGTGAGGGTTAGACACAGATTGAAGTGCGGACACACAATGAAGTGCAGATAATGAGTAAAGTGCAGATACACAATGGTCAGATACAGAGTGAAGTGCAGATCTACAGTGAAGGCCAGTTAGCGTGGTCACATACAGACTGAAGGTAAGATAGAGAGTGAAGGGCAGGTACAGAGCGAAGCACAAATACTGTGTGAAGTGCAGATACAGTATGAATTTCAGATACAGAGTGAAGTGCAGATACAGAGTGAAGGTCAAATACAGAATGAAGGTCAGACACAAAGCGAAGGCCAGATACAGAGTGAAGGCCAGATACAGAGTGAAGTGCAGATACAGAGTGATGGCCAGATAGAGTGCTCAGAAAACGAGTGAAGGCCAGATACAGATTGCAAGCCAGATACAGTGTGGTCAGATACAGAGTAATGGCCAGGTACAGAGTGAAGGACAGGCACAGAGTGAAGTGCAGATACAGTGTGCAAGCCAGATACAGTGTGGTCAGATACAGAGTGAAGGCCAGATACAGAGTGGTCAGATACCGAGTGAAGTACAGATACAGTGAAGGCCGGATAGAGAGTGAGGGTTAGACACAGATTGAAGTGCGGACACACAATGAAGTGCAGATAATGAGTAAAGTGCAGATACACAATGGTCAGATACAGAGTGAAGTGCAGATCTACAGTGAAGGCCAGTTAGCGTGGTCACATACAGACTGAAGGTAAGATAGAGAGTGAAGGGCAGGTACAGAGCGAAGCACAAATACTGTGTGAAGTGCAGATAAAGTATGAATTTCAGATACAGAGTGAAGTGCAGATACAGAGTGAAGGTCAAATACAGAATGAAGGTCAGACACAAAGCGAAGGCCAGATACAGAGTGAAGGCCAGATACAGAGTGAAGGCCAGATACAGAGTGAAGTGCAGATACAGAGTGATGGCCAGATAGAGTGCTCAGAAAACGAGTGAAGGCCAGATACAGATTGCAAGCCAGATACAGTGTGGTCAGATACAGAGTAATGGCCAGGTACAGAGTGAAGGACAGACACAGAGTGAAGTGCAGATACAGTGTGCAAGCCAGATACAGTGTGGTCAGATACAGAGTGAAGGTCAGATAGAGAGTGAAGTGCAGAAACAGAGTGAAGGTCAGATAGAGTGGTCAGCTACAGAGTGCAAGTCAGATCCAGTGTGGTCAGATACAGAGTGAAGGTCAGATACAGAGTGAAGGCCAAATACAGAGTGAAGGCCAGATAGAGTGGTCAGAAAAAGAGTGAAGGCCAGTTACAGAGTGAAGGCCAGAGACAGAGTGCAAGCCAGATACAGTGTGGTCAGATGCAGAGTGAAGGTCAGATACAGAATGATGGTAAGCTACAGAGTGAAGTGCAGATACAGAGTGAAGTGCAGATACAGAGTGAAGGACAGATACAGAGTGAAGGACAGATATAGAGTGAAGGACAGATACAGAGTGAAGGACAGATATAGAGTGAAGGCCAAATACAGAGTGATGGCCAAATATAGAGTAAAGGCCAGATACAGTGTGGTCAGATACAGACAGAAGGTAAGCTGGAGTGCTCAGATACAGAGTGAAAGCAAGATAGAGTGTGATCAGATACAGAATGAAGGTCAGATACAGAGTAAAGTGCAGATACAGAGTGGTCAGATACAGGGAGAAGTGAAGTTACAGAGTAAAGTCCAGATACAGAGTGAAGGCCCGATACAGAGCGAAAGTCAGATGCACAGCAAAGGTCAGATGCACAGCAAATGTCAGATACGGTGCAAAGGTCAGATACAGAGCAAAGGCCAGATACAGAGTGAAGGTCAGATACAGAGTGAAGGTCAGATACAGAGTGAAGGACAGATACAGAGTGAAGGCCAGATAGAGTGGTCAGATACAGAGTGAAAGCCAGATACAGAGTGAAGGACAAATACACAGTGAAGGTCAGCAACAGAGTTAAAGCAAGCTACAGAGTGAAAGCCAGCTGCAGAGTAAAGGTCAGATACAGAGCGAAGGCCAGATACAGAGCGAAGGCCAGATACAGAGTGAAGGCCAGATACAGAGTGAAGGCCTGATACAGAGTGAAGGCCAGATACAGAGTGATGGTTAGATACAGAGTGATGATCAGGTACAGATTGAAGTGAAGTTACAGAGTGGTCAGATACCGAGACATGTGCAGATACAGAGTGGTCAGATACAGGGAGAACTGAAGTTACAGAGTAAAGGTCAGATACAGAGTGAAGTGCAGATACAGAGTGAAAGCCAGATACAGTGCAGTCAGATACAGAGTGAAGGTCAGATAGAGTGGTCAGAAAAAGAATGAAGGCCAGATACAGAGTGAAGGCCAGATGCAGAGCAAAGGCCAGATACAGAGCGAAGGCCAGATACAGAGTGAAGGCCTGATACAGAGTGAAGGCCTGATACAGAGTGAAGGCCTGATACAGAGTGAAGGTCAGATAGAGTGGTCAGATACAGAGTGAAAGCCCGATACAGTGCAGTCAGATACAGAATGAAGGTCAGATAGAGTGGTCAGAAAAAGAGTGAAGGCCAGATACAGAGTGAAGTGCAGATACAGAGCAGAGGTCAGATACAGAGTGAGGGCCAGATACAGTGCAAAGGCCAGATACAGAGTGAAGGCCACATACAGAGTGAAGGTCAGATAGAGTGGTAAGATACAGAGTGAAAGCCCGATACAGTGCGGTCAGATACAGAATGAAGGTCAGATAGAGTGGTCAGAAAAAGAGTGAAGGCCTGATACGGTGAAGGCCTGATACAGAGCGAAGGCCAGACACAGAGCGAAGGCCAGACACAGAGCGAAGGCCAGACACAGAGCGAAGGCCAGACACAGAGCGAAGGCCAGATACAGAGTGAAGGCCAGATACAGAGTGAAGGCCAGATACAGAGTGAAGGCCTGATACAGAGTGAAGGCCTGATACAGAGCGAAGGCCAGATACAGAGCGAAGGCCAGATACAGAGTGAAGGCCAGGTACAGAGCGAAGGTCAGGTACAGAGCGAAGGCCAGGTACAGAGTGAAGGCCAGATACAGAGTGGTCAGATACCAAGTGAAGTACAGATACAGTGAAGGCCGGATAGAGAGTGAGGGTTAGACACAGATTGAAGTGCAGACACACAATGAAGTGCAGATAATGAGTAAAGTGCAGATACACAATGGTCAGATACAGAGTGAAGTGCAGATCTACAGTGAAGGCCAGTTAGCGTGGTCACATACAGACTGAAGGTAAGATAGAGAGTGAAGGGCAGGTACAGAGCGAAGCACAAATACTGTGTGAAGTGCAGATACAGCATGAATTTCAGATACAGAGTGAAGTGCAGATACAGAGTGAAGGTCAAATACAGAATGAAGGTCAGACACAAAGCGAAGGCCAGATACAGAGTGAAGGCCAGATTCAGTTTGAAGACCAGATACAGATTGATGACCAGATACAGAGTCATGGTCAGATACAGAGTCATGGTCAGATACAGAGTGAAGGCCAGATACAGAGTGAAGGCCAGATACAGAGTGAAGGCCAGATTCAGTTTGAAGACCAGATACAGATTGATGACCAGATACAGAGTCATGGTCAGATACAGAGTGAAGGCCAGATACAGAGTGAAGGCCTGATACAGAGCGAAGGCCAGATACAGAGTGAAGGCCAGATACAGAGTGAAGGCCTGATACAGAGTGAAGGCCTGATACAGAGCGAAGGCCAGATACAGAGCGAAGGCCAGATACAGAGTGAAGGCCAGGTACAGAGCGAAGGTCAGGTACAGAGCGAAGGCCAGGTACAGAGTGAAGGCCAGATACAGAGTGGTCAGATACCAATTGAAGTACAGATACAGTGAAGGCCGGATAGAGAGTGAGGGTCAGACACAGATTGAAGTGCAGACACACAATGAAGTGCAGATAATGAGTAAAGTGCAGATACACAATGGTCAGATACAGAGTGAAGTGCAGATCTACAGTGAAGGCCAGTTAGCGTGGTCACATACAGACTGAAGGTAAGATAGAGAGTGAAGGGCAGGTACAGAGCGAAGCACAAATACTGTGTGAAGTGCAGATACAGCATGAATTTCAGATACAGAGTGAAGTGCAGATATAGAACGAAGGTCAAATACAGAATGAAGGTCAGATTCAGTCTGAAGACCAGATACAGATTGATGACCAGATACAGAGTCATGGTCAGATACAGAGTGAAGGCCAGATACAGAGTGAAGGCCAGATACAGAGTGAAGGCCAGATTCAGTTTGAAGACCAGATACAGATTGATGACCAGATACAGAGTCATGGTCAGATACAGAGTGAAGGCCAGATACAGAGTGAAGGCCAGATACAGAGTGATGGTTAGATACAGAGTGATGATCAGGTACAGATTGAAGTGCAGTTACAGAGTGGTCAGATTACGAGACAAGTGCAGATACAGAGTGGTCAGATACAGGGAGAACTGAAGTTACAGAGTAAAGGCCAAATACAGAGTGAAGTGCAGATACAGAGTGAAAGCCAGATACAGTGCGGTCAGATACAGAGTGATGGTCAGATAGAGTGGTCAGAAAAAGAATGAAGGCCAGATACAGAGTGAAGGCCAGATACAGAGCAAAGGCCAGATACAGAGCGAAGGCCTGATACAGAGTGAAGGCCTGATACAGAGTGAAGGTCAGATAGGGTGGTCAGATACAGAGTGAAAGCCCGATACAGTGCGGTCAGATACAGAATGTAGGTCAGATAGAGTGGTCAGAAAAAGAGTGAAGGCCAGATACAGAGTGAAGTGCAGATACAGAGCAAAGGTCAGATACAGAGTGAAGGCCAGATACAGAGCAAAGGCCAGATACAGAGCGAAGGCCAGATACAGAGTGAAGGCCAGATACAGAGTGAAGGTCAGATAGAGTGGTAAGATACAGAGTGAAAGCACGATACAGTGCGGTCAGATACAGAATGAAAGTCAGATAGAGTGGTCAGAAAAAGAGTGAAGGCCAGATACAGAGCAAAGGCCAGATACAGAGAGAAGGCCACATACAGAGCGAAGGCCAGATACAGAGCAAAGGCCAGATACAGAGTGAAGGCCAGATACAGAGCAAAGGCCAGATGCAGAGCAAAGGCCAGATGCAGAGCAAAGGCCAGATACAGAGTGAAGGCCAGGTACAGAGTGAAGGTCAGATAGAGTGGTCAGAAAAAGAGTGAAAGCCAGATACAGAGTAAAGGTCAGCTGGAGTGGTCAGAAAAAGAGTGAAGGCCAGATACAGAGCAAAGGTCAGATACAGAGCGAAGGCCAGATACAGTGAAGGCCAGATACAGAGTGAAGGCCTGATACAGAGCGAAGGCCAGACACAGAGTGAAGGCCAGACACAGAGTGAAGGCCAGACACAGAGTGAAGGCCAGACACAGAGTGAAGGCCTGATACAGAGTGAAGGCCTGATACAGAGTGAAGGCCAGACACAGAGCGAAGGCCAGATAGAGTGGTCAGATACAGAGTGAAAGCCAGATACAGAGTGAAGGACAGATACACAGTGAAGGTCAGCAACAGAGTTAAAGCAAGCTACAGAGTGAAAGCCAGCTGCAGAGTAAAGGTCAGATACAGAGCGAAGGCCAGATACAGAGCGAAGGCCAGATACAGAGCGAAGGCCAGATACAGAGTGATGGTTAGATACAGAGTGATGATCAGGTACAGATTGAAGTGAAGTTACAGAGTGGTCAGATACCGAGACATGTGCAGATACAGAGTGGTCAGATACAGGGAGAACTGAAGTTACAGAGTAAAGGTCAGATACAGAGTGAAGTGCAGATACAGAGTGAAAGCCAGATACAGTGCAGTCAGATACAGAGTGAAGGTCAGATAGAGTGGTCAGAAAAAGAATGAAGGCCAGATACAGTGAAGGCCAGATGCAGAGCAAAGGCCAGATGCAGAGCAAAGGCCAGATACAGAGCGAAGGCCAGATACAGAGTGAAGGCCTGATACAGAGTGAAGGCCTGATACAGAGTGAAGGCCTGATACAGAGTGAAGGTCAGATAGAGTGGTCAGATACAGAGTGAAAGCCCGATACAGTGCAGTCAGATACAGAATGAAGGTCAGATAGAGTGGTCAGAAAAAGAGTGAAGGCCAGATACAGAGTGAAGTGCAGATACAGAGCAAAGGTCAGATACAGAGTGAGGGCCAGATACAGTGCAAAGGCCAGATACAGAGTGAAGGCCACATACAGAGTGAAGGTCAGATAGAGTGGTAAGATACAGAGTGAAAGCCCGATACAGTGCGGTCAGATACAGAATGAAGGTCAGATAGAGTGGTCAGAAAAAGAGTGAAGGCCTGATACAGAGCGAAGGCCAGACACAGAGCGAAGGCCAGACACAGAGCGAAGGCCAGACACAGAGCGAAGGCCAGACACAGAGCGAAGGCCAGACACAGAGCGAAGGCCAGACACAGAGCGAAGGCCAGATACAGAGTGAAGGCCAGATACAGAGTGAAGGCCAGATACAGAGTGAAGGCCTGATACAGAGTGAAGGCCTGATACAGAGTGAAGGCCTGATACAGAGCGAAGGCCAGATACAGAGCGAAGGCCAGATACAGAGTGAAGGCCAGGTACAGAGCGAAGGTCAGGTACAGAGCGAAGGCCAGGTACAGAGCGAAGGCCAGATACAGAGTGAAGGCCAGATACAGAGTGGTCAGATACCAAGTGAAGTACAGATACAGTGAAGGCCGGATACAGAGTGAGGGTTAGACACAGATTGAAGTGCAGACACACAATGAAGTGCAGATAATGAGTAAAGTGCAGATACACAATGGTCAGATACAGAGTGAAGTGCAGATCTACAGTGAAGGCCAGTTAGCGTGGTCACATACAGACTGAAGGTAAGATAGAGAGTGAAGGGCAGGTACAGAGCGAAGCACAAATACTGTGTGAAGTGCAGATACAGCATGAATTTCAGATACAGAGTGAAGTGCAGATATAGAACGAAGGTCAAATACAGAATGAAGGTCAGATTCAGTCTGAAGACCAGATACAGATTGATGACCAGATACAGAGTCATGGTCAGATACAGAGTGAAGGCCAGATACAGAGTGAAGGCCAGATACAGAGTGAAGGCCAGATTCAGTTTGAAGACCAGATACAGATTGATGACCAGATACAGAGTCATGGTCAGATACAGAGTGAAGGCCAGATACAGAGTGAAGGCCAGATACAGAGTGATGGTTAGATACAGAGTGATGATCAGGTACAGATTGAAGTGCAGTTACAGAGTGGTCAGATTACGAGACAAGTGCAGATACAGAGTGAAGGCCTGATACAGAGTGAAGGCCTGATACAGAGCGAAGGCCAGATACAGAGCGAAGGCCAGATACAGAGCGAAGGCCAGGTACAGAGTGAAGGCCAGGTACAGAGCGAAGGCCAGGTACAGAGCGAAGGTCAGGTACAGAGCGAAGGCCAGGTACAGAGCGAAGGCCAGGTACAGAGTGAAGGCCAGGTACAGAGCGAAGGTCAGGTACAGAGCGAAGGCCAGGTACAGAGTGAAGGCCAGATACAGAGTGAAGGCCACATACAGAGTGAAGGTCAGATAGAGTGGTAAGATACAGAGTGAAAGCCCGATACAGTGCGGTCAGATACAGAATGAAGGTCAGATAGAGTGGTCAGAAAAAGAGTGAAGGCCTGATACAGTGAAGGCCTGATACAGAGCGAAGGCCAGACACAGAGCGAAGGCCAGACACAGAGCGAAGGCCAGACACAGAGCGAAGGCCAGACACAGAGCGAAGGCCAGACACAGAGCGAAGGCCAGATACAGAGTGAAGGCCAGATACAGAGTGAAGGCCTGATACAGAGTGAAGGCCTGATACAGAGTGAAGGCCTGATACAGAGCGAAGGCCAGATACAGAGCGAAGGCCAGATACAGAGTGAAGGCCAGGTACAGAGCGAAGGTCAGGTACAGAGCGAAGGCCAGGTACAGAGTGAAGGCCAGATACAGAGTGGTCAGATACCAAGTGAAGTACAGATACAGTGAAGGCCGGATAGAGAGTGAGGGTTAGACACAGATTGAAGTGCAGACACACAATGAAGTGCAGATAATGAGTAAAGTGCAGATACACAATGGTCAGATACAGAGTGAAGTGCAGATCTACAGTGAAGGCCAGTTAGCGTGGTCACATACAGACTGAAGGTAAGATAGAGAGTGAAGGGCAGGTACAGAGCGAAGCACAAATACTGTGTGAAGTGCAGATACAGCATGAATTTCAGATACAGAGTGAAGTGCAGATACAGAGTGAAGGTCAAATACAGAATGAAGGTCAGACACAAAGCGAAGGCCAGATACAGAGTGAAGGCCAGATTCAGTTTGAAGACCAGATACAGATTGATGACCAGATACAGAGTCATGGTCAGATACAGAGTCATGGTCAGATACAGAGTGAAGGCCAGATACAGAGTGAAGGCCAGATACAGAGTGAAGGCCAGATTCAGTTTGAAGACCAGATACAGATTGATGACCAGATACAGAGTCATGGTCAGATACAGAGTGAAGGCCAGATACAGAGTGAAGGCCTGATACAGAGCGAAGGCCAGATACAGAGCGAAGGCCAGATACAGAGTGAAGGCCTGATACAGAGTGAAGGCCTGATACAGAGCGAAGGCCAGATACAGAGCGAAGGCCAGATACAGAGTGAAGGCCAGGTACAGAGCGAAGGTCAGGTACAGAGCGAAGGCCAGGTACAGAGTGAAGGCCAGATACAGAGTGGTCAGATACCAATTGAAGTACAGATACAGTGAAGGCCGGATAGAGAGTGAGGGTCAGACACAGATTGAAGTGCAGACACACAATGAAGTGCAGATAATGAGTAAAGTGCAGATACACAATGGTCAGATACAGAGTGAAGTGCAGATCTACAGTGAAGGCCAGTTAGCGTGGTCACATACAGACTGAAGGTAAGATAGAGAGTGAAGGGCAGGTACAGAGCGAAGCACAAATACTGTGTGAAGTGCAGATACAGCATGAATTTCAGATACAGAGTGAAGTGCAGATATAGAACGAAGGTCAAATACAGAATGAAGGTCAGATTCAGTCTGAAGACCAGATACAGATTGATGACCAGATACAGAGTCATGGTCAGATACAGAGTGAAGGCCAGATACAGAGTGAAGGCCAGATACAGAGTGAAGGCCAGATTCAGTTTGAAGACCAGATACAGATTGATGACCAGATACAGAGTCATGGTCAGATACAGAGTGAAGGCCAGATACAGAGTGAAGGCCAGATACAGAGTGATGGTTAGATACAGAGTGATGATCAGGTACAGATTGAAGTGCAGTTACAGAGTGGTCAGATTACGAGACAAGTGCAGATACAGAGTGGTCAGATACAGGGAGAACTGAAGTTACAGAGTAAAGGCCAAATACAGAGTGAAGTGCAGATACAGAGTGAAAGCCAGATACAATGCGGTCAGATACAGAGTGATGGTCAGATAGAGTGGTCAGAAAAAGAATGAAGGCCAGATACAGAGTGAAGGCCAGATACAGAGCAAAGGCCAGATACAGAGCGAAGGCCTGATACAGAGTGAAGGCCTGATACAGAGTGAAGGTCAGATAGGGTGGTCAGATACAGAGTGAAAGCCCGATACAGTGCGGTCAGATACAGAATGTAGGTCAGATAGAGTGGTCAGAAAAAGAGTGAAGGCCAGATACAGAGTGAAGTGCAGATACAGAGCAAAGGTCAGATACAGAGCGAAGGCCAGATACAGAGCAAAGGCCAGATACAGAGCGAAGGCCAGATACAGAGTGAAGGCCAGATACAGAGTGAAGGCCAGATACAGAGTGAAGGCCAGATACAGAGTGAAGGTCAGATAGAGTGGTAAGATACAGAGTGAAAGCACGATACAGTGCGGTCAGATACAGAATGAAAGTCAGATAGAGTGGTCAGAAAAAGAGTGAAGGCCAGATACAGAGCAAAGGCCAGATACAGAGAGAAGGCCACATACAGAGCGAAGGCCAGATACAGAGCAAAGGCCAGATACAGAGTGAAGGCCAGATACAGAGCAAAGGCCAGATGCAGAGCAAAGGCCAGATACAGAGTGAAGGCCAGGTACAGAGTGAAGGTCAGGTACAGAGTGAAGGTCAGATAGAGTGGTCAGAAAAAGAGTGAAAGCCAGATACAGAGTAAAGGTCAGCTGGAGTGGTCAGAAAAAGAGTGAAGGCCAGATACAGAGCAAAGGTCAGATACAGAGCGAAGGCCAGATACAGAGTGAAGGCCTGATACAGAGCGAAGGCCAGACACAGAGTGAAGGCCAGACACAGAGTGAAGGCCAGACACAGAGTGAAGGCCTGATACAGAGTGAAGGCCTGATACAGAGTGAAGGCCTGATACAGAGTGAAGGCCAGACACAGAGCGAAGGCCAGATACAGAGTGAAGGCCAGATACAGAGTGAAGGCCTGATACAGAGCGAAGGCCAGACACAGAGCGAAGGCCAGATACAGAGCGAAGGCCTGATACTGAACGAAGGCCAGATACAGAGCGAAGGCCAGGTACAGAGCGAAGGCCAGGTACAGAGCGAAGGCCAGGTACAGAGCGAAGGCCAGATACAGAGTGAAGGCCAGATACAGAGTGGTCAGATGCCAAGTGAAGTACAGATACAGTGAAGGCCGGATAGAGAGTGTGGGTCAGACACAGATTGAAGTGCAGATCCACTGTGAAGGCCAGTTAGTGTGGTCACATACAGACTGAAGGTAAGATAGAGAGTGAAGGGCAGGTACAGAGCGAAGCACAAATACTATGTGAAGTGCAGATACAGCATGAATTTCAGATACAGAGTGAAGTGCAGATATAGAACGAAGGTCAAATACAGAATGAAGGTCAGACACAAAGTGAAGGCCAGATACAGAATGAAAGCCAGATACAGAGTGAAGGCCAGATTCGGTTTGAAGACCAAATACACAGTGAAGACCAGATACAGAGTCATGGTCAGATACAGAGTGAAGTGCAGATACCGCGTGAATTTCAGGTACAGAGTGAAAGCCAGATAGAGTGGTCAGATACAGAGTGAAGGTAAGATACAGAGTGAAAGTCAGATACAGAGTGAAGTGCAGATAGAGCGTGAATTTCAGATACAGAGTGAAGGCCAGATACAGAGTAAAGGCCAGATATAGAGTTAAGTGCAGATACAAATTGATGGTCAGCTCCAAAGTGAAGGCCAGGTACAGAGCGAAGGCCAGGTACAGAGCGAAGGCCAGATACAGAGTGAAGGCCAGATACAGAGTGGTCAGATGCCAAGTGAAGTACAGATACAGTGAAGGCCGGATAGAGAGTGAGGGCCAGACACAGATTGAAGTGCAGACACACAATGAAGTGCAGATAATGAGTAAAGTGCAGATACACAATGGTCAGATACAGAGTGAAGTGCAGATCTACAGTGAAGGCCAGTTAGCGTGGTCACATACAGACTGAAGGTAAGATCGAGAGTGAAGGGCAGGTACAGAGCGAAGCACAAATACTGTGTGAAGTGCAGATACAGCATGAATTTCAGATACAGAGTGAAGTGCAGATATAGAACGAAGGTCAAATACAGAATGAAGGTCAGACACAAAGCGAAGGCCAGATACAGAGTGAAGGCCAGATTCAGTTTGAAGACCAGATACAGATTGATGACCAGATACAGAGTCATGGTCAGATACAGAGTGAAGGCCAGATACAGAGTGAAGGCCAGATACAGAGTGATGGTTAGATACAGAGTGATGATCAGGTACAGATTGAAGTGCAGTTACAGAGTGGTCAGATACCGAGACGAGTGCAGAAACAGAGTGAAGGTCAGATACAGAGTGCAAGCCAGATACAGTGTGGTCAGATACAGAGCGAAGGTGAGACACAGAGTGAAGGTCAGATACACAGCAAATGCCAGATACAAAGCGAAGGCCAGATAGAGTGATCAGATATAGAGTGAAAGCCAGATACATTGCGGTCAGATACATAATGAAGGTCAGATACGGAGCAAAGGTCAGATACAGAGCAAAGGCCAGATACAGACTGAAAGCCAGATACAGTGTGGTCAGATGCAGAGTGAAGGTCAGATACTGAGTGAAGGCCAGATACAGAGCGAAGGTGAGACACAGAGCGAAGGTGAGACACAGAGCGAAGGTCAGATACGCAGCAAATGCCAGATACAAAGCGAAGGCCAGATAGAGTGATCAGATATAGAGTGACAGCCAGATACAGTGCGGTCAGATACATAATGAAGGTCAGATACAGAGTAAAATGAAGATACAGAGTGAATTTCAGATACAGAGTGATGTGCAGATACAGAGTGAAGGTCAAATACAGAATTAAGGTCAAATACAGAATGAAGGTCAGACACAAAGTGAAGGCCAGATACAGAGTGAAGGCCAGATACAGAGTCATGGTCAGATACAGAGTGAAGTGCAGATGCAGAGTGAAGGTCAGATACAGAGTGAAGGTCAGATACAGAGCAAAGGCCAGTTACAGAGCGAAGGCCAGATAGAGAGGTCAGATACAGAGTGAAAGCCAGATACAGTGCAGTCAAATACAGAATGAAGGCCAGATACAGAGCGGTCAAATACAGAATGAAGGTCAGATACTGAGTGAAGGCCAGATACAGAGCGAAGGTGAGACACAGAGTGAAGGTCAGATACACAGCAAATGCCAGACACAGAGTGAAGTGCAGATACAGAATGAAGGCCAGATAGGGTGGTCAGATACAGAGTGAAAGCCAGATACAGTGCGGTCAAATACAGAATGAAGGCCAGATACTGAGCGAAGGTCAGACACAGAGCGATGGTGAGACACAGAGTGAAGGTCAGATACACAGCAAATGCCAGACACAGAGTGAAGTGCAGATACAGAATGAAAGCCAGATAGGGTGGTCAGATACAGAGTGAAGGCCAGATACAGAGTGAAGGCCAGATAGAGTGGTCAGATACAGAGTGAAAGCCAGATACAGTGCGGTCAAATACAGAATGAAGGTCAGATACTGAGTGAAGGTCAGACACAGAGCGATGGTGAGACACAGAGTGAAGGTCAGATACACAGCAAATGCCAGACACAGAGTGAAGTGCAGATACAGAATGAAAGCCAGATAGGGTGGTCAGATACAGAGTGAAGGCCAGATACAGAGTGAAGGCCAGATAGAGTGGTCAGATACAGAGTGAAAGCCAGATACAATGTGGTCAGATACAGAATGATGGTCAGATACTGAGTAAAGGCCAGATACAGAGAGAAGGCCAGATAGAGAGCGAAGGTGAGACACAGAGTAAAGGTCAGATACACAGCAAAGGCCAGATACAGAGTGAAGTGCAGATGCAGAGTGAAGTGCAGATACAAATTGATGGTCAGACACAAAGTGAAGGTCAGATGCAGAGTAAAGGTCAGGTCCAGAGTGAAGGTCAGATGCAGAGTGAAGCAGAGCTCCAGAGTGAAGCGCAGATACAGAGCAAAGCGCAGATACAGAGCAAAGCGCAGATACAGAGCAAAGCGCAGATACAGAGCGAAGCGCAGATACACAGCGAAGCGCAGATACACAGCGAAGCGCAGATACACAGCGAAGCGCAGATACACAGCGAAGCGCAGATACAGAGCGAAGAGCAGATACAGAGCGAAGAGCAGATACAGAGTGAAGGCCAGATACAGAGTGAAGGACAGATACAGAGTGAAGGACAGATACACAGTGAAGGTCAGCTACAGAGTTAAAGCAAGCTACAGAGTGAAAGCCAGCTACAGAGTAAAGGTCAGATACAGAGTGAAGGTCAGATACAGAGTGAAGACCAGATACAGAGTGAAGGCCTGATAAAGAGTGCTCAGATACAGAGTGAAGTGCAGATTCAGAGTGAAGGCCAGATAGAGTGGGAAGATACTGAGTGAAGGTAAGATACAGAGTGAAGGTCAGATACAGAGTAAAGTGCAAAGACCAAGTGAAGTGCAGATACAGCGTGATGCAGAGTGAAGGCCAGATATAGTGGTCAGAAAAAGAGTGAAGGTCAGATACAGAGTGAAGTTCAGATACAGAACAAAGGTGAGGCACAGAGTAAAGATCAGATACAGAGAAAAAGTCAGATACAGAGTGAAGTGCAGATACAAATTGATGGTCAGATACAAAGTGAAGGTCAGATACAGAGTGAAGATTGGATACTGAGTGAAGCGCAGATACAGAGCGAAGCGCAGATACAGAATGAAGCGCAGATACAGAGTGATGCGCAGATGCAGAGTGATGCGCAGATGCAGAGTGATGCGCAGATGCAGAGTGATGCGCAGATACACTTTGAAGGCTAGATCCACACTGAAGGTCAGATACAGAGTTAAAGCCAGCTACAGAGTGAAGGTCAGATAAAGAATGAAGACCAGATACAGAGTGAAGGCCAGATACAGACTTAAAGCCCAATACAGACTGCAGATACAGAGTTCTCAGATACCGAGTGAAGTGCAGATACAAAGTGAAGGGCAGATAGATTGGTCAGATACAGAGTGAAGGTAAGATACACAGTGAAGGTCAGATAGAGAGTGAAGTGCAAATACCAAGTGAAGTGCAGGTACAGTGTGAAGGTCAGATACAGAGTCACATACAGACAGAAGGTAAGAGAGAGAGTGAAGGTCAGATACAGAGTAAAATGAAGATACAGAGTGAATTTCAGATACAGAGTGATGTGCAGATACAGAGTGAAGGTCAAATACAGAATGAAGGTCAAATACAGAATGAAGGTCAGACACAAAGTGAAGGCCAGATGCAGAGTGAAGGCCAGATACAGAGTCATGGTCAGATACAGAGTGAAGTGCAGATGCAGAGTGAAGGTCAGATACAGAGTGAAGGACAGATACAGAGTGAAGGTCAGATACAGAGTGAAGGCCAGATACAGAGTGAAGGACAGATACACAGTGAAGGTCAGCAACAGAGTTAAAGCAAGCTACAGAGTGAAAGCCAGCTGCAGAGTAAAGGTCAGATACAGAGTGAAGGTCAGATACAGAGTGAAGTGCAGATAGAGCGTGAATTTCAGATATGGAGTGAAGTGCAGACACAGAGTGAAGGTCAAATAGAGAATGAAGGTCAGACACAGAATGAAGGTCAGACACAGAATGAAGGTCAGACACAGAATGAAGGTCAGACACAGAATGAAAGCCAGATACAGAATGAAAGCCAGATACAGAGTGAAGGCCAGATAGATTGTGCTCAGATACAGAGTTAAAGCCAGCTGCAGAGTGAAAGCCAGCTACAGAGTGAAGGTCAGATGCAGAGTGAAGGTCAGATGCAGAGTGAAGGTCAGATGCAGAGTGAAGCAGAGCTACAGAGCAAAGCGCAGAGACAGAGCAAAGCGCAGATACAGAGCAAAGCGCAGATACAGAGCAAAGCGCAGATACAGAGCAAAGCGCAGATACAGAGCAAAGCGCACAGTCAGAGCAAAGCGCAGATACAGAGCAAAGCGCAGATACAGAGCAAAGCGCAAATACAGAGTGAAGGCCAGATACAGTGTGAAGGACAGATACAGAGTGAAGGTCAGCTACAGAGTTAAAGCCAGCTACAGAGTGAAAGCCAGCTACAGAGTGAAGGTCAGATACAAAGGGAAGTGCAGATACACAGTGAAGCGCAGATTCACAGTGAAGTGCAGATCCACAGTGAAGCGCAGATACACAGTGAAGCGCAGATACAACAGTGAAGGTCAGCTACAGAGTGAAAGCCAGCTACAGAGTGAAGGCCAGATACAGAGTGAAGGCCAGATACAGAGTGAAGGTCAGCTACAGAGTTAAAGCCAGCTACAGAGTGAAAGCCAGCTACAGAGTGAACGTCAGATACAGAGTGCAGGCCAAATACAGAGGGAAGCACAGATACACAGTGAAGCGCAGATACACAGTGAAGCGCAGATGCACAGTGAAGTGCAGATCCAGAGTGAAGTGCAGATCCAGAGTGAAGTGCAGATAGAGTGATCACATACAGACAGAAGGTAAGAAAGAGAGTGAAGGTCAGACACAGAGTGAAGTGCAAATCCCGTATGAAGTGTAGATACAGCATGAATTTCAGATACACAATGAGGTGCAGATACAGAGTCACGGTCAGATACAGAGTGAAGGTCTGAAACAGAGTGAAGGTCAGATACAGAGTAAAGTGCAGATACAGAGTTAAGGCCAGACACAGATTGAAGACCAGATACAGAGTGAAGACCAGATACAGAGTGAAGGCCAGATACAGACTTAAAGCCCAATACAGACTGCAGATACAGAGTTCTCAGATACCGAGTGAAGTGCAGATACAAAGTGAAGGGCAGATAGATTGGTCAGATACAGAGTGAAGGTCAGATACACAGTGAAGGTCAGATACACAGTGACCATCAGATACAGAGTTAAAGCCAGGTACAGAGTGAAGGCCAGGTGCAGAGTGAAGGTCAGAAAGAGTGGTCAGATACAGAGTGAAGGTCAGATACTGAATGAAGTGCAGATACAGAGTGAAGTGCAGATACAGAGTGAAGGCCAGATAGAGTGGTCAGATACAGAGTGAAGGTAAGATACAGAGTGAAGGTCAGATACAGAGTGAAGTACAGATACAGTGTGAATTTCAGATACAGAGTGAAGTGCAGACACAGAGCGAAGTGCAGACACAGAGCGAAGGCCAGACACAGAGTGAAGGCTAGACACAGAGTGAAGGCTAGATACAGAGGAAAGGCCAGATATAGAGTGAAGTGCAGATACAAATTGATGGTCAGATACAAAGTGAAGGTCAGATGTACAGTGAAGCCCGGATCCAGAGTGAAGCACAGATACAGAGTGAAGTGCAGATACAGAGTGAAGCGCAGATACAGAGTGAAGTGCAGATACAGAGTGAAGCGCAGATGCACAGTGAAGGTCAGATACAGAGTTAAAGCCAGCTACAGAGTGAAAGCCAGCTACAGAGTGAAGGTCAGATACAGAGTGAAGACCAGATACAGAGTGAAGGCCAGATAGATTGTGTTCAGATACAGAGTTAAAGCCAGATACAGAGTTAAAGCCAGCTGCAGAGTGAAAGCCAGCTACAGAGTGAAGGTCAGATGCAGAGTGAAGCAGAGCTACAGAGCAAAGCGCAGATACAGAGCAAAGCGCAGATACAGAGCAAAGCGCAGATACAGAGCAAAGCGCAGATACAGAGCAAAGTGCAAATACAGAGTGAAGGCCAGATACAGAGTGAAGGCCAGATACAGAGTGAAGGACAGATACAGAGTGAAGGACAGATACAGAGTGAAGGTCAGCTACAGAGTTAAAGCCAGCTACAGAGTGAAAGCCAGCTACAGAGTGAAGGTCAGATACAAAGGGAAGTGCAGATACACAGTGAAGTGCAGATACACAGTGAAGCGCAGATACACAGTGAAGCGCAGATACACGGTGAAGCGCAGATACACAGTGAAGCGCAGATACAACAGTGAAGGTCAGCTACAGAGTGAAAGCCAGATACAGAGTGAAGGCCAGATACAGAGTGAAGGCCAGATACAGAGTGAAGGTCAGCTACAGAGTTAAAGCCAGCTACAGAGTGAAAGCCAGCTACAGAGTGAAAGCCAGCTACAGAGTGAAAGCCAGCTACAGAGTGAAGGTCAGATACAGAGGGAAGCACAGATACACAGTGAAGCGCAGATACACAGTGAAGCGCAGATGCACAGTGAAGGTCAGCTACAGAGTGAAAGCCAGCTACAGAGTGAAGGCCAAATACAGAGTGAAGTGCAGATCCAGAGTGAAGTGCAGATCCAGAGTGAAGTGCAGATAGAGTGATCACATACAGACAGAAGGTAAGAAAGAGAGTGAAGGTCAGACACAGAGTGAAGTGCAAATCCCGTATGAAGTGTAGATACAGCATGAATTTCAGATACAGAGTGAAGTGCAGATACAGAGTGAAGGTCAAATACAGAATGAACGTCAGACACAAAGTGAAGGTGAGATACACAATGAGGTTCAGATACAGAGTCACGGTCAGATACAGAGTGAAGGTCTGAAACAGAGTGAAGGTCAGATACAGAGTAAAGTGCAGATACAGAGTTAAGGCCAGACACAGATTGAAGACCAGATACAGAGTGAAGGCCAGATACAGACTTAAAGCCCAATACAGACTGCAGATACAGAGTTCTCAGATACCGAGTGAAGTGCAGATACAAAGTGAAGGGCAGATAGATTGGTCAGATACAGAGTGAAGGTAAGATACACAGTGAAGGTCAGATAGAGAGTGAAGTGCAAATACCAAGTGAAGTGCAGGTACAGTGTGAAGGTCAGATACAGAGTCACATACAGACAGAAGGTAAGAGAGAGAGTGAAGGTCAGATACAGAGTAAAATGAAGATACAGAGTGAATTTCAGATACAGAGTGATGTGCAGATACAGAGTGAAGGTCAAATACAGAATGAAGGTCAGACACAAAGTGAAGGCCAGATAGAGAGTGAAGGCCAGATACAGAGTCATGGTCAGATACAGAGTGAAGTGCAGATGCAGAGTGAAGGTCAGATACAGAGTGAAGGACAGATACAGAGTGAAGGTCAGATACAGAGAGAAGGTCAGATACAGAGCGAAGGTGAGGCACAGAGTGAAGATCAGATACAGAGTAAAGGGCAGATACAGAGTGAAGTGCAGATACAAATTGATGGTCAGATACTAAGTGAAGGTCAGATACAGAGTGAAGCTTGGATACAGAGTGAAGTGCAGATACAGAGTGAAGTGCAGATACAGAGTGAAGTGCAGATACAGAGTGAAGTGCAGATACAGAGTGAAGCGCAGATACAGAGTGAAGGCCAGATACAGAATGAAGGTCAGATCCACAGTCAAGGTCAGATCCACAGTGAAGGTCAGATACAGAGTTAACGCCAGATACAGAGTGAAGGCCAGATACTGAGTGAAGGCCAGATACTGAGTGAAGTGCAGATACAGAGTGCTCAGATACCAAGTGAAGGTCAGATACAGAGTGAAGTGCAAATACCGAGTGAAGTGCAAATACCGAGTGAAGTGCAAATACCGAGTGAATTACAGATACAGAGTCACCTACAGACAGAAGGTAAGAGAGAGAGTGAAGGTCAGATACAGAGTAAAATGAAGATACAGAGTGATGTGCAGATACCGAGTGAAGGTCAAATACAGAATGAAGGTCAAATACAGAATGAAGGTCAGACACAGAATGAAAGCCAGATACAGAATGAAAGCCAGATACAGAGTGAAGGCCAGATTCGGTTTGAAGACCAAATACACAGTGAAGACCAGATACAGAGTCATGGTCAGATACAGAGTGAAGTGCAGATGCAGCGTGAAGGCCAGATAGAGTAGTCAGAAAAAGAGTGAAGGCCAGATCCAGAGTGAAGTGCAGATACAGAGTGAAGGCCAGACACAGATTGAAGGCCAGATACAGAGTGAAGGCCAGATACAGAGTGAGGTGCAGATACAAATTGATGGTCATATACCAAGTGAAGGGCAGATGCAGAGTGAAGCTCGGATCCAGAGTGAAGCACAAATACAGAGCGAAGCGCAGATACAGAGTGAATCGCTGATATACAGTGAAGGTCAGCTCCAGAGTGAAGGCCAGCAACAGAGTGAAGGCCAGATAATGTGGTCAGATACAGAGTGAAGGTAAGATACAGAGTGAAGGTCAGATACAGAGTGACGTGCATTTAGAGCGTGAATTTCAGATACAGAGTGAAGTCCAGACACAGAGTAAAGGTCAAATAGAGAATGAAGGAACGACACAGAGTGAAGGTCCGACACAGAGTGAAAGTCAGACACAGAGTGAAGGTCAGACACAGAGTGAAGGTCAGACACAGAGTGAAGCGCAGATACAGAGTGAAGCGCAGATACAGAGTGAAGCGCAGATACAGAGTGAAGCGCAGATACAGAGTGAAGCACAGATACACAGTGTAGGTCAGATACACAGTGACCATCAGATACAGAGTTAAAGCCAGGTACAGAGTGAAGGCCAGATCCAGAGTGAAGTACAGATACAGAGTGAAGGCCAGACACAGATTGAAGGCCAGATACAGAGTGAAGGCCAGATACAGAGTGAGGTGCAGATACAAATTGATGGTCATATACCAAGTGAAGGGCAGATGCAGAGTGAAGCTCGGATCCAGAGTGAAGCACAAATACAGAGCGAAGCGCAGATACAGAGTGAATCGCTGATACACAGTGAAGGTCAGCTCCAGAGTGAAGGCCAGCAACAGAGTGAAGGCCAGATACAGAATGAAGGCCAGATAGTGTGGTCAGATACAGAGTGATGGTAAGATACAGAGTGAAGGTCAGATACAGAGTGAAGTGCATTTAGAGCGTGAATTTCAGATACAGAGTGAAGTCCAGACACAGAGTAAAGGTCAAATAGAGAATGAAGGTACGACACAGAGTGAAGGTCCGACACAGAGTGAAGGTCAGACACAGAGTGAAGCGCAGATACAGAGTGAAGCGCAGATACAGAGTGAAGCACAGATACACAGTGTAGGTCAGATACACAGTGACCGTCAGATACAGAGTTAAAGCCAGGTACAGAGTGAAGGCCAGGTGCAGAGTGAAGGCCAGGTGCAGAGTGAAGGCCAGAAAGAGTGGTCAGATACAGAGTGAAGGTCAGATACTGAATGAAGTGCAGATACAGAGTGAAGTGCAGATGCAGAGTGAAGGCCAGATAGAGTGGTCAGATACAGAGTGAAGGTAAGATACAGAGTGAAGCTCGGATCCAGAGTGAAGCACAGATACAGAGTGAAGTGCAGATACAGAGTGAAGCACAGATACAGAGTGAAGCGCAGATACAGAGTGAAGCGCAGATACACAGTGAAGGTCAGTTACAGAGTTAAAGCCAGCTACAGAGTGAAAGCCAGCTACAGAGTGAAGGCCAGATACAGAGTGAAGGCCAGATACAGAGTGAAGGCCAGATACAGAGTGAAGAACAGATACAGAGTGAAGGCCAGATAGATTGTGCTCAGATACAGAGTTAAAGCCAGCTGCAGAGTGAAAGCCAGCTACAGAGTGAAGGTCAGATGCAGAGTGAAGGTCAGATGCAGAGTGAAGCAGAGCTACAGAGAAAAGCGCAGATACAGAGCAAAGCGCAGATACAGAGCAAAGCGCAGAGTCAGAGCAAAGCGCAGAGTCAGAGCAAAGCGCAAATACAGAGCAAAGCGCAAATACAGAGTGAAGCGCAGATACAGAGTGAGGGCCAGATACAGAGTGAGGGCCAGATACAGAGTGAGGGCCAGATACAGAGTGGAGGACAGATACAGAGTGAAGGTCAGCTACAGAGTTAAAGCCAGCTACAGAGTGAAAGCCAGCTACAGAGTGAAGGTCAGATACAAAGGGAAGTGCAGATGCACAGTGAAGCGCAGATACACAGTGAAGTGCAGATACACAGTGAAGCGCAGATACACAGTGAAGCGCAGATACACAGTGAAGCGCAGATACACAGTGAAGCGCAGACACAACAGTGAAGCGCAGATACAACAGTGAAGCGCAGATACAACAGTGAAGGTCAGCTACAGAGTGAAGGCCAGATACAGAGTGAAGGCCAGATACAGAGTGAAGGTCAGCTACAGAGTTAAAGCCAGCTACAGAGTGAAAGCCAGCTGCAGAGTGAAGGTCAGATACAAAGGGAAGTGCAGATACACAGTGAAGCACAGATACACAGTGAAGCGCAGATACACAGTGAAGTGCAGATACACAGTGAAGCGCAGATACAACAGTGAAGCGCAGATACAACAGTGAAGGTCAGCTACAGAGTGAAAGCCAGCTACAGAGTGAAGGCCAGATACAGAGTGAAGGCCAGATACAGAGTGAAGGCCAGATACAGAGTGAAGGTCAGCTACAGAGTTAAAGCCAGCTACAGAGTGAAAGCCAGCTACAGAGTGAAAGCCAGCTACAGAGTGAAGGTCAGATACAGAGTGTAGGCCAAATACAGAGGGAAGCACAGATACACAGTGAAGCGCAGATACACAGTGAAGCGCAGATACACAGTGAAGCGCAGATACACAGTGAAGTGCAGATGCACAGTGAAGGTCAGCTACAGAGTGAAAGCCAGCTACAGAGTGAAGGCCAGATACAGAGTGAAGGCCAGATACAGAGTGAAGGCCAGATACAGAGTGAAGGTCAGCTACAGAGTTAAAGCCAGCTACAGAGTGAAAGCCAGCTACAGAGTGAAAGCCAGCTACAGAGTGAAGGTCAGATACAGAGTGTAGGCCAAATACAGAGGGAAGCACAGATACACAGTGAAGCGCAGATACACAGTGAAGCGCAGATACACAGTGAAGTGCAGATGCACAGTGAAGGTCAGCTACAGAGTGAAAGCCAGCTACAGAGTGAAGGCCAAATACAGAGTGAAGGCCAAATACAGAGTGAAGTGCAGATCCAGAGTGAAGTGCAGATCCAGAGTGAAGTGCAGATAGAGTGATCACATACAGACAGAAGGTAAGAAAGAGAGTGAAGGTCAGATACAGAGTGAAGGCCAGATACACAGTGAAGGTCAGCAACAGAGTTAAAGCAAGCTACAGAGTGAAAGCCAGCTGCAGAGTAAAGGTCAGATACAGAGTGAAGGTCAGATACAGAGTGAAGGTCAGATACAGAGTGAAGTGCAGATAGAGCGTGAATTTCAGATATGGAGTGAAGTGCAGACACAGAGTGAAGGTCAAATAGAGAATGAAGGTCTGACACAGAATGAAGGTCAGACACAGAATGAAGGTCAGACACAGAATGAAGGTCAGACACAGAATGAAGGTCAGACACAGAATGAAGGTCAGACACAGAATGAAAGCCAGATACAGAATGAAAGCCAGATACAGAATGAAAGCCAGATACAGAATGAAAGCCAGATACAGAGTGAAGGCCAGATTCGGTTTGAAGACCAAATACACAGTGAAGACCAGATACAGAGTCATGGTCAGATACAGAGTGAAGTGCAGATGCAGCGTGAAGGCCAGATAGAGTAGTCAGAAAAAGAGTGAAGGCCAGATCCAGAGTGAAGTGCAGATACAGAGTGAAGGCCAGACACAGATTGAAGGCCAGATACAGAGTGAAGGACAGATACAGAGTGAGGTGCAGATACAAATTGATGGTCATATACCAAGTGAAGGGCAGATGCAGAGTGAAGCTCGGATCCAGAGTGAAGCACAAATACAGAGCGAAGCGCAGATACAGAGTGAATCGCTGATACACAGTGAAGGTCAGCTCCAGAGTGAAGGCCAGCAACAGAGTGAAGGCCAGATACAGAATGAAGGCCAGATAATGTGGTCAGATACAGAGTGAAGGTAAGATACAGAGTGAAGGTCAGATACAGAGTGACGTGCATTTAGAGCGTGAATTTCAGATACAGAGTGAAGTCCAGACACAGAGTAAAGGTCAAATAGAGAATGAAAGTACGACACAGAGTGAAGGTCCGACACAGAGTGAAGGTCAGACACAGAGTGAAGGTCAGACACAGAGTGAAGGTCAGACACAGAGTGAAGCGCAGACACAGAGTGAAGCGCAGACACAGAGTGAAGCACAGATACAGAGTGAAGCACAGATACACAGTGTAGGTCAGATACACAGTGACCATCAGATACAGAGTTAAAGCCAGGTAGAGAGTGAAGGCCAGGTGCAGAGTGAAGTGCAGATACAGAGTGAAGGCCAGATAGAGTGGTCAGATACAGAGTGAAGGTAAGATACAGAGTGAAGGTCAGATACAGAGTGAAGGTCAGATACAGTGTGAATTTCAGATACAGAGTGAAGTGCAGACACAGAGCGAAGGCCAGACACAGAGTAAAGGCCAGATATAGAGTGAAGTGCAGATACAAATTGATGGTCAGATACAAAGTGAAGGTCAGATGCAGAGTGAAGCTCGGATCCAGAGTGAAGCACAGATACAGAGTGAAGCGCAGATACAGAGTGAAGCGCAGATACAGAGTGAAGCGCAGATACAGAGTGAAGCGCAGATACAGCGTGAAGGTCAGATACAGAGTTAAAGCCAGCTACAGAGTGAAAGCCAGCTACAGAGTGAAGGCCAGATACAGAGTGAAGACCAGATACAGAGTGAAGACCAGATACAGAGTGAAGACCAGATACAGAGTGAAGGCCAGATAGATTGTGCTCAGATACAGAGTTAAAGCCAGCTGCAGAGTGAAAGCCAGCTGCAGAGTGAAGGTCAGATGCAGAGTGAAGGTCAGATGCAGAGTGAAGGTCAGCTCCAGAGTGAAGGCCAGCAACAGAGTGAAGGCCAGATACAGAATGAAGGCCAGATAATGTGGTCAGATACAGAGTGAAGGTAAGATACAGAGTGAAGGTCAGATACAGAGTGACGTGCATTTAGAGCGTGAATTTCAGATACAGAGTGAAGTCCAGACACAGAGTAAAGGTCAAATAGAGAATGAAAGTACGACACAGAGTGAAGGTCCGACACAGGGTGAAGGTCAGACACAGAGTGAAGGTCAGACACAGAGTGAAGCGCAGATACAGAGTGAAGCACAGATACACAGTGTAGGTCAGATACACAGTGACCATCAGATACAGAGTTAAAGCCAGGTAGAGAGTGAAGGCCAGGTGCAGAGTGAAGTGCAGATACAGAGTGAAGGCCAGATAGAGTGGTCAGATACAGAGTGAAGGTAAGATACAGAGTGAAGGTCAGATACAGAGTGAAGTACAGATACAGTGTGAATTTCAGATACAGAGTGAAGTGCAGACACAGAGCGAAGGCCAGACACAGAGTAAAGGCCAGACACAGAGTAAAGTGCAGATACAAATTGATGGTCAGATACAAAGTGAAGGTCAGATGCAGAGTGAAGCTCGGATCCAGAGTGAAGCACAGATACAGAGTGAAGCGCAGATACAGAGTGAAGCGCAGATACAGAGTGAAGCGCAGATACAGAGTGAAGCGCAGATACAGCGTGAAGGTCAGATACAGAGTTAAAGCCAGCTACAGAGTGAAAGCCAGCTACAGAGTGAAGGCCAGATACAGAGTGAAGACCAGATACAGAGTGAAGACCAGATACAGAGTGAAGACCAGATACAGAGTGAAGGCCAGATAGATTGTGCTCAGATACAGAGTTAAAGCCAGCTGCAGAGTGAAAGCCAGCTGCAGAGTGAAGGTCAGATGCAGAGTGAAGGTCAGATGCAGAGTGAAGGTCAGATGCAGAGTGAAACAGAGCTACAGAGCAAAGCGCAGATACAGAGCAAAGCGCAGATACAGAGCGAAGCGCACAGTCAGAGCAAAGCGCAGATACAGAGCAAAGCGCAGATACAGAGCAAAGCGCAAATACAGAGCAAAGCGCAAATACAGAGCAAAGCGCAAATACAGAGTGAAGGCCAGATACAGAGTGAAGGACAGATACAGAGTGAAGGACAGATACAGAGTGAAGGTCAGCTACAGAGTTAAAGCCAGCTACAGAGTTAAAGCCAGCTACAGAGTGAAAGCCAGCTACAGAGTGAAAGCCAGCTACAGAGTGAAGGTCAGATACAAAGGGAAGTGCAGATACACAGTGAAGCACAGATACACAGTGAAGTGCAGATACACAGTGAAGCGCAGATACACAGTGAAGCGCAGATACAACAGTGAAGGTCAGCTACAGAGTTAAAGCCAGCTACAGAGTGAAAGCCAGCTACAGAGTGAAGGTCAGATACAGAGTGAAGGTCAGATACAGAGTGTAGGCCAAATACAGAGGGAAGCACAGATACACAGTGAAGCGCAGATACACAGTGAAGCGCAGATGCACAGTGAAGGTCAGCTACAGAGTGAAAGCCAGCTACAGAGTGAAGGCCAATAACAGAGTGAAGGCCAAATACAGAGTGAAGGCCAAATACAGAGTGAAGTGCAGATCCAGAGTGAAGTGCAGATAGAGTGATCACATACAGACAGAAGGTAAGAAAGAGAGTGAAGGTCAGACACAGAGTGAAGTGCAAATCCCGTATGAAGTGTAGATACAGCATGAATTTCAGATACAGAGTGAAGTGCAGATACAGAGTGAAGGTCAAATACAGAATGAACGTCAGACACAAAGTGAAGATGAGATACACAATGAGGTGCAGATACAGAGTCACGGTCAGATACAGAGTGAAGGTCTGAAACAGAGTGAAGGTCAGATACAGAGTAAAGTGCAGATACAGAGTTAAGGCCAGACACAGATTGAAGACCAGATACAGAGTGAAGGCCAGATACAGACTTAAAGCCCAATACAGACTGCAGATACAGAGTTCTCAGATACCGAGTGAAGTGCAGATACAAAGTGAAGGGCAGATAGATTGGTCAGATACAGAGTGAAGGTAAGATACACAGTGAAGGTCAGATAGAGAGTGAAGTGCAAATACCAAGTGAAGTGCAGGTACAGTGTGAAGGTCAGATACAGAGTCACATACAGACAGAAGGTAAGAGAGAGAGTGAAGGTCAGATACAGAGCAAAATGAAGATACAGAGTGAATTTCAGATACAGAATGAAGGTCAAATACAGAATGAAGGTCAGACACAAAGTGAAGGCCAGATAGAGTGAAGGCCAGACACAGATTGAAGGCCAGATACAGAGTGAAGGCCAGATACAGAGTGAAGTGCAGATACAAATTGATGGTCATATACCAAGTGAAGGGTAGATGCAGAGTGAAGCTCGGATCCAGAGTGAAGCACAGATACAGAGTGAAGCGCAGATACAGAGTGAATCGCAGATACACAGTGAAGGTCTGCTACAGAGTGAAGGCCAGCAACAGAGTGAAGGCCAGATACAGAGTGAAGGCCAGATACAGAGTGAAGGCCAGCTACAGAGTGAAGGCCAGATAGAGAGTGCTGAAATACAGAGTGAAGGTAAGATACAGAGTGAAGGTCAGATACAGAGTGAAGTGCATTTAGAGCGTGAAGTTCAGATACAGAGTGAAGTCCAGACACAGAGTAAAGGTCAAATAGAGAATGAAGGTCTGACACAGAGCGAAGGTCAGACACAGAGCGAAGGCCAGACACAGAGCGAAGGCCAGACACAGAGCGAAGGCCAGACACAGAGCGAAGGCCAGACACAGTGCGAAGGCCAGACACAGTGCGAAGGCCAGACACAGTGCGAAGGCCAGACACAGTGCGAAGGCCAGACACAGTGCGAAGGCCAGACACAGTGCGAAGGCCAGACACAGTGCGAAGGCTAGATACAGAGTAAAGGCCAGATATAGAGTGAAGTGCAGATACAAATTGATGGTCAGATACAAAGCGAAGGTCAGATGCAGAGTGAAGGACAGATACAGAGTGAAGGTCAGATACAGATGGAAGTGCAGATACACAGTGAAGCACAGATACACAGTGAAGCGCAGATACACAGTGAAGGGCAGATACACAGTGAAGGTCAGCTACAGAGTGAAAGCCAGCTACAGAGTGAAAGCCAGCTACAGAGTGAAGGCCAAATACAGAGTGAAGGCCAAATACAGAGTGAAGGCCAAATACAGAGTGAAGGCCAAATACAGAGTGAAGACCAGATACAGAGTGAAGGCCAGATACAGAGTGAAGGCCAGATACAGAGTGCTCAGATACCGAGTGAAGTGCATATACAGAGTGAAAGTCAGATTCAGACTGGAGTGCAGATACAGCGTGACTTTCAGATACAGAGTGAAGGCCAGATAGAGTGGTCAGATACAGAGTGAAGGTAAGATACAGAGTGGAGGTCAGATACAGAGTGAAGTGCAGATAGAGCGTGAATTTCAGATACGGAGTGAAGTGCAGACACAGAGTGAAGGTCAAATAGAGAATGAAGGTCTGACACAGAATGAAGGTCAGACACAGAATGAAGGTCAGACACAGAATGAAGGTCAGACACAGAATGAAGGTCAGACACAGAATGAAAGCCAGATACAGAGTGAAGGCCAGATTCAGTTTGAAGACCAAATACACAGTGAAGACCAGATACAGAGTCATGGTCAGATACAGAGTGAAGTGCAGATACAGCGTGAATTTCAGGTACAGAGTGAAAGCCAGATAGAGTGGTCAGATACAGAGTGAAGGTAAGATACAGAGTGAAGGTCAGATACAGAGTGAAGTGCAGATCGAGCGTGAATTTCAGATACTGAGTGAAGGCCAAATACAGAGTGAAGGCCAGATATCGAGTTAAGTGCAGATACAAATTGATGGTCAGATACAAAGTGAAGGTCAGATGCAGAGTGAAGGTCAGATGCAGAGTGAAGGTCAGATGCAGAGTGAAGCACAAATACAGAGTGAAGTGCAGATACAGAGTGAAGCGCAGATACACAGTGAAGCACAGATACACAGTGAAGCACAGATACACAGTGAAGGTCAGATAGAGAGTTAGAGCCAGCTACAGAGTGAAGGCCAGATAGAGAGTGCTGAGATACAGAGTGAAGTGCAGATACAGAGTGAAGGCCAGATAGACTGGTAAGATACAGAGTGAAGGTCAGATACAGAGTGAAGGTCAGATACAGAGTCAAGTGCAAAGACCAAGTGAAGTGCAGATACAGAGTGATGTGCAGATACAGAGTGAAGTGCAGATACAGAGTGAAGGCCAGATAGAGTGGTCAGAAAAAGAGTGAAGGCCAGATACAGAGTGAAGGCCAGATACAGAGCAAAGGCCAGATACAGAGCAAAGGCCAGATACAGAGCAAAGGCCAGATACAGAGCGAAGGCCAGATACAGAGTGAAGGCCAGATATACAGTGAAGGCCAGGTACAGAATGAAGATCAGATACAGAGTGAAGGTCAGATACAGAGTGAAGGTCAGATACAGAGTGAAGGTCAGATAGAGTGGTCAGATATAGATTGAAAGCCAGTTAGAGTGTGGTCAGATGCAGAACGCAATTCAGATACAGAGCAAAGCACAGATACAGAGTGGTCAGATACAGAGTTAAAGCCAGCTACAGAGTGAAGGCCAGAAACAGAGTGAAGACCAGATACAGAGTGAATGCCAGATACACGGTGAAGTGCAGATTCAGAGTGTTTAGATACCGAGTGAAGGTCAGATACAGAGTAAAGGCCAGATACAGAGTGAAGGCCATATACAGAGTGAGGGCCATATACAGAGTGAGGGCTAAGTACAGAGTGAGGGCCAGGTACAGAAAGAGGGCCAGGTACAGAAAGAGGGCCAGGTACAGAAAGAGGGCCAGGTACAGAGTGAAGGACAGAAACAGAGTGAAGGACAGATACACAGTGAAGGTCAGCTACAGAGTTAAAGCAAGCTACAGAGTGAAAGCCAGCTGCAGAGTAAAGGTCAGATACAGAGTGAAGGCCAGATAGAGCGTGAATTTCAGATATGGAGTGAAGTGCAGACACAGAGTGAAGGTCAAATCGAGAATGAAGGTCTGACACAGAATGAAGGTCAGACACAGAATGAAGGTCAGACACAGAATGAAGGTCAGACACAGAATGAAGGTCAGACACAGAATGAAAGCCAGATACAGAGTGAAGGCCAGATTCAGTTTGAAGACCAAATACACAGTGAAGACCAGATACAGAGTCATGGTCAGATACAGAGTGAAATGCAGATACAGCGTGAATTTCAGGTACAGAGTGAAAGCCAGATAGAGTGGTCAGATACAGAGTGAAGGTAAGATACAGAGTGAAGGTCAGATACAGAGTGAAGTGCAGATAGAGCGTGAATTTCAGATACAGAGTGAAGACCAGATACAGAGTAAAGGCCAGATATAGAGTTAAGTGCAGATACAAATTGATGGTCAGATACAAAGTGAAGGTCAGATACAGAGTGAAGGTCAGATGCAGAGTGAAGCTCGGATCCAGAGTGAAGCACAAATACAGAGTGAAGTGCAGATACAGAGTGAATTCCAGGTACAGAGTGAAAGCCAGATAGAGTGGTCAGATACAGAGTGAAGGTAAGATACAGAGTGAAAGTCAGAGACAGAGTGAAGTGCAGATAGAGCGTGAATTTCAGATACAGAGTGAAAGCCATAAACAGAGTGAGAGTCAGCTACAGAATGAGGGCCAGGTGCAGAGTGAGGGCCAGGTGCAGAGTGAGGGCCAGGTGCAGAGTGACGGTCAGATGCAGAGTGAGGGTCAGATGCAGAGTGAGGGTCAGATGCAGAGTGAGGGTCAGATACAGAGTGAAGTGCAGATAGAGCGTGAATTTCAGATACTGAGTGAAGGCCAGACACAGAGTAAAGGCCAGATATAGAGTTAAGTGCAGATACAAATTGATGGTCAGATACAAAGTGAAGGTCAGATGCAGAGTGAAGGTCAGATGCAGAGTGAAGCTCGGATCCAGAGTGAAGCACAAATACAGAGTGAAGTGCAGATACACAGTGAAGCACAGATACACAGTGAAGGTCAGATAGAGAGTTAGAGCCAGCTACAGAGTGAAGGCCAGATAGAGAGTGCTGAGATACAGAGTGAAGTGCAGATACAGAGTGAAGGCCAGATAGACTGGTAAGATACAGAGTGAAGGTAAGATACAGAGTGAAAGTCAGATACAGAGTGAAGTGCAGATAGAGCGTGAATTTCAGATACAGAGTGAAAGCCAGATAGAGTGGTCAGATATAGAGTGAAGGTAAGATACAGAGTGAAAGTCAGATACAGAGTGAAGTGCAGGTAGAGCGTGAATTTCAGATACAGAGTGAAAGCCATAAACAGAGTGAGAGTCAGCTACAGAGTGAGGGCCAGGTGCAGAGTGAGGGCCAGGTGCAGAGTGAGGGTCAGATGCAGAGTGAGGGTCAGATGCAGAGTGAGGGTCAGATGCAGAGTGAGGTGCAGATGCAGAGTGAAGGACAGATACAGAGTGAAGGTCAGATACAGAGTGAAGGCCAGATACAGAGTGAAGGACAGATACACAGTGAAGGTCAGCTACAGAGTTAAAGCAAGCTACAGAGTGAAAGCCAGCTGCAGAGTAAAGGTCAGATACAGAGTGAAGGCCAGATACAGAGTGAAGGTCAGATACAGAGTGAAGGTCAAATAGAGAATGAAGGTCTGACACAGAATGAAGGTCAGATACAGAATGAAGGTCAGACACAGAATGAAGGTCAGACACAGAATGAAGGTCAGACACAGAATGAAGGTCAGATACAGAATGAAGGTCAGATACAGAATGAAAGCCAGATACAGAGTGAAAGCCAGATACAGAGTGAAAGCCAGATACAGAGTGAAGGCCAGATTCGGTTTGAAGACCAAATACACAGTGAAGACCAGATACAGAGTCATGGTCAGATACAGAGTGAAGTGCAGATACAGCGTGAATTTCAGGTACAGAGTGAAAGCCAGATAGAGTGGTCAGATACAGAGTGAAGGTAAGATACAGAGTGAAGTGCAGATGCAGAGTGAAGGCCAGATACAGTGAAGGACAGATACAGAGTGAAGGTCAGATACAGAGTGAAGGACAGATACACAGTGAAGGTCAGCAACAGAGTTAAAGCAAGCTCCAGAGTGAAAGCCAGCTGCAGAGTAAAGGTCAGATACAGAGTGAAGGCCAGATACAGAGTGAAGGCCAGATACAGAGTGAAGGCCAGATACAGAGTGAAGGTCAGATACAGAGTGAAGGTCAAATAGAGAATGAAGGTCTGACACAGAATGAAGGTCAGACACAGAATGAAGGTCAGACACAGAATGAAGGTCAGACACAGAATGAAGGTCAGACACAGAATGAAGGTCAGACACAGAATGAAAGCCAGATACAGAATGAAAGCCAGATACAGAATGAAAGCCAGATACAGAGTGAAGGCCAGATTCGGTTTGAAGACCAAATACACAGTGAAGACCAGATGTAGAGTCATGGTCAGATACAGAGTGAAGTGCAGATACAGAGTGAAGGCCAGAGAGACTGGTAAGATACAGAGTGAAGGTAAGATACAGAGTGAAAGTCAGATACAGAGTGAAGTGCAGATAGAGCGTGAATTTCAGATACAGAGTGAAAGCCAGATAGAGTGGTCAGATACAGAGTGAAGGTAAGATACAGAGTGAAAGTCAGATACAGAGTGAAGTGCAGATAGAGCGTGAATTTCAGATACAGAGTGAAAGCCATGAACAGAGTGAGAGTCAGCTACAGAGTGAGGGCCAGGTGCAGAGTGAGGGCCAGGTGCAGAGTGAGGGCCAGGTGCAGAGTGAGGGCCAGATGCAGAGTGAGGTGCAGATGCAGAGTGAAGGTCAGATACAGAGTGAAGGCCAGATAGAGCGTGAATTTCAGATATGGAGTGAAGTGCAGACACAGAGTGAAGGTCAAATCGAGAATGAAGGTCTGACACAGAATGAAGGTCAGACACAGAATGAAGGTCAGACACAGAATGAAGGTCAGACACAGAATGAAGGTCAGACACAGAATGAAAGCCAGATACAGAGTGAAGGCCAGATTCAGTTTGAAGACCAAATACACAGTGAAGACCAGATACAGAGTCATGGTCAGATACAGAGTGAAATGCAGATACAGCGTGAATTTCAGGTACAGAGTGAAAGCCAGATAGAGTGGTCAGATACAGAGTGAAGGTAAGATACAGAGTGAAGGTCAGATACAGAGTGAAGTGCAGATAGAGCGTGAATTTCAGATACAGAGTGAAGACCAGATACAGAGTAAAGGCCAGATATAGAGTTAAGTGCAGATACAAATTGATGGTCAGATACAAAGTGAAGGTCAGATACAGAGTGAAGGTCAGATGCAGAGTGAAGCTCGGATCCAGAGTGAAGCACAAATACAGAGTGAAGTGCAGATACAGAGTGAATTCCAGGTACAGAGTGAAAGCCAGATAGAGTGGTCAGATACAGAGTGAAGGTAAGATACAGAGTGAAAGTCAGAGACAGAGTGAAGTGCAGATAGAGCGTGAATTTCAGATACAGAGTGAAAGCCATAAACAGAGTGAGAGTCAGCTACAGAATGAGGGCCAGGTGCAGAGTGAGGGCCAGGTGCAGAGTGAGGGCCAGGTGCAGAGTGACGGTCAGATGCAGAGTGAGGGTCAGATGCAGAGTGAGGGTCAGATGCAGAGTGAGGGTCAGATACAGAGTGAAGTGCAGATAGAGCGTGAATTTCAGATACTGAGTGAAGGCCAGACACAGAGTAAAGGCCAGATATAGAGTTAAGTGCAGATACAAATTGATGGTCAGATACAAAGTGAAGGTCAGATACAAAGTGAAGGTCAGATGCAGAGTGAAGGTCAGATGCAGAGTGAAGCTCGGATCCAGAGTGAAGCACAAATACAGAGTGAAGTGCAGATACACAGTGAAGCACAGATACACAGTGAAGGTCAGATAGAGAGTTAGAGCCAGCTACAGAGTGAAGGCCAGATAGAGAGTGCTGAGATACAGAGTGAAGTGCAGATACAGAGTGAAGGCCAGATAGACTGGTAAGATACAGAGTGAAGGTAAGATACAGAGTGAAAGTCAGATACAGAGTGAAGTGCAGATAGAGCGTGAATTTCAGATACAGAGTGAAAGCCAGATAGAGTGGTCAGATATAGAGTGAAGGTAAGATACAGAGTGAAAGTCAGATACAGAGTGAAGTGCAGGTAGAGCGTGAATTTCAGATACAGAGTGAAAGCCATAAACAGAGTGAGAGTCAGCTACAGAGTGAGGGCCAGGTGCAGAGTGAGGGCCAGGTGCAGAGTGAGGGTCAGATGCAGAGTGAGGGTCAGATGCAGAGTGAGGGTCAGATGCAGAGTGAGGTGCAGATGCAGAGTGAAGGACAGATACAGAGTGAAGGTCAGATACAGAGTGAAGGCCAGATACAGAGTGAAGGACAGATACACAGTGAAGGTCAGCTACAGAGTTAAAGCAAGCTACAGAGTGAAAGCCAGCTGCAGAGTAAAGGTCAGATACAGAGTGAAGGCCAGATACAGAGTGAAGGTCAGATACAGAGTGAAGGTCAAATAGAGAATGAAGGTCTGACACAGAATGAAGGTCAGACACAGAATGAAGGTCAGACACAGAATGAAGGTCAGACACAGAATGAAGGTCAGACACAGAATGAAGGTCAGACACAGAATGAAGGTCAGATACAGAATGAAGGTCAGATACAGAATGAAAGCCAGATACAGAGTGAAAGCCAGATACAGAGTGAAAGCCAGATACAGAGTGAAGGCCAGATTCGGTTTGAAGACCAAATACACAGTGAAGACCAGATACAGAGTCATGGTCAGATACAGAGTGAAGTGCAGATACAGCGTGAATTTCAGGTACAGAGTGAAAGCCAGATAGAGTGGTCAGATACAGAGTGAAGGTAAGATACAGAGTGAAGTGCAGATGCAGAGTGAAGGCCAGATACAGTGAAGGACAGATACAGAGTGAAGGTCAGATACAGAGTGAAGGACAGATACACAGTGAAGGTCAGCAACAGAGTTAAAGCAAGCTCCAGAGTGAAAGCCAGCTGCAGAGTAAAGGTCAGATACAGAGTGAAGGCCAGATACAGAGTGAAGGCCAGATACAGAGTGAAGGCCAGATACAGAGTGAAGGTCAGATACAGAGTGAAGGTCAGATACAGAGTGAAGGTCAAATAGAGAATGAAGGTCTGACACAGAATGAAGGTCAGACACAGAATGAAGGTCAGACACAGAATGAAGGTCAGACACAGAATGAAGGTCAGACACAGAATGAAAGCCAGATACAGAATGAAAGCCAGATACAGAGTGAAGGCCAGATTCGGTTTGAAGACCAAATACACAGTGAAGACCAGATGTAGAGTCATGGTCAGATACAGAGTGAAGTGCAGATACAGAGTGAAGGCCAGAGAGACTGGTAAGATACAGAGTGAAGGTAAGATACAGAGTGAAAGTCAGATACAGAGTGAAGTGCAGATAGAGCGTGAATTTCAGATACAGAGTGAAAGCCAGATAGAGTGGTCAGATACAGAGTGAAGGTAAGATACAGAGTGAAAGTCAGATACAGAGTGAAGTGCAGATAGAGCGTGAATTTCAGATACAGAGTGAAAGCCATGAACAGAGTGAGAGTCAGCTACAGAGTGAGGGCCAGGTGCAGAGTGAGGGCCAGGTGCAGAGTGAGGGCCAGGTGCAGAGTGAGGGCCAGATGCAGAGTGAGGTGCAGATGCAGAGTGAAGGTCAGATACAGAGTGAAGGCCAGATACAGAGTGAAGGACAGATACAGAGTGAAGGACAGATACACAGTGAAGGTCAGCGACAGAGTTAAAGCAAGCTACAGAGTGAAAGCCAGCTGCAGAGTAAAGGTCAGATACAGAGTGAAGGCCAGATACAGAGTGAAGGTCAGATACAGTGAAGGTCAAATAGAGAATGAAGGTCAAATAGAGAATGAAGGTCTGACACAGAATGAAGGTCAGACACAGAATGAAGGTCAGACACAGAATGAAGGTCAGACACAGAATGAAAGCCAGATACAGAGTGAAGGCCAGATTCGGTTTGAAGACCAAATACACAGTGAAGACCAGATACAGAGTCATGGTCAGATACAGAGTGAAGTGCAGATACAGCGTGAATTTCAGGTACAGAGTGAAAGCCAGATAGAGTGGTCAGATACAGAGTGAAGGTAAGATACAGAGTGAAGTGCAGATGCAGAGTGAAGGCCAGATACAGAGTGAAGGCCAGATACAGAGTGAAGGACAGATACAGAGTGAAGGACAGATACAGAGTGAAGGCCAGATACACAGTGAAGGACAGATACACAGTGAAGGACAGCAACAGAGTTAAAGCAAGCTCCAGAGTGAAAGCCAGCTGCAGAGTAAAGGTCAGATACATTGTGAAGGCCAGATACAGAGTGAAGGTCAGATACAGAGTGAAGGTCAAATAGAGAATGAAGGTCTGACACAGAATGAAGGTCAGACACAGAATGAAGGTCAGACACAGAATGAAGGTCAGACACAGAATGAAGGTCAGACACAGAATGAAGGTCAGACACAGAATGAAGGTCAGACACAGAATGAAGGTCAGACACAGAATGAAAGCCAGATACAGAATGAAAGCCAGATACAGAGTGAAGGCCAGATTCGGTTTGAAGACCAAATACACAGTGAAGACCAGATGCAGAGTCATGGTCAGATACAGAGTGAAGTGCAGATACAGCGTGAATTTCAGGTACAGAGTGAAAGCCAGATAGAGTGGTCAGATACAGAGTGAAGGTAAGATACAGAGTGAAGTGCAGATGCAGAGTGAAGGTCAGATACAGAGTGAAGGACAGATACAGAGTGAAGGACAGATACAGAGTGAAGATCAGATACAGAGTGAAGGTCAGATACAGAGTGAAGTGCAGATGCAGAGTGAAGGTCAGATACAGAGTGAAGGTCAGATACAGAGTGAAAGTCGGATACAGAGTGAAGTGCAGATAGAGCGTGAATTTCAGATACAGAGTGAAGGCCAGGTACAGAGTAAAGGCCAGATATAGAGTTAAGTGCAGATACAAATTGATGGTCAGATACAAAGTGAACTTCAGATGCAGAGTGAAGGTCAGATGCAGAGTGAAGCTCGGATCCAGAGTGAAGCACAAATACAGAGTGAAGTGCAGATACAGAGTGAAGCGCAGATACACAGTGAAGCACAGATACACAGTGAAGGTCAGATAGAGAGTTAGAGCCAGCTACAGAGTGAAGGCCAGATACAGAGTGAAGGCCAGAGAGAGTGGTAAGATACAGAGTGAAGGTCAGATACAGAGTCAAGTGCAAAGACCAAGTGAAGTGCAGATACAGCATGAAGGCCGATAGCGTGGTCAGATACAAAGTGAAGGCAAGATACAGAGTGAACGTCAGACAGAGAGTGAAGGTCAGATACAGAGCATGGGCCAGATACGGAGTGAGGGTCTGATACAGAGTGAAGGCCAGATAAAGAGTGAAGGCCAGACACAGACTGAAGTGCAGATGCAGAGTGAAAGCCATAAACAGAGTGAGAGTCAGCTCCAGAGTGAGGGCCAGGTGCAGAGTGAGGGTCAGATGTAGAGTGAGGGTCAGATGCAGAGTGAGGGTCAGATGCAGAGTGAGGGTCAGATGCAGAGTGAGGGCAAGATACAGCGTGAGGGCAGGATACAGAGAGAAGGCCAGATACAGAGTGAAGGCCTGACACAGAGTGAAGGTCAGACACAGAGTGAAGGTCAGACACAGAGTGAAGGTCAGACACAGAGTGAAGGTGGGATACACAGCGAGGTGCAGATACAGAGTGAAGGTCAGATACAGAGTGAAGGTCAGATTCAGAGTAATGTGCAGAAATACGTGAAGGCCAGATTGAGTGGTCAGATAGAGAGTTAAGGCCAGACACAGATTGAAGGCCAGACACAGAGTGAAGGTGGGATACACAGTGAGGTGCAGATACAGAGTGAAGGTCAGATACAGAGTGAAGGTCAGAGACAGAGTAATGTGCAGAAATACGTGAAGGCCAGATTGAGTGGTCAGATAGAGAGTTAAGGCCAGACACAGATTGAAGGCCAGATACAGAGTGAAGGTGGGATACACAGTGAGGTGCAGATACAGAGTGAAGGTCAGATACCGAGTGAAGGTCAGATACAGAGTGCTCAGACATAGAGTGAAGTGCTGATACAGAGTGAAGGCCTGATACAGCGTGAAGGCCTGATACAGCGTGAAGGCCTGATACAGAGGGCACAGATACAGAGTGAAGGCCAGTGAGAGTGGTAACATACAGAGTGAAGGTCAGATACAAAGTGAAGGTCAGATACAGAGTGCTCAGACACAGAGTGAGGTGCTGATACAGAGTGGCCTGATACAGAGTAAAAGACATATACAGTGTGGTCAGATACAGAGTGAAGGTCAGATAGAATGGTCAGATACAGAGCGAAGGCCAGACACAGAGTGAAGGTCAGATACAGAGTGAAATGCTGATACACAATGGCCAGATACCGAGTGAACTATTGTTACAGAGTGAACTGCTGTTGCAGAGTGAAGGCCAGATACAGAGTGAAATGCAGATACAGAGTGAAGGTCAGATACAGGGAGAAGGCCAGGTTCAAAGTGAAGGTCAGATACAGAGTGAAAGCCATATACAGAGTGGTCAGATACAGAATCCAGGTCAGATATAGAGTAAAGTGCAGATACAATGTGAAAGCTAGATACAGAGTGAAGTGCAGACACACAGAGGTGCAAATACAGAGTGAAGGCAAGATACAGAGTGAGGGCCAGATGCAGAGTGAGGGCCAGATACAGAGTGAGGGCCAGATACAGAGTGAGGGCCAGATACAAAGTGAAGGTCAGATACAAAGTGAAGGCCAGATACAGAGTGGTCAGATAAAGAGTGAAGGCCACACACAGAGTTTAGACCACACACAGAATGAAGTGCAGATACAGAATGGTCAGACACAGAGTGAAGGCCAGATTCCGAGTGAAAGCCAGATACAGAGTGGGCAGATACAGAGTGAAGGCCTGACACACAGTGAAGTGAAAATACAGAGTGAAGGCAAGATACAGAGTGAGGACCAGGTACTGAGTGAGGGCCAGATGCAGAGTGAGGGCCAGATACAAAGTGGTCAGATACAGAGTGAAGGCCACACACAGAGTTTAGACCACACACAGAGTGAAGTGAAGATACAGAGTGAAGGTCAGATACAGAGTCAGATGGTTTCACAGGTCGGCGCAACATCGAGGGCCGAAGGGCCTGTACTGCGCTGTAATGTAATGTTCTAGAGTGAAGGCCAGATACAGAGTGAAGGCCAGAGAGAGTGGAAACACGCAGAGTGAAGGCCAGAAACAGAGTGAAGGCCAGAAACAGAGTGAAGACCAGATACAGAGTGATGGCCAGATACAGAGTGAAGGCCAGATACAGAGTGATGGCCAGATACAGAGTGAAGGTCAGATACAGAGTGAAGGCCAGATACAGAGTGCAGGCCAGAGAGAGTGGAAACACGCAGAGTGAAGGCCAGAAACAGAGTGAAGGCCAGAAACAGAGTGAAGACCAGAGACAGAGTGAAGGCCACACACAGAGTTTAGACCACACACAGAGTGAAGTGAAGATACAGAGTGAAGGCCAGATACAAAGTGAAGGTCAGATACAGAGTGAAGGCCAGATACAGAGTGAAGGCCAGATACAGAGTGAAGGCCAGAGAGAGTGGAAACATGCAGAGTGAAGGCCAGAAACAGAGTGATGGCCAGGTACAGAGTGAAGGCCAGATTCAGAGTGAAAGCCAGATACAGATTGGTAAGATACAGAATGAAGGTGAGATACAGAGTAAAGGCCAGATACAGTGTGGTCAGATACAGAGTGAAGGACAGACTGGGAGTGAAGGCCTGATACATATTGAAGTCCAGATACAGATTGAAGTCCAGATACAGAGTGAAGTCCAGATACAGAGTGAAGTCCAGATACAGAGTGAAGTCCAGATACAGATTGAAGGCCAGATACAGATTGAAGGCCAGATACAGATTGAAGGCCAGATACAGACTGAAGTCCAGATACAGACTGAAGTCCAGATACAGATTGAAGTCCAGATACAGATTGAAGTCCAGATACAGAGTTAAGTCCAGATACAGATTGAAGGCCAGATACAGTGAAGTCCAGATACAGATTGAAGGCCAGATCCAGAGTGAAGTCCAGATACAGAGTGAAGTCCAGATACAGAGTGAAGTCCAGATACAGAGTGAAGTCCAGATACAGATTGAAGTCCAGATACAGAGTGAAGTCCAGATATAGATTGAAGTCCAGATACAGATTGAAGTCCAGATACAGAGTGAAGTCCAGATACAGATTGAAGTCCAGATACAGAGTGAAGTCCAGATACAGAGTGAAGTCCAGATACAGAGTGAAGTCCAGATACAGATTGAAGTCCAGATACAGAGTGAAGTCCAGATACAGAGTGAAGTCCAGATACAGATTGAAGTCCAGATGCAGATTGGTAAGATACAGAATGAAGGTGAGATACAGAGTAAAGGCCAGATACAGTGTGGTCAGATACAGAGTGAAGGACAGACTGGGTGATCAGATACAGAGTGAAGTCCAGATACAGAGTGAAGTCCAGATACAGAGTGAAGTCCAGATACAGATTGAAGTCCAGATGCAGATTGGTAAGATACAGAATGAAGGTGAGATACAGAGTAAAGGCCAGATACAGTGTGGTCAGATACAGAGTGAAGGACAGACTGGGTGATCAGATACAGAGTGAAGTCCAGATACAGATTGAAGTCCAGATACATATTGAAGCGCAGATACAACATTAAGCACAGATACAGAGGGAAGCGAAGATTTTTTTTTTTATTCATTCATGGGATGTGGGCGATGCTGGCTAGGCCAGTATTTATTGCCCATCCCTAATTGCCCTTGAGAAGGTGGTGGTGAGCTGCCTTCTTGAACCGCAGCAGTCCATTTGGGGTAGGTACACCCACAGTGCTGTTCGGAAGGGAGTTCCAGGATTTTGACACAGCGACAGTGAAGAAACGACGATATAGTTCCAAGTCAGGATGGTGTGTGACTTGGAGGGGAACTTGCAGGTGGTGGTGTTCCCATGTATTTGCTGCCCTTGTCCTTCTAGTTGGTAGAGGTCATGGGTTTGGAAGGTGCTGTCTAAGGAGTCTTGGTGCATTGCTGCAGTGCATCTTGTAGATGGTACACATTGCTGCCACTGTGCATCGGTGGTGAAGGGAGTGAATGTTTGTAGCTGGGGTGCCAATCAAGTGGGCTGCTTTGTCCTGGATGGTGTCGAGCCTCTTGTGTGTTGTTGAAGCTGCACCCATCCAGGCAAGTGGAGAGTATTCCATCATACTCCTGACTTCTGCTTTGTAGATGGTGGACAGGCTTTGGGGAGTCAGGAGGTGCGTTACCCGCCTCAGGATTCCTAGCCTCTGACCTGCTTTTGTAGCCACGGTATTTATATGGCTACTCAAGTTCAGTTTCTGGTCAATGGTAGCCCCTAGGATGTTGATAGTGGGGGATTCAGCGATGGTAATGCCGTTGAATGTCAAGGGGAGATGGTTAGATTCTCTCTTGTTGGAGATGGTCATTGCCTGGCACTTCTGTGGCGCAAATGTTACTTGCCACTTATCAGCCCAAGCCTGGATATTGTCCAGGTCTTGCTGCATATCTACACGGACTGCTTCAGTATCTGAGAAGTCACGAATGGTGCTGAACATTGTGCAATCATCAGCGAACATCCCCACTTCTGACCTTATGATTGAAGGAAGGTCATTGATGAAGCAGCTGAAGATGGTTGGACCTAGGACACTACCCTGAGGAACTCCTGCAGTGATGTCCTGGAGCTCAGATGATTGACCTCCAACAACCACAACCATCTTCCTTTGCACTAGGTATGACTCCAGCCAGCAGAGGGTTTTCCCTCTGATTCCCATTGACCTCAGTTTTTCTAGGGCTCCTTGATGCCATAATCAGTCAAATGCTGCCTTGATGTCAAGGGCAGTCACTCTCACCTCACCGAGCGAAGAGCAGATACAGAGTGAAGGCCAGATACAGATTGACGGCCAGATACATAGTGAAGGCCATGTACAGAGTAAAGGTCAGACACAGAGTGAAGGCCAGAAACAAAGTGAATGTCAGATACAAAGTGAAGGCCAGATATAGAGTGACTGTTATGAACACTGGTCTTTGCAATACGATATGTTATAAAAATTGTGAATTTTTAAAAGTTTAGGATGGTGTCTGGAAGGTCAGCTGACCTCACATCCTCTCTACTGAAGGAGAAGACAGAAATGTTCGTTACCAGGACAACAGAGAACACAGATCAAAGACTTTTTTTGAGAAAACGGAGACTGCAGTGGTAACAGCTGAACAACAATGGGTTTCACTCTCCCAGATGTTCGGGTCGTAAACAAGGAGTTAGTGATTCTGAGAATGCAAATGTACCAAACAGCTGTTAACACCTGGTAGCAATGGAAGGCCCAGCTGGCTCTGTGAAACCAGGCTTCTGGACTTTGCATATCGGAACAGGGCAATAAGCCATTGATTTTTGAATTCATATAAATTTAACAGATTTTCTGAAGGCAGACAGGCTGTAAGGAAGACAACCAGCAGTGGCAGTCTCGAGAGGGAGAGAGGAAACACCTGCTCTCGGAAGCATGATACAGCAAAAGGCTGCAAAAACTTGAAACTGTTTTGAAATTTGAAGTTTGCGGAGAAGGAAAAGACCAGCAGGATCACCAGCAATCACCTTATTCAATAACCAGGCTTGGGCTGATAAGTGACAAGTAACATTCGCGCCACATACGTGCCAGGCAATGACCATCTCCAACAAGAGAGAATCTAACCATCTCCCCTTAACATTCAATGGTATTACCATCGCTGAATCCCCCACTATCAACATCCTACGGGTTAACCTTGACCAGAAACTGAACTGGAGTAGCCATATAAATACCGTGGCTACAAGAGCAGGTCAGAGGCTTGGAATCCTGCAGCGAGTAACTCATCTCCTGACTCCCCAATGCCTGTCCACCATCTACAAGGCACAAGTCAGGAGTGTGATGGAATACTCTCCACTTGCCTGGATGGGTGTAACTCTAACAACACTCAAGAGCCCAACACCATCCAGGACAAAGCAGCCCGCTTGATTGGCACCCCATCTACAAACATTCACTCCCTCCACCACTGATGTACAGTGGCAGCAGTGTGTACCATCTACAAGATGCACTGCAGCAACGCACCAAGGCTCCTTAGACAGCACCTTCCAAACCTGCGACCTCTACCAATTAGAAGGCAAGGGCAGCAAATGCATGGGAACACCACCACCTGCAAGTTTCCCTCCAAGTCACACACCATCCTGACTTGGAACTATATCGCCGTTCCTTCGCTGTCGCTGGGTCAAAACCCTGGAACTCCCTTCCTAACAGCACTGTGGGTATACCTACCTCACATAGACTGCAGCAGTTCAAGAAGGCAGCTCACCCTCTCCTTCTCAAGGGCAATTAGGGATGGGCAACAAATGCTGGCCTAACCAGCAATGCCCACATTCCATTAATGCATAATTTTAAATAATTCACCGACGTCGAGGTCGGAAGTTTATTTTTTATTTTTAAAAATTTTTTATTTAGAGATACAGCACTGAAACAGGCCATTCGGCCCACCGAGTCTGTGCCGACCAACAACCACCCATTTATACTAACCCTACAGTAATCCCATATTCCCTATCACCTCCCTACACTAGGGGCAATTTACAACGGCCAATTTACCTATCACCTGCAAGTCTTTGGATGTGGGAGGAAACCGGAGCACCCGACGAAAACCCACGTGGTCACAGGGAGAACTTTCTCAAGTGGGAACAGTTTCTCCCTATCTACTCTGTCCTGACACCTCATGATTTTGAATATTTCTATCAAATCTCCTCTCAGCCTTCTCTTCTCCAAGGAAAACATCCCAACTTCTCCAATCTATCTTCGTAAATGAAGTTCCTTATCTCTGGAACCATTCTCGTGTATCTTTTCTGGACTCTTTCCAATGCCTCCCCTCCACAGCTTTCCTTAAATGCGGCACCTAGAACTGGAGGCAATACTCAAGCTGAGGCCGCACTAGTGTCTTATACAAGTTCAACATAACCTCCTTGCCCTTGTACTCTATTCCCCAATAATAAAGCCTAGGATACTGTATGCTTTATTGACCACTCTTTCAACTGGTCCTGCCACCTTCAATGATGTATACACATATACCCCCAGGTCCCTCTGTTCCTGCACCCACTTTAGAATTGTACCCTTTATTTTATATTGTCTCTCATGCTCTTCCTACCAAAATGAATGACTTCACATTTCTCCACATTGAAGTTCATCTGCCACTTGTCCGTCCATTCCGCCAACTTGTCTATGTCCTTTTGAAGTTCTATACTATCCTCTTTACAATTCACAATGCTTTCAAGTTTTGTATCATCTGCAAATTTTGAAATGGTGCCCTTTACACCAAGGCCTAAGTCTAAGTCTACTGTCCCTTTTATTCCATGAGCTATAACTTTGCTCACAAGTCTGTAGTGTGGCACTTTATCAAGTGCCTTTTGGAAGTCGATATACACCACCCCAACAGCACTGACCTCATCAACCCTCTCAGTTACCCTTCAAAAAACTCCAACAAGTTAGTTAAACACCATTTTCCCTTAACAAATCCATGCTGGCTTTCCTTAATTAACCTGCATTTGTCCATGTGACTATTAATTTTGTCCCGAATGATTGCTTCTACAAGTTTCCCCACCACCGAAGTTAAACTGGCTGGCCTGTAGTTGCTGGGCTTATCTTTGCATCTTTTTTTGAACAAGGGTGTAGCATTGACAATTCTCCAGTCCTCTGGCACCACCCATGAGTCAAAGGAAAATTGGAAAATCATGGCCAGTGCTTCTACAATTTCCACTCTCACTTCCCTCAGTATCCTGGTGCTTTATCAACTTTAAGTATAAACAGCCTATCGAATACCTTCTCCTTATCAATTTTAAATGCTTCTCATGTATTAATTACCTCCTCTTTCACCATGGCCTGGTAGCATATTCTTCCTTGGTAAACAGTGAAGCTCAGATACAGAGTGAAATTCAGATACAGAGTAAAGCTCACATACAGAAGGTGGAATTTTATCCTAACAGACCCGTATGCAACTGGGAGGCCGGTCATTGAAAGCAGTTACTAGAGCATTGGGATGCTGGGCTTTATCAACTGGGGCATAGAGTACAAAAACAAGGAAGTTATGATAAATCTGTATAAAACACTGATTCGGCCTCAACTGGAGTATTGTGGGCATCACACTTTTGGAAAGATGTTAAGACATTAGAGAGGCTGCAGAAAAGATTCACGAGAATGGTTCCAGTGATGAGGAAATTCAGTTACGTGGATAGGCTGGAGAAGTTGGGGCTGTTCTGCTTGGAGAAGGAGAACAGAAGATGAAGAGGAGATTTGATAGAGTTCTTCAAATTCATGAGGGTTCTGGACAGAGTAGATAGGGAGAAACTGTTCCCATTGGCCAAAGAACCTAAATCCAGAGGACACCAATTTAAGGTGATTGGCAGAAGAAGCAACATGAGGAAAAATTTTTTACGCATCGAGTGCTTAGGATCTGGAATGCACTGCCTGAAAGTGTGGTGGAGGCAGATTCAATCAGGGCCTTCAAAAAGAGAACTAGATAATTATCTAAAGAGAAAAAGAATTGCAGGGCTACAGGGAAAAGGCAGGGGAGGAGAACTAGGCGAGTTGCTCTTGCAGAGAATCAGCACTGACTCCACGGGCCGAATGGCCTCCTTCTGTGTTGTAGACATTCTATGATTCTATGAGGAAATGGCTGTTTGACTGGGCAGGGTGGTTGGCGGTGGGAGGTTGTGTGATTGAACCTCCAGGAATACATTCAAACAGAGTTGGCAACCCTAATTAAAGGACAGGCCATGAATTGGACCCAGATAAATGGGCACCTTCACGAGAGCAGGAGAGATGAAGGAAATAGTATTGGGTAAAAGGAATACTTTCTGGAACTTGGCAAATTGGTAGAACAACAACAACTTGTATTTCTATAGCTCCTTTAACATAAAATGTCCCAAGGTGCTTCACAGGGGTATTATGAAACAAGACATGACACTGAATCACATGACAAGCTATTAGGGCAGATAACTGAAAGCTCGGTCAAATAGATAGGTTTTAAGAAGCATCTTAAATGAGGAGAGAGATGGAGAGGCAGAGAGATTTAGGCAGGGAATTCCAGAGCTTAGGGCTGAGGCAGCAGAATGTATATCACCATTGGTGGAATGGTTAAAATCGGGGATGCTCAAGAGACCAGAATTAGAGGTTTCAGAGGGTTGTGGGGCTAGAGGAGGTTACAGAGATAGGGAGGGGCGAGACCATGAAGGGATTTGAAAACAAGAATGAGAATTTTAAAATCAAGGTCTTGTTTAGGCCAGTGGACACAGGGCTGATAGGTGAACGGGATGGGTACAGAACAAATTAATTGATGGGAGCAAATCTGCACACACTCTGCTTCACCCCTCCCCTCCCATCCAGTCCCCCTCACGTCCCTTCTCTTCTCCTCCCTACCCCTTTGCTCCCTGCCTCCCCTAACCATCCTCTTATCAAACACATTTCCTCTTTTACAATGTGATTTAAATTTATTCTGAGCACTTACAATGTCCAGAAGAGCAGAAAATAAGATCAATTGTACTAGGGGAGCCAGAAAACATATTCAACCTTAGCACAAATGCAAATAGAGAAAAATAGGCCTCTTTCAATTTTCTATATTTTTCCCCCTCCATACAAAAAAAAAATCTGCTGTAAAGGCAACCTGTTAGCTCCATTCAGGTCATCTTTCACAGTGTGGTAATTCCTTTAATAATAAACAGTCATCTCGGCATGCAGATAAACAGAGAAGACAGTTTCAATATTTTAACATGTGATAACATTTCTAGGATGCAGGGGGCAATTTCCATATTACTGCAGGCTTTTTTTAAAATTCGAAGCAGATTGATTTTTATGACACTCATTCTTTCCACGTTCTGACAAAGTGGAGGAAAGATACAATTCCTTGCAGTGATAGCAGTGAATCATGTCGGCTGCTCTTTGTAATAAAGTATTTGTGTGTGTGACTGAGCGTGATTGGAGCTAATGCCTGTGACAGTATTTTACTCACCGAGTGCTGTGTTTCTCCTTCTCTTCGCTTCATGATGCAAGGGGAAGGACACTCGTTTCCGCAATGATTCAGGCACTGTAACAGCACTCACTGAAAACAAGATAGTTCAGCTCTGGTCTCATTACTGAATCCCTTCCTCCTGTGGCTTCCAGATACTCTTTCATTTCAGTCCTGTTACTGCGGGATTTATCTGAAATGTTTTTAAATCGGTTTCGTTGCTCGAGATCTTTTTTTGGTCACTGCTATACGTCTGCTCTTTGTTTCTGGTTGTTTCGGAGTGGTGGCGGTTGTTGTTCTGGGGAGGGGGCTGAAATTGGTCTTCGCCCACCAGTGACTTCAATGGAGATGAAAATGAAGTGTGGTGTAAAGCAGGCTGGTGCTTCTGAGTGTGATTCGTCCTACTGGGCGAAGATCAGTTTCACCCCCTTTAAGTTTCAGCTTCTCCCCCCTCCCCCGCAATAAGTTTCCCCTCTGTTCCACTCCAGGAAGGTGTGAACTCTCACTGAGGTTACAGTCGAGTTGTCAACTCAAATTGGACCTATTTCTAGAGGTTTCATCACGTGGCCTGCAGCCTCACCCGGTCAAACAACCTTTTTTTTTAGAACCAATGAATGAAACTGTTCAAAGATAGAGAACTTTTTTAAAATGCAACTGTTTTTAATGCCCTGTGACTTTTCTGCCAGTTCTGTCCTTTAATCCCTGGAGGATGGTCAACAGTTAGACTGACACCAATTGTTTTCAAGTACTTTTCCCAATCAGCCATGACTGAGCCAATGGGGAGTCTTGGCAGGCTGTTCAATACTGGTGGAGCATCACAACCAGGCTCACTTTCATCTTCATCTGACATCACATAGTGGGTAAGGTGGGGTGGGATGGAGGCAGGGGTTGTGACTGGGTGGGAACCCCAGTGATTTTTCAAGGCCCTGCCGCCATTATCATTTGAGAGGTTCTGAGGTCAATTGGACCAATCCCAATACCTTCTGGCTGTGCCACAGAATCTTGAACACCCATCTCAGGGGGCAAATAGGGCCTTTGCTTAACATCTCCAGAAAGACAGCACCTCTGACAGTGCAGCACTCCATCAGTACTGCAATGGGACAGTCAGCCTGGATTTTCTGCACAAGTCTCTGGAGTGGTATTTGAACCCAGAGCCTTTAATGATTCAGAGTGTTACCTGCTGAGCTATAGCCAACGAAAAGATTTAAGAAGGAAGAGGACAAAGAGAAGGGGTGAAATGCACATAAGGCAAGCGATAGAATTCCCCAAGAAGTGCATCAAGTGGAGAACAGAAGATAATTAAATGGCAGAAGTGATATTAACATGAGACAATCAAAGGTGTAATGAGAGAGATCAAAAGAAAAAAGACATTTACAAGATACAGAGATAAAGGTTGGTAATAGCTGAGGAGATAGGGGCTGAGGCAGATAGAAATGGAAGCATGAAAAACTGGAAAAGCAGAGCATGAAAGGAAAGAGGGCATCTCAGCACCAAGGGTATTAATTATAGATTCCACTTTTTCTTCAGCAGTAAGTGCTGGCTGTGTGGGATGGATTTATTAATGTTTCGATTATGAGGTGGAAGAGGGAAAGGTTGGTGCTTGGGATAGGGTCCTTTATTAAAACACTGTGTTGCTGGGGTTGATCAAAATACCAGGACAAGAGCGTATCGGAGAAACAGAAAAACAAGCGAATAAAGGAGATAGCAAGTATATGAGAGTGAGAGCAAAGATCCCACAGCTGGGTGGAATGTGAAGAGAGAAAGAAAGATATGGGTTACAGGGGACAGAGAAAGAGAAAACAAGGAAACAAGAGATAAAAGAAGTGAATGAGAAAAAGACGGAACTGTAAGTCGGCAGAGAGAAGAATGCATCGCTGTTCCTTAGAATCTCCCTCTGCAGCCAATGTGAAAGGAGCAATGTCACCCACTTTCAAGCATGTTCTGTTTTTCAGCACAAGGCGACACCTCAGATAAATGGCTCATGACTGAAAATTTGACGCCCCGGGAACTGGTCCGAGGTTGGAGGTTCCACCCAAAGCACAGTGTTAAGTTGGAGCTCCTATTAATTTGATTTGGAGAAGCTTAGTTCAGGGTTAAGTTTTGCTGCTGGAATCATTAACTGGAGCACGGGCTCTGTGGAGAGCAGCACTGCACAATATAAGGCCTGTGGGCCCAATCCGACCCTACTTGATCATTTCATCCAGACCGTGATATTCACTTTTTAATTATCAAGATATGAAAATCTTTCAATTTTTTTTTATCACTTTTAATTTTTTCCCATTGAGGTTGCATGGCATTAAAAGTAAAATTCTCATTAAAAAGAATGAAATTAATCTTGTTTCATACAAGGCTTGATATGAGATTATCCTTAATACAGTATTATGCAGACAATATTTTAATAAATTAATGCAAAACCAAAAAAGGAAAGTTTGTGTCCTTTCTGAGTTGTATTTGGGAGTTTGGATTTTTTTCATACTTTTAGTTCTCCTCAGTGCATCAAGAAGAATAAGGTCACAGGCTCTCCGAAGCTACACAGTTGGGCAATGGCAGAGGATGTTGGTGCCTGTTGCTATGATGAATCTCGATAAATTGCCTGTTTCACAAACAAATCGTAGACAACTTCCCCTTGAGGAGACCTGTTTGAGTATTTCTGGGGTGGAAACATTGGACTAAAATCAGTTCACTTCCCTAAATGCTCTCCCATCAACAGATATTGCCAACAATGGTGTACCTTTAAAAAGCTGGCCTCCCAATACCCACGCTGGTCCCCAGGTTCTACCCCGGCCTCTGCTTTCACCTTGGTGCTGCTGGGCCGTGCTCGGTTCTCATGGCAGTTTAGCGACATTTGCTGAAAGTGCAACTGTCAGGTGTAGACACAGCAACGCTCGCCAGTTGCTCCATTTATCCGCCTTCACTCTATGCCTCTTGATGCCCTTACCCAACAAACATCTATCGAGCTCAGTCTTGAAAACTACAATTAACCCTCAGTATCCACAGTCTTTTGGGAAAGAGAGTTTCGATTTTTACTACCCTTTATGTGGAAAAAGTGCTTGCTGCATCTTCTCCTAAGCAGCCTGATGATATTTGTAAGATTATGCCCCTTGTTCTGGATTCCCCCCACCACACCTCCGCCACCCAACAAGAGGAAATAATTGCTCTCTATCTACCCTAATAACTGTTCCAATCATAGAGAGAGAGAGAAAGTCACTTATGGCACAGAAGGAGGCCATTTGGCCCATAGAGTCCATGCCAGCTCTGCCCGGTGCAATCTAATCAGTCCCATTCCCCATAGCCCTGCAATTTTATTTCCCTTCAACTGCCCATCCAATTTCCTTTTGAAATCATTGATTGTCTCCACTTCCACCACCCTCCTGGGCAGCGAGTTCCAGGTCATTACCATTTGCCGTGTAAAAAAGGTTCTTCCTCATATTCCCGCTGCATCTCTTGCACAAAACCTTCAAACTGTGTCCCCTAGTCCTTGTACCATCAGCTGGGAACAGTTTTTCCTTGTCTAATTTATCTAAACCTGTCATAATCTTGTACACTTCTATCAAATCTCACCCCAATCTCCTTTGCTCCAGGGAGAACAATCCCAGCTTTTCCAACCTAACCTTGTAATTAAAATCCTCCAGTCCTGGATCTATTCTGGTAAATCTCCTCTGCACATCTTTCCTAAATTGTGATGACCAGAACTGGGCACAATACTCCAGTTGGGGCCTAACCAGAGCTTTATAAAGGTTCAGCATAACTTCCCTGCTTTTGGACTCTACGCCTGTATTTATGAAGCCCAAGACCCCATAAGCTTTACGAACCGCACTCTCAATATGTCCTGCCACCTTCAAAGATTGTTGCACATGCACCCCCAGGTCCCTCTGTTCCTGCACACCCTTTAGAACTGCGCCATTAAGTATATATTGCCTCTCCCCATCCCTTCTGCCAAAATGCATCACCTCACACTCGTCTTAAATTCCATCTGCCATTTGTCTGTCCATTCTGCTAGCCTATCTATGTCCTGTTGCAGGCAGTTTCTAACACCTCCATTAAATCACCCCTCAATCTTCCAAACTCAAGGAAATACAACCCAAGTCTGATCTCATAATTAAATCCTTCTAGCCCCATTTATCATTCTGGTGAATCTGTGCTACACCCTATCCAAGGCCCATGTATCCTTCCTGAGGTGTGCTGACCAGAACTGAATGTAGTACTCCAAGTGGGGTCTGACCAAGGCTATGTTCAACTCTAAATTATCAAGGCTATGTACGTGTCCCATAAATTTGTCAGAAGGTCTGTGAAAATCCGAGAAAAATAGCAGATCTTCCGCCACAGTTATGGCAGATGATCAGGGCAATTCCCATGGAGATTCACTTACTATGACTTTAACCGTTCTGGAATATGCCTAGGGTTGCCAACTGTTACGACCAGGTGAGAGGGGTCTAGAGGTTCCCTCTCAGCCTTTGCCAGGTTTAACCGTAACAGAGTTTAATTTTAAAACACTGTTTTTAGCTTCCCCTCAGTGAATCCTTGTTCACTGCTCCAATTGTAAGGCAAAGAAATTAAACAGGTTTCCTTAGATTTAAAAAAGAAAGGTAGAAGTTTATTAATCTTAAACTCTAATTCAGTTAACGACTACGAATATGTGTCGCAACCACACTAGCATGCATATGCGATAAACACACACGCAGATAGAAACGGAAAAGGTAGAAGGAATAAAGGGGAAAAGTTTGAGGCAATATCTGGTAATTATAGTCCTTTAAGTTCAATGTGGAGTCTTTGGTTGCCGGTAAGTCTTGCAATTCGTTGGGGCCCAGTTCACGCTTCAATTTGTTCCGATGTAGGAGTCCTTTCTTTCATGAGGTTTACGTGTCTTCCGTGGGTCCAGTGGTTTGTGAGAAAGCAAGAGAGAGACAGCCAGGCAAGGAACTTGCTTGTTTCAGCTTCAGTTTCAAACTGCCTGTGGCAAGTTCAAAAAACCTGGACCGGCCAGTTAGTCATGTGACCAGCTGGTTCAACCAGTCCTGGCTCTGTGGATTGTATCATCTTAGCAGGGCCTGGAATGTGCTTCCTTGCCTTCAATGTCTGCTGATCAAAATTCATTTGGGTAATTGGAGCAGGGAATAGTCCTTTGTCTCATACTAAGCAGCGTCTCTTACTATGCAAATATCCTTCCAGCCCAGTGTCTGGTAATCTTTATTCCAGCAACAATTAAAAATCAATGTTCATATGACAAAATTAATATGCCTCATTCTTGGCAGGTGGGGGTCTGCATGACACCAATCCTTTAGGATTGTCCTGGAGTCTCCAGGAATTGAAGACTATTGCACACTGTTGCCAGAAAACCCAAGACAAAAGTCATAGGGGCCTTAAAGTAAAGTGTGTGTGTTTTTTTAACTTCCCATGGGCACGTTTATTTATTAATTATAAAAATATTGCGGATGGGGTAAGATGGCTGCTTAACTGTCAGTCAAGAAACATCCAATTGGGTAATGAAGAGTCTATTGGTCTTGGTAAGATGGGGTGCCATGAGATTGGACTTGTTGGGTGACCAATGGTGAAGTGGGGTGGTTTGCAGTGAGATCATGTGATGAAACCTTCAGGGATATGTTCAAGCAGCGTTGTTGATCCTAGGTACTCCCCAATGATATTACTGTGTCTTTGGCATCATTTCCTTTGTCAGTACTATTCGCTTTTCAAACATTGTGGGATGTGGAAGCTCTTGGCACGCTCAGTGCAGGTATGAGTAGGCCTCAGTTGAAGTTGAAGCCTGGATCTTTCCTGTCAGATACTTTCTGCTTCCAAGCCTCCTCAGAATGTTGTCCTGCTAGGTGGTGAAGAAATGTGAAAAAATGCCCCAATGATACAGGAAAGGGAAAATAAAATTGTACATAATTTTTAAAATATTTGCACAAGTTATGAACTTGACATGACATAATAAGCTAATCAGCTGAGTAGCTACTTTCCATTAGAATCTGTATGAGCAGGACAATAAACTCAGGTTACAGAAAAAAATGCTGGGCAATAAAATGAAATATGTTCTGCGCACATTTTCAAACCCTATAAAGGAACGCTAAAGTATTTTAAACGTAATTGCATTGGTATCAACATTGATATTTGAGAAATCTTGAGTATAGACCTGCTTGTTCGGAAGTAGAAGCTGTTTTAATGCAACTGAATGCTCATTGATGATGTTATTTGTTTTTGAATTTTATGTGGATCTTAACAGAATTATAGGCAACGGTCAACTTTCAAATGGTTGGCATTCATCGAAAGAGGCGTTTAAATTCTAATAGTAAGCCTTTCAAATCTGGAGCTTCCCTGGTCACCAGCACAGGCTCCTGACTCCCAGTTTTGCAGGTAAATCCACTCGACTGCACTGGACCAGGCAGGTCAATGGAACTGGATGGTTGAGGGTGTGGTGGAGGGGGTGGTAATGTAGGAGATGGCAAACCAGACACAAGAAAGTTCAGGATTCTTCTCCTGTATAGATCATATCTATTGAAGTGTATCGAAACGCGGAATGGTGTAGTGGACAGGATAATCGTGGGGACCCCCACCTTGGATTTCTTGTTACAAGATCCCAACCTGTGAAACTCTGCTCTAGGAGCGCTCCAGATCACCGTTCTCCCTTCCTCTCTCTATGTTGGTTGTTAGGTATCTAAGAGGAAAAAAAGACTTGCATTTATATAGCATCTTTCATGAGCTCAGGACATCCCAAAATGGCTTACATCCAATGAAGTACTTCTGAAGCATACTCACTGTTGGAATAGAAGGAACACAGCAAGATCCCACAAACAGCAATATGATAAATGACCAGGTAATTTGTTTTAATGGTATTTGAGGGATAAATGTTGCACCAGGACACTGGAGAGGACTCACCTACTCTTTTTCCAAGTAGGAGCCATGGAATCTTTTATATCCACCTGAGAGGTCAGATGGGGCTCTTTGTTTAGCATCCAAATGAAAGACAGCAGCCCCTCAGTATTAAACTGGGAGTATCAGCCTAGGTTTTGGCTGGAATTTGACGCTCCCCCAACGAACGGGCTGGTGGCGGGGGGGTGGGCGTAAAATTGAGTGAAAGGCAGGTGGTGGGGGGGGGAGCGGGCTGCTGTTCCTGCTGCAATTATACGTGAGGCGGCGGCAGCAAGAAACGGCCCACCCACCCCAGGCCAATCAAGGCCCTTAAGTGACCAATTAATCGCCACTTAAGGGCCTCCTCCCGCCGCCGGGTATTTTACCCTCGGTGGCTGGATGGCAAAGGCCCCAAGAGCCCCGCCTGCCTTCTTGCGGGCTGGTGTTTGGGGGGGGGGGCCCATCCTGATTGGGCACCCTATGCCCCATGGAGGGCCCCTCCCAAAGCCCCAATCGCCCCCAATGCACAACACACCGCACCCCCCCCCCACCCCCGGCAACCTACCCCCCCTTGCCTCACCGGGACTCGGCCGATTGTCCCTGGTGAGGCCCTAAAAACTTACCTGTCTTCCGGGGCCAGCCTTCACCTTGCTTGTGATGGCCGGGTGTAGTCCCAGCAGTGGTCACTGCTCACTGCTGGGACTAAGAGCTACCAGCCCACTGATTGGCCGGAAGCTCCATTAGGCGGGACCCCTTGCCTCAAGGAGGAGGAAGTCCCGCCCAAGACCAGTTAAGGGCCTGGGGACGAAAAATCCCAGCCTGGCTCCCCACCAACTGGCTGGTGGGCGGGGCCTCCTGCCCAACATAAAATTCTGGCCTCTGTTTCGAAACTTCCAGAATGGAACTTGACCCCACAACCTACTGACTCAGAGGTGAGAGTGCTACACACTGAGCCACAATCAACACCAGAGGACAGTTCTGAAGAAGGGTCACTAATCTGAAACGTTAACTCTGCTTCTCTCGCAACAGATGCTGCCAGACCTGCTGAGTATTTCCAGCATTTCTTGTTTTTATACATTCCTCAGGTTTCTTTCCCTCCCCCATAATGACGTAGTTGCAGTTCATCACAAACTCTACTTCCTTCTCCACACAAACGGGGGTAACCACCAAATATGGCAAAGGGCAAGCAGACACTCTAAGGAAATTGACCCACTTTGGACATAGAAACATAGGTACAGGAGGAGGCCATTCAGCCCCTCGAGCCTGTTCTGTTTTTCTGTATCTTAATTCCATCTCACTGCCTTGGTTCCATATCCCTTAATACTCTTACCATACAAAAATCTAACAATCTCAATTTTGAAATTTTCAATTGACCCCAAGTCTAAACATCTTTTTTTGGGGGGGGAGAGAAAGTTCCAGAGTTCCACCACCCTTTGTGTGAAGAAGTGCTTCCTGACATCATCCCTGAACAACCTCGATCTAATTTTAAGGTTATGTCCCTTTGTTCTGGACTCTCCGCACCAGAGTTTCTCTCCTTCTACCCTATCAAATAGTTTCAACATCTTAATCACCTTAATTAGATCATCCCTTAATCTTCTGTACTCAAGTGAATACAAACCTACTTTATGAAATCTGTCCTTGTAATTTTGAGGCAGTTTTAAGCCACTTCCATGCAGGCACGAGCACAATGCTGGCCTCTAATTCACTGCAAATCAGCACAGAAATATCAGTTTTATCAAGAAAGGAACTGAACTTATCTGGTCTGGGGAGATGGAAATGTCAGTCGGGGCAATCTGCTGATGCCAAGATTAAGGTACATTGTTGGGTCAGTGACAAGAGAGTTTAAGACAGCAAACAGCTCTTGTATTTGTACAGTATCTTTCACACTCTCAAGACCCTCATTCCACATACAGCTGCTCTGTACCTGTATCTGATGCTGAAACCTTCATCAACCTTTGTTATCTCCAGACTTGACTACTCCAATGGTCTTCTGGCCAGCCTCCCACTTTGCACCCTCGATAAACTTTGAACTCATCCAAAACTGATGCCAGTCTCCTAACTCATGCCAAGTTCTGTTCACCCATCACCCCTGGGCTTGCTGACCTACATTGGCTCCTAGTCTCAGGATGTTTTACTACATTAAAGGTGCTATATAAATGCAAGTAGTTGCTGTTATTTTCCCTGGCTTGCTTGGCACTAGGCATGTGCAATGGAAAATGCAGTCCCTTCCCAACACTAACAGCTCTCACCTCGATCAACACATAATTACGCAAACATAATAACATGAATTATTTTTCTTTTTGACAAGGTCCCACATGGGAGACTGATCAAGAAAGCAAATGCACATGGGATACAAGGTAACTTGATAAGGTGGATTCAAAATTGGCTTAGCTGTAGGAGGCAGAGAGTGATGACAGACGGCTGTTTTAGTGACTGGAAGCCAGTGTCCAGTGGCGTACCACAGGGATCTGTGATGGGTCCCCTATTGTTTGTCATTTATATAAACGACATAGATGACTATGTCGGAGGTAGGATCAGTAAGTTCACGGATGACACAAAGATTGGTCGAGTGGTTAACAGTGAGGTGGAGTATGTTGGGTTCCAGGAAGATATAGACGGGATGGTCAAATGGGCAGAAAAGTGGTAGATGGAATTTAATCCTGAAAAGTGTGAGGTGATACACTTTGGAAGGAGTAATGTGACACAGAAGTATTCAATGAATGGCCTGACACTGGGAAGTTCCGAGGAACAAAGGGACCTTGGCGTGTTTGTCCATAGATCTCTGAAGGCAGAAGGGCAGGTTAATAGGGTGGTGAAAAAGGCATATGGGACACTTGCCTTTATCAATCGAGGCATAGATTACAAAAGCAGGGGGGTCATGTTGGAGTTGGTAAGGCCACAGCTGGAGTACTGTGTGCAATTCTGGTCGCCACATTATAGGAAGGATGTGATTGCATTGGAGGGGGTGCAGAGGCGATTCACCAGGATGTTGTCTGGGATGGAACATTTAAGATATGAAGAGAGGTTGGATAGGCTTGGGTTGTTTTTGCTGGAGCAGAGAAGACTGAGGGGTGACCTGATCGAGGTGTACAAGATTATGAGGGGCATGGACAGGGTGGATAGGGAGAAGCTGTTCCCCTTAGTTGAAGGGTCAGTTACGAGGGGTCACAAGTTTAAGGTGAGGGGTGGGAGGTTTAAGGGGGATTTGAGGAAGAACTTTTTTACTCAGAGGGTGGTGACGGTCTGGAATGCCCTGCCTGGGAGGGTGGTAGAGGCAGGTTGCCTCAGATCCTTTAAAAAGTACCTTGCATGTCATAACATTCAAGGCTATGGGCCAAGTGCTGGCAAATGGGATTAGGTAGACAGGTCAGGTGTTTTAATGCATTGGTGCAGACTCGATGGGCCGAAGGGCCTCTTCTGCACCATATTATTCTGTGATTCTGTGATTTTTTTTTTGCTCCTTTGAAAACAAATTTAGTTTCCTGAGAGAGAGGCAGAAATAGAGAGAGGTAGTGGGAGGTAGAGGGAGTGGTAGAGGTATCTATGTGATTGGTTGTGGTTGGATGTCAGTATGTTTAATAGTAGCTTTCTGAATTTGGTGTTAATAAAAAAAATCAAAGCGTTAGAATAAAAAAATGAAAACTCACAGAATTTGCCCTTATCTTCTTTCAGATCAGATAACGTTTTGAAAAGCCATCAGTCTGGGAGCCTCTGCAATTACTGGATTCATCTCTAATCAGCAAGATCCCTTCCTTTTTTATTTCCAATTTTCTCCTGGTTTTCACCCTTCCTCTCCAGAAGGTGCTGCTGGCACGTGCTGGGGTACAGCTTCCACCTCTGTGAGTGCAGTTGGGCTATTCGACTGTGGGCTGCCTCACAGCAGAACCCTGATGTTGCCCTGTCCTGCCATCCACGTGTAACTTTCCAGTACGGATCATTATGCTAACGTTTTTGCCCCGCTCTCTCCCTCCCTAATCCGGGGGCACTGAGGTCAATTGTGGCCCTCCACCCTCCCCCATGCCCTCACTGTTGCTAGTTAAGATCAGTTAAGTCAGCGCAGTCCAAGAACCGAACTTGGACCATCCGTTTATCTTTGCGATGATCGTGAATGTGTTACTTAGTCCAGAGCCTGACCCGCTCATGCTGAGTTTGGGTGTGCAGATGATGTTACAGATTTTGAATTAAACGGATGGAAGCCTTTGATATATTCCTTTCTCTTTCACTCCCAATCAAGCAGAATGTGCCTCCGAACTCCGTATATTGGGCATATTAGCGTTGCTGTATCAGAGTGCTAAGTGTTATTGTAAGTAATTCGTTGTGTCTGATAGCCGGCGCATGTTTAGAGGATATCTGAAGTGTGTGCCTGACTCTCAGAAGGAAAATGTTAATGGATTCAGACTCGACATCTTCCAGGCTATTAGAGACTTGTACCATCTCATCATGCTGTGTTATAGGAAATGGAGAGCATTTACTGTGTCCACATAATCTTATACAGCGACGGCAGTGTTTTCACTAGCTCTGTCTGTCTGCTGACTTTGTTATTTAAAAAGCAGGCAAAAAAAAAATATAAGCAGGCAGGTTGGTGCTGAAAGACTTAAAGCCTAAGGACAGGAAAAGTTAGAGATATTTATTTGACAGGGTCAAGGTTGCCGCTTTCTTTTCCCTTCCCCAGGTCCCCTAGGTGTTAGACTGTGAGACATTTAATCGAGGGAGTAGCGATTTCATATCTATAAGAAAAATCAAATAATGCAAGATGATTTACTCCCCCTAGCAACCAGGGAGCTTACCCTTAGCAACCAGCACTGCCTCGGGCTGTAGTGTAATCAGCTTGAAAATATTTCAATTATTGTGTTGATTTTAGTGGATTTGAGAAGCAGTTGGTGAGCACAGAGGCATACTGGGCCCGCGACCTACAATGGAAGATATTGATTTAAACAGGTGTCAGGAAGGAAAAGTGGAGTAAATTTAAATGGAATAGGATAGCAGAATCATTGAGTGGGGTTTGCTCTGGGTGTGACATTTGGCACAGTGCTGAATGAATGAAGCTCAACTGAACTAGAAATTTCACCTTGAAATCGTCTGCAGGCCAATCAAGCAAAAGACATTCCTGGTGTTTTTCAATGCAATCTTCATTTGCCGCAAAGAGGTGCTCAAGTAGAAAAAATGTTTGTCGACAGTGATGAGTTTGGATGGTCCTCGCCACGCAAGCTATAAGAGAAGGTCAAGGTGCTGCTGGTCATTCGGCAGATAAGATAAACTTCAGCGCTGATTAAGTTTCTCCCTCCCTTATGTGCAGCAGTGTATGTCACTGTGTGTGTGTGTCACTTTGTGCACATATGTGTGCATGTGTATATATGTACAGATTTGAATATATAGAATCATAGAAATAGGAATCATAGAAATTTACAGCACAGATGCAGGCCATTTGGCCCATCGTGACGGCATCGGCTGACAAGGAGCCACCCGGCTCTTGATCTGTAGCCTTGCAGCTTACCCAATTCAAATGCATATCTAAGTACTTTTTAAATGTTATGAGGGTTTCTGCCTCTACCACCTTTTCAGGCATTGAGTTCCAGATCCCCACCGTCCTCTGGGTGAAAAAAATGTCCCCTCAAATCCTCTCTAAACCTCCTACCTCTTACCCTAAATCTATGCCCCTAAATCTATACAAAGAATTTTACAGCACAGAAACAGGCCATTCAGCCCAGCTGGTTCATGCTGGTGTTTATGCTCCACACAAGCCTCCTCTCACCTTACTTCGTCTAAGCCTATCAGCATATCCTTCTATTCCTTTCTCCCTCATGTGATTATCCAACTTCCACTCAAATGCATGAATGCTTCATGCCTCAACTACTGTATGTATCAGCGAGTTCAACATTCTAAAGGAGTATCTGCTGAATTCTTTATTAAATTTGTTAGTGACTATCTCATATGTATGGTTTTGGACTCTCACACAAGTAAAAACATCTTCTCCATGTCTACCCTTCATTATCTTAAAGACCTCTAACAGGTCACCTTTCAGATTGGTCTTCTCCAAAGAAGAGGCACATCCTGTTCAGTCTTTCCTGATAGTTGTGTTGAATACTGGAGGGTTTATACCTCCTTGTAAGGACCTTTCTATGGAGTCTAAGTTGCTCTCAGTGCTATTTTTAACATTTTAGTTTTTGTGCCATCTGTTTTTTTAGGTTCCTTTGTATTATCAGCAGTGTTTTTACTGTATGATCCAATACCCTGCCAAAACTTTGGGGTGCATTCAGAGGGAAGATTCAAGGGGTTCAGGGTAAACATGTTCCGACAAAGAAAAAGGGTGAGACGGCCCAATCTAGAGCCCCATGGATGTCAAGGAGCTTGCAAGGTAAGAGAAGGTAGAAAAGGAAAGCTTATGTCCGCTGCCGAGAACTCAATACTACAGAAAGCCAAGAGCAGTATAGAAAGTGACGGGGTGAAATCAAAAAGGATGTTAGGAAAGCAAAGAGAGGGCATGAAAGAATATTGGCAAGCAAAATCAAGGTGAACCCAAAGATGTTTATCCATATATTAAAAGTAAGAAGGTAACTAAGGAGAGAGTAGGGCCCATAAAAGACCAAGAAGGTAAGCTATGTGTAGGAGCTGAAGATGTTGGTTTTTGTTCTTAATGAATACTTTGTGTCTGTCTTTACAAAAGAGGGGGATGATGCAGCTACTGTAGTTAAGGAGGAGGAGTGTGAAGTATTGGATATGATAAACATAGGGAGAGAGGAAGTATTAATGGGATTAGCATCCTTGAAAGTTGATAAATCACCAGGGCCAGATGAAATGTACCCTAGGCTGTTAAAAGAAGTCAACAAGGAAATAGCGGAAGGTCTGACCATCATTTTCCAGTCCTCACTGGATACAGGTGTGGTGTTGGAGGATTGGAAAACTGCTAATGTTGTACCTCTGTTTAAAAAGGAAGTGAAGGATAGGTCAAATAATTACAGGGCAGTCAATCTAACCTCAGTAGTGGGCAAATTATTGGAATCTATTCTGAGAGACAGGATAAACTGTCACTTAGAAAGGCACAGGTTAATCAAGGAAAGCCAGAATGGATTTGTTAAGGGAAGATCTTGTTTGACCAACTTGATTCAATTTTTTGAAGAAGTAAAAAGGAAGATAGATGAGGGTAGTGCAGTTGATGTGGTCTACATGGATTTTAGCAAGGCTTTTGACAAGGTCCCACATGGCAGACTGGTTAAAAAAATAAAATCCCATGGGATCCAGGGAAATGCAACAAGGTAGATACAACATTGGCTCAGCAGCAGGAAACAAAGGGTAATTGTTGACGGGTGTTTTAACAAATGGAGGGCTGTTTCCAGTGGCGTTCCGCTCAGTACTGGTCCCCTGCTTTTTGTGATATATATTAATGATTTGGACATAAATGTAGGGGGCATGATCAAGAAGTTTGCAGACGACACAAAGTTTAGCCGTGTGGTAGATAGCGAGGAGGATAGTTGACGGCTGCTGGAAGATATTGATGGTCTGGTCAGATGGACAGAAAAGTGGCAAATGGAATTCAACCTGGAAAAGTATGAGGTGATGCATTTGGGGAGATCAAACAAGGCAAAGGAATACATGATTAATGGGAAAATACTTAGAAGTGCAGAGAAAGTGAGGGAATATCATCTTGGAGTGAATATCCACAGATCCCTGAAAAGGTAGCAGGATAGGTCAATAAGGTGGTTAAGAAGGCATGTGGAATCCTTTCCTTTATTAGCCAAAGTGTAGAATATAAGAGCAGGGAGGTTATGCTGGAACTGTATAACTCACTGGTTAGGCCACAACTTGAGTTCTGGTGCAGTTCTGGTCACCTCATTACAGAAAGGATGTAATTGCACTAGAGAGGGTACAGAGGAGATTTACGAGGATTTTGCCAGGACTGGAAAAATGCAGCTATGAGGAAATAATGGACAGGCTGGGGTTGTTCTCCTTGGAACAGAGAAGGCTGAGGGGTGATCTGATTGAAATGTACAAAATTTTGAGGGGCCTGGATAGAGTGGAGGTGAAGGGTGTATTCACTTTAGCAGAGAGGTCAGTGACTAGGGGGCATTGATTTAAAGTAATTGATAGAAAAATTAGAGGGGAGATGAGGAAATTTTTTTTCACCCAGAGCGTGGTGATGGTCTGGAGCTCACTGCCTGAAAGGGTAGTTGAGGCAGAGACCCTCAACTCATTCAAAAGGAGTCTGGATATGCACCTCAAGTGCCGTAACCTGCAGGGTTACGGAACAAATGCTGGAAGGTGGGATTGGAATAGGTGGATCGCTTTTCAGCTGGCACAGACACGATGGGCCAAGTGGTCTCTTTCTGTGCCTTAAACTTTCTATGATTCTATGATTTATGATTCTAACCCACCATCAGGCATAGGGTCGCCAACTCTGGTTGGACGTCTTCCTGGATGTTTCATCACATGACCTCCTGCCTCCAACTGCCCCACCCCCACATTCACACCATTGGTTACCTGGCACATCCATCCTCGAGAAACTTGCCTTGCCAGGCCAATTGGAAAGAGTAAACACTGGTCATTACCCAACTGGTTGATTCTTGACTGTCAGTCAAACAGCCTTTTGTTTCCCATTACCAAACTCTATAACTAATAAAGAAAAGTGTTCAAAGGAATGAAAAAAGCACAGTACTTTAATTCCGCAATGATTTGTCTCCCAAGTGTTTCTCGCAGCAATGTCCAGGACAGTAATCATCAATGCCTGGAGACTCCAGGCCAATCCTGGAGAGTTGGCAACCCGATCTGGGCCAAGTACCAAAATGGCGTGTAAGGCCCAATGAACCATACTCCAGCCAGTGTTCAACACTTATAGCAGGAGAACGGAATGGGAGGGGAGAAAATTGGTGAGGGAAAAAAAAATGGGTCCAGTACACATTTGTATACATACACACAGATCCAGATCCTGTTTATATATGTGTAAGCATGCCCCAGTTTCTGTTTGCACAAGTGCAAGTGCATCCAGTTACTGCTTGCACACCCCATCTTTATAATGCCAAGAGCAAACTTGCATTTATTCAGCACTTTTCATTATCTCAGGACATCTCAAAGCATTTTTCAGCCAATGCACTAGGTTTGCCAACTCTGGCTGGATGTATTCCTGGAGGAGTCATCACATGAACCGCCCCCCCCCCCCCACCGCCTCCAACTACCCCACCCCCACGGTCCCACCATTGATCATCCACCTGGTCCATTCTTGTAAGGCCCCGCTTTCCCGCGCCCAATTGGAAAATGACAGACTCTTCATTATCAGATTGGATGATTCTCGACTGTCAGGTGAACAAACGTTTTTCCCCATGTCTTTGTTATAACTAATAAACAGAAGTGTATGAATGAAAAATATTTTTTAAAGGCACTTTTTAACATCCTGTGATTTTTCTGCTGGGTGCCTGGAGATTAGTTCATTCCTGGAGAGTCCAGAGCAATCCTGGAGGGTTGGCAACCTGCACAGCACTCCAACTAACACAGCTGGCAAGCTCAGCACAGAAGGTGAATGAATTAAGGTCAGAGGCTGGTTATTCTGCAGCGAGTGACTCACCTCCCAACCACCCCTACTCCCCACCCCCCAAAATCTTTCCACCATATACAAGGTACAAGTCAAGAGTGTGACAGAATACACTACAAATGCAGCTCTAACAAGACTTAAGAACTTCGACACCAGCCAGGACAATGCAGCCGGCTTGTTTGACAATCCACCACCTTAAACATTTACTCCCTCCACCACCGACGCACCCTGGCTGCAGTGTGTACCATGTACAAGATGCACTGCAGCAACTCACCAAGGATCCTTCGACAGCACCTTACAAACCCATAACCCTGACCACCTAGCAGAACAAGGACAGCAGACAAAAGGGAACACCACCACCTTCAGGTTCCTTCTAAGTCACACACCATCCTGACTTGGAAATTTACTGCCGTTTGTTCATCGTTACTGTGTCAAAATCCTGGAACTCCCTATCTAACAACACTGTGGAGGTACCTACACCACAAGGACTGCAGCGGTTCAAGAAGGTGGATCACCACCACCTTCTCAATGGCTATTAGGAATGGGCTTGAAATGTTGGCCTTGCCAGCGAGGCCCACATCCCAGGAATGAATAGAAAAATTAATGCTGCAACCTCCCGCTCTGTTCGTGTTAGTTTTGCATTAGGGGGAGATGCTACTGGTAATAACACTGAACTAGTAATCCAGAGACCCAGGCTAATGCCCTGGAGACACAGGTTCAAATCCCACCATAGCAGCTGGTCCAATTTAAATTCAATGAGTTAATTAATAAACAATCTGGAATTGAAAGCTTGACTCAGTAATGGTGTCATAAAACTATCGTTAATTGTTGTAAAAACCTACCTGGTTCATTAATGCCCTTTCAAAAAGGAAATCTGCTGGTCTGACCTACATGTGACTCCAGACCCACAGCAATGTGGGTGACTCTTAACTGCCCTCTGAAATGGCCTAGCAAGCCACTCAGTTGTCAATGGCTATTAGGAATGGGCAATAAATGCTGGCTTTGCCAGCGATGCCCACATCCCATGAAAGAATAAAAAAAAGTGGTTGTTTACTTACAGGTAAGGCTTTCTTCAATCCTTGCTTTAAATATGTTCAGAATATTCTTTCCAGAACCCACTGACACCCCCACCACCACTCTTCAAATGAGCCTGTGTCATTCATCAGGCAACCAGCTCCTAAGATACTGCAGATGCCACTCCAACCAGAATTAACTCATGTTTCCTTGTGACTGATGGTAAAAGCCCCTACTCCTCCTCAGTCTGAAGACCAAGCTCAGATGAGGGAATGCTGCCTATGTACACTTTGCTCGGAGTTCTGTTTTTTCCACGGGACCGTCAGCTTTGGAGCAGCTCCCAAATGATCTGAAATAGGAGACGTGTCCTCCTCATCAGACATATCACTGGACCCATTAGACAGGCAAGAAATCTGAAATAATGGGCAGCAAATCTGAGTGTTTTTTTTAAATAAAAAGCTAAGCCTACCTCATTGACCAAGATTTTGGTCATCTCTCCTAACGCCTCCTTATGTGTCTCAGTGTCAAATTTTGTCTGATAATGCTCCTGTGAAGCATCTTGGGACATTTTACTGTTAAAGGCACTATATAAATGCAAACTGTTATTATTGTAATTTTTAAAATAACTAACGTGGTGAATTCATGCTGTGTGAATAGAGTGGGGGATTGGGACTGAATAGATTGCTCTACAGAGAGCCAGCATGGACTTGATAGGCCAAATGGCCTCCTTCTATGCCGTAATGACATTCTGACTCTATGATCTTGGTTGAGGCACAGGCACAATGGGCCAAATGGCCTCCTTCTGTGCTGCATGATTCAATGATAATACCCCTTTGCCCATTACTTTAACAAATGTATTGCCCTGTTTAATTTCCTCACAACTAAATGCAGGCTGTCAAAATCACTAATCCTTTAGAAAGAACATTATCTAATTTGTCGCTTCAAACAAGGATGTTCTTTACACACCCCTCCCCCAACCCCCATTCCTGGAAAAAAGGAGATGGAGCAGAGACTGGATAAAGCAAATCAGGTTAACAGACTGTTTGAAAAAATGACAGGTAGCAGGAGTGACTCCCGGGCAGCAATCCCAACTCAAGCTTCGGACAGTATTATGAAATGGTTCCAGTCCCCACTCCAGAGACGTGAACACATAGTCCAAGTGGACGCTCGCAGTGCAGTACTGAGTGAGTGCTGCACTGCCGGAGGTGGTGTCTTTCGGATAAGATATTAAACCAAGGACCCGTCTGCCCTCTCAGGTGGATGTAAAAGATTCTGTGGTAATATTCCAAAGACGAGCAGGGGGGTTGTCCCAGCATACTGGCCAACATTCATCCCTCTACCAACAACTCTTAAAAAAAATGGATTATCTGGTCATTTATCTGCACCTTGCTGTGCTCAAAATGATTGCGACATTTCCTACATTATGGCAGTGACTACGTTTCAATAAAAGTACTTCATTGGTGTAAAGCGTTTTGGGATGTCCTGAGGGCGTGAAAGTTTTTCTTTTTAATGGTACTTGGGGTTGCTTTGAGTTAAGCTGCCAGTTCATTGCAGGCATCTGCTCAGTTGATAGCCAGAGAGCTTGTTACAGGGTCGAAGCATACTGTTAATTGCAGGTTGGGTGAGATCAGTACTTCATTTTATTTTTTCTCCCTGAGAGTGAAATATTTTTTTACCTCAAAGTGCTGCAGGTTTGCTGATCATGATGGAACTCACTGTGAATGTTTCTGTTAGATTCAATTGTTAGGGAATCCTTGGACTCTAACCAACAATCACACATATGTTTGGTGTATGTATTAACTGTTAAAATAAATACGATATATTTAACATTATCTGCAAGGTTTTTTTGATGGATGGGTAACTTCACTAGAAACCAACTGATGTCACCCATTCAGACATCTCAGAATTGGTTGAATCTTTTTCCCATTACTTGACTGAAAATCTTTATATTAAATATTAGGCCACTCACAAGTACACTTCTTAAAATAGTACTGCTTGACGTCAAAGCACTCTGGAGATTTTAAGTACCCTGTGCTTAGAGAGTTTTTTCTTTTTGGTATCTACTCTTAACAGCAGCACCTCATGTAAAATTTGATACTACTTCTTAGCTTGTCTTCTCCAACCTCTCCCTTAGCTAGCTGGCTTCCGACCTCAACCCCAAATTCCCTCTTATCCAGGCCTGCTAACCTGTTACAGGTGATTCAAATATCAGAGATCATCTTCAAGAATCTCAGCATTGGCTTCGAGACCTCCTGCCTCAAGCCCACCTGTCCCAATCTGCTATCTTTTGTTGTTAATCAGGTTATGTTCTGTCTGAATTCGATAAGCGAGCAAGTTCTTTCCCTCCCTACCCCAGGGAATTAGACAACAACAATTTGCACTTATATAGTGCCTTTAATGTAGTAAAACATCCCAAGGCAATTTATATGGGCGGTGACCAAAATTTTGTTCAAAGAGGTACGCTTTAAGCGGCATATTAAATCATAGAATGATATAGCATAGAAAGAGGCCATTTGGCCCATCGTGTCCATGCCAGCCCTTTGAAATAGTGATCCAATTAGTCCCAATCCCCTGCTCTTTCCCCACAACCATGCAAGTTTTTCCACTTGAAGTATTTTTCCAATTGCCTTTTGGACGTTACTATTCAATCTGTTTCCACACTTTCAGGTAGTGCATTCCTGATCATAACAACTAGTTGCCTAAAAGTTTTCTTCGTCATGTTGTGCCTTTTGTCAATTAACTTAAATTTGTGTTATAAGAACATAAGAAATAGCTACAGGAGTGGGCCAATCAGCCCCTCAATCCTGCTGTGCCATTGAATAAGATCATGGTTGATCTTTGACCTCACTTCTTATTGCCAATGTAAGCACTTTACAGGTCATTCTATTTCTTTTCCTGTGAGTCTCGCTTTTCCCTCCCCTTCCTTATGCTTTGTTCCACACAGTGGTGCAGTGGTTAGCACCGCAGCCTCACAGCTCCAGCGGCCCGGGTTCAATTCTGGGTACTGCCTGTGTGGAGTTTGCAAGTTCTCCCTGTGTCTGCGTGGGTTTCCTCCAGGTGCTCCGGTTTCCTCCCACATGCCAAAGACTTGCAGGTTGATAGGTAAATTAGCCATTATAAATTGCCCCTAGTATAGGTAGGTGGTAGGGAAATATAGGGACAGGTGGGGATGTGGTAGGAATATGGGATTAGTGTAGGATTAGTATAAATGGGTGGTTGATGGTCGGCACAGACTCAGTGGGCCGAAGGGCCTGTTTCAGTGCTGTATCTCTAAATCTAAAATCTAAATGCTGTTCATCTGTAGTATCTTCCACTTTGTTGAAGTGTCCACACCAGAAATGTTAACTCTCCTCTCTCCACAGATGCTGCCTGACCTGCTGAATGATTCCAATATTGTCTGCTTTCCCTTCTGATTACTGACCCTTCTGCCACTGAAAACAATTCCTCTTTATTTACTCTATCAATGCCCTTCATGATTTTAAACACCTCTATCAAATCGGTCCTTAAACTTCTCTGCTCTAAGGAGAACAACCCTAGCCTCTCCAGTTTCTCCACTTAACTGGAGTAGTCTCCCCACATAACTAAAGAAGGAGAGAGGGACAGAAAGATTGAGGGAGTGAATTCCAGTGCTTAGGGCCTAGGCAGTGAAAGGAGCAGCTGTCAATAGAGGAGCGAAGGAAGTTGGGGATACACAGGAAGCCAGAATTGGCAGAGAGATCTCAGAGGTTTGTAGGGCTGGAGGAGGATACAGAGATAGGGAGGGACAAGGCCATAGACAGAATTTAAAAACAAGGATAAGAATTTGATAATGAAAAGTTGCTGGATCAAGCATTAAAAAAGGTTTTATCAAAATCTTTGTAGGCAGCTGGACCATAGAGGCAATATAAGCCCGACCTTTGGCAATGTAAGCTACCATCTTTTCTGTCCATAGCTGCTTGTACCAGAGTTTATGCTGAGTTTGTTGATGTCAACCAGGGCTGTTACAGTTGGCCTCCCATGCTCTGCTCTGCTGTAGGGAGGGAAACAATCAGCCAAAATTTCCACCCCTCACTAATATCTGGTGACCCTGGCCACAAAATGCATGTGTGCAGATATTGTGTGAAGGGGGCGGGGAGAAGAGGGAGTGTTCGAGACCAGGCTCGGCTGTGAAGCCTTCCTTGGTCACATAAAGAACTGACGCTGGCACAGGAAAAGAATGCACTCTGACACATGTGGAATCTCACCCTGATAAGAGACAGTACCTTCAGGAGGGGAGGAAATGGAAAAGCAACAAGAAACTGCTTAGTGCAGTCTTGTTACTGACACGTTTATAGCTGTTTGGTCTTCTACAGGCCTGTCAGTTGAGTATTGCATTCAATCTAAAAGTGATACTGGAAGCTTGTGTGGGTGTCCAGTTTTGATGTTGAGCGTTGACCCATAGCACATCATGCAGGCTCCTCTTATTCAGCTCATCACAGCATCACAATATCATTGAAAGGGAAGGTCAAGTAGAACCATATTGCACCATAAATTTACCTGCTAACTTGTTAGTACAAGTATCAGGCAGAAAAATAGTTGTTATGTTGTTTGGATCAGGGAATCAAAACATAGAAAATCCATTGCTTCACCTGCACTTTCATATACGAGTATAACATAGGTTTGCTTGGCTTTCTCTCAGTCAACCATGGCTCAGTGGGTAGTTCTCTTATTTCTGAGTCAGAAGGATGTGGGTTCAAACACTGCTTCAGAGACTTAGACACAAAATCTCAGCTGACACTCCAATACAGTACATAGGGAGTGCTGCACTGTCAGAGGTACTTCCTTTCAGTCCTCCCAGGCAAATATTTGTCCCTCACTCAGTGCCTAAAACAAATTAGTTGGTCATTATCACATTGCTGTAGGATTGTGCACAAAATGACTGCCATGTTTCCTACATTATAACAGTGACTGCACTTCAAATGTAATTCATTGTCTGTAGAGCACTTTGGGATGTCCAGAGGTTGTTACAGGTGCTATATAAGTGCAAGTTCACTCTCGCTTTCATTCAGATGAAATATTAAACTGAAGCCCCTTCTGCCTGTTCAGATAAGCGCTGAAGAGCGGTCAGATTGTCTGGTATCCTGGCCAATGTTCTCCACAATCAGTGCCACAAAAATGATGTGATTCATCTCATCACACTGCATGGGTTCATGTCACTTGCAAAATGGGTGCCATGCACCTTTGGACACATAACATCAAAGTAATTCATTATAGCCTAGAAATGACTGTTACTGATGTCAGTGGACAAACGGTGTCCATACAATATCCATCTGTCCATAAATGGAATCCACTTGGCAGCCCATTTATTTTATGCAAGCTAATTTCCCGTAAAATTGCACCAAGATTGTCAAGGCCAAGTGTCATCTTGAAATGAAGTGCAGTCAGAGGACAAGAGGTTATTGGATCAGGGTGCATAATCCAGCCCACCAATTTAAAGTCATACATTCTGTTCTTATTTTTTGGAAACATTTTAATCACTAGCTGATCTCCCATGCCCTTCCAAGTGCTAAGTCAGACACCCTTCCAAGTGCTAAGTCAGACGAGATGGGACATTGGAGTGCATGTCCACAGATCCTTGAAGGTAGCAGGACAGGTAGACCTGGTGGTCAAGAAAGTGGATGGAATGTTTCCCTTATTAGCTGAGGCATAGAATATAAGAGCAGGGAATTTTATATAACATTAGTTAGGCCACAGCTAGAATATTGGGTACAATTCTGGTCATCACATTACAGGAAGGATGGGATTGCACTTGAGAGGGTATAGAGGAGATTAATGCAGATGTTGCCAGGACTGGAAAATTTTAGCTATGAGATAAGATTGGATAGGCTGGGTTTGTTTTCTTTGTAACAGAGGAGGCTGAGGGGAGATTTAACTGAGGTGTGTAAGATTATGAGGGGCCTGCATAGAGTGAATAGGAAGGACCTGTCTCCATTAGCTGAGAGGTCAATAACCAGAAGGCAATAATTTAAAATAATTGGTAGAAGGATTAGAGGGGAATTTTGGAGAAAGATTTTTATCCAGAGGGTGTTGGGGGTCTGGAAGTCACTGCCTGAAAGGGTGGTAGTGGCAGAAACCCTTATCGCATTTTAAAAAGTACTTGGATATGCACTTGAAGTGCCACAACCTACAAGGCTATTGACCAAAAGCTAGAAAATGGGATTAGACTGGATTGCTCTTTTTAGCCAGCACAGACATGATGGGCTGAATGGCCTCCTTCTAAGCCATAAATTTCTGAGTTTCTAAGGTGTTGAAAATCATGAAGTGTTCAGATAATGGAAGTAAAGAGAAACTGTTTCCAATGGATGGAAGGTTGATATTGAGAGGGCACAGTTTTAAGGTGATTGGCAAAAGAACCAGAGGAAAAATGAGGGAAATCTTTTTATGCAGTGAGTGATTAGGACTTGGAATGCTCTGCTGATAGGGTGGTGGAAACAGATTCAATAGTAACCTTCAAAATGAAATTGGATAAATAATTGAAGGAGAAAATAATTGCAGGGATGGGGGAAAAATGTGATTGGGACTAATTGGATTGCTGTTCCAAAGAGCCTGCACAGACTCAATGGACTGAATTGTCTCCTCCTGCGCTATATTATTCGATGATTCGCCCCCTTTGCTCCGCTGTGACATACTTGAGCTTTAATCTCCCATCCACTCCGTCTCACTCACCTCAAAGGCAAGTAGTGAGGGGCCACAGACCCCCCTCCCCAATCCCCTCCACCTCAGCACCTCCCTCACCTCCTTTAAGACCCTCTCTAAAACAGATCTCCTTGACAAAGCTTTAGGTCACCTTTCTAATGAAAGGTCACCAACCTGAATTGCTGTCTCTTTCTCCACAAATATTGAATATTTCCAGCATTTTCTGTTTTTATTTTAGGTCACCTTTCTTGGCTCAGCATCCATTTTTTTTCCTAATTATGCATCTGTGAAGCACTTTGGACCATTTATTTCTACATTAAAGGTGCTTTTTAAATGCAAGTAGTTGCTGATTGTGGGATGTTGTTGTACACAAGATGGCTTATGTGTTTTCCTGGCTAATAACTTAAAGTAATATATTGTATGTGAAGTGTCTTGAGACATGTCTGGTAGGTATGATAAATGCAAGTCTGCACCATAGCCATAACAACAATTTAAATAATGTGCCTCCCCTCCCATAATTGCTAACTGTCTCTGGGGTACTGTTCCACAGCCATCATTCTCTAGTACCTTGCCTAAGTGGTCAATCTTCTTGAGCCTTGTCCCAATTGTTGTCTTGGCTGAGATCACCCAGCTCAGCACAGGTTGGTTATTGAACCTGAGACCTCTGGCTCCTATGACTCAGTCCTGCACCATCCACCCATACCAATCCATGAACATCCTAACCGCCACCCATAAAAATTCATGAACAACCCACCCACTCTCCCACTAACTATCCATACCAATCTATGGATGACCCATCTGGACCAATCTATAGTCACTGCAAAGCTACAGAAATAGGCTACAAAACAACAGTTGCTGGTCCCAACACACGTACCTGCACTTATGTACAACTCACTGTGTTCTATGTCAAAGAAGAATACATTCAGAATGTATTCAGGGTCACCAGGAGTTCACAATAATTACTGCATTACTGACCAAAACCAAACATGGGAGCGTTAAAAATAAAAATGTTTTTTTTTCCTTATGGTGATTTGTTTGTCATATTAGCCATTTATTAAAGGTCACTTCACAGCATTAAAATTAAAGATTCTGAATAATTTGCTAAATACTGAAAGATTGGCATCTCATTAGAAGACACTTAAATCGCTTTACCTTCTGCTAAGATAACCGCAACGTTTTAATAGGAAGTAAATGTGTCATTTTAAAAAAAAACATAGCAAATGGATATGGGAAGAAGCAGCCTCCGGGTTTGTGTTTGCTTGTTTTATTCGTTTGTTTTTTTTAATCAATGACTGGGTAAGTTCGTCCTCCTCGCTGTGTTTCCAGTTATTGGAAGTGGCAGCCCATGCAATCGAAGAACATCAGCATGAATAGGGCCAACCCTAATAGGTCTTGTGAGGCTAGTGGTCAGGCATGTCTATTATAAAGAGACCACTGATACTCTGCACTAATCATTATACAACTCTTATTAATCTTGCATTAGACTCCCCCCATCATGAACCAGTAACTTCACTGAACTGTGCAGAATATGAGGTGCCCAAGTTCAACATGCTGATTTAGCTGATATGGTATGGGGAGAGGGAGAATGGTGAGGGGTTGTAGGGGTGTTACAATTGGTCCCTCAATTATGGACCAAGAACAAAATCTCAACCAGGACTCCTGATCTCATTTGCTATCCCACTCCCTCCCCTACCTTGCCGGCAAATGTACATGCGCAGACACAATCAGTCTTACCTGTGATGCCCTCCAAAGTCAAATAGCATGCTGGCATTCACGACCTATGTGAAGAATGGGTACTTTGCACAGGGCAGTGGAATACTGCTGGTGCCTATGGAACCAAATCGAACCAAGAGTCCATGCGTTGAGGAGGAGCGGGAAACCTCTGGATGTGACATGCAGAAAATAGTAACATTTAAGGAAAAGATTTTTAAAAAGAAAGAATAGGAGGAAAATCAGACATCAGGGTGAGTGCAGGCAAAATGTTGAACTTTTATTTATCTTTACATAGAATTGTGCTTTAATTGTTTATTGCGATAGTTGTTGGTTAATATTAGAGAAATTAACAGTTTTATTATTGTAATGATAATGCTTATTTCAACTGCACAGTGTCATGAATGTGCTTCCGTTGTTACTATTATTTGAGGACTTGTGTTTAAAAGACTGTGGAGAATTCCTGAGGAGATGCTGGACTTGTTTTTTTTTGAAGGGTCACAGGAAGGACACTTGGGACTTTGTTTAAAAGCAAACATGTACTGCAAGTCACATGACTTAAGCGAAGTAAACAGCAGGAGCCTTGCTGGCTATTGGAGTTGTTTGCAGAGAAGTCACATGTTCTGGGTTTATGGATCAGGAGTTTTTAGTTTCATTTTGGACTGTTTGATTGGGCAGTTGGTATGTATCCTGCTAAGAGAGAAGCCATCCAACTCAACCTTCGCCGGAGGATGATATACAGTGTGATAGCTGAAACAACGGATGCAGTAATTCTCCCGAAAAGCCTGCAAGACTACTCCTTGATATCTCCTGAACAGAACTGCTCCAGAAAGCTCCCAGTGACAGCCGTTTACGTGTATCCAGATGCCAGACTGTGATCGGTGGAGTGGTGGGACTAGAGGGAGACAGTGCACTCCTCCAAACTCGGTTGTAAAAACAGTTACATGTCAACAATTGGTTAGTCTGGAGTTAGAAAACAGAGGTTGAATTTTTGCAGGAGTTCATAGAATGATATAGTACAGAAGGAGGCCATTCAGCCCATCATGCTTGCAGCAGCTCTTTGAAAGAGCTATATAATTAATCCCACTCCCCCTGCTCTTTCCCCGTAGCCATGTGTCTTTTTTGTCTTTTCAAGTATTCATCCAATTTCCTTTTAAAGGTTACAATTGAATCTGTATCCACCACCCTGTCGGGCAGTACATTCCAAATGATAACATCTTGCTTCGTAAAAAAGATTCTCCTCATGTCCCCATTGGTTCTTTTGCCAATTATTTTAAATCCGTGTCCTCTGGTTACCAACAGTCCTGACAGTGGAAACTATTTCTCCCTATTTACAGAGGTAGGGAAAGGAGGAGGGGGGAAGAACAAAAGGAAAGGTTTGTGATAGGGTGGAAGGCAGGAGAGATAAATGACAAAAGGGATGACGGTGCAAGGCAAAAAACGATGGTAATGGTTCTCCTTCTACTATCCTGGCAGTCACATGATGCAAGAATAATGGAATTGTTGATTGATCATAGCAATCAGTCTCAATCAATTAGTCTACAACAGACTGAGACATGACACAAGGACAGCCCCAGTGGTGTAGAGCTTTGGGAATCATCGGTTCAAAATCATCTGTTTCTCTCAAGCATGCTACACTTACCACACATCATATCTCAAATTACCTAATGTGCTATATTGTAGATATTGGATACAAGGACAGTTTTGAGTAAGGGCAGGGCAATGGGTCTAAATGGATAGTTCTTTCAGAGAGTCAGGAAGTACGATGGGCCGAATGACTTCATTCTGTTCTGTATAATTCCATTTGCTAAGTTTCCCATCCTGCTAACTAACTGTCTAAGGTATATAAAGAATTCATTTTAGGTGTCCTGTAAAACTTTGAGGTAAAAATCATTCATGCTAGTATTTACTTTGCTTGCACACCATGGGCAGAATTTAATGTGGACGTTTAAGGTGGGTATGGTGGCGTACGTGAGGGAACAGAGAATCGCATCAGAGTCGTCCATCCGGAAGTCCAGCATCATGACATCAGTTCCCGATTTTGTAAGTGGCCGGAAAGCACCATAGCAGCATTGACGTCCCGACACAACAGGAAGCTATTTTAAATTGCTGACCAGCTCTTTTAAATGCATTTAAATATAACTATTTGCAATTTAATGATTGGTCCTTGATTTTGTGAATGGCGGGCAGCACTCATGTGTCTTCAGGTTCACAACTGTTAAAACCTGGCAGCATCGAGGTGCGAGGAAACATTGCCGCGACAGCGAGGCAGCCTCGTGCATTGCTGCATAGGGGAAGAGGGAGGTTCGGAGGCCATTGTGGGACTGTGTTTCTGCGTGATCTGCAAGGGCGTCCAGTGTCTTGGGGCTCTGCAAGTGTGTTTGGGGTCTTGGGGGCCCTGCAAGGGTTTCGTGTGAGTGTGAGAACAAAGAACAAAGAACAAAGAACAGTACAGCACAGGAACAGGCCATTCGGCCCTCCAAGCCTGCGCCGATCTTGATGCCTGCCGAAACTAACACCTTCTGCACTTCCGGGGCCCATATCCCTCTATTCCCTTCCTATTCATATATTTGTCAAGATGTCTCTTAAACGTCGCTATCGTATCTGCTTCCACCACCTCCCCTGGCAGCAAGTTCCAGGCACTCACCCCCTCTGTGTAAAATACTTGCCTCGCACATCCCCTCTAAACTTTGCCCCTCGCACCTTAAACCTATGTCCCCTAGTAACTGACTCTTCCACCCTGGGAAAAAGCTTCTGACTATCCACTCTGTCCATGCCACTCATAATGCCCTAATGCCCTCCAGACCAGGCAACATCCTGGTAAACCTCCTCTGTACCCTCTCCAAAGCCTCCACGTCCTTCTGGTAGTGTGGCGACCAGAATTGCACGCAATATTCTAAGTGTGGCCTAACTAAGGTTCTGTACAGCTGCAACATGACTTGCTAATTTTTATACTCTATGCCCCGACTGATGAAGGCAAGCATGCCATATGCCTTCTTGACTACCTAATCCACCTGCGTTGCCACTTTCAGTGACCTGTGGACCTGTACGCCCAGATCTCTCTGCCTGTCAATACTCCTAAGGGTTCTGCCATTTACTGTATACCTCCCACCTGCATTAGACCTTCCAAAATGCATTATCTCACATTTGTCCGGATTAAACTCCATCTGCCATTTCTCCGCCCAAGTCTCCAACCAATCTATATCCTGCTGTATCCTCTGACAATCCTCATCATTATCCGCAACTCCACAAACCTTTGTGTCGTCCGCAAACTTATTAATCAGACCAGCTACATTTTCCTCCAAATCATTTATATATACTACAAACAGCAAAGGTCCCAGCACTGATCCCTGCGGAACACCACTAGTCACATCCCTCCATTCAGAAAAACACCCATCCACTGTTACCCTCTGTCTTCTGTGGCTGAGCCAGTTCTGTATCCATCTTGCCAGCTTACCTCTGATCCCGTGTGACTTCACATTTTGCACCAGTCTGCCATGCGGGACCTTATCAAAGTCTTTACTAAAGTCCATATAGACAACATCCCCGCCCTTCCCTCAGCAATCATCTTCGTCACTTCCTCAAAAAACGCAATCAAATTAGTAAGACACGACCTCCCCTTCACAAAACCATGCTGTCTCTCGCTAATAAGTTCGTTGAGGAGCTGTATTGATTTTCCAAATTGCTGTGATGCGTTTGGTGGCTCACATTGCTGGAACAGAGTGTGGGCCATCAGCAAAGCTGGGCTCTGCGGTCCAGCAGCAACGCCGCCAAGAGAATTGTCAAAACCTAAGTTGCTAAGGCAGGGTTGTCTCTGCACGACAGCATTCCGCAGGCTCACAGGTCACCTGGCATGGGTCTCATACACCCTGTATTTTTGGACCCCCAAGGTGTAATTCAGCACCTCTAATGGAGGGAGGGCCAAGAGGCAGCTGTGCCTGTCTGTGAAGCTCCATGATGAGAGCAACAGTAGCCAACCAGGCCAAGAAGGGCCCACATACGCCAGAGAGTGTACCGGACTCGGATCAGCTACCTCCAAATGTCTAAGCGCCATTGTCAGTGAAGACTACGGCTCTCCAGGGAGGCCATCCCCAACATATGTGCCACGTTGCAGGATGATTTGTGACCAATGGGATTTGGGGGTCACCCCATGCCAGTGGCCCTGAAGATCACTGTTGCATGAGACGTCTACATATCTGGATCTTTCCAGGGATCCACTGGGGACAAGTGTGGGGTCTCCCAGGCAGCAGCCCACCACTGCATCATGGAAGTGACCAATGCCCGATTCAAGAAGGCCGCTGACTATGTGCGCTGCCGGACTGACCCTAACAGTCAGGCGGGAGAGGGCCATCAAATTCGGGGCCATTCCTGGATTCCCCCTGGTGCAAGGTGTGACAGATTGCACACATTTGGTCATCAAGGCTCCCATGGACCAGCCAGCCATCTTCATCAATAGGAAGGGCTTCCATTCAATTAACGTTCAAATGGAAAAGCTGGGGTTGTTCTCCTTAGAGCAAAAGAGATTGAGGGGACATTTAATAGAGGTGTACAAGATTATGATAAGCATTAATAAGGTAGAAAGGGAAAAGCTATTCCCATTAACTAATGGTACAACGACTAGGGGACACAGATTGAAAGTTTTGGGCAAGAGATGCAGGAGGAATATAAGAAAGAACCTTTTTTACGTGGCGAGTGGTAATGACCAGGAACTCGCTGCCCCCAAGGGTGATGGAAGCGGAGACAATCAATGATTTCAAAAGGAAATTGGATGGCCACTCGAAGGAAATAAACATGCAGGGTAGTGGGACTGACTGGATTGTTCTGTGGAGAGTGGCATGGATTCAATGGGCCAAATGGCCTCCTTCTGTCCCATAAATGACTCTATGGTCTGTGACCACCAAAAGCTTTTACTGCAAGTGTGTGCCCACTTCCCAGGAAGCAGTCACGATACCTACATACTTCGACAGTTCCAGCTTTACAGGTTCCCCGCTCACCTTCAGGGATGGATTCTCAGGGACAAGGGATATCCATTGAAGACTTCTTACACCTGTGAGGAACCCTCCCAATGCAGCAGAGGAGAGGTACAACAATTGCCAGGACTCCACTTGGACGACCATCGAGCAGGCCATTGGTCTGCTGAAGATGAGATTCTGTTGCCTCGACCGATCTGGTGGAGCCCTGGAGTATGGCCCAGCGAGGGAATCGGGTATCGTGGTGGTTTGCTGTGCTCTGCACGATCTATCACTGCAGAGGGGGGAGTCATTACAAGGCGAGGATGAGCCCGAGTGACACTCATCCACCGACACGGAGGACACAGAGGAGGGAGAGGGGCAAGCAGCAATGGATGATGAAGACATAGCGCTGGAGGTCAGACAGATTGAGCAACATGCAAAGGAGGCAAGAGACAACCTCATAATAACCCACTTCCAACCACCCTGATGTCTGCTCGCTGAGAATGCAATAAAGACTCACCTTCATGCATGTAGTCTATCGCCTGCTTTCCATTTGTGTTCCCTGACTTGTGACCAGCTGTAATGCGCATTAGTGCCCATGGGAGACCATTTGTTAATGAGGGCTGTGTTCACATTTGACATTGCACGAAGAGGGAAGGGGGAAGTCAGCAGCTCACCATTAAGGCATAATGGCACATGTCTTTCAGACAATGATGGCTAATAATTTGCACAAAAGAACTTTCAATTGATGATGACATTATATATTTCCTACACTCCCAAGTCCCAAAGTGTGGCCAGGTGGTCTTTTTAATACATTTGCGAGTGCTCCTACGCAGTGTGATCCCTGTGACAGCAGCTGGGCTGGAGGCAGGCTGCTGATCAGGCTGCCCCTTAGCCTGTGATGACTTTGGCAGGCATCCTCTGGCTACCTTAGGCCTGCAGGGCCCCGGCTGCCTAAGGGTTTCTTGTACAGGTGCAGAACTCCCCTCAGGCGTCGCGGCTACTGGAGCTGGGCTCACTGGCGGAGGGCTGAGGAACTGGTATCCACACTCAGCACCCTGAGGGGATCCCCCAGATGTGGAGGGCAGCCTCTCCTCCTCCTTTTCAAGGCTCACTTGAACTTCCTTGCTCACCAGAGAAGGACCAGGAGTGGGAGAAGTCTCCAGGCTCCTGTTTCTTCCCTCGCCTCGCCACTGCTATGTTGAGCTCATGGCCAAGATGATGGTGTGCAGGTCCTCATGCATCTGTGGGATCTGGCTCTCCATGAGGGTCGCCAGCCTCTCCATGGAGGAAGCTATGCGCTCACATTCCTGATACATGGCAGCACTCATGGCATGGATGGACTCCTCCATCGTCTGTTCATGTCTGTGCATGGCCTCTGGCATCTCCGGCAGATGTTGCCTTACCCCTCTCTGCAACTCCAGCATGCCCTGTGCTGTCAACACCAGAGGCTCGTCATCAGCCTGGGACTCAGCATGTGCCTGGCCATCTACAGTCCTCCCACTGTCAGAGCCCTCGGCTGTCTCAGCCTCAGCCAGCTGCTTGGGCGCCTGTCTGGTGCTCTCACCAGCTTGTGACTCTGATTCTAAAGCCGAGTGGAAACCCACCGAGGTGAAAATATCTGCACTGGTGGAAGGTGTAGTACAGTCATGGGACGGTGCATCTTCTGAGTGGTCCTCCTCCTCAGAGGTTGACTGCTATCCCCCGGTGGCTGCCGACCTGCATGTGTGTGTGGGTTAGACTGTGCCGATCTCATCATGCCAAACATGCATGATGTGGGTGTCCAATATTAATGAGTATGTCGATGGGAGCCTATCCTCACTCTCTTGCACAGGTGCTCCAGTCTCCCTATCCGAAACAGTGGTGTGGCCGCCCTAGGTCCCCGCCAGTTCTAAGGCCTCTTCCTCGGCAGTAGTGAGAGGATGCAGATCAGGAACTCCTCCGCCAGTCCGGGCCATCTCCCTCCTGTCCTGCAAGAGGAAGGATGGAGATAGTAGAGTTTGGCAGAAAGATCAAGATGACAGTTCTGCTAATGTCAGCCCCTCGTCACCTGCTGGGGGATCTAATATCTCTTATGCTGATGCACGCCATCAGAGGAGTTAATGAGGGTGAGTTATGAGGGCAGGTGGCCTGTGGCCGAGATATAGCCATGCATCTGTCAGGATGAGGTAATACCCTAGCCCCTCTGCCAGCGCCATGATAATGCCTCCCTCCCCATGTTGCGAACCCTCCTGTGTAGTCACATGCACTTCCCAAAAAGGTGAGTGGCCTGGAGCACTCACCTTGGAAGAATGCAGGAGGTGGTTGACCCTCTTCCTTCACTGGATCTAGTTGCATGGGTGACCCCATAGCTGCTAACCTCCTCTGCGATCTCCACCCAGGCTTGCCTGGTTGAGCAGAAGGACTCTTCTTGCCGTCACTGGGGAAGAGAACCTCCTGCCTTTCCCTGGTAGCCTGGAGGAGAATCTGCAGGGAAGCCTTATTGAAGCATGGTGTCATCCTTTGGCTTGCTTTAGCCATCATGTGCTGTCCTTCTAGGGGTTGGTGAGGTCCTGGAACCAATCATGCAAAATTTAAAGCTGCGCCAAGCTGCTGATAACTCTACGACAGGAGTGAATGCAGGGCTGGCAGGCTTTAAATATGGCATCAGCACCTGCAACGAAGTCATCTGATGCTGTAATTGGCGACTCTCATCCTGCTTCAGCCACATGATTGGGGGGGATGGCGCCTGTGTCAGTATGCAAAATGGATGCCTGCTGCAGGATCACAGCAGGGTGGCTGCCCACGTGATGGTTGAGAATGGCGCCCATTTCTGGGCCCGCCACTGGGACTGGCAGCGGGATCATTAATTTCAGCCCCATGGGAGCAAATATGGCATTGGCTCAAAGTATTAAACAAAAGATATTGGGTCAGCTGCCCATTATACATGTCTTTCAATTTTCAATTCCATGAATGAGTTTGATCATGAGAGCATTAACACTTTATGGCATGGCTTACGTCATAAGAGGCTTTTTTGTAAAGCTGCAGGGTTGGAAGGAGGTGTAGAAAAGAATAGACCAGAAACCATCTCAGGTGGAGGAGCCGTCAAGGTTTGAACAGAGTCTGACACATACAGCCCTTTGATAAGATTGATTTCAGAGTTTCCACTTGCTTGAACATTCCATTTACTTTAAGTGCTGGGAAACATCCTAAATTGTTCCTTAAAAGAGAAGGTTAAGTGTGGTAGAGAAACCTTTTATTAGAAAGTACCATTCCTACACAAGTTGTTTTTTTTAAAATCACTTTTAGCCTTTCCTACTTTGTAAGAAAGTGTTTTAAATTAATGGTGGTTTCAACCTGTCTGTTGAAAGCTATCACTTCACATCTACCGGGAGCTGCTGAGCTGACATCAGTTGTCACTACATGGGGAATAAGGCAGGTTAGCATCCTTTCTGGTACCCTCAACCAACAGGAGATTCTAAGCCAGGAAACTTCAGCATCAGCCAAGCGCACAGCAAGAGAACACAGCAAATCCTGAGTGAGTTAGGACACTCCAAATAGAAGATCTCTATGGAACCTTATCTATTAATTATCTCTTATAAGGTAAGAGCTTGAGACATTTGAGGCAAAAGCAGCCATTAGCCTCAACAAATTCATCCCTTTTTGACTGACCTCAAATCCACCTACCCAACCTCTCACCATAGCTCAATTTCTTCTCCCTTTAGTTAGAGATAAAGGGGTGTGAGCATGAGGGGTGTTTCATGATTAGATTTGTCTCGTTAGTAGTTAAGACCTATTATTTCTTTTCTAATAAATAGATAGTATTGTTGTTGTTTAAAGAAACCTGGTTTGGTTTGCTTTGTTCTGGGGGAAAAATACAGTGTTTAATTTAGCGATTCTTTGGAAGGTGGGAAACTTGATTTGATATGCTATGACCTGTGGAGTAGTGGGACTGAATTAACAGTGCATTACTCCCGCCTTGGTCGCAACAATTTCTACAGACCCTCCAACCAACACCATCTCACAATGGCCCTTTAGAAGGATAGCACAAAGACAATAGACAAAGCCTTCTGAGAACAAGTATAGAGTAAAGCAGGAGACTTTGTGAAGAGCCTTTCAAGATTTTAATCCACAGAGAAGCATTGCTCCTTCAACAGGTCTAATTTGGCTGGACATGTTGGAAGAACCTACATTCACGTATCACCTTTCATAACCAAAGACCCTTCAGAGCTAGTGAAGTCCAGTCACTGTTGTCACGTAGGGAAATGCAGCAGACAAATTGCACACTGCAAGATCCCACAAACAACAATGAAATGAACAGCCAGATAATCTATTTTTTGTTTTAGTGATGTTGATTCAGGATAAGCATTGGTCAGGACACTGGGAGAGACCTCCCCTGCTCTTCTTCTAATAGTGCTGTGGAATCTTTTAAATTCACCTCAGAAGCAGATGTGAATCTTAATTTAACATCTCATTTAGTTACAGTTACAGAGATACAGCACTGAAACAGGCCCTTCGGCCCACCGAGTCTGTGCCGACCATCATCCACCCATTGATACTAATCCTACACTAACTCCATATTCCTACCACATCCCCACCTGTCCCTATATTTCCCTAGCACCTACCTATACTAGGGGCAATTTTATAATGGCCAATTAACCTATCAACCAGCAAGTCTTTGGCTTGTGGGAGGAAACCGGAGCACCTGCAGACACGGGGAGAACTTTCAAACTCCACACAGGCAGTACCCAGAATTGAACCCGGGTCGCTGGAGCTGTTAGGCTGTGGTGCTAACCACTGCGCCACTGTGCCGCCCATTTAAAAAATGGAACCTCCAACAATGTAGCACTCCCTCAGTATTGTATTGTAGTGCCAGCCTTAGATTCTGTGCTCAAGACTTTGGAGTCTTGAGAAGGTGAAAACAAGTAGCAATAGGGGATTGGAAAAGTCCAAGACTGTTGGAGAAGGATCACAGTGTCAGAGACAAGTTAAGACAGGGCCTAATCACATCTCTATTATAAAGCCTTAAAGCACTTCGCACAAATTGTTTTGAAGTATAATATCCTCCAGTCCTACAATTCTCTGAGGTCCCAGCTGCTCCAATTCTGGCCTCTTTTCCATCCCTGATTTCCTTTGAGCCCTATGCCGCCCCACCCCATTGGCAGCACGCCTTGAGTGGTCCAAACCATATATTTTGGAATTCCCTCCCCAAGCCTCTCCAGCTGTCTAATTCTCCCCCTCCTTTAAGATACTCTTTAAAAACTGCCACTTTGACCATAGTTTTGTCACCTGTCCTAATGTCTCCTTCTTTGGCGTCAATTTTTGCTTGGTTAAATTCTTGTGAAGTGCCTTGGGACGTTTTACTATTTTAAAAGCAATATATAAATGCAAGTTGTTGTAGGCAAACTGCATGTAATGTGGGCCCACAGAGAGCAATGGATGAATGATCATATAATCTGGCTGTTATCTGAAGAGGTAGGAGATGCTGGACAGCTGGATACTGCATCAGGAGAACCTGCTACATTTCTCCAGACAATGCCATGGGATTTTTAACCTCCACCTGAACAGGCAGATGGGGAGGTTAATCAATGCTGCATCTCCCTCAATATTACACTGAAGTGTTAACTAGATTGCATGCTCAAATCCTGGTGTGGGATTTAAACCTATAACCTTCTGATTGCAACTGAACACAGCTGAGACTGCATGTGCCATTCTTCATATAACAATATAGTCCTAGTCTTGGATGATCAACTAAGCAGGTCATCACACCCAAAACTGTGCTCCCCTGACATCACACACAAACACACACACAATATTTTCCAGTAAGGGTCAACAGATCAGGAGGGGCAAGCCTGCCTTAATTTCTCCCCCCACTCCCTAGTACAGGGGACATTGGTCCAATTCCAGTAGGCCTAGTGGGTACCTCAGCTAACTCAAATAACTCATTGCAATCTGGGGATCAAACCAGGGATCATCTTGGTCAGTACAGTTCAGTTCCATGGTGATCAGTACATTACCAACTAAACCACTGGGGAATCTTAACCCTGAAGTTTCTTAGTCTTGAGGACATGCATGTATCAGGTGGAGATCACATGGCATTGGACTGTCACTGTTGAAGGATGTCATAATGAGATGAATACACCAATGGGGACCAACATAAATTGACAAATCACACCAAGCTGCCACAAGAACAGCTAATAGAAGAATTGGAAATGTAGCACTGAAGCAGCAGGGGATGATATTTTGAGTTTGGGAGTTAAGATGTAATGTTGTTAAGAGTGGAAGGAGCAGGTTTATAGTAAACTTTGAGCACTTGATGCCCAAAGTAGATTTTGGTTAGGCTTCTTTTTATATCAAAGTTACTTGCACAAGAGTTTATAATTACATACACATATCGACAAAATAAGTGCTGAATAACATTCCAAAGGAAAGTGATTGTGGTGGTAGCAGAATATCGTAAGCCTTTGCTTTCATAAGATTTCCTATTTGGATGAATGATGTTGAACACACTCTGAATGTGTAACAGAAATAAGTGTGAGGTTCATAGATTTCTGCAGCAGTTCTTCCTGTAGCTGTCGATACTGTCTTCAGTAATAGTACTCAGTCCCTCCTCCTCACACTGAACAATAGATCCACATCACACATTCTTGGGTAAAGCTTATTGATTGTTTCCTACAGACATCCCAATTACCCGACACTTTCAGATCCTGTACAGCGCCTAATAAAATATAAGTTATGTGGTCACTGATCTCAGAAAGTTCCCTCAGCAAAAAGAAGTGACAACTTTTGTTTTTGCCCAAATGTTGTTTGCCTCTTCCCCTTATTTTTCCTAAATGCACTGACCCATGTAGTTCCCAGGATTCAACTGAATGGCCATTCTTCACATATGAGCTTAGATAGTGCGTGCTGGTGCGCTATTCAATTGCAGATGGCATCATAGATGAGCCTGATCCTGCCTATCTTCTGATCTCCCATGAAGTGGCTCACTGAATACCAATTCAACAGTGGAAACCATAGCATGCCATCCCCAGCCTGGGGCACATGCCCGAGTCCAATCATGGTGCTCCACTTGCATCCTAGCTGAGCTGAGGACTCAATATCTATCACCGCACCCCCAACCACCGACCCCCCCCTTCCCCACCCCCACGCCCCAACCAGCATGCTGTGCCTCCTTTATGTGCTGTCTACATGATACATTGCAGCAACTCGCTATGCTTACTCGCTACCTGACAACTGAACCACTGAGAAGGACAAGAGCTGCAATGTATGCGAACACCATCACCTCCAGGATCCTCTTCATGTCACAAACTTTCCTGACATGGACAAACATTGCCGTACATTCATCGTTGCTAAGTCAAAATCATGATATTTCCTACCTAATGCCATCATGGCAAGAGGTAAAAAATATAAAAGTCACAATGTGATGGTGAATCTATCTAAAACCACAGTAACATTGCAGTTGCAGCACTTTGTGCAATCTTGGGCTCCACACTATAGGAAGGATGTTGCTACAGTGGAGTACAGATTCACTAGCCTCGTGAGAAAATATGAATATGTAAAATGACTTGAACAATTGGATTGCTTTTGTTAGAATAGAGAAGACTATGAGGTGATTTGATAGAGGTGTTTCAAATTATGAAGGCATTGGTCAGAATAGACAGAAACAGGCAGTTTCCAGTGATCAAGTGGACATAAATGTACAATCAAATATAAGATAGTTATGACAGAGAGCAGGGGTTGTGAGGTGCACTACCAGAGGTAGCAATTGAAGCAAAGTTTGAAGGAAAGAGGGATTACAGGGATATGAGAACTGAGCGGCCACATGGGAGTAGAACCACTGTCCGTGTGGAGAATAAACATCACCACAGACAGGCAGGACCGAATGGCCTGTTGCCTGCTCACGCATGAAGAACGACTATCTGGGTGAGATATCAGCCGACTCCAAGTGGGAGACAGTGCAAGTATATGGATATCATTGAACAATACATCGCAGGGCTTGTTTTCCGAGTTTGAGTGGGAGAACTTGGCTTCACCCAGGCAGAGAATCACAGCCACACAGGCCAGAAGATTCCAGCAGAGAGAGCTTTGAAAATTACCCCTTCATCTCAGGAGAGAGCTGACGAAGTTAGCTGCACCACCAAAGATTTTATTTCATTTCATTTTTAATGTAAGTTCCAAGACGAGTGGGCTGAAATCATGCTGTGAGATATTATTAACTGGGGACTTCTCCAGTAATACTTTCTACTGTTGCTCTCCTGAACAGAATGATATGGAAGACTAGGGACCAAGGTGACTTCAGTAGCAGTTGCCTGTGTTTCCAGTGCCCTTAAGCAAAATCCAGATGCAATAGATATGACTTTTCCATTTATGTTACGCAGTTGTATGAAGCTGCTTTGGTCTGGTGTATTAACAGTACTAACTTGCATAGAATTACATAGAATATGCAGCACAGAAACAGGCCATTCAGCCTAACCAGTCCATACTGGCTTTTATGGTCAACTCAAGATTCTTCCCATCCTTCCTTATCTAACTCTGTCAGTATAATGCTATATTCCCTTCTCCTTCTTATTCTTGTCCAGCTTCCCCTTAAATGCATCTACACTATTTGCCTCAACTATTCCCTGTGATAGCAAGCTTCACATTCTCACCACTCTCTGGGTAAAGAGGTTTTTTCTGAATTCCCTATTTGGTTTATTGGTAATGATCTTATATTGATGGCCTTTAGTTTTGCTCTTCCCCACAAGTGGGAACACTTGCTCTCTGTCTACTCTATCATTATTTTAATCCAGTGCCTCTATATCCCTTTCATAATATGGTGACCAGAGTAGAACACACCAGTGCAAGTGTGTTGTTACAACCAGCTGAGAAGGGGGTCTAGGGTTCCCTCTCAGCCTTCACCTTGTCTTACCATAACAGGGTTTATTTCTAAACACACCATTTTTTTTTAGCTCCCCCTTAATGAATCCTTGTTCACTGCTTTCCAATTGTAAGGCAAAGAAACTAGCCAAACAGGTTTTCTTTGGTTTAAAGAAGAAAGGCCGAACGTTATTAAACTTAAAAACTCTAATTGGGTTAACGCCTACAGATACGCGACGCATCCACGCTAGCATGCACACGTGATACATACATGCGGATAGAGATAGAAAAGAGCAGAAGAAATAAAGTGGAAAACTTAGAGGCAATATCTAAAGATGGTTTTGGTTACTGTTATTCGAGCTCGCTATAGAGTCCTTGATTGTAGGTAGGTCTTGCTTTTCATTGGGCTCAGTATTCTTCTTAAACCTTGTTTGATGTAGGAGACTTTTCTCTCTTATGGTTTACGTCTTCAGTGGATTTGGTGTTCCGTGAGAAAGAGATGGGAGCAGACAGGAGAGGCTGTGGCGAGCCAGCCTGGACAGGTCTTTGCAGTCCAGGAATAAACAGTCTCTCTCTCTCTCAAACTGTCTGTACAATTCAAAAAAACTCAGGTTGCCCAGCAGGTTAGTCATGTGACTAACTGGTTTGACCACGTCTGTTTGTGGATTCAGCCATCTTCGCAGTCATCCTGTATTGCAAGCTTCCTCACCTTCAACATCTGGTGATCAAAGTTCATTGTGGGTTGAATGTGTCAGGGAATGGTCCTTTGTCTCCACAAGCACTGTTTGTTAGAATGTAAATGTTTTTTCCAGCCACGGCTGATCTGTTTAACAAGCCATTTCCTCGTGCCAGCAACAGTTTAAAATCAATGTTCATATGACAAAATTAATATGCCTCATTCTTGGTCTGCAAGACAGTGTTTAACTTGTCTATTTTATGGGCTAGTTCATTTGTTAAAATAGCAGACAGACGGCAGGGTTGGAGCTACTTACCAAAGCCTGTAGGATTCAGCACAACATCACTTCTGCTTCACAGTGATGCTGCAAAAGACAACCTTTGACTTTGGTGGCAGCAGTGTAAAGTTTGCGATGTTGGCATGGCTACCAGCAGAGGCAGCACCCACATGGAGGGGTGGAGACTGTTCCTGACAGCAGCTCCAGAGGCAAGTTGTTCTTCTTGTTGTTGTTGTTGTCTTCTCTCCTGCTTTTTTCAACCTTGGTGATGTTCAACACCTCAGCAATCAACAGCTGGGTTTCATAACAACAAATTCACAAGTCATTCACTACAAAATCCATCCTTGCTCTCACATTCTGATCATAAATTTTGACAAAAGGCTAGAAATTTACTAATTTTTTTAGAAGTGTACAGTGGTACAAAATTGTCAAGCTAAATTCACTTCTGTGAGCATTGTAATTAAAACATATTTAAATGAATCTTTCCAAAGTGAATGTATTATATATTCTGGTTTATTTCTGTAAACATCTGTTGAAATTCTTCATCCCTGCTTCCCTTTCAAACAGCTGTGAAACTCTTATTGGTTAAGGCAACCAAGGCATGCCTTAGATTTTCTACTAAAAAAGATTTATTGACTCAACTCCCCATCATCAACTAGCCTCTCACTGGTCTTCCAACAGCTCAGCAAAGCACCAGTGTCTGCATTCAATAGTCTATGATAAATGACTCAGGGAAAACCCCCAAATAAAGTTCTTAAGCCGCTGAAACACTTTGCAGACTCAGTGTAGATCAGATCATAGACCTGCATGTACATTTGGGTAGATGTTTCCCGTGCAAAATACCAGACAGCAGACCTGACAGTGCACATGTAATTGCACTGAATAACAAAGTGTGCATAACAGTCAAGGATGATTGAATATAGTTGACCTATCAAAGCTCAGCTAACTAGAGTATCCTAACTCTCACACCCCAGCATCCAATTGGGTTTTGAATCTCTTCGTCAGCTGTATCTTTGTCGAAAGAGCTGTGTAAACCCTGGAAAAGTGGCTTAAAACAACAATTATCCCATTTTTTCTGGGTTTCAGCGGTTCTGCCGTTGAATTTACAACAACTTCAACTTGCATTTATGTAGCACCTTTAAGTAAAACATTACAACAAATAAACAGGAAATCCACTGTGGAAATTTACCTCCTTACATTTTTTTGCCCTTGTATTGTGAATACAAAATCAAGGCCCATAGTTTAAGGCACTGCCGAGGTTTGAAAAGAATTTAGGAGAAGGAAGGAAAGAGTAAGGAATTCTAAACATTGTACATTCTCCAAAGGAATGATTTGGAGTAGGCGATAGTACGATCAATAAATCAACACAAGGAGCATGCAGTAAAGAGGAAGAGTGAGTATAGCAGCATATTGGTATCTTTGGAGGAACAAGAGAGGAAATAGAGTCATAGAGTATTTTATGGCATAGAGCTCAAAGGCATCATCACCAAAGTCATATTGATAAGATAGCAAAGAGCTACAAAGAGAAATTGCAATAGAGGGAGAGGCTGAGGCAAAAGATGGGTCATTGATCTGATTTTTCTTGTATCCTACCCAGGGGTGTGGGAGAGGTGTTAGAAAAGCCTACCTGTACACAGGAGCAGTGTTCAAATCTTGGACAAACTGTGTGACTTAGAAGGCTAGAAATTGCTGTTGGTGATAAAAAGGGACAAACACTTAATAGATTTATTTAATATTCTTCTGTTTTCTATTTTAGTGAAGTGCTAATCCATTTAAAACAAATGAGTTGATGCTGCAATTAAAATAGCAGAGGAATGCCATAGGAATCAATTAAGCATTTGTTTCCTGACATCGCCAGCAACTGCAGTCTTTATTAATTCATTCATGGGATGTGGGCATCAGTGACAAGGCCAGCATTTATTGCCCATCCCTAATTGCCCCGAAATGGAACTTCTTCTCGAACCACTGCAGTCCATGTGGTGAAGTATTCCCACAGTACTGTTAAGTAGGGTCTTCCAGAATTTTCACCCAGTGACAATGAAGGAATGGCCAATACATATCCAATTTGGGATGATGTGGGACTTTGAGGGGAGCTTGGAGGTGATAGCGTTCCCAAATGCTTGCTGCCTTGTCCTCCTAGGTGGTGAAAGTCGTGAGCTTGGGAGGTGCCATCGAAGAAGCTTTGGAGAGTTGTTGCAGTGCATCCTGTACAGGATAGTACACATTTCTCACTACAAGGCAGACATTCCATAAGCACTCATGCTTGGGCAGTAAATAGAAGGTTTAGAGAGTTTGGGAGGGTTGTACCCCTGTACAGCCAAAAAACTGGGTGGTCTCCATTGCAGTTGCAGGACATTCCCTGTCTAATTTTATTCTATGTGTTTTACCCAAGCGTAGAAGAGGATAATCTGCTCCACCTCCCATTACTAGACTGTAGAGATATATGTCAGGAATTGCCTTTCTGCTCCTCCCACTTTGCCATCATAACCGCTGGAAGATTACACACGTAGCCGTAGCTACAGTGATGAACCAGGAGAAGCTCAGGGGAAATTCCCGGCAGCAGACTGTAGCAGACTATGGAGTTGGCTACTGTATAAACTGAGTTGTAACATCCCAAAATACACACCATTACACAGAGAGCCATTTTATTTGACTATAAAGTATTTAAACAGGGTAAACACAGCTCTTTCAGCCAATGCTCATTTATGAAGAGACATTGTTGATGCTTAACTGCTATGAGAAAACATAAATACAACATAAAAGATACAATAATACTGCACATAAAATCCAAAACGAGAAGTAAAAGTAACTCACATAATTCATCTTTAAAATACTAGTAATAAAATGCTGTTTATGGCTGGCTTGAAATATGTCAAACAATCCATGTGCCTGTAGATACACTAGGAATGATTTGCTACATATTGTGTAGTATGTTGGACTTATTGGAGTTGCCTTTCTGATCGAATAAAGTTGGGCAATGTATTGTTGGAAGCCGCCTTATTTTGTCGAGTTAGCCTCACTTATGTAGAGTGGATGAGCACTCCTCCCATATTAGGCTGGCCAGTCAGGGGTTGTGGGAGGAAAGGGAGTGTGTGTGAATTGTGTGTAAGCAGCCCTTGACGGAGTATGTGGGTAAATTTGTAAATTTAATGCATGTCCCAGCTTTTTTTAAAAGACATGACCAAATTATAGGTTCTTTGAGGGACACAAACATGTCTGCAACTGGTCGAGAGCAGTACTGAGGGAGTGCTGCACTGTTGGAGGTGCTGCCTTTCCGATGAAATATTAAACCAAGGCCCTGCCTGCCCTTACAGTTGCTTGTAAAAAAATCCCACAACACCATTTTGAAGAAGAAAAGGGGAGTTCTCCCTGGTGTCCTTGCCAATATTTATCCCTCAATCAATATCACTAAAACAGAATAACATGTCAATTATCTCTTTGCTGTTTGTGGAATCTTGCCGTGAGCTAATTGCTGCATTTCTCTACATTACAATACAAGCTACACTTGAAAAGTACTTAATCAGCTGTGAAGTACCTTGTGACATGCTGAGGCTGTGAAAGGGGCTATATAATTGCAAGTTCTTTATTTCTTTTTGCCACTGAGGAGTTTAAAGAGTCTTTACAATTACTGTTGTGTACTGAATTTTTTTTCCACTCCTGCTGCTGTACTGCCTTTTCGTTGGGTGGTCCCCCATTATCTCTGCTTTCTCAAGGAACAAGCGGAAAAACAACAGAGCGATGCTAAAGCAGATCATTCTGCACATGGGGTGATCAGTACCTATAGACAAGTATCATCACACAAGAATATCCTGGCAGGTGTGTATCTATCTTGTTACAATCAGGTGAGGTGGAGCTGAAAGGCTCTCCTCTTGTTCCTCTCCTGGTTTGATCGTAACAGGGTTTACTTCTTTTAAACAGTGTATGTGCTTACCAATTCAGTAAGTGTTTAACCCTTTTATTGCTATGATCATAAAAGAACCAATCGGACAGGTTTTCTTGAGTTTAAACAAGAAAGAGGTTAGTTTATTGTACTTAAAACCAAAACCTGATCAAAGTAAAAATAATAAACTACACTCCAACTTTCACATACATACACACACACACATACACACGAGAATCACACACATACAAATAGGTTACAGAGTGAAGGATTAACGTCCAGAACAAATAAAATAATATACAGTCTGTGGAGTCTGGTAATTCAGTTCTCTTCCAGCTGAATCCATGGTCCTGAAGTTTCTGGTTGGTAGAGGAGGCCACCTGGTTCAGGGTTTTCTTGGAGACAGTGATGTAGATGGTTTTCTCTCCAGAGTCTCTGTCTGCAGCAATGTTGGATGTTTTGCCACCCGCAACCAGGGTTCAGAACTTACAGTGTTTCCTGGAGAGAGAGAGAAAGATAACCCCACTGGGGTCCTGTTCTCGTTAGCTCAGATGCTTGTTTGATGTGTCCAAAAGAAACTTCAAGTTTTCACACAGTTGGAGAGACTGTCACATGATTTCCCAGTGTATTCTCCTTTTCACTTTAATGAGATCTAAGTCTAGGAATTCCAATCTCTTGCATGTCTTATTGTTTCAATGTTTGCCGCTTGGAGGTTCATTTCCACTAATGCTAATGTTCCAAGATGGCTTTGAATGTCTTGCCAATAAAAGCAATAGCAGGTAACATTCAAACTGCTCAAGCCATTGTTTTGGATCAGGGCTATTCATCCATACATCTCCACCTTGATACCTTGGAATGTGAGATATTTCAATGCAAATTGCGGTGGCCATCTTAGTTTTTTAAAATTGGAATTTAGGATTCCAGTTTTCCTTTTCAAAGTTTAATTTTGGTTTCCAACCAATGAATTAAAAATCATCATTCAGCATAGCACGTTTTCATGACAATCTACACATCTAAAATGTAGGCTGATGTCTTTCTCGATCCAAAATTGCATATTTTTTCTTTTGAAAAAAAAATGAAGTGACTTTTGAAAGTTTCTCAGGTAAACAGAAAGGCTCTGATTACCATCAGTATGACGTGCTGATAGTTAGAGAATGTGATCATTCTAGTTCGTGACAACTGTGTAGAAACAGATAGACAAAGACAGGAAGAGAGAAACAAATGAGAGATCAAGCAATAGAGAGCAAAGAGGGATAGAGAAATAGAGATAGTGAGAAAGAGACCGATAACATCTGCAGCAAGATGTGGAGTTGCCTCATTTTAATAGGCATGGCCTGATATTATTACACTGTGGTATAACGTTCTGTTATTATAAAATAGCTTATGTCTGACAGCACAAGCAATGCCATGGAATATCACTAGCAATATAATAAAACATTGCATCCACTTGCATTTCCTTGTCATCAAATCAATACTTCTGTTCACACTTCTCTGTCATGCCCAGTGATATACGAATTAACTTTTCTATGCAAATTCCTCACAGTTAATTGGTTCATGAAAATATTTTCCAACTTTTTTTTAAGATACGTGTGCAATGTAAACAGAAACTTCCCCACCAACAGCAAGCACCTGATTCTCACAGGAGTCAGAAAATTGGGTATGGTGTAAAACAGGCTGCCAATTCACCATTGTCCATTTCACACTACTGCCGAGAAACAATTTCACCCCCAGAATGACTGCAGCCTATAATTTAAAAAAGTAGCCTTCGCAATCGTACTGCAAAAAGAAAGCACGACATTTCATCCTTAGTTCTGATTTGAAGTCTGCAAAGCAATTAACCTCTGATTGACCTCACTCTGCACAGTTCCCTCACTAAACAATCAAATTCTGATTGACCTGAGGCTTTGTTTACTTAACAACAATAAGACTTAGAGGAACACATTTACACTTTAACATGCAGGATAATACATTCTGTATTATGAAATATAACATGCCAGGCCTGATATCATCTGACTAAGCATAAGCAATACTAATCCATATATATATAAATGCAACTTTCTATCTTTCATGCAGCCCTTCCTCAGTTAGTAGCTTACTGACATTCACTGTCACAAATGGAGATTGTCATTTGCAAAATAGCTGCTATTGAGACTGTGAAACTATATCGCAGTGTCATGAGGTGCCTTCAAGACATGAGGAGAGAAAACTGGGATAAATGCACTACTTCTTCAAAATTGGAATCAAAAACAAAAACGTGCATTTTACAGTGCCTTTAGTGCAGCAAAGCATCACAATGCACTTCATAGGAGCATTATCAAGCAAACTTTGGCACCTAGTCACCTAAAGAGATAATATGACAGACTTGGTCAAAGAGTTAGGTTCTAAAGAATGCTGTAAAGGAGGAGAGGTAGAGAGACAGAGAGGCTTGGGGTAGGAAATTGCAGAGCCCATGGCCTAGGCAGCTAAAAGCATGGTCCCCAATGGTGGAGTGATGAAAATTGGGGATGTGCATTAGGCCAGAATTGCAGGAGCTCAGAGATCTCAGAGAATTGTAGCGCTGGAGAAGGTTACAGAGATAGAGAGGAGTGGGGCGATGGAGGGCCCCAAGATGAGAATTTTAAAGTCAATTAATTGCCAGACTGAGAGCCAACGTAAATCAATGAGCACAGGGGTGATGCTTGAATAGGACATTGCATGACATTTTAGTTGCTGCAAATATCTGAATGCAGATACCAACACAGGTTTCTATTTTGCAGTTTCATGAAATTCTCCAGAATTGCATTTTTGTATCACTGAAAATATGCTGTGAATATGGCTCTTGCAGGAATTTGAAGCCTTCCTTTGCAGGAATCAATGGAGTTGCCATATCAACAATGAAAAATCTCAAAACGTTTAAGGCCACCGGTCATTGGTCTTGATTGTGCCCGGTTCATGTTGCCCCAGGTGGACCACGGCAAAATTTGGTTAGTAATCTGCCAAGAATGCTCAATGCAACAATTGGTAGCAAGAAGACCCATGAGAGGCATTGAGCAAAGGAATAATGACCTGAAGCAGCATATAAAAGAATTCCCAGTTTTTGGAATCTTGAAATGTGGTCCCATCTGAAAAGATTGTGTTCATCTCAAGGCTTTTTCCCAAATCTAGATGTTTCGGACACTTCTATTATTAACATCTTTTTCTGCAGACCTTAAGGTGACAATGCATCACTTGCAGAGAGAAAGATAGGCTCTGGGATACTCTGAAAGAGGATCCTGGAGATCATTGCCCAAACATTCTGCCCTGGGGTTCAGGATAAGTCTGAACTGTGCTGATTATTCATAACTTACTGGAGAGCTGGTTATCATTTGTTTAGTCAAGATACTGGATATTGGTTATCACTTGTCTAGTAAAGATCCTTGAGTAAAGATAACCATAGGTTCATTCTGGCCTGTACAGTCAGGATACTCAAGGGTTCATCTGGCCTCATCTAGCCTGTTCACATTCTGCAACGATAATGGAGCTGTTGACTAATCATAGCAATTAACGTCTATCAATTAGTCTACAACAGACCCAGGCATCTCACTAGGAAAACCTGTGGAGAGTTTTGGGAACCGTAGGTCCAAAGTCACTTTTTCCTCCCAGGTATGCTACACGCACCACATGTCATGTCTCAACTTACTCATTTACTGTGTCCCAAAGTGTTATTTTCTGAAAGGAAACTATCTAATTTGAATTTGGATGAATTGAAGTGTTAATTAGATGAAGTGAGAGAGCTTGGAGTCTATGTCCACAGGTCCCTGAAGGTGGCAGGACAGGTAGATAGAGTGGAGAAGAAGGCATACAGAATGCTTTCCTTTGTTGGCCGAGGTATAGAATTCAAAAACAGGGATGTACTGCTGGAACTGTATAAAACGCTAGTTAAGCCACAGTTGGAGTATTGTGTACAGTTCTGGTCACCACATTACAGGAAGGACATAATTGCTCTGGAGAGAGTACAGAGGAGATTTACAAGAATGTTGCCAGGGCTTGAAAGTTGCAACTATGAGGAAAGATTGGATAGGCAAGTGTTGTTTTCTTTAGAACAGAGGAGGCTGAGGGGTGACTTAATTGAGGTGTACAAAATTATGAGGGGCCTAGATAGAGTAGACAGGAAGGACCTGTTTCCCTTGTTGGAGAGGTCAATAACCAGGGGGCACAGATTTAAGGTGTTTGGTAGAAGGACTTAGAGGGGGACATGAGGAAAAACTTTTTCATGCAGAGGGTGTCTGGAATTCACTGCCAGGAACGGTGGTGGAGGCAGAAACCCTCAATTCTTTTAAAAGGTACCTGGACATGCACCTGAAGTGCTGTAACCGGCAAGGCTATGGACCAGGTGCTGGAAGGTGGAATTCGATTGGGGGGCTAGTTTTTTTCAGCTGGCATGGACATGATGGGCTGAATGACGTCCTTCTGTGCCGTAATTTTTCTATGGTTCTAATTCAATGAGTTTATGCAGTCGAAACTCATATTTGTGTTCTTGAGTACAGTGTGACTATACGAGGGCAGATTTTACAAATGCACACCTCTCGTGTGGACCTCTGCCTGCCCAGAGTGCATAGTCGGAATTCAGGCAAGGAAATCAGCCTTTACCAACCCAGTGTGACAATAATTTTACATGAGGCACAATTCCAAACAAACTGCAATGAGATGAATGACCGGTTAATTTTTTATTGGGTGGTGGGGCTAACACCGGGAGAACAGCCCCCCTACCTACAGCTCTTCCACAACTAATGTCATGACATCTTTAATGTCCACCTGAACAGGCAGATGGAACCTTGGCTCAATGTCTCATCCAAAGGACTGCACCTCCAACAATGTAGTAATAGAATCATAGAAATTTACAGCATGGAAGGAGGCCATTCAGCCCATCATGTCTGTTCCAATCGACAAGTAAACATCCAGCCTAATCCCACTTTCCAGCTCCTGCTCCATAGCCTTGTGGGTTATGGCATTTCAAGTGCTCATCCAAGTAATTTTTAAATGTCGTGAGGGTTTCTGCCTCTACAACCCTTTTAGGGAGTGAGTTCCAGACTCACCACCCTCTGGGTGAAAACATTTCCACCTCAAATCCCCACAAAACCTCCTATTCCTTACCCTAATTCTATGCCCCCTGGTTATGGATCCCTCAACCAAAGGATATAGGGCCTTTCTATACATTCTATCTAGACCCCTCATAATTTTATACACTTCAATTAGCTCTCTGCTCAGCCTCCTCTGTTCCGAAGAAAACAACCTTAGCTTATCCAATCTTTTCTCATAACTAAAATTCTCCAGTCCAGGCAACATCCTCGTAAATCTCCTCTGTACCCTTTCTAGTGCAATCACATCTTTCCTATAGTGCGATGACCAGAACTGCACACAGGACTCCAGCTGTGGCCTAACTAGTACTTATACAGTTCCAGCATAACCTCCCAGCTCTTATATTCTATGCCTCAGCTAATAAAGGCAAGTATCCCGTATGCCTTCTTGACCACCTTATCTACCTGTCCAGCCACCTTCAGTGATCTGTGGACATGCACTCCAAGGTCTCTCTGTTCCTCTACACTTCTCAGTATCCTACTATTTATTGTGTATTCTCTTGCTTTGTAGCCTTCCTGAAATATATTACCTCACACTTCTCTGGATTAAACTCCATTTGTCACAGTCTCACCCACCTGACTGGTCCATTGATTTCTTCCTGCAGTCTACAGATTTCTTCTTCATTTTCAACCATACGACCAATTTTTGTATTTCTGCAAACCTCTTAATCATACTCACTACATTCAAGTCCAAATCATTGATATATACCACAAAAAGCAAGGGACTGAGTACTGAGCCCTGCGGAATCCCCCTGGAAACAGCCTTCCAGTCACAAAAACACCCGTTGGCCATTGCCTTTTGCTTCTGGCCTCTGAGCCAATCGGGCCCTTATCAAAAGCCTTGCTAAAATTCATATAGACTGCATCAAATACCACCAGCCCTCCTTGTTACCTCCTCAAAAATTCAATCATGTTAGTCAGACACAACCTTCCCTTAACACATCCGTGCTGACTGTCTTTGCTTAATTTGTGTCTTTCTAAATGAAGATTCATCCTGTCCCTCAAAATTTTTACCAATAATTCTACCACCACCAAGTAATCCCTCAGTACAGAACCTTATGTCCTGTGTGCTGCTGTCTTGGTCTTAGGCCCAGAGCGGAGTAGGATTTGAAATTTACTGTGTGAAAGATAACTTCCTTCAATATTTCTTCTTCATTCATTATCCTCCAGGCTTTCTTTTAAATGTTTGGTTGCTAAGGGATACCTTATGACTTATGTACAGTGTCCAATTCCACTAGAGAATCAGTGACCTCATCCTTCTATGCTTATTTATGAAGTAGGCCACTGTGGCAATTATTACATAGCAGCCTGGATAGCTGGGAATAGCTTAGAATATGACAAATACTACAGAAGGCAAATGTTAAAGTGTTTTGAGCAAAATCTCTGGAATTGGTCTTGATTACTCCAGTTACCCAGACAGGAAAGCTGGGGGTGCTGAGGTGTGAAAGTAATCCATTAAGTAGGCTATTCAGACAAAGCTGTAGTCCATGAAGGGTGAAAGAAGTCAATTAAAGAGCTATAATATAGATGGCTCCAGGATGTCTGCAAGGAAACCATCTTATGGGCTGTCCTTGAAACATTTGATTGACAGCCAGAACAGATACTGGTGTGTACATAAGCATGAAGTTTCTAACTGAGCCTCTTTTATACTTGTTCACTTTGCTTTACATCAGCTGTGACTCAGTAGCCCACATTCTTGCTTCTGAGTTAAAAGCTTGTGGGTTCAAGTCCCCCTCCAGAACTTCAGCACAAAAATTAGGATGACACTCCCAGTGCAGTACTGAGGGAGTGCTGCACTTTTGGAAGTGCTGTCCATCAAATGAAATGTTAAATCAAGGCCTCAACTGCTATCTCAGGTGAATGCAAAAGATCTTTTGGCACTATTTCAAAGAAGCACAAAGGTGCTTTCTCCAGTGTCCTGGCCAATACTTATCTCTCAACCAATGTCACTAAAATAGATTATTCGGCCACACTGCTGCTTGTGGGACTTTGCTGTGTGCAAATTGGCTGCTACATTCCAACAGTGACTACACTTCAAAAGTACTTCACTCTCAATAAAGCACTTTGGGACATCCTGTAGTTGTAAAAGGTGCTACATAAATGGAAGTCGTTCTTTGGAATAGAACACTGCTTTCAGAGGTATTACTGTACCACAATTGAGGTAATAAAAGGTTATTATAGCTATTCCTGATACCTAAGCAGCTTTATTGCTGTAATATTAGTGATTGTTTTAGCACAATAGCAATTCTCCCTGGATCTGCCGGCAGTTTAAGGGTTAAGTTTCCTTCAGTTTCATTCACATTACAGCTTGATAACATCGGCCTGATTGCACTTTGCAATGTGTAATTCTGGCATAGTACATGGCCTGCAATACTCACAGTTAACCCTCTTTCCTGTCTAATGAACAGCTTTTTCTGGATCAACCATGTCCAGCACTCCTTCTGAAAGGAGATTCAAGCTTCAGGCTATGGTCAGAGAGGGTTGAGATTGCAGGTCACAGAGCCTCCCTCTCCCCCTCCCCACCCCCACCCAATTACACAGGTTCACAGAAGGATGAACCTTCTATTTAACATAAAACATGTTGTAAACCCAGCCTGACTAATGGAGTTTGCCAAATTGGTTGGATGTATTCCTGGAGGTTTCATCACATGACCTCCCGCCTCCAGTTGCCCCACCCTCCCCAATTGAACTGCCTTTTTTTCCCAATCTTCAATATTTTTATAACAAATAAATGGAAGTGTTAACAGAAAAAGAAGGAAAAAACATGCCATGGTTATTACACTCCTAGTGTCCAGGACATTAATCTTTGTGTCCTGGAGGGTTGGCAACAGTAATGACTAACCTCAGCTCTAACCTGGTTATATGCCTTTGTGATGGTTCCTTGTGCCAGCGTCAGATCGCTTCTAATGAGGAACCATCTGCTGCGAGTGTCAGAAATGGTGCTGGTGATAGTGACTATATTCTGGAACCTGCCAAGACAATCTCTGCTTCCACCATACAGGAGAAGCTGCTGTCAATCCACCCATATCAGTTTGAGATACATGACATTGGGTTGGCCAGTGAGCCAACAAATTTAGTAATGAAGAGTCTGGGATTTGGGACAATGAAGGTTGCTGTTTCCATCAGTCTTGAGACTCAAATTAGGCATTGGCTGTGATTCTGTGACTCAGTCTTAGGACTTCCAGCTTTTCTGGATATCCAGGAAGTAAAACTAGGCCTGGAACAATCTGTAACCTGGCTTCTGTAAAGGTGATATCCCTGGAAGCTCCAGTTGGGATTTTTCCAGCTTTATTAATAAGGCTTAATTTGCTGAATGTTGAGACTTTCTGTTGAACACTTTCCCTAGTTCCTTCCTGTGACTTTACCCTCATTAGTCAGTCATTTGGGTAAACAGAAAGATGCAGCCCTTTGAGATAGGCCCTCAAGTATTATTGACAAGCATTCCACAGCTGTTATTGACAAACATTTTGCAAAGAACATATGCCAATAACGCAAGACCAAATGTCAAATCTTTGTACTGGTAACTTGCGTCCACCAGTTCTAAAGGCAATAGCTTCTGATCACTGTATTTTTACTTCCCTACAAGACCACTGAAAAACATGGTTCTTTCAATTCTTCAAGCAGGTGGGACTTGAAATTGCACCATGGGATATAACCATGGCCATAGCTTCTTCATATACTTGCAAGATGAACATGTCCAACCATGGATTACCTTTGGTGATTTCAGACAGAGCCTTGCTTCATCTATTGGTCTCTTTTGTCTCACTATCATTTCTAACATTGAAAATAATTCCCACTTTCAATGCCAAAACTGCCAAGACAATCTGGGGGAAGTTTTTATTTTCAATGCCCGGGCAATAATCTAATGGATCCCCCCTCCCCCCACCCCGGTCATAGAGTTTGTTCGAGTCTCAATGGCCAGTTTAGTACCTATGTGGTGAAGACCTCCTTTTTTATGTCAGGCAATGCTTTTCCTTCCAACAAACCCCAAATCCCTCTAAGGTGTGAATGCTGCTCCCATACTGGAGAGACTCTCCTGACACTTCTATTGCACTCCTGGATAGGATACAAGAGAAAGTTGGATATCTGATAGGCAGTTCTGCTCTCTCACATCTGCAACAACATCAGCAACTTGCATTTATATAGCATCTTTAACATAATAAAATGTCCCAAGGCACTTCACAAAGCATTATCAATGAAAACGTTGACACCAGGTAACATAAGGCAATATTAGGGCAGGTGACCAAAAGTGTGATTAAAGAAGTAGATTTTAAGTTGCATCTGAAAGGAGAATATATAGGTGACGAGGCGGAGGGAATTCCACAGTTTAAGGCTGAGGCAGCTGAAGGTACAGCCACCAATGGTGCAGTGATACAAATCGAGGATGCGCAAGAGGCCAGAATTGAGGAGCTCAGAAATCTCAGAGGACTGTAGTGCTGGAGGAGGTTACAGAATAGGGAGGGGCAAGGCTTTGAAGGGATTAGTCCTCAATCCTCCACCCCGTCTCCATTTTATTGGTACCACTATTATCAGTGCTCTACTGAACACAATTCTCTTGTTGTTCCTATGATGCAAATGAGCCATCCTTCACCTTCTTCCTCCTCTTTGCATCCTCACTGTGCTTAAATCAAGACCTCTCTTAAATCTCTTAAACTCACAAGGTTCCTTCGACAGCATTGTCCAAACTCGTGACCGCCACCACCTCGAAGAACAAGGGCAGCAGACACATGGGAACACCACCAATTGCAAGTTCCCCTCCAAGATGCACACCATCCTTACTGGGAAATATATCACCATTCCTTCACTGTCTTTGGATCATATAAGACCCTGAGGGGTCTTGACAGGGTGGATGTGGAAATGGTGTTTCCCCTTCTGGGAGAATCTAGACTACGGGTCACTGTTTAAAAATAAGGGGTTGCCCATTTAAGACAGAGATGAGGAGAAATTTTTTCTCTCAGAGGGTTGTGAGTCATTGGAATTCTCTTCCTCAAAAGACGGTGGAAGCAGTTTTTTTGAATATTTTTAAGGCAGAGGTAGATAGATTCTTGATAAACAAGGGGGTGGAAGGTTATCGGGGTAAGTGGAAATGTGGAGTAACCAGTTCAGCCATGAACTTCTCGAATGGTGGAGCAGGCTCGAAGGGCCGAGTGGCCTACTCCTGCTCCTAATTTATATGTTCGTATGTTCGTATTGGTCAAAATCCTGGAACCTTCTCCCTGATAGCACTGTGGGTGCACCTAAACCACATGGACTGCAGCAGTTCAAGAAGGCGGCTCACCACCACCTTCTCAAGGGCAGTTAGGGATGGATAAAAATTGTTGACCTTGCCAACGATGCTCACATCCAATGAATGCATTAAAAAAAATCAAGCATTGTCTCACTCTCCCATTTTAACACTATCTTTTTCAGGATATCAACCTCTGGGATTCCTTATCTTCCAAAGTTTTCCTTTTTGTCCATCAATCTTCAGACATTAGGAAATCATTACATGCTGATTGACGTTGTTTCTTTGCCTATTCATTTCAGACTTGGCGTTATCCTGCACTTTGACCTTTGTACCTTCATCTAGGCTTCCCAATTTAAAAAAACAGCGGGGAAATTTTGACTTGGGAAATAGTGTAAAACAGATGATATTTATTCCCATGCCCATTGAACATCTCTCCCGCTTTTCATTTCTGTTGTAGTCTATGGGAGAAATGTATAATGGGCAGCTGAAATGACATTGTCCATTTTCCACCATCACTCAAGGTCAAAGTTACCCAAAGCATACGTGAATACAGTGAATATCTCCACTTGGATGGCAGGGATTAATCAGGGATAGTCAGCATGGGTTTGTCAGGGGCAGAACGTGTCTAACTAACTTGATTGAATTTTTCGAGGCGGTGACTAGATGTGTAGATGAGGGTAAAGCAGTAGATGTAGGCTACATGGACTTCAGTAAGGCTTTTGATAAGGTCCCGCATGGGAGATTGGTTACGAAAGTAAGAGCCCATGGGATCCAGGGCAATTTGGCAAACTGGATCCAAAATTGGCTTAGTGGCAGGAGGCAGAGGTGATGGTCAAGGGTTGTTTTTGCGAGTGGAAGCCTGTGACGAGTGGTGTACCACAGGGATCGGTGCTGGGACCCTTGCTGTTTGTAGTGTACATTAATGATTTAGATGTGAATATAGGAGGTATGATCAGTAAGTTCGCAGATGACATGAAAATTGGTGGTGTCGTAAATAGTGAGGAGGAAAGCTTTAGATTACAGGATGATATAGATGGGCAGGTAAACTGGGTGGAGCAGTGGCAAATGGAATGTAATACTGAGAAGTGTGAGGTGATGCATTTTGGGAGGACTAAAAAGGCAAGGGAATATACAATGGATGGTAGGACACTAGGAAGTACAGAGGGTCAGAGGGACCTTGGTGTACTTGTCCATAGATCACTGAAGGCAGCTGCACAGGTAGATAAGGAGGTTAGGAAGGCATATGGGATACTTGCCTTTATTAACCAAGGTATAGAATGTAAGAGCAGGGAGGTTATGATGGAGTGATATAAAATGCTAGTTAGGCCACAGCTGGAGTACTGTGTACTGTTCTGGTCACCACACTATACAAAGGATGTGATTGCCCTGGAGAGAGTGCAGAGGGGATTCACCAGGATGTTGCCTGGGCTGGAGTATTTTAGCTATGAAGAGAGACTGAAAAGGCTAGGGTTGTTTTCCTTAGAGCAGAGAAGGGTGAGGAGGGACATGATTGAGGTATACAAAATTGTGAGGTGCATTGATAGGAAGAAACTTTTTCCCTTAGAGGAAGAGTCAATAACCAGGGGCATAGAGGTTTAGAGGGGATTTGAGGAAAACATTTTTCACTCAGAGGGTGTTTGGAATCTGGAACTCACTGCCTGAAGAGGTGGTAGAGGCAGGAACCCTCACAATATTTAAGAAGTATTTAGATGAGCACTTGAAACATAGCATACAAGGTTAAGGGTCAAGTGCTGGAAAATGGGATTAGAATAGTTAGGTGCTTGATGGCTGACACAGACATGATGGGCTGAAGGGTCTGTTTCTGTGCTGTATAACTCTATGACTCTATGACGGGAATGAAGTGACCATTACAAACGTGCAAACTTCCAGTTCTGCATGACTCAATGATGGACACTGGCCTGATCTTCCAACACCAAAAGCCAGCATACCTATGCAAGAGAACCCTGACTGTCTGTGGAGCCTTTGATCTCTTGATCGGTTCTAACAAGCAGCTAATTCTTCCCCACAATAAATAATTAAGACTCATTCCCGTCAAATGCGTGTTACATTGGAGCAGTTTTGAAAATTGAAAATTGAAAATAAGAAAATTGTTTAAAAAACCTGGTATAACAAATTATTGGGTTTAAAAGTTGGTTCTATAATTTGGTGAATTCGATTAACATATGCAGAGTCAGAATAAAAGCATTTTTCAAACATACTGTAGATTGTAATATCTCGTTTATAACTCACATTCATAAATAAGCTACATGATTCCATGCAAGGTCCGACAACTATGCAACTTACCCAGAGGTTTTATACTATTTGATGCTATTTCGCTGATTTTTTCATTTATCTGGTCAGAAAGTGAAAGCCCTTGAACGAATTCGTTCTTGTGAACTTCGTGCTCCATGATTCAGCACACACTGGGTCACAGCCTAGGAAGATCTCAAGTTTGAGTAGTGCTCTATGTTGAATTAGCTGATTTCAGTGAGGGGAAATGCATTGACAACAACTGGACTCAATGCTCTTGTGGAAAGGGGAAAACAAAAATCAATCTCTGCTTCCAGTCACTCTGCAGTGATGCCCGCTGGAAAACACATGTCTGTGTGCAAGTTCAGTGGGAACAGTATTGGGGTCAGCCATGATGCCTTCCATGGCCATTTAGCCTGCTGATACTCACTGTCTAGGCATCTACTTCGTAACGGCCAACAGCACTCGTGAAACCATAACCCAACAATCCTTCCAGCAGATGAAGGAACAAAATTGGAGGAGGGGAATTTTTAACTAATAAACATCAGAACATAAGGCTGGATTTTACCTTAGGCAGACAGGAATTCACCACCGACATAAAAGTCGATGGCGCACCCGTTTCCGCCTAGCCTGGGGATCCGTTCTGTATTTTTCGAGTCACCGGGCTTTAATAGTCCCGAGGCGGGTCTTCCACCCGCTTGAGGGAGGAGGTCCCACCTCATTGAGCTGCCGGCCAATCAGCGAGCCGGCAGCTCTTAGTCTCAGCAGCGCCGCTGGGAGCTGCTGGGACTGCAGCCCAGCTGACCATATGGACCCAGAAGGTAAGTTGGTCATGCCTCACGAGGGAAATCGGTCCTTCCTTGGTGAGGCTGGAGTGGTCATTTGTGGGGGGATGGTGGGGGGGGTGTCTTGGGTCCCGGGGTGGGTTGGGAGGCAGGGCAGCCCTCAATCAGGCACCCTGTGCCCCACTGCCATGCACCCCCCCAACCCCCAGCGAGTGGAAAAGCTGGCAGCTATCACTGGGCAACCTTTCAAGCCCCCAGCACATCCAGTTGCCACAGATATTTTACCCGTGGAGGCGGGCAAGGGTCCTTAAGTGGCCATTAAGGGGCCACTTAAGGGCCTTGAGTGGCCTCGGGCGGGCGGGCCAATTTCCCCCGCCACCCGACTGCCGTAAAGTTGACTGGAGGCAGGCGCAGGGCGGGTAGGCCCCCCCCCCCCCGAGCCTCCCGCTCAATTTTACGCAGCCCCTAGGCCACCATCCGACCTGCTGGGGCAGCATAAAATTCAGCCCATAGATCAGCAGTAGGCCATTTATCCCCTTTAGCCTGTTCTGCCACTCAATGTGATCATCGTTGATCTGCAACCTAATTAGGTGTACTCGCCTTTGCCTGATATCCCTTAACGCCTTTGGTTAACAAAAATCTATTAATCTCAGGTTTAAAATTGACAATTGATCTCACATCACTTGCCGATTGCTGAAGAGAGTTCCAAAGTTTTACTACCCTTTACATGTAAAAGCGTTTCCTAATTTCACTCCTGAAATGTCTGGCTCCAATCTTCAAAAACTATACCTCCTAGTCCAAGATACGCTAACCAACAGAAGTAGTTTCTCCTAATATACCCTATCTGTTCCCTTAATATCTTGAAAACTTCAATCAAATCAGCCTGTAACCTTCTAAATTCCAGGAAATACAACCCTCGTTTGTGTAATCTCTCCACATAATTTAAGCCTTGGTGTCCAGATATCATTCTGGTAAACCTACATTGTGCCTCCTCCGAGGCCAATGTATCCTTCCTAAGGTGTGGATAAATAAATAAATAATATATATATAGCTATATGAATATATGTATTTTAAGTCAATTCAAATCCACTGATCGTTTGTAAGGAGGTTTTTGTAATGTGTTGGAGTGTTTTCAATAAGTATGAATGGCCAGAATTCTGGGAACTTCTACTCATGAATACAATAACCAGTGTCAACTTGGAAAGCAATTATTTAACCGACAACCTGAGTGCTGAAATCCTCCTGGCTGTTAAACAATAGATGGGAGTAATAGAAAATATTTTACTGCCTAAACTTGTGTCTGTCAATTTAAATAAAAGTATGTGATCGTCATTCGGTATTAGTCAGACATGCAGGGTTCTCTTCAACACTGACATGATGAGACACTGGATTATTAGATTTTACACAGTATCACACAAAGCTTTGAGAGCAAATATTCACCAAATCATACATACAATGCACAGATGAATTAATGCTGTTTGGTGCAATTTGATCTGATCTGCCTGTGACAGAATAGAATTTTGTTTTCATAGCCTTTATTTTATCATGTCTCTATGTGTATAATGAATATGTGTCAGTAGATATATATGTATACAAATAAACAAACATATATAATATACATAAATATATACATATGTGTGCATAAACACACACTTAAAAAGAAAAAAAGAATACTTGTATTTATATAGCGCCTTTCACAACATCAGAATGTCCCAAAGCACTTTACAGCTGATGAAATATTTTGAAGTGTGGTCACTGTTGTAATGTAGGAAACATGGCAGCCAATGTGTGCACAGCAAGCTCCCACAAACAGCAATGTGATATTGGTCAGATAATCTGTTTTTTCAGTGAATAGGACGAGGAATAAACATTGACCAGGACACCTTGGAGAACTTCCCTGCTCTTCTTTGAAATAGTACCATGGGATCTTTGATGTCCATCTGAGAGGGCAGACAGGGCCTCAGTTTAATGTCTTAGCGGACAGATGGCACCTTCGAATGCACTGGAATATCATATGTATATATCGATACAGATATATATGTGATTATGTCCCCCGATTTAGATTTGAGGGGGGTGATCTTCTTGATGGTTGGCCCAAGAGCTCTCTTCATGCCATCATACATTCCTCTGATGTTTCCGGTGTCTGAGGCCAGCTGAATATGACTGCATAGGTGTTGCCAGTAGTCGTTTGCGCAACGCCTAGCTGTTCTTTGTGCAGTACTTCTGGCTGCTTTAAGTGCTGCGGATGTTAAATCGCTGGGGGCTTTCTTGTAGTTCAAAAGTGCAATGCGCTTAGCGGCTATGACAGGTTCCAGCTCTTCATTATGAGATTGAAACCAGTCTGCATTTCTCTTCGCACTTTTGCCGTAGGTGGTCAAAGCTGACTCATAGATGGCGTCTCTGATGTGGGCCCACTTGGTCTCAGCATCCCCTGTGGGAGTGTTTTGAAGGGCTGTTACAAGTGAATTTAGAAATTTTTGTAACAGCTGTGGGCGAGAAATTCTGCTCGTGTTGATGCGCGGGTGGCCCTTCTGCTTGGAATGATGCAACTTCTTTGGTCTGAGTCTAACCTTGCTGCACACCAGGGAGTGGTCGGTGTCGCAGTCCGCACTGTGGAAGCTGCGTGTGATATGAACACTGTTTAAGGCGGCTCGCCTTGTGACAATGAGGTCTAGCTGGTGCCAACGACGTGATCTTGGGTGCCTCCATGAAACCTGGTGACAGGGTTTAGTGTGAAAGAACGAGTTGGTGATGCAGAGGTTATGATAGGTACACAACTCAAGCAGTCTCTGCCCGTTCTCATTCATCCTTCCAACGCCATAGCGCCCAAGGCAGGAGGGCCATGAGTCATGGTCGGCCCCAACCCTGGCATTAAAGTCCCCCAGCAGGAATAGGTGTTCGGTGTTGGGGATGCTGCTAATGATGTTATGGAGTTGTTCATAGAACTGGTCTTTAGCTTCAGGTGCGGAACAGAGTGTTGGAGCATAGATGCTGAGTAGGTGTACTGGACCAGAGGTGGTGAGCAGTCGGATGGACAGTATGCGTTCCGAGCCATTTGAGGGAGGCTCTATCATGCTGAGCAAGGAGTTTCTGATGGCGAATGCTGATGACCTATGCAGTCATATTCAGCTGGCCTCAGACACCGGAAACATCAGAGGAATGTATGATGGCATGAAGAGAGCTCTTGGGCCAACCATCAAGAAGATCACCCCCCTCAAATCTAAATCGGGGGACATAATCACTGACCAACGCAAACAGATGGACCGCTGGGTTGAGCACTACCTAGAACTGTACTCCAGGGAGAATGCTGTCACTGAGACTGCCCTCAATGCAGCCCAGCCTCTACCAGTCATGGATGAGCTGGACATACAGCCAACCAAATCGGAACTCAGTGATGCCATTGATTCCCTAGCCAGCGGAAAAGCCCCTGGGAAGGACAGCATTACCCCTGAAATAATCAAGAGTGCCAAGCCTGCTATACTCTCAGCACTACATGAACTGCTATGCCTGTGCTGGGACGAGGGAGCAGTACCCCAGGACATGCGCGATGCCAACATCATCACCCTCTATAAAAACAAAGGTGACCGCGGTGACTGCAACAACTACCGTGGAATCTCCCTGCTCAGCATAGTGGGGAAAGTCTTTGCTCGAGTCGCTCTGAACAGGCTCCAGAAGCTGGCCGAGCGCGTCTACCCTGAGGCACAGTGTGGCTTTCGTGCAGAGAGATCGACTATTGACATGCTGTTCTCCCTTCGTCAGATACAGGAGAAATGCCGTGAACAACAGATGCCCCTCTACATTGCTTTCATTGATCTCACCAAAGCCTTTGACCTCGTCAGCAGACGTGGTCTCTTCAGACTACTAGAAAAGATCGGATGTCCACCAAAGCTACTAAGTATCATCACCTCATTCCATGACAATATGAAAGGCACAATTCAACATGGTGGCTCCTCATCAGAGCCCTTTCCTATCCTGAGTGGTGTGAAACAGGGCTGTGTTCTCGCACCCACACTTTTTGGGATTTTCTTCTCCCTGCTGCTTTCACATGCGTTCAAATCCTCTGAAGAAGGAATTTTCCTCCACACAAGATCAGGGGGCAGGTTGTTCAACCTTGCCCGTCTAAGAGCGAAGTCCAAAGTACGGAAAGTCCTCATCAGAGAACTCCTCTTTGCTGACGATGCTGCTTTAACATCTCACACTGAAGAATGCCTGCAGAGTCTCATCGACAGGTTTGCGTCTGCCTGCAATGAATTTGGCCTAACCATCAGCCTCAAGAAAACGAACATCATGGGGCAGGATGTCAGAAATGCTCCATCCATCAATATTGGCGACCACGCTCTGGAAGTGGTTCAAGAGTTCACCTACCTAGGCTCAACTATCACCAGTAACCTGTCTCTAGATGCAGAAATCAACAAGCGCATGGGTAAGGCTTCCACTGCTATGTCCAGACTGGCCAAGAGAGTGTGGGAAAATGGCGCACTGACACGGAACACAAAAGTCCGAGTGTATCAGGCCTGTGTCCTCAGTACCTTGCTCTACGGCAGCGAGGCCTGGACAACGTATGCCAGCCAAGAGCGACGTCTCAATTCATTCCATCTTCGCTGCCTTCGGAGAATACTTGGCATCAGGTGGCAGGACTATATCTCCAACACAGAAGTCCTTGAAGCGGCCAACATCCCCAGCTTATACACACTACTGAGTCAGCGGCGCTTGAGATGGCTTGGCCATGTGAGCCGCATGGAAGATGGCAGGATCCCCAAAGACACATTGTACAGCGAGCTCGCCACTGGTATCAGACCCACCGGCCGTCCATGTCTCCGTTATAAAGACGTCTGCAAACGCGACATGAAATCCTGTGACATTGATCACAAGTCGTGGGAGTCAGTTGCCAGCATTCGCCAGAGCTGGCGGGAAGCCATAAAGACAGGGCTAAATTGTGGCGAGTCGAAGAGACTTAGTAGTTGGCAGGAAAAAAGGCAGAGGCGCAAGGGGAGAGCCAACTGTGCAACAGCCCCAACAAACAAATTTCTCTGCAGCACCTGTGGAAGAGCCTGTCACTCCAGAATTGGCCTTTATAGCCACTCCAGGCGCTGCTTCACAAACCACTGACCACCTCCAGGCGCGTATCCATTGTCTCTCGAGATAAGGAGGCCCAAAAAGAAAAAAAAGAGATATATATGTATACTTGTATGCGTATAATGTGTGTATATATGATGAAATTGTGATCGCTCAGTTTACAGAGGTATCACCATCTATATCGATAGGCTGTCTTTAAGAAATTCCCTTATTTATTCCGAATGGTCTCTTTCTGGCCTATGATTTTATAATTTCAGGCTGTCGATGGCTAATCAGGATGCTGGATGTCATGCAAATTGCCTTGGTCACTGTTAAAGAGACAGAGAACATTAAATGCTAGATATTTTCCCTAATCCTCAGTCAATTGAACTTGTCAAGTTGTAACTATGTTGACTTGTTCAATGTGGAATTCTGACCTAAATATATTTTTGTTATTGTTTCATGTCAACATCTGGTGGCCTAAAGCAAAGTGCATGGTTTTCTTTTATGGGATCGATGCAACCAACTTGCTAACCAGACTACCTTGTCAAATCTTGCTTGCTTTGTAACCTCAATAAAATTGGCAACTGAGGACAATCTTCAAAGAAATTGTTTCACCAGCAAAGTTTTTAAGGTATAAAGCATAAGAAACTTGTTGTGCATATAAATGCCAGTTGGAAGGCTGAGGGCACATCCAGGTGTATTGGTAACTGCTTATATTTTGCAGTAAGAAACTGTCATATCAAGAGTTTGCCAGTTGAAGCTGGGATGACAATGGAATTCTTTTACATATTCAGTTCGGTCATTTGCATTGTAAATCACTATGCTGCACAGCATCTGCACGTATCTTTGCTTTTGTTAATCAGCTACTTATAAATAAATTTGGTCATCAGGTTAGCCTGTACAGAGTGGGCTAGCATTTGATATTTTCCAGATTCACAGGAGATAAAATGGAAATCCTGCATAATGCCCAGTGTACATTATTATTGCTACATAGGGTATGTGTTAATCCTAGGCTATGCTACTGCAGTATGGTAGAGACTGAAAGACACAGATTTCAGATGATGATCAAATCTGTGCACTAATGGAAAATATCATCGGACAATTTTCACAGGAAATTATGTTGGGTAAATGTAAACCCACAGCCCTGAGTTCCAGCTGTTATGCTGCTCAACATTAGTATAAGATTACTTAATGCATTCATAATCAAAGTACATTAGACACTCCTTTTATAGTGATGTTAACCTCTTTCAAATAGTCGTTTGGTAGAACAGAACTTGAGTAATGCTGAAAATAGAGACATTGTCGAAGCTTTTCGTCTTGCACTCATCAGGACAATCCACAAGAATACCTATGTAAGGGAAAACAATTACTTTATACTGTATAGGAAGAGAGGGCTGATTAGTTGGCAAGTGAACTCTGATTGGTAGAGGCGTTGCTATGGAGAATACACCAGTTTACAATGACTGACAGTTAATTGCCAAGCTTTGTTTGAAATTTAAACCAGGCAGCTTGACTCTGATTGGTCAAGGCATTGCCCTGAGGAATGAACCAGCGAATGACTGTCAATTATTTTGATTAGCTGGAACAGGTGCAATGTATGTATATGTTCTTTCTGTCTGCAAAGAACAGGGCCCTGTGTATTAATATATATAGCTTCCAGCACGCACAAATGCACCACACTGCGAGCCCTACTGACAATCTCAAATTGGTTGTCAGCATAATTCTTAGCACACTGAGGATTATTTAGCAAATGTTGACTAATCACGGAATCACATCTAATGTTGGACACTGTGTTTTGACTTTTCAAGCTGCCTGGTTTAAATTTCAAACAAAGCTTGGCAGTTAACTGTCAGTCACGTTAGACTGGTGCATTCTCCATGGCAACCAGAGTTCACTTGCCAACCTATCAGCACTCTCTTCTCATACAGTATAAACTCATTGTTTTCCCTTACATTGGTATTCTTGTGGATTGCCCTGATGAGTGCAAGACGAAAAGCTTCAACAACATGTTTTATTCCTTCAAATAAATGGTTAAATCTCCGTTAAGTAGCAGATAAAATATTTTAATGCAAATCTATTCACTATTTATACATCAATACTGCAGTTTTTCTGCTCAGATTACTTAAGGTCATCTGGTAAAGCAGGACGGAAAGGTTTCCAACAGCACCTATTTTTCCTGAAAGGTTCACAGATTTTACAGTAAGGTTTTATACCCTGGGGAATGAAATACATTGTTGCCATGAAACATTTCCTAGTCAGGTATATATAGTCCATGTCATTTGTATGAATTCTCTCTTCTACACCAATTAGCTGCCTCAACCCCACTTCACAAGGCAGTTGCATCAGTCCAATTGGACTCCTTATCACCCTGTGTTGAATCACCAGCAGTGTTGTGGTTGAGACTTACTCCCACTAGGAATTGAATGGAACTCCCCTGGGCTCAATCCTCATGGAACGTTTACAGCTAGCCGAGAGAGGAGATATTTATTTCATCAGTCTGGGCCAGATTCAAATCCAGTTCTCAAAGGTAAAAGCTCAGTATCCTAACCTTTCACACCATTTGGTCCTCCTGTCATTACATTCTTTAAAAAATTCAACTAAAATAAATTATGATTAATCTGAATGCCTCATTTTCCTATTTATTTTTGTTTTTTTCTTTTTAAATCGAACAGTGGCTGCTAATAAAATCATCCAGAAACTGGCACAGAGCTGGTGCAGTTTTTAATGTGTACTCAGATCTAAATGAGCAAATGCAGGAAAGAACAACTTGCATTTATATAGCAGCATTCACAAAGTCAGAGATCCAAAAGTGCTTTACAGCTAATGAAGTACATCTGAAGTGTTGTAATGTAGGAAAATCAACAGCCAACTTGCACACAGCAAAGTCCCACAAATAGCAATGAGATAAATAACCAGTTTATCTGCTTCAAAGAGGTTGGCTAATGGGACAAATATTGGCCTGGACTCCAGGGAGAAGTTCCTTGCTCTGCTTTGAAATAGTTCTGTGGGATCTTTTATGCTCACCTGAGGGGCAGACGACGCCTTCAATTAATGTCTCAACCCAAAAGACAGCACCTCTGACAGAGTAGCAGTCACTCAGTACTGGACTTTGTGCTTAAGTCTCAGGTGCGGGTCTGTGAACCCACAACTGTCTAAATCATGGGCAAGCGTGCTACCCACTGAGCCACAGCTGGTTCATGCAGGGGTTCATTGTCTTCTGGTAATGTTGTTACGACCAGATGCAAAAGGTGTCTAGGGGTCTGTTACTATCTTTACCTGGTCTTATTGTAACACGGTTATATTTTAAACACACTGTGCTTTGAGCTCCCTTTTTGTGAATCCTTGTTCACAACTTTGCAATTATAAGGCAAAGAAGAGAGCACAAACAGGCTTTTTTGGTTTAAAGAAGAAAGATGAAATTTATTAAACCTTAAATTTAAACTCTCATGCGGTTAACGCCTACGGATATACGATGCGCCCATGCTAGCATGCATTTGCGATACATACATGCAAATAGGGACAGAAAAGAGCAGAAGAACTGATAAGTAAAACAGTTTGAGGCAATATCTTGTTACTGTTTCTCAAACTCGCTGTAGTCTTTGATTGAAGATATGGTCTTGCGTTTTGTTGGGGCCCAGTACTCGTCTTAAACCTTGTTCATGTAGGACACTGTTCTCTCTTTGAGTTTACATGTCTTCAAAAGATTCCGTTCCATGGGAAGAGATGGAGGCAGGCAGACAGGAGAGATGTTCTCAGTCCGTGAGCACGCGGCATTCTCAGTTCTAATCCTTTGTTCAAAGTTCAAATTCAAAAACTCCAGCCAGCTAGTCATGTGACTAAAACTGGTCTGACCACTTCTGTGTATTGGGGAAGCAACTACTGGGTCCCCATTGTTTCAACATTGTCTGGTACTATGCAAATGTTCTTCCAGTCAGGGCTTGCAATTTTAAGTTTTTGTTCATGTGGTGAATTATTGTGTGTCTCAGTCTTGGCAGGTGGGGTTTGCCTGACAATGTGTTGGTTAATGCAATTGTATAATTATCAATGGAGTTTATCTGAACTTTTAAAATAAATGGGTTATTGACTGTGAAACCAGTGGATAGAGAAATCTTTCCTATCATCATGTCATTGGCACTTGCAGCTGAAAGAAAAATATTACACACACAAGCACATTCAAAACAAAAATCAACAGAGAAAGAAATGGCTGTCAGAATCAATAGTGGTTCAGCATGTCTCACAAGCATAGGAAGTCCTCTGTTCAATCTCTATTCTGTACTGAGTTAAGCATGCTCAGCCAGAGTTTTAACAGGTACCACAATTTGCCTCAGCACTCCAATTTGGGGTGGGGGCTGGGAGGAAAACAAAACTCAGCCAAGACCCTCTGCTCCTGACTGCGGACAGTAGGACAACAGCTGGAGACGACAGACCGACTGATTGACAAGTCACCGCTCAAGGCAAAACTCTACGAGGCCCTGCCCTGCTGGTGGATAGATTGGATGAATGGAAAATCACTGGCAAAGCTCCCGCCATTCTGCAATAATCGCCCACCCCACCTTCCCCCACTCCACTCGCTGCTTGTAGGGCGACATAAAGCTCTGCTCTTGCTGTCTGGGTTGCTGTACTGGTGCAGGTCAGGAGCATGGAACCAGGCCTGAGTGAGAGTCTTGGGGTGGGGTTGGAGAGAGAAAATTGAGAGAGGAAATAACAGAAATCAGTGTTTTTTCAGTAGGATTTGTTCGGGGGGGGGAGGGTTTAGGTGGGGGTGAGACACTGAAATAACTAATTGAATGGTTTAACCACAAATGTCTGTTTCAGTTAAAATACAAAGTAAAACAAATGAGCTTCATATCTCTTTCTAGGAAAATAATGACAAAAAGAGCAGCGCAAAAACAGAGGCTTTTCATTTCAAGATTGTTATTTTGATTTGGACTATCTCAGCACTTGCGTAGCTCGAAAGTCTTACTTCACTGCCGGCTGACCCAGATTTCCAGACAGAGGGCTGTTCATAGCTGAATGCCATAAGCTTACTAACATGTCACTCGTCAGCATGTGCCGAACCTTGGATCATTGCAGCACCCAACCTATTGACAGTACCCTTATCCTAACAAAGTTAGAATGTATATGTCTTTACAAAAGTAAGCCCTTTTATAAAAAAAACTTTAAATCCCCTCTGGGGCAGCAGTAGTGTTCTGAGTTTTACATTATTAAACAGAAACTAAAACCAATACAGTGCCTTTAATGGGCAGGATGTGTAGATTGGTCATGCACCCGCCATTGTGGAGCCTCAACTGTTGGATGCGCAAATTGGGAAAACGGGTCGGGGGGAATACATCGCATAATTTGCTATCCTTAATGGACAGAACATCATGCGTTGCATGTCCCACAGTATTCCAATTGCCCTCCACAGCTCTCAGTACCACATTCCCACTCACACATGAACATGCATACACGTGTGAATTACTTTGAAGTGCAGTGACTTATGGAGGTAAATGCAGCAACCATTTTATACACAGCAAGGTCCTTCACACAGCGATGAGAGGGAAAGACCAATTAATCTGTTTCAGGTTCCCTTGTGACCAGGGCATTGGGGTGACATTGGGAAAGCTTAGTGCCAGATGTACCCAACAAACCTACCAACCTGCCTCCACCATCACTCCCCGCCTTATAGATTAGATTAGATTAGAGATACAGCACTGAAACAGGCCCTTCGGCCCACCGAGTCTGTGCCGAACATCAACCACCCATTTATACTAATCCCATATTCCTACCAAACATCCCCACCTGTCCCTATATTTCCCTACCACCTACCTATACTAGTGACAATTTATAATGGCCAATTAACCTATCAACCTGCAAGTCTTTTGGCTTGTGGGAGGAAACCGGAGCACCCGGAGAAAACCCACGCAGACACAGGGAGAACTTGCAAACTCCACACAGGCAGTACCCAGAATTGAACCCGGGTCCCTGGAGCTGTGAGGCTGCGGTGCTAACCACTGCGCCACTGTGCCGCCCTAAGGTTAGTGCAGTCACTTGATTATGATTTGATTATGATTATGATTAGAGATACAGCACTGAAACAGGCCCTTCGGCCCACCGAGTCTGTGCCGAACATCAACCACCCATTTATACTAATCCTACACTAATCCCATATTCCTACCAAACATCTCCACCTGTCCCTACCACCTACCTATACTAGTGACAATTTATAATGGCCAATTTACCTACCAACCTGCAAGTCTTTTTGGCTTGTGGGAGGAAACCGGAGCACCCGGAGAAAACCCACGCAGACACAGGGAGAACTTGCAAACTCCACACAGGCAGTACCCGGAATCGAACCCGGGTCCCTGGAGCTGTGAGGCTGCGGTGCTAACCACTGCGCCACTGTGCCGCCAAGGAAGGCACCAAATAAAAACCACAGATGGCCTGGGTGAGCTAAAAAAGAATGAATGTGAATAAAATCTTTACTTTGTAATTTGGAGATTTGGTTTACTAAAAAAGCCAATATCCTGAGGTGCTCCACTGGATTGGGATTGGAGCAACATAAGTTCATGTTCTGTTTGTACCAGAGACTGGAATGTGGATGATCCATCAGAGAGACCTTCCACGGTAATCTTATATTCCCTGATTTCGACAGGGGGCCAGAGTGCAGATCCATCTTGAACTGCTCATTCTATGATGAAAAGTAAGTGTGGCTGGTGTAAAATGTGACCAGGAATGGAACAGCTGCTCTTTTAAATAGTGAAATAGGAACAGCAGGAAATGGTTTTGTTTCAAGCCCAGGAAATTGTGCAACCAGAGCATTTGTAAAGTGGCTCAAATAATGATTCACTGCCACCCAGGAGCTGCTGGTGTGGGGAAGGATCCCAGAATACAGAGCTTTCTGTTGAGGATTCAGCCATGGCAGATGGCAAATGTTCAGACAGGGAGCTGACCTGATAGAGGACAAAGGCCAGGAAGTGGAGAGTTTGCGACAACAAAGGGTATGGGATGCTCCCTCCTTTCAGATTGCAATGGCTTGTAGGATATTGTCACGAGACATGTGGACTGAAATCAGACCTTGTTGTATCTGGTGCACCCATGAGATGGGGAAAATGAAGGCCAATTTTGGGAGACAACATCCCACGTCCCCCCCGCCTCCCCACCCCCTCCCACCACCCAAAAGATGCCCAACTCCATATTGGGTCAGAAAATTTTACAAGCAACCTTAGTGGCTGCCTAAAGCAGGCGTTAGCCCCTTACATTTGTAAATGAGAGATTTAATGCCCATTTTAGGCTCGGTCTGGGAAATGGGATAACACGGCGCAGAGCAGAGCATCAGCCAGACATCCTTGGAAATGGAATTGTTACTCATTGTATCGACCCACTCCCAGTACAAGGTTGTGAGTCAGGCTAACAACATGTCCAAAGAAAAATGGTCTTGGGTACAGAGAAAACCTAGAGCACAATTTGATGGAGGTAAAGTCAATGAAAAAAGAACTTGTATTTATACTTCACCTTTCACAGTCTCAGGATATCCCAAAGCGCTACACAGCAAATGAAATACTTTTGGACTGTTGTAATTCTGGATAACATAGCAGCCAATTAATGCACAGCAAGATCCCATAAACACCAATGAGATAAATGACCAGATAATCTGTTCTTCTAGTGTTGTTGATTGAGGGATAATTATTGGCCAGGTCACTGGGGAGAACTCTCCTACTCTTCTTTGAAGTAGTGCCATGAGATTTTTTTATGTCCATTTGAGCAAACAGATGGCGCCTTAGTTTAATATTTCATTCAAAATGCAGCACTTCTAATAGTGCAGCTCTCCCTCATTACTGTACTGATGTGTCAACCTAGATTTTGTACTTACATATCTGGCTGTAAAGTGCTTTGGGATATCCTGAGGTCATGAAAGATAATATATAAATGAAAGTTTGTGCAACACAGTTGTACTGGACCATGATAGTCCATTAATGTTCTTGATAATTAATAGTTCTGGTTCCTTTTCTCCCTGCCTCTGTTGAATATGATAATTAATAGTCTTGAAATTGTTTCCTCTCAATCTGTCCTCTCTTCCAATTAAAATGAATGACAATTTTCCTCCCACTCATTAGTTAAATGTCTTGTTTGGAAAATAATGCAGTCAGAAAAAAAAGAAAATGTGATTTGATCTCTGGTTTGTTTCTGTCAGTGTAAAGGAAATTTATTCACTAATCATTTATCAAGGGCCACAATCACAACCCATACCTGACACGAGGGCCAATCTATGACACATGGTAGTATGGAATGATGGGATGAGGTACTGTTTCTCTGACTCTCTACATTGAGAGATAATGTCAATCACCACTTTGTGCCTTATCTACAAGTGGAGGAAACGCATGTCCCCATCAAGAAGAAAGATCAATGGTACTGTTAAACAAGGGCCTTTGGCTTGTAGAACGGATGCTGGGATAGGAATACCCCTGCTTCAGAGAGGGAACAACTCCAAACCATAGCTCCGTTATCAGCCAGGCAGTCTGTGAGTGTCAGTACAGAAAAGGAGGAAACAGTGAGCTTGCCAAGGACCATGGCTAAACAGGAGGAAATATACAGCTAGTCCCATGCTCCAGGTAGTGTTGTCAACTATGGTTACATCATATGACCTCCTGCCTCCAAGCTCCCTACCCCAACGCTCCTGTCAGTGGTGGAATGACACACCAGCCTTGAACTGCACTGCTTGCCCATGGCCGATTGGAAAGTGCCTTCATTACTTGATAGGATTATTCTTGACTATCAGTCAAGAAGACTTCTTCACCAACATTTTTATCACTAGTCAACAAAAATGTTAGCTTAACATCTAGGGAAAATGTTAGAATCAATTATTAAAGATGTAATAGCGGGGCACTTAGAAAAATTCAAGGTAATCAGACAGAATCAGCATGGTTTTGTAAAAGGGAAATCATGTTTAACCAATTTATTGGAGTTCTTTGAAGAATTAACATGTGCTGTGGATGAAGGGGAACCAGTGCATGTACTGTACGTGGATTTCCAGAAGGCATTTTATAAGGTGGCACATCAAAGGTCATTGCAGAAAATAAAAGCTTGTGGTGTAGGGGTAACATATTGGCACGGATAGAAGATTGGCTAGCTAACAGGAAACAGAGAATAGCATAAATGGGTCATTTTCTGGTTGGCAAGATGTAATGAGTGGTGTGCTGGGGCCTCAACCTTTTGCAATTTGTATAAATGCCTCAGATGTATGATTGCTAAATTTACTGATGACACAAAGATAGGTAGGAAAGTAAGTTGTGAAGAGGACATAAGGAGGTTGCAAATGGATATAGATAGGTTAAGTGAGTGGGCAAAGATTTGGCAAATGGAGTATAATGTGGGAAAATGTGAAATTGTCCAATTTGGCAGGAAGAATAAAAAAGAAGCATATTATCTGAATGGTGAGAGATTGCAGAGCTCTGAGATGCAGAGGGATCTGGATATTCCAGTGCATGAATCGCATAAGGTTAGAAGGCAGGTACAGCAAGTAATTAGGAAAGCTAATAGAACTTTATTGTTTATTGTGAGGGGAATTGAATGCAAAAGTAGGGAGGTTATGCTTCAGTTATTCAGCGCTTTGGTGAAACCACATCTGGAGTACTGTGTACAGTATTGGTCTCCTTATTTAAAGAAGGATGTAAATGCGTTGGAAGCAGTTCAGAGAAGGTTTATTAGACTAATACCTGGAATGGGCGGGTTGTCTTATGAGGAAAGGGTGGACAGGCTAGGCTTGTATCCACTGGAGTTTAGGAGAGTAAGAGGCGACTTGATTGAAACATATACGATCCTGAGGGGTCTTGACAGAGTGGATGTGAAAAGGATGTTTCCCCTTGTGGAAGAATCTAGAACTAGAGGTCACTATTTAAAAATAAGGGGTCGCCCATTTAAGACAGAGATGAGGAGAATTTTTTTCTCAGAGGGTCGTGAGTCTTTGGCTCTCTCTTCCTCAAAAGGCAGTGGAAGCCGAGCCTTTAAATATTTTTAAGGCAGAGGTAGATAGATTCTTGATAAGCAAGGGGGTGAAAGGCTATCGGAGATAGGCGGGAATGTGGAGTTGAGGTTACAATCAGATCAGCCATATTCTTATTGAATGGTGGAGCAGGCTCGAGGGGCCGAGTGGCCTACTCCTGCTCCTAATCCGTATGCTCGTATGTCTGTTCATAGAAAATGAAAAAAACCCACCAAACAATATTTTTAATGCACAATTAATAAAGCGACAAAACAGTGACAGGTACACAATGTAACTGTGTGACTTACAGAATCAAAACTCTGAGAGATACAGAATCTAAACTGTGAGAGATACAGAATCAAAACTGAGGGACGCAGAATCAAAAATGTAAGGGATATAGAATTTGAAGTATCAGTGATACAGAATCTAAACTGTGATAGATACATATTACGGACAGATGGGGTAACTGTGTGGGTGACTCCCACTTTTCACCTCCATAGACAGTATTCTTTTTAAAACATGGTGTTTATTCCCTGAATGTTTTGTTTACCAAATAGACAGCAACATGTTTTGTTTGCCTTTGCTCCGTGATCTTTTGGTCAGCTATGTGGCCTGGTCCAATCTGCACCTTCTCCTTTGTTATCTCTTGCCCAACCCCCATCTCACTTGTTTATAATCTGTGACTTTTCTAATATTTGTCAGTTCCGAAGAAGGGTCACTGACCCGAAACGTTAACTCTGCTTCTCTTTCCACAGATGCTGCCAGACCTGCTGAGTGAATCCAGCATTTCTTGTTTATGTTTTGTTGTAGGTTTTAAAAAATGAAAGATTAAATTTTTATTTAAACAGCAAAACCCAAATTGATCGTAACTTCACCCACTCGCACATTCACATGCAAATGCACACATAAGGATAGATAGATAGATAGATAGATAGATAGATAGATAGATAGATAGATAGATAGATAGATAGATAGATAGATAGATAGAAGGGCAAGGATAAGTTGCAATTAAAGTCCCAAGTGATGTAAGAATTGGTGGTCCACAGAAACCTGTTGAATCTTCTCAGGAGGAAAGTCTTTTCAAAGATGCAGGCATGGATATTTGCAGTCTTGAACTTGCTGTGTTGTTGTTGATTTCTAGTGATTAAAACTTCAGTCCAGTGATGGTGATCGAAATTCCTGGCTTATTTCCACAGGTGGGAGGTTTTTTTAAAAAAGGTCGCCTTTTAAATTCTCTGCTGCAGTAAGTTGAAGGATAATATCAGCAGCAGGTCTTCTTGCTTAGCTGGACTGATCTCACAGCCTTTTGCTGGAATGTGGCTTTCAGTGTCTTTGGCTTCTCTCCCCCGAAGTCTACCTTTTAAGGTAAAAACCCTCAAGTTTGAGTTTTAGTCAGATGACTAAGGTTTCATTCCCCTGTGGTGACCATTCAGTTCTCCAGGATATGGGAGCCATTGTTGCATGATGGCCTCTGATTTTAGTCCATCTTCAATGAAGTGGTGTTCTTCACACCCATTGTGGTGACCTTGGCCACGGAGTCGGGTTGTCTGCAAAAAGTCTTTGTTAGTTCATTCCAGTAGATAAGCGTCATCAATATGTAATGGGCTCTTTTCAATTTCAATGGGTTCTCCCCAAAACTAATTCAGATGAGGTTAATGAGTTTCAACTTCAGCAGAAAAACATGTATATTTCCAGTAAAATAAAAACAAAATACCGTGAATGCTGGAAATCTAAATAAAAACAGAAAGTGCTGGAAATACTCAGCAGGTCTGGCAGCAGTGGAGAAAGAGTTCCGATGAAAGGTCACAGACCTGAAACGTTAACTCTGCTTCTCTCTCCACAGATGCTGCCAAACCTGCTGAGTATTTACAGCACTTTCTGTTTTATTTGTATATTTCCAGTGCAGGGGTGGGAAGTTGGGGGAGTGGTGGGGGGGGGGGGATGTATCACCTGACCTCTTCTGCGATTTTGTTAGAAAGTCAAGTGCCATGGTTTTTTACATTTTCATTTCATAATTTCTGCAATTCATTATTTATCTTATCACGGCTCCTTCTGAGTGTGACACCTCGCCGCAAAAGGGAACAACATGAAACTTTGATGTTTTATTTTGTTGTTGTTTGTTTCCCAGAAAGACTAAAAGTAAGAAGTAGGGTAGCACACAGATTCATGCATTCATTCCATCCAATCATCATGATTGGCTTTTTTGCCATACAATGTTTTACATTCTAGACAAGGCTTCTGCTATAATGTTGCTCTTCCCAGCTATATGTACAATTTTCAGGTTGAATGGCTGGAGAAGTAAGCTCCATAAAAACAGTCTGGCATTTCTAACTTTGAATTTTTCCAGGAATGTTAGGGAATTTTGGTCATTGTAGATTTGAATTTCCTGGTGTCCGTTATTGGCATAAACTTCATAATGTTGAAGAGCTAATGGGAGCCCTAATGCTTCTTTTTCTACTGTTGAATATTTTCTTTGATGTTTGTTTAATTTTTTTGAGAAATAGCCAATTCCCCTCTCGAGGCCTGAATCATCATCTTGGAGTAAGACCTGTCCCACTCCGACATCACTGGCATCAATAGCCATCTTAAAGGGCTTGTTAAAATTTGGGGCTGCCAATACTGGGTCATTTGTGAGAATTGCCTTCAGCTTTTTGAAAGCTCTGATCACACCCACTTTTACATTTTTCTTCAACAAGTCAGTTAAAGGTGCAGCTAGGGTGCTGAAATTTGGAACAAATTTTTGACGGAAACCACACATTCCCAGGAAATGCATTATTTCCCTCTTTGTTTAGGGAATGGGGAAATCTACCAGGGTGTGCAGCTTTTCTGTCCTTGGCAACACCTGACCTTGGCCTACAATGTGGCCTCAATAGGTTACTTTAACCTCAGTGAATTCACTGTTTGCTAAATTGGCCACTAGGTGAGCTTTCTGTAAACCCTTAATGAGTTCCTTTAAATGGATTACGTGGTCTTTCCAGTTATCGCTGTAAACCAACAGGTCATCACGTAGATGACACAATTGTTTAAATCAGCTACCACCTGTTCATTAATCTCTAGAATGTGACTGGGGCATTATTCAGACCAAATGGCATTTCCTTGCATTGAAATAAGCCATCAGGGGTGACAAATGCTGGAATTTCTTTTGCTTAAATGGTCATGGTGACTTGCCAGTATCCTTTCAATAAATCGGTTTTACTAACGTAGGTAGAGTTTCCTACTCGGTCGATGCAGTCCTCAATACGGGGGATTGGATAGGAATCTGTTCCTGTTATTGCATTGACTTCACGGAAGGCAATGCAAAGTCTGGTAGATCTGTTAGGCTTGGGGACTAGTACAATAGATGAACTCCAACTGCTTTGGCTGGGTTCAATTAAATCATGGGCCAGCATATATTGGAGTTCTTTGCAGATTTGAGCCAATTTATTGGGGCTCAGCCTATAAGGGTTTTGTTTTATTGGTGGGGTCTCTCCTTAGGGGAGGCGGTGGCGTAGTGGTGTTGTCACTGGACTAGTAACCCAGAGACCCAGGGTATTGCTCTGGGGACATGTGTTCAAATCCCATTTGAATTTGAATTCAAATAATAAATCTGGAATTTAAATCTAGTCTAATGATGGCCATGAAACCATTGTCGATTGTTGTAAAAACCCATCTGGTTCACTAATGTCCTTGAGGGAAGGAAATCTGCTGTCTTTACCTGGTCTGGCCGACATGTGACTCCAGACCCACAGCAATGTGGTTGACTCTTACATGCCCTCTGAAATGGCCTAGCAAGCCACTCAGTTGTATCTAACTGCTACAAAGTCAATAAAAAGGAATGAAACCGGACGGACCACCCGGCATCGACCTAGGCACTGGAAACGACAATGGCAAACTCAGCCCTGTCGACCCTGCAAAGTCCTCCTTACTAACATCTGGGGGCTTGTGCCAAAGTTGGGAGAGCTGTCCCACAGACTAATCAAGTAACAGCCTGACATAGTCATACTCACAGAATCATACCTTACAATGTCCCAGACACTGCCATCACCATCCCCGGGTATGTCCTGTCCCACCGGCAGGACAGACCCACCAGAGTTGGTGGCACAGTGGTATACAGTAGGGAGGGAGTTGCCCTGGGAGTCCTCAACATCGACTCTGGACCCCATGAAGTCTCATGGTATCAGATCAAACATGGACAAGGAAACCTCCTTCTGATGAGTCAGTACTCCTCCATGTTGAACAGCACTTGGTGGCGAGGGAGCAGAATGTACTCTGGGTGGGGTTTTCAATGTCCATCACCAAGAGTGGCTCGGTAGCACCACTACTGACCAAGCTAGCCGAGTCCTAAAGGACATAGCTGCTAGACTGGGTATGTGGCAGGTGGTGAGGGAGCCAACAAGAGAGGAAAACATACTTGACCTCGTCCTCACTAATCTGCCTGCCACAGAAGCATCTGTCCATGATAGTATTGGTAGGAGTGACCACCGTACAGTCCCTGTGGAGACAAAGTCCCGCCTTCACATTGAGGATACCCTCCATCGTGTTGTGTGGCACTACCACCGTGCTAAATGGGATAGATTTTGAACAGATCTAGCAATGCAAAACTGGGCATCCATGAGGAGCTGTGGGCCATCAGCAGCAGCAGAATTGTACTCAACCACAATCTGTAACCTCATGGCCCGGCATATCCCCCACTCTACCATTACCATCAAGCCAAGAGACCAACCCTTGTTCAATGAAAAGTGCAGGAGGGCATGCCAGGAGCAGAATCAGGCATACCTCAAAATGAGGTGTCAACATGGTGAAGCTACAACACAGGACTATCTGCATGCCAAACTGTATAAGCAGCATGCGATAGACAGAGCTAAGCGATCCCATAACCAACAGATCAGATCTAAGCTCTGCAGTCCTGCCACATCCAGTCGTGAATGGTGGTGGACAATTAAACAACTAACTGGAGGAGCTGGCTCCACAAATATCCCCATCCTCAATGATGGGGGAGCCCAGCACATCAGTGCAAAAGATAAGGCTGAAGCATTTGCAACAATCTTCAGCCAGAAGTGCCGAGTTGATGATCCATCTCGGACTCCTCCTGAAGTCCCCAGCATCACAGATGCCAGACTTCAGCCAATTCAATTCACTCCGCGTGATATCAAGAAATGACTGAAGGCACTGGATATTGCAAAAGCTATGGGCCCTGACAATATTCCAGCAATAGTACTGAAGACCTGTGCTCCAGAACTTGCCACGCCCCGAGCCAAGCTGTTCCAGTACAGCTACAACAGTGGCATCTACCCTGCAATGTTGAAAATGTACACAAAAAGCAGGACAAGTCCAACCCGGCCAATTACCGCCCCATCAGCCTACTCTCAATCATCACTAAAGTGATGGAAGGTGTCATCAACAGTGCCATCAAGCGGCACTTGCTTAGCAATAACCTGCTCAGTGACGCTCAGTTTGGGTTCCGCCAGGGCCACTCAGCTCCTGACCTCATTACAGCCTTGGTTCAAACATGGACAAAAGAGCTGAACTCAAGAGGTGAGGTGAGAGTGACTGCCCTTGACATCAAGGCAGCATTTGACCGAGTATGGCATCAAGGAGCGCTAGCAAAACTGAGGTCAATGGGAATCAGGGGGAAAACCCTCCACTGATTGGAGTCATACCTAGCACAAAGGAAGATGGTTGTGGTTGTTGGAGGTCAATCATCTGAGCTCCAGGACATCACTGCAGGAGTTCCTCAGGGTAGTGTCCTAGGTCCAACCATCTTCAGCTGCTTCGTCAATGACCTTCCTTCAATCATAAGGTCAGAAGTGGGGATGTTCGCTGATGATTGCACAATGTTCAGCACCATTCGTGACTCCTCAGATACTGAAGCAGTACGTGTAGAAATGCAGCAAGACCGGGACAATATCCAGGCTTGGGCTGATAAGTGGCAAGTAACATTCGCGCCACACAAGTGCCAGGCAATGACCATCTCCAACAAGAGAGATTCTAACCATCTCCCCTTGACATTCAACGAAATTACCATCGCTGAATCCCCCACTATCAACATCCTAGGGGCTACCATTGACCAGAAACTGAACTTGAGTAGCCATATAAATACCGTGGCTACAAGAGCAGGTCAGAGGCTATGAATCCTGCGGCGAGTAGCTCACCTCCTGACTCCCCAAAGCCTGTCCAACAGCGACAAGGCACAAGTCAGGAGTGTGATGGAATACTTTCTACTTGCCTGGATGGGTGCAGCTCCAACAACACGCAAGAAGCTCAACACCATCCAGGACAAAGCAGCCTGATTGATTAGCACCCCATCTACATTCACTGCCTCCACCACCGACGCACAGTAGCAGCAGTGTGTACCATCTACAAAATGCACTGCAGCAATGCACCAAGGCTCCTTCAACAGCACCTTCCAAATCCGCGATCTCTACCAACTAGAAGGACAAGGGCAGCAAATGCATGGGAATACCACCACCTGCAAGTTCCCCTCCAAGTCACACACCATCCTGACTTGGAACTATATCGCCGTTCCTTCACTGTCGCTGGGTCAAAATCCTGGTACTCCCTTCCTAACAGCACTGTGGGTATACCTACCCCAAATGGACTGCAGCGGTTCAAGAAGGCAGCTCACCACCACCTTCTCAAGGGCAATTAGGGATGGGCAATAAATGCTGGCCTAGCCAGCGACACCCACATCCCATGAATGAATTTTTAAAAATCGACATCGTGTATAGTTAAAGAGCTACATGCTGGTTTGCCCCTACAAACGTCCTCAAATTCCCTTGAGAGTGTTGCCAAGTCCTTTCTCTGCTGATCAGATAGAGAGTCAAATATGGTATCTAGTCTCCTTAAAATTTTGGTGTTTTTCGATTTTACTGTATTCAAGCAGAAAATTTTCCAAGTTCTTTTCCTGCCCTAGTTCATCTCACTAGTGTTGTCCTCCTCCACTGTTCGCACTGCCTGACATACACTCACTGGCCAATTTGGTTTCCAACCATGGTTTTTTTTTAGCATATTTATGTGGTACAGTCTTAGCTTTTTTCTCCGGTGTTAATTAGGTAGATCACTTCATTGACCTTTCTCCCTACTCTGTAAAGGGCCGCTGAATCTAGCAATTTGGGGTTCACCCTGTAATGGTAGCCGTACCAGAACCGGGTCCCCTGATTTAAATTATTGGGCTGCATCCTTTTGGTCTGCCTGCCTTTTCATGTTTTGCTGAGCTGCTTTCAGGAGTTCTTTTGCTACAGCACAGGCTTTAAAAAGTCTCTCAGGAAAAGTGGATACATAATGTAGCAATGAGGTTTCCTCCCTTTGATCCAGGAGATTTTCCTTAATCAATTTCAGCAGGGGGTGGGGGCCTCTCACCTCATGTCCAAAAACCAATTCAAATGGGCTGAAGCCTATGGATTCATTGGGGTCATCTCTGGTAGCAAACAGCATGGGGGTAATCAGAGCAATATGCACTGAACATGGTTTTCAGGGTTTGATGGTATCGTTCCAGAGCCCCGTGAGACTGTGGGTGATATGCTGAAGATTTCAGCCGGTTAATACTAAGGCTGTGAATAACCTCTTGGAACATTCGGGACATGAAATTAGCTCCCTGATCAGACTGAATTTCTTTGGACAGTCCATATCAGGTGAAAAACTGGGTCAGACCCTCGACTACAGCTTTGGCAGTAATTTTTATCAAGGATGTGGCTTCTGGGAATCGGGTGGCCATTTCCATGATAGTTAGGAGGTATTGGTAACCTGCCTTAGTTTTAGGTAGGGGTCCCACGCAATCGACCAGAACTCTGATGAAAGGTTCCTCGAAAGCGGAAATGGGGATTCGTGGAGCAGGTTTAATTATAGGTTGCGGTTTCCCAACAACCTGGCAGGTATGGCAGGTCCTGCAAAATTTAACCATATCTTTGTGGATTTGAGGCCTGTAAAAGTGTTGGCTTATCCGGGCCTGGGTCTTCCTGATACCCACGCGCCCAGCCATAGGGATTTTGTGGCCAATCCTCAAAATCTCCCTACGATATTTAGTGGGGGACTACAGTTTAGTGGACCACTGTCCACTCCTTTGCAGGTCGCTGCGGAGATCTCCATTTCCTCATGATTACTTCATTTTTAAAATAGTAGCACTCGAGAATTTTCTCTGCCTGCCTCAGAACAGGTGGTCTGTGCTCTTCTTTTTAAATCGGGCTCTGCCTGCTGGGCTTCAGTTAAAGAGGATCTACTATGTACCACCTTTTCTTCTCCTAAATCTGCAAAAAATGTTTCAGCCAGCCAGACCTCTGGATCATCTGACTGAATTCTGGGCTCAGCTCTCTCTCGTGGAGCTTGCTTAACCATGGACATAGTTACCACATAGTCAGGGAATATTCCAGGGACTTCCTCCTGTAGTTTCTCTGTCTCCTTCACCTCATTTAACTGGTCTAAGACCACTGGGGCTGCTACCACTTTACCCCCAGCCAAATCATTGCTGAGTAGCAAATCTATTCTGGCCACAGGCAGATTAGGGATAATCCTTACAATAACAGGTCCAGAAACTAGGTTGCATTGCAAGTGAACCCGATAGAAGGGCACTGACATGTATCCTCCTTCAATTCCTTTTACCAGAACCTTCGCCGTGAGTGAGCTCTCTGGTGGAAAAGTCATGCCTTGACCCAGCATTAAGGATTGAGTGGCCCCTGTATCTTGGAGCAGGACAATGGATTTGCCTGTCTCATTAGAGGGGTACAGAACACCTTTTCCTTTAAAACAAAATCCTGTTAATCTTCAGGAATCTTTTCTACTTCTGTCACACCTACGGTGGTACTCTTTAAGGGGTTCATTACAATGGTTAGGGTCACAGGCTTGTCTGCCTTGTTGTCTGCTTGGGCACTCTTTTCTAGGCTAGCCTTGTAAACTCCTACAAAATTTATTGGCTTTCCCTTTAACTTCCAGCAGTCAGCTTTCACACGCCCTGCTTTACTGCAATGGGAACTCGCAAGTCTGTGGAAGACATTTTTGCCCTCTGCACTCTCTTTCCTTACAGGTGGAGGGCTTCTTACATTCTCATTTTTGGTTTCCCTTTCGCTAGCGCCCCATCTTTTGTCACTGTTCCAATTTCTGTCCTTCCTGAACCTCTGGGAATTATAGTGGAAGGGTTTTCCCTGCGTAAAGTGTTTGAGTAAGCTCATAATCGTCTGCCATCGCAACAGCTTCTCTTACTCTTGTAATTCTTTGCTCCTCAATATGGGTCCTTATATTAATGGGCATGCTATTTTTGAATTCTTCGAATAGAATTATCTCTCAGATTTTCGTAGGAGAACTCTAATTTTAGAGATCATATCTAGCGATCGAAAGCTGATCAAATTCGATAAAGGTTTGGGCAGGTCTGTTACGAGCATTTCTAATTTTTTTGTCGATAGGCTTCGGGGACCAACTCATATGCATTTAAGATAGCAGTTTTAGTCTGGAGATAGCCAAAAGAGCTCTCTTACGACAACAGAGATAAAGCTTTGCGAGCCATATGCACTAACTCACCTTGTAAGAAGAGGGTCCAATATTCTTTTGGCCATTTTAGCCAAGTAGCTATTTTCTTAAAGCAGAAAAAATAAGACTTGATCTTCTCATTAAATTTTGGCACTAGTCGTGAGTGTCACATAACATCAAAGTTCTTTTCCAATTTGGGGTTGATAATTGAATCGCTGGTGACATTCTCCCCTTGTGTTTGCAGCCTTTCTATTTGCAGCCTATCTAACTCAAACTTTCTCACTGCTGCCTCTCTTTCCTTCTGCAATTGCAGCTTCTCTCTTTTCAAATGAATTCTAGCTAGGGTTATCTTTTTCAGATTCAGATTCCATGCTTGCTTTTCTGATTCAGACACAGGAGTGGCACAGTGGCACAGTGGTTAGCACCGCAGCCTCACAGCTCCAGCGACCCGGGTTCAATTCTGGGTACTGCCTGTCTGGAGTTTGCAAGTTCTCCCTGTGTCTATGTGGGTTTTCGCTGGGTGCTCCGGTTTCCTCCCACAGCCAAAGACTTGCAGGTTGGTAGGTAAATTGGCCATTATAAATTGCCCCTAGTGTAGGTAGGTGGTAGGAGAATATAGGGACAGGTGTTCCTAGCACCATAGCGAAGAAGACAAGGAAACCTACTTCTTCAATTTTCCACCATTTTAGAGGTCAATTTTCCTCCCATTTCCAAATCTCTCGAATCTTAATGTTCCAAATTATGGCTTAGAGCCCCAGTCTGTTAGGGACAGATAGGGATATGGTGTGAGTGATTTCCACTTTTCACCTCCAAACTGCTGGTAGATAGTATTTTTTTTAAATGGTGTTTAGTCCCTGAGTGTTTTGTATGCCAAATAAACAGACAGTGAAAGGTTTTCTCGAAGGTTTTTTGGAAAAAGGAAGGTTAAGTTTTTATATAAACAACAAAATCCGAATTGACCGCAACCTTCACCCATTCATGCGTTTACATACAGATGCACACCATTAGGATAGATAGATAGATAGAAGCAAAAGGGTAACATGTAATCAAAGTCCCAAGTGACTTTTGGGGGGTGGGGGGGGGGGTGGTGAAGATGTATATCTGACCACCTCTTCCATTTTGTTGGACAGTCAACTGCCACAGTGCTTTACTTTTTCATTTCTTAATTTCTCCAGTTCATTGTTTATTTCTTTACAGTTCCTTCCGAGCATGACAGAGAGAATCTAAACTGTGTGAGATACAGAATCCAAAGTGTAAGAGATACAGAATCCAAACTGCAAGGGACACAGAATCCAAACTGTAAGAGATACAGAATCCAAACTGTAAGAGATACAGAATCCAAACTCTGAGAGAAACAGAATCCAAACTGTAAGAGATACAGAATCCAAACTCTGAGAGAAACAGAATCTAAACTGTAAGAGATACAGAATCCAAACTGTAAGAGATACAGAATCTAAACTGTAAGAGATACAGAATCCAAACTCTGAGAGATACTGAATCCAAACTGTAAGAGATACAGAATCTAAACTGTAAGAGATACAGAATCTAAACTGTAAGAGATACAGAATCTAAACTCTGAGAGATACCGAATCCAAACTGTAAGAGATACAGAATCTAAACTCTGAGAGAAACAGAATCCAAACTGTAAGAGATACAGAATCCAAACTGTAAGAGATACAGAATCCAAACTCTGAGAGATACTGAATCCAAACTGTAAGAGATACAGAATCTAAACTGAAAGAGATACAGAATCCAAACTGTAAGAGATACAGAATCTAAACTCTGAGAGAAACAGAATCCAAACTGTAAGAGATACAGAATCCAAACTGTAAGTGATACAGAATCCAAACTCTGAGAGATACTGAATCCAAACTGTAAGAGATACAGAATCCAAACTCTGAGAGAAACAGAGTCCAAACTGTAAGAGATACAGAATCTAAACTGTAAGAGATACAGAATCCAAACTCTGAGAGAAACAGAGTCGAAACTGTAAGAGATACAGAATCTAAACTGTAAGAGATACAGAATCCAAACTCTGAGAGAAACAGAGTCCAAACTGTAAGAGATACAGAATCCAAACTCTGAGAGATACCGAATCCAAACTGTAAGAGATACAGAATCTAAACTGTAAGAGATACTGAATCTAAACTCTGAGAGAAACAGAATCCAAACTGTAAGAGATAAAGAATCTAAACTCTGAGAGATACTGAATCTAAACTCTGAGAGATACAGAATCCAAACTGTAAGAGATACAGAATCTAAACTCTGAGAGAAACAGAATCCAAACTGTAAGAGATACAGAATCCAAACTGTAAGAGATACAGAATCCAAACTCTGAGAGAAACAGAGTCCAAACTGTAAGAGATACAGAATCTAAACTCTGAGAGAAACAGAGTCCAAACTGTAAGAGATACAGAATCTAAACTGTAAGAGATACAGAATCTAAACTCTGAGAGAAACAGAATCCAAACTGTAAGAGATACAGAATCTAAACTCTGAGAGATACTGGATCTAAACTCTGAGAGAAACAGAATCCAAACTGTAAGAGATACAGAATCTAAACTCTGAGAGAAACAGAATCCAAACTGTAAGAGATACAGAATCTAAACTGTAAGAGATACAGAATCTAAACTCTGAGAGAAACAGAATCCAAACTGTAAGAGATACAGAATCTAAACTGTAAGAGATACAGAATCCAAACTCTGAGAGAAACAGAGTCCAAACTGTAAGAGATACAGAATCTAAACTGTAAGAGATACAGAATCCAAACTCTGAGAGAAACAGAGTCCAAACTGTAAGAGATACAGAATCTAAACTCTGAGAGATACCGAATCCAAACTGTAAGAGATACAGAATCTAAACTCTGAGAGAAACAGAATCCAAACTGTAAGAGATACAGAATCTAAACTCTGAGAGATACTGAATCCAAACTGTAAGAGATACAGAATCTAAACTCTGAGAGAAACAGAATCCAAACTGTAAGAGATACAGAATCTAAACTCTGAGAGATACTGGATCTAAACTCTGAGAGAAACAGAATCCAAACTGTAAGAGATCCAGAATCTAAACTCTGAGAGAAACAGAATCCAAACTGTAAGAGATACAGAATCTAAACTGTAAGAGATACAGAATCTAAACTCTGAGAGAAACAGAATCCAAACTGTAAGAGATACGGAATCTAAACTGTAAGAGATACAGAATCCAAACTCTGAGAGAAACAGAGTCCAAACTGTAAGAGATACAGAATCTAAACTGTAAGAGATACAGAATCCAAACTCTGAGAGAAACAGAGTCCAAACTGTAAGAGATACAGAATCTAAACTCTGAGAGATACCGAATCCAAACTGTAAGAGATACAGAATCTAAACTCTGAGAGAAACAGAATCCAAACTGTAAGAGATACAGAATCTAAACTCTGAGAGAAACAGAATCCAAACTGTAAGAGATACAGAATCTAAACTGTAAGAGATACAGAATCTAAACTCTGAGAGAAACAGAATCCAAACTGTAAGAGATACAGAATCTAAACTCTGAGAGAAACAGAATCCAAACTGTAAGAGATACAGAATCCAAACTGTAAGAGATACAGAATCCAAACTCTGAGAGATACTGAATCCAAACTGTAAGAGATACAGAATCCAAACTCTGAGAGAAACAGAGTCCAAACTGTAAGAGATACAGAATCTAAACTCTGAGAGAAACAGAATCCAAACTGTAAGAGATACAGAATCTAAACTCTGAGAGATACTGAATCCAAACTGTAAGAGATACAGAATCTAAACTCTGAGAGAAACAGAATCCAAACTGTAAGAGATACAGAATCTAAACTCTGAGAGAAACAGAATCCAAACTGTAAGAGATACAGAATCTAAACTCTGAGAGAAACAGAATCCAAACTGTAAGAGATACAGAATCTAAACTCTGAGAGAAACAGAATCCAAACTGTAAGAGATACAGAATCTAAACTCTGAGAGAAACAGAATCCAAACTGTAAGAGATACAGAATCTAAACTCTGAGAGATACTGAATCCAAACTGTAAGAGATACAGAATACAAACTGTAAGAGATAAAGATTCTAAACTCTGAGAGAAACAGAATACAAACTGTAAGAGATACAGAATCTAAACTCTGAGAGAAACAGAATCCAAACTGTAAGAAATACAGAATCTAAACTCTGAGAGAAACAGAATCCAAACTGTAAGAGATACAGAATCTAAACTGTGAGAGATACTGAATCTAAATTCTGAGGAATACAGAATCTAAACTCTGAGAGAAACAGAATCAAAACTGTGAGAGATACAGAACCTAAACTCTGGGAGATACTGAATCTAAATTCTGAGGGATACAGAATCTAAATTCTGAGGGATACAGAATCCAAATTGTAAGAGAGACAGAATTTAAACTGTGAGAGATACAGAATCAAAACTGTGATGGATACAGAATCTAAACTGTGTGAGATACAGAATCTCAACTGTATGAGATACAGAATCCAAATTGTAAGAGATACAGAATCTAAACTGTGTGAGATACAGAATCAAAACTGTGAGAGATACAGAATCTAAACTGTGTGAGATCAGAAACTAAACTGTATGAGATACAGAATCAAAACTGTGAGAGATACAGAATCTAAACTGTGTGAGATACAGAATCAAAACTGTGATGGATACAGAATCTAAACTGTGTGAGATACAGAATCTAAACTGTATGAGATACAGAATAAAAACTGTGAGAGATACAGAAACTAAACTGTGATGGATACAGAATGTAAATTGTGTGAGATACAGAATCTAAACTATGAGATACAGAACCTAAACTGCGAGATATAAAGAATCTAAACTGTCAGGGAGATACCGAATCTAAACTGAGTCATACAGACAGATGGGATGGACAAGATCCAGCTGAAGGAAGGTGAGACCCCAAACACAGGGTCTACAGGCACAGCATGAGCTCTATCAGCATGTCTGAGCACCAGTGACTCAGGAGGCTTCGGCTGTCACGGCAGATCGCTGCTGACATCTGCAGCCTCCTGGAACAAAAGCTCCTTTCAAGGGGAGCTGGTGGGCATGTATTGCCAATGGCCGACATGGTTCCTGTCACTGAAGGGCCATCTCCCCACCCCCCCGGATCTCTGCCTCTCGCCAAATTGTGTGCTCTCTTGTCCCGCAAGGAGAGAAAGCAGAGAAGTGTGAGTGTTTGTAATGGCTTGTGTGGAGAGGAGGGAAGGACACCTTTTGTAGAGGCTAACTGTGAGATATAGGTGTGAGAGGGCAATAGGCTGAGGGGGAGTGTGAGTGCTGGCTGCTCAGATGAGGATGTGAGTTCTATGCAAAGAAAGGAATGAATGGAGCTGCAAGGTGTGTTGATTTGAGGTATGCTGGGCAGGAGAATGCTGGGAAAGTCAGTATGTGGCTTGGCACCTCTCACGCCCTCCTGACATCCTGGATCCTCAGTGCACTGTCTCTGGGTTAGAGGAGCACAGTTTTGCTGCTGACTTCCTCAGCCATTTCCATCCACACCTGCTTGGTTAGAGTGGCTGTCCTCCGATAATAAATAAGAACAGGAAATGCTGGAAATACTCAGCAGGTCTGGCAGCATCTGTGGAGAGAGAAACAGAGTTAATGTTTCAGATCAATGACCCTTCATCTGAACTGTTCTGGAAAAGTTAGATATGTCATAGGTTTTATGTAGGTCAAATGGGGGAGGGAGGAAAAAGAACAAGGGTGAAAGGGTGGAAGACAGGAGACATTAAATAACAAAAGAGTTGGTGGGGCAGAGGCAAATGGAGTAATAACAGGACCAGTAAAAAGACAAAAGATGTGTTCAGCGGAGGTGCAAATAACAGAATAATGAACAGCTTCTGTCCGAAAGCAAAAACAAGAGGAATCAAGATTAAGACTGAAACATGCAAAGAAAAGGAAACACAATGGAGGGGGGCGGGGGCGCAGAAATTACAATCTGAAATTGTTGAACTCAATGTTGAGTCCAGAAGGCTGTAAAGTGCCTAATCGATACATGAGGTGCTGTTCCTCAAGCTTGCTTTGAGCTTCATTGGAACGCTGCAGTAGACCTAGGACAGAGATGTCAGCTTGAGAGCAAGGTGGAGATTTAAAATGGTAGGCCACCGGAAACGCGCTTTCGAACTGAATGGAGGTGTTCCACAAAGCGGTCACCCAATCTGCATTTGGTCTCCCCAGTTTAGAGCAGGCCACATTGTGTGTAGCAAATATGGTATACTATATTGAAAGAAGTACAGGTAAATTGCTGTTTCACCTGAAAGGAGTATTTGGGGCCTTGAATGGTGACGACAGAGGGGGTGAAAGGGCAGGTGTTGCATTTCCTGCGCTTTTAGGGAAAGGTGCTGTGGGAAGGGGACAAAGTGTTAGGGGTGATTGAGGAATGGACCAGGGCATCGTGGAGAGAATGGTCCCTTCAGAATGCTGAAAGGGGAGGCGAAGATGTGTTTGGTGGTGGCATCACACTGGAGATTGCAGTAATGGCGTAGGGGGATCCATTTGAATACAGAGGCTGGTGAGGACAAAAGGAACCTTATCGTGGTTCTGGGAGGGTGGGGAAGAGGTGAGAGCAGAAGTGCAGGAAATGGATTGGACACGGTCGAGGGCCCTGCCAACCATGTTGGGGGTTAAATCCTGGGTTGAGGAAAAAGGAAGACATAGCTAAAGCGCTGGTATGGAAGTTTACATCATCAGAACAGATGCAACAGAGATGGAGAAACTTGGAGAATAGAATGGCGTCCTTACAGAAAGTAGGGTGTGAGGAAGTGTAGTCAAGGTAGCTGTGGGAGTCAGTGGGCTTATAGTGAATATTTGTTGAAACGGAGAGGAAGGGCAGGGAAGTGTCGGAGATGGACCATGTGAAGGTAAGAGAAGGGTGGAAATTGGAAGTGAAATTGATGAAGTTTTCCCATTCCAGGCAAGAGCAGGAAGCGGCACTGATACAGTCATCAATGTAGCGGCAAAAGAGTTGAAGGAGGGGACCCAAGTAGGACTGGAACAAGAAATGTTCCACATATCCCACAAAAAGACAGGCATAGCTAGGACCCATGCAGGTAACCATTGCAATACCTCTTATTTGGAGGAAGTGAGATGAGTTAAAAAATAAGTTGTTCAATGCGAGAACAGGTTCAGCCAGGCGGAGGAGGGTGGTGGTGGATGGGGACCAGTTGGGCCCTGTTCAAGGAAGAAGCGGAGAGCCCTCAGACGTCCTGGTGGGGGATGGAGGTGTAGAGAGTCCGTAGTGAAGAGGAGACAGTTAGAGTCAGGAAATTGGAAACTGTTAAAGTGACGGAGGGTATCAGAAGAGTCACAGATGTTGGTGGGAGATGAGAGACTGGATAAGGGGAAAAACAATACAGTTAAGGTAGGAAGAAAACAGTTCAGTGGGGCAGGAACCAGCTGAAACAAAAGGCCACTTCCATCCATCCTTGGATAAGCTTACCTCACTGCAGATCCTCAGATCGCACAGCAATCCCACAAGGTAAGAGTGAGATGTGCCGTCTTCCCAGCTCTCTTCTTCATTCCTGTGGCTGCTGCAGCCTCCAAAATGCCGGTGAGCCACGGTAACCCTGGCTGAATCCCTTTATTTAGAAATCTTTCCTTTGACAGAATGGCTGTGTCATCACCCCCACCTTCCTAAGTTGGTCTGAGATCCAGGAGGTGGAATGATAATGCCGTGGCTCAGGGAAAGGGCCTGCGAAAATCCCACCAGTTAGACAAACAGGTTCCCGACCCGCAAATGATCCCGTCATTTCAGCAGGGATGATGCCATCAAAATTCTGCCCATAAAATCTAAACTATGCGAGATACAGAATCAAAACTGTGAGCGAGATAAGGGCTGAATTTGCCCGTTCCATTGGAGGTGGGCCAGGAGGCAGCAGGAGTTGGATTATTGGGTTGGATGGCTTCGGGATGGAGGACCGATGTTTTCATGTCGGAAGCGGGTATTGCGAAGGGTGGCTGGCATGGCAGGGTGACCTCACACTTGGACGTGGCAGCGGGTAATGAAACCTATTTAAAAGACAATTGACTGTAATTTTACTAGGGTTTTCAGATTTTACTACTAGTGCACATAAACATAGCTTCGGAGCCTCACCAGGTGTAAGGGGGTAGTGAGCTAGCAGTAGTAGCCATCGTGGGTTATAACAGTGCCTTGGCAGGGAGGGTGGAACAGCTCGGGTATTGGCATAGACAGTTGGGAGAAGCGAAAAGGTGCCAGAGCTGTGAGGGCACACTGCCAGAGGGGCAATTTGAAGCTGGCACATGTGTGGGTAAAGCAAGGGTGGAAAGAGGCCCTGGAAACTGAGTGAATCTGGATGCCTTGGGCCTCAATCACTCAGATTTTGGTCCCTTCAATGAGGAGCAGCAGCAGAGAGGGAGAGAGCTGCAGCCAAAGGAAGTGGGACAGCAGTAACCAGAGGGGCAGCAGGAGCACCAGCCTCGGGGTGGGGGGGGGGGCGGTGGATGGAGGAGAGGGGCACTCAACCAGCCTCCTGTGCGAAGAAGAGGCCCCCAGCATGCCTTCAAGGATGGATACTGTGTTCCCATTGACGTCATGACCACTGACACCAGTGAGAAACCCGAGCATTGCTGCCGAGGAAAGATACAATGCCTGTCACAGCACAACCCGAACAACCATTGAGCAGGACACACCCTTCTGAAGATGTGGTTCAGATGCCTACTCAGATCTGGTGGTGCCCTTCAGTATGGCCCAAGCAAGGATCTCATGTATCGTGGTGGTTTGCTGTGCCCTGCACAACCTGTGCTACAGAGGGGAGAGGAATTGAACACTGAGGATATCGTTGAGCGTGATGCCTTCTCCAACAATGAGGAGATGGAGGAAGATGATGACCAGATGCAGGATGTTGGTGAAGGTCAAGGACCACAAGCAAGACGCCATGAGATACGTGCAAGAGATGACTGGTACACGATAATACCAGCACGGTTCACATGATCCTTACTAATAGATACATGCAATCCAATAAAACTTCAGCACTCTGCAGCCTTGTGGCTGCCTCCTTCATTGTCTTTGCAATTTAGCTGAACCCAGTGCGACATTACACTGCTCCATGGGAAATGCATCGACCTCACATGGTGTGGTCCCATCCATCACACCCTTTGACAGAGCCAGGGTGCTCCTGAAGTCCCAGTGGCCCACAAGAAATGCAAGGAGACCTCAAGCCTCGCCACATCAGACATTTAGTGGCAGTAAAAATGATTGTAAGGCTCCACGACTTCAGAAAAGTAACCCTTGAACCCCGAGTGCAGCTAGGTGCTCTTCATAAATCTTTTATGGGTGCTCCTACATGGTGCTCCCCCTGCACTGTCAACTGAGGCAGAGGCAGGCTGCTGACGTTGCTGCCCCTGGCTTGGGATGACCTTGACCATCATCCTATGGCTGCCTGAGGCCTGGAGGACCCCAGCGCATTGAGGGCCTCCTGCACAAGTGCAGGAGCCTCCTCCATTGCAGCGGCTGAGTGAGGCACTGGTGTCACTGACAGAGCGGCCAAGGGGCCACTGTTCATTCCAGGAGTGCCCTGCAACGAGCCCCCAGATGCATCAGGCAGCCGCTCCTCTGTCCTTTCAAGGCAAACCTGTACCTCTTTGCTTACCTGAAGAGTGTAAGGACCTGGCGGTGACTCCAGGTATCTCGCCCCCCTTTCACCCAGCCATTGCTGCACAAAGCTTGTGGAGTTGGTGATAACGTGCAGGTCCACATGCATCCCAGTGTCTACTGTATGGTCTGCTGGAGATGGCTCTCCATGAGGGTCACCAATGTCTCAATGGACAAAGCCAAGTGCACTTACACCAGAGACATGGCGGCACTCAGAGCCTAGATGGACTCCTACACCATCCATGCCAGCATTGCACAGCCTCTAGAAGCTCCACCAGATGTTCCCCAACCTCAAGCTGTCGCTCCAGTGTCTGCCGACCTGGTGATGACCCCAGAGGCATGTCATCAGCCTGAGGCTCAGCATTGCCCTGGCCTCCCAAAGTCCTCTGTGTGTTGGTGACTTCGGCTGTCACAGCCTCCTTCAGCTGCTCGGGTGCGAGTGTACTGTACTCACCAGATTGTGATCCCAGATATACTCGTAAATGGATACCCAAGCATGTGAGTGTATCGGCACAGGTGGAAGGTGCAGGGGAATGATGTGACACTGCATCTTCTGAGGCTCGCTCCTCCTACTCAAAGGTGGATGGCTGTCCTGTGTAATGCACATTCCATCATGTCTTTCAGTCCACTCCTCATGTGGAGTCCATGTGACCAGTGGTGCACACATAAGCACCATGCCTCATGTTCGCCAGACGCTCTCGTGTCCATCCATTTGGCCACTCCCAATGGAATGGCCACCATGCTGTCCTGCAAACTCCAGTGCCTCCTCTTCCATGAGGGTCAGGATCATGAGGAATGGGACACCACCACCGATCTTCGCGCTTTCCATTGCTTTGTGGGCTGTCTTTTCCTGCAAGCACATAGATGACCATTGTTAGTCACCTGACAAGAGACAAGCACACTGCCTGTGCTGTTGGCCAGCTGACTGTGCACGATGGTGGCACATGCATACACCCTGCATGCAGCCACTCAGAAGTTAGAATTTTACATTGGGTGGGAGGCCCCGCCCACTAGCCAAAAGGTTGGTGGCGTGCCTGCCACCGCAGGGCCTGGGGAGCCATACCAGGATTTTACGCTCCCTGGGCCCTTAATTGGACTTGGACAGGACTTCCACCTCTCTGCGGCAGGAAGCCCCACCTCCAAGAGCTGCCGGCCAATCAGCGGGCCGGCAGCTCTCAGTCCCAACAGTGCCACTGGGAGCAGTGGCCACTGCTGGGACTACACCCTGCCAACAGCATGATCGTGGACATCGGCCCCAGAAGAGAGGTACGTTTTGGGGCCTTGCCGGGGACAATTGGCTGGGCCCCAATGAGGCAAGGGGTCTGTTGTGGGGGAACTTTATTTCCGTGGGGGCGGTTGGGGCTTCGGGGGGCCCTCCGTGGCTCACAAGGTGCCCGGTCAAGAGGGCTACCCCCCCAGCCTGGCAGCCTTTTGTGGGCCTCAGGCTGTAAAATACCAGCAATGGGAGGAGGCCCTTAAGTGGCAGTTAACTGGCCACTTAAGGCCTTAATTGGCCTGGGGCAGGTGGGCCGTTTCTCCCCGCCACCATCCCGCATCGCAGCGGGGCAAGAAGGCATTGGGAATGGCACCCACTGCCTCCCAGTCAATTTTATGACCCCCCCCCACCACACCACCAGCCCACTCCTGTGGGGGGGGGCATGTAAAATTCCGGCCAGAGGCGGCAGTGCAGGACTCAACAGTGCCGGACTGGGGCCATTCACTGATATGCTGCCATGCCTGTGACAGCCAGTGCTGCTGCCTGCCCAATTCCAGTGGCTGGGTAGGGATGCCCTTTGTACCAATGTCACATTCACCCCTAGTCACATGTAAGGCTGCAGGGTTGACTGTGTTCTGCACTTACCATGGTGGAATGCATGAGGCCATTGACCCATTTGTGGCACTGCAGCCAGTTTTGAGGGATGACCCCACGGCTGCTGACTTCCTCTGCAATCTCGATCCACACTTGCTTGGTCAGGTGGACTGATCTCCTCCTTCCGTCACGGGGGAAGTGGTCCTTCCTCTTTGCCCGCGTAGCCTGGAGAACCTGCAGGGAGGCATCAGTGAAAGGTGATGCCGCTCTGGATCACAGGTCTGCCATGCTTATATCTCCAGTGCTGCTCAGCTGCTCAATGCTGCTTGGGTCCTTGTTTGGGCAGGCTGTTTCCAACATTCCCTTTTCTTTGGTGCTGGCTGCCCTTTAAATATGGTGCCAGCATATCCAGTGGCGTGAGTTGACACCACTCGCACAGCCTAAGTGGACAGCACCTTTGCCTCCCAGCCGTTAATTGGCTGCGTGCCACATAATTCAATTCGCTTGGCGGCCCGCAGCTCACGTGGGAACGGCTACTGCTTCCGGTCCCAATGGTGGAAGCTTGGGACTTCCGGCAAAATTCAGTCCACAGAATCTAAACTTATAGATACTGAATCAAAACTGAGAAATAGAGTATCTAAACAATATAGAATCTAAACTTAGAGATAGACACAATCAAAACTGTGAGAGATACAGAATCTAAACTGTGAAAGATATGGGTCTTGACTGAGTTCGTAGGCCGCAGGTCCTAAAGTCCGGACTGGAAGCTTCCATTGGGGCAATGAGGAGCCAATCACAAGCAATCAAGCGGTGGCCGGCCAATTATGATTCTGGAGGCACAGGGCCATCCAGTGAGAGGGCAGAGGCAGCGAAGGCGGCATCAGGTGATGTTGCGGCAGTGCAGATGCCATATTTAAAGGGCTGCCAGCCTTGTATTCCCGAGTGCATATATCTTTGGAAGGCTCTAGTGAAGGAAAGTTGGCCCAACTACCATGGCTGAAGGAGGAGGTGGGCGGTGCCCAAGGTTCAGCGATGCCTCCCTCCAGACTCTTCTCCAGGCTGCACGGGAAAGGCAGGTGGTCCGCTTCCCCAGGGACAGGAGGAGGGGACCAGTCCACCTGACCAAGCAAGCCTGGATGGAGATAGCATAAGAGGTCAGCAGTCGTGGGGTCACACCCAGGACCTGGATCCAGAGCCAGAAGCACATCAATGACCTGATCCAGTCTGCCAAGGTAACTACTCCATACACTTGCTACCCTTTTTGGGCCTTGCATGTGGCAGAGCAAGAGGGTGCATTTGGTGGAGAGGGAGTGGCCACCCAGTCGTGGGCAATGGGATAAGGCAGCTGGAAATGCTGCCTAAGGTATGACTGCATCTCGGTGAGAGGTGCATGGGCCACTGGACTACCACCAGCATAGGTGCTGTGCTTGTTTATGCCAGTAGAATAACATTGTTGCTCTTTGTATTTGCAGGAGAGACAACACACAAATGAAAAGAGTGAGCCAACACTCAGTGGTGCAGTGGGTAGCACCGCAGCCTCACAGCTCCAGCGACCCAGGTTCAATTCTGGGTACTGCCTGTGTGGAGTTTGCAAGTTTTCCCTGTGTCTGCGTGGGTTTCCTCCCACAGCCAAAAGACTTGCAGGTTGATAGGTGAATTGGCCATTATAAATTGCCACTAGTATAGGTAGGGGAATATAGGGACAGGTGAGGATGTGGTAAGAATATGGGATTAGTGTAGGATTAGTATAAATGGGCGGTTAATGGTCGGCACAGACTCGGTGGGCCGAAGGGCCTGTTTCAGTGCTGTATATCTAAATCTAAAAAAACACTGGTGGTGGTGTGCCTTATTTGCACGTCTTGAGCCCAATGGAAGAGGAGGCAATGGAACTGGCAGGGTAGCAAAGCGGACGCTCCATTTTGGATGGTGCATTAAGGGCGCTCACCCAAGAGACTGAGTGAGGATGCCCTGAGGCACCATGTGGCACAAACAAGCCATGGTGCTCATGTGTCCACCAGTGGATATCATGGAGCGCCATGCTAGAATGTTGCGATGGGAAACCAATAATCCTTCAATCTATCTGTTCTCTCATGCAGGCCATGTTTATCAACAGGAACAACAAACTGGAGAGACTAGGGGGACAGCTAGCCACCTCAGAGGAAGAGGGAGCCTCAGAGGGTGCACTGTCACATCATTCCCCCGCACCTTCCACCAGCACAGGTACTATCATGTCGCATTTAGATTCGGGCACACAATATGACAGCACAGACCCATGCGAGCAGCTGACAGAGGTTGTGACAGCCGAGGCCACTGGCAGCCGGGGGACTGTGGGAGGCCAGACCCATGCTGAGCCCCACGCTGACGACGAGCCTCTGGAGTCACTGGCAACATGGGAAATCTAAACTGAGAGGCACAGGATCTAAACTGAGGGAGATACAGAATCTATACTTTGAGAGATACCATAACTAAACTATGAGAGGTACATAATCCAAACTGAGATATAGAGTATCTAAATGGTGAGCAATACAGAATCAAAAGTGTGACAGATATAAAATCTAAACCTTGAGAGATACAGAGTCAATACTGTACGGTATAGAGTTTCAAAAACTGTGAGGGATACTAAACCTAAACTGTGAGAGATACAGAATCCAAACTCTGAGAGAAATGAAATCCAAATTGTAAGCGAAACAGATTCTAGACTGAGATATAGAGTATTTAAATTGAGAGGTCAGAATCTAAACTGTGACACGTGCTTTATCTAAACTGTGAGATATGGACCATCTAAAGTGTCAGAGATACAGAATTGAAACTCTGAGATTTTGAGTATCCAAACTGAGAAAGATATAGGACTGGATCTTGAAGATGGCGGCCACCACGCACGGGCCCCAGGCCCCGCGCCGCCACAATCTTGCAGCCACTTAGCATACGGACGGCGGATGCCCGCCCCTCCCAATCACGTGGCGGAGGCGGCATTGGTAATGCTGTGAACAGTGTCACCTGAAGAAGGAGCAGGTGCTGGCGCCACTTTTAAAAGGCTGCCAGAATTTACATTGTCGTGCTGCCCAGGTCAGACTGTTTCTGCTCTCAGGAATTTTCCCAAAATGCTGTTTATGGTTGATGATATATAAAACAGGATCAAAAAAAGGAAACTTTTTTCAATCACTGCTCCCAGTGGCACTGCTGGGAGAGAAGAGCTGCTGGCCCTCCGATGTCACAACATCAGATTTCCGGGCAGGTGCGTCCAACATGACTCTCCGGCCCCCCACGTCACCATTCCCGCTCCAAACAGCCGCACTAAATTCAGCCCACAGATTCTAAACTGTGAGAGGTAGAAGGTTGGATTTTCCTAGCACTTTGAGGGGGAGCACAGGTGTGGGTGTGGATTGATGATCACGTTCCTGAAAGGTGTCTCTGGATCCCGACGCCTCCGGGACAGGCTCTAATTTTCAAAGTGAGGGCGGGGAGAGGGAGTTCGAACCTGCTCGCCTCTAATTAACGGCCTCTTATGCTCCTTGAGGGGCTTGTTAACAGCCTGGGGAGAGCAAGACCCCAATTTACGGTCAGCAAATCGGCGAGCCTGAAGATCCTGGTGGACGTTAGTGCACAGCTGTCAGGTTCAATGTGGGGAGAAGTTAAAGTTTTGTTTTACAAGATGAAAAATCGCGGGACCTGGGGGATCTTGCGCCGGATCACGTGCAGTACCTCTCATTTGGCTGTGTGCCACTTCCTTACATGGTTAGGCTGACCGCCGTCCGAGGAGCTGCCTGCTTTGTTCTGCAAGCCTGCAACAGGCCCCATCATGGCTGCCGTCTGCCTTTGCTGCTCATATTCTGCAGGTGGCACCTGCATTCTGGTAACACACGGCAACACTAATTGGGCGCCAAGCTCACTTTCGGCCCAATTAGGGCATTTACATTGGAAGATAACGTCGCATGAGCAATGCAGATGCAACACCTGGTCAGGACCCGAAAATTATCTGGGCATCGACTTCCCTATCCCGAATTAAAAATCAAACCCAGGGTATCTAAACTGTAAGAGATACAGAATCTAAACTATCAGATTTCCAAAAACGAAACTAAGAGAGATATTGAATCCAAACTGTGAGAGATACTGAATCTAAACTGAGAGAGATACAGAATCTAAATTCTGAGATCGAGAATCCAAACTGTGAGAGATCCAGAATCCAAACTGAGAGAGATCCAGAATCAAAACTGTGAGAGATACAGAATCTAAACTCTGAGAGATACAGAATCTATACTGTGAGAGATCCAGTATCAAAACTGTGAGAGATCCAGAATCAAAACTGTGAGAGATCCAGAATCAAAACTGTGAGAGATCCAGAATCTACACTGTGAGAGATACAGAATCTAAACTGTGAGAGATACAGAATCTATACTGTGAGAGATCCAGAATCAAAACTGTGAGAGATCCAGAATCAAAACTGTGAGAGATCCAGAATCAAAACTGTGAGAGATCCAGAATCTACACTGTGAGAGATACAGAATCTAAACTCTGAGAGATACAGAATCTACACTGTGAGAGATCCAGAATCCAAACTGTGAGCGATACAGAATATAAACTGTCAGAGATACTGAATCTGAGCCACAGATTAGTTATCTAAATAATGCAGAGGTGTCAAATAAAGCTCAGCTGCTTCATAAGTGCCACAGAGTAGCCTTTACTGCAGATGTAATACTTGCTTTTCTTAGTGTTGATTGGCAGGAATCAGGACAGGGACTGAAGCCCGTTGGCATCACTTGGGAAGCAGGGGCTGGCAGGGAAATGCCTGGTGTACACAGGCTGGCATGGTAGCAAGGACGACACTGATTCAGCAGCACTTCACCTGATTTCTCCCAAGCCCTTGCAGCTGATAACCTCACAACTCAACTTCCAGCCAACAAAGCTATTTCACTGCTGTGACCATTACCTCCAGGGTCCCATTGGCAGACATGAATATTCAGACTGAGGGTTCCTCCATCCACCAATGTCCAACAGCATAAGGCATGGACACATAACATTCTCAGGATCCTACGTCCTTGCTACCTGCCCACAATGCGACATCACCCTTTTGAGATGAGAAATCAATAACACACCTGTCAGAGTGATGACATAAAGAGGTTATATTATGAGGCAAACAAAATAACAGCCAGATGTAGACAATAGTACCCAGGTGACCATAAAGTGAATTCAATGTCGTGGCACCTTCGTCTCCCTAACACATCTACGGGGTGCTCCCCCTGTGGCAGAGGATGAAGTGGAGGCAGTCTGCTCCCTAGTCTCTGCCTCCGACTGAGATGCCTGTGGCTTCCATCCTCATCTTGGAGCTGCCCGTGGGGGCCCGTCCACAGGCTGCTGTGCCTGCATCATTGCAGGGGCTGCCTCTGTTACAGGGCCCTGACACACGGATGGTTTCTGAGTCAGAGGGGTCAGGGAGCCAAATGGTGATGCTGGTGCCCCCTGTGGGGTGGCCCTTTCCTCTGTCACTAGGATTATCTCAGCCTTTTCCTGGCGCCTGTGGTTGCTGGAAGCAGCCACCGAACAGGACGCAACTGGCATCCACTCAGAGCACCTATGAGTCATCAGCGACACTGAGCGGTCAATGTTACAGAAAATTTCACCCCTTCTGTGCATATCAGCGTGCTGCTCCTGCACCCACTCAGAGTGATGCTGCATTTGGCTCTCCAAGAGGTTGCCCAATCTCTCAATGGAGGAGCTCATGTGATCGAATCCCTGAGTCATGGCAGAGGACATTCATTGCACGGACTCCTCTATTGCCTGCCTTTGGTTCCTCAAGGCCTCAGGGAACTCCGACATTTGGGAACTTACCTGCCTCTGGTTCTGAAGGAAGGTTCTCCTGTCTGTGACACCTGAAGCCCAGCATCTTCACCCAGTGGAGCATCGCTGTGTCTGTCCTCTGTCCTGCAAGGGGGACAGTCCACAGGTCACTCTGCCTCACCCTCCTCCTGCTCAGGCATGTTATGAGGTTCACCCAGTGCTGTCCTTTCTACGCTAATCCGTGACCCAACCGAGGTGAATGTGTCTGTGCCTGTGGAAGGTGCCGAGGTATGATGTGATGGTGCAGGTTCCGTGTACTCCCTCCCGCTGAGGATGGCGCTGATACAGCAGGTCCACTTTGGTACCGCTCTGTAACTGGTCCTGTGGGAGACACAAGAAAATTGTGAAGAGAAATGTTCCTACTCAACAAGTGCCCCAGCAAAACCAACCCCACTGACAGCAGCAGTCTAAGATCCATAGCTATCCACAGGAGTCTCCTCCATGCCCTTCACTTCAAAAAAGAGCTATCCATTGATCCTGTTGCTCATGGCCTCCCATCTCGCCATCTGCCACTGAATGTTTCGAAGGATTCCTGGCGATCGCCAGCAGCGCCTCCTCCATCGCTGTCAGCATGAAGAGCTGGGCCACTCCACCTCCTGTTCTGGACATCTCCCACATATTGTGGGCTCTCTTCTCCTGCAGGATGAGAGGAGGGGCGGCACAGTGGCACAGTGGTTAGCACCGCAGCCTCACAGCTCCAGCGACCCGGGTTCAATTCTGGGTACTGCCTGTGTGGAGTTTGCAAGTTCTCCCTGTGTCTGCGTGGGTTTCCTCCGGGTGCTCCGGTTTCCTCCCACATGCCAAAGACTTGCAGGTTGATAGGTAAATTGGCCATTAGCAATTGCCCCTAGTATAGGTAGGTGGTAGGGAAATATAGGGACAGGTGGGGATGTGGTAGGAACATGGAATTAGTGTAGGATTAGTATAAATGGGTAGTTGATGGTCGGCACAGACTCAGTGGGCCGAAGGGCCTGTTTCAGTGCTGTATCTCTAAACTAAACTGAAACTAAACGGAGAATGATTCATGAGTAGGTTGCCCTCCCTCATCTCTTCCAACATGACATTGTGAGCTGATGTTCTCCTCAGAGATATCCCCATCTGAATGTTGCCCCATATGTGAGGGTGGCTGCATCTCAGTGTTGCAACTGTTGACTTACTCTGACGATATGAGGGAGAACTATAGATATTCTGTGAGGTCAGTTCGCATGCATTCTGGTGCTTAGAGTTGGTGCCCAACAAAACAGCTGCCTCTGGCCACTCACCTTACCAGACCGCAAGAGGTATTTGAATCTTTTCCTACTCTGGACCCAGGTCCTTCTAGTGGGTCCCTGGCTGCTGACCTCTGTGGCCACCTCCATCCACGCACTCTCAGTCTTACTGGGCGGATTTCTCCTTCCTGAGGCCGGGAAAAACATCTCTGACATTGCATCAATGAGTGCCTCCAGGGAGGCAGAGAAAAGGGGTACTGCCCAGGGACACATGCCCTTGCTCACAGAGGCCCTCCAATCTCCCTGGTGCTACAATACTGAAGGTAATGGCAAGCCCAGTCATGGCTGCAGCTTGCCTTTTAAAATTGTCCTCAGTGATGTGATTCTAACTCCAGGACAATTCCGGCGCCTCTAATTGGGTGACGGATTGGTAGCCAGGCCAATTAATGACTTTGCATTTAAAAATAGCATCGCGTTCAGGATCCAGAAATGTGCTGAACATCAGGTGCCCAACCCCATAATGAAAATTCAACCCAGAGAATCTAAACTGTGAAAGATGCACCATCAAAACTATGAGAGATGCAGAATCTAATGTGAGTCATTTGCTATTTAAACTGTGAAAGATACAGAATCAAACTGTGAAAGATACAGAACTAAAATGCGAGAGATAGAGTATCTAAACTGTGAGAGATACAGAATCTAAACAGTTAGAGCTGCAGAACGTAAACTGTGAGTAATACTGAAGCTCAACTGTGAGAGACACAGATTCTAACCCGTGAGATATAGTGTATATGAGAGATAGAGAATCGAAACTGTCAGAGAAACAGAATTCAAACAGAGAGATGCAGAATCTAAACTTTGAAGGATACAAATTCTAAACTGGGAGAGATACTGTATGTAAACTGTGATAGATACAAAATCTAAACTGTCGGAGATACAGAATTAAAACTATGAGAGATATATAATCTAAACTGAGATAGAAACGGAATCTAAACTGAGATACAAAATATCGAAACTGTGAGACCTACGGAATGTAAAATTTGCGAGATAAAGAATTAAAACTATGAGATATAGAGTATCTAAACTGTGAGAGATACAGAATCTGAGCTTTGAGATGTAGAGAACCTCAACTGTAGGAGTTCCAGAATCTAACTGTAAGTGATACTAAAGCTGAACTGTAAGAGATTCAGATTCTGAACTGTAAGATATAGTGTAACTAAACCATGAGAGATAGAGAATTGAAACTGTGAGTGATACAGAATCTAAACTTTGAGAGATATACAATCAAAACTGTGAAAGATACAAATTCTAAACTAGGAGAGATACAGTGTGTAAACTGTGAGAGATACAGAATCTAAACTGTAAGAAATACAGAATCTAAACAGTGAGATATGAATCTAAACTGTGAGAGATACAGTGTCTTAACTATGAGTGTTAGGGTGTCTGAACTGTGAGAGATAAAGTATTTAAAGTCTAAGAGATGTACAATCTAAACTGTGAGAGGTAGAAAGCTGGATTTTCCTAGCACTTTGAGGGTGAGCAGGGGTGCAAGCCGGAATTTAGAGTGATCGGCACAGGTTTCGGCAACGGCACTGGAAGCAGGTGCTGTTGCCACACGAGCAAAATGCTTGATCACAGTCGACCAGCCAATTAACGAAAGAAAGTTGTAGGGCTCATGCAATCAAACACCAGAGGCAGGAGACAAAATGCTGAATGCAGTGTCATCTGACTCCACAGCAGGTGTTGGCACCATATTTACAGGCTAACTGGTTTAAAGGAGTGTCTACCTGAGTGCCTGAAGAACACTGCTGCTGCCTCTGCTCCCTGATAGGTAAGAAGCTGAACGCTGGCCTGCAGTGACCATGGCTGAACGAAGACACTGGGTGGCCCCACAGTTTAGCGATGCCACCCTGCAGATTCTCCTTCAGGCTGCAAGGGAAAGGCTGCTGGTCCTCTTCCTCAGGGATGGGAGAACGAGACCTGCCAACCTGACCAAGCAAACCTGGACGGAGATAGCAGAGGAGGTCACCCCCAGGACATGGATCCAGTGTAGGAAGTGGGTCAATGACCTCATCCATACTGCTAAGGTGAGAACTCGAAATACCTTTGGACCCTTTGGGCATTGCATACAGCAGAGTGAGAGGGAGTGTTTGGTGGAAAGGGAATGACCACCCAGTGATGTGTATTAGGGAAGGGCAGCAGGACATGATTCCTGAGGCGTGGCTGCATCTTGGTGAGAGGCAAACGTCAGTCATTGTATTACCCCACACAGTCCCTCCAAAGGGGCCGCATGCAGGAGGCTTATGTGTTTCCCCACCATGAACCGCTGGACTATCACCATCAGAGGTCTTGGGTTTGTGCCCACTGGGAGACTAACTTTGTTCATCATTGTGTCTGCAGGAGAAGACAGCCCACAATCGGAAGGAGTGTGACAAGACTGATGGTGGAGTATTTTATCTCCATGTCTTAAGCCTGATGGAGGAAGAGGCCATGGAACTGGCAGGGCAGCAAGGCAGCCGTTTCATAGCTAATGGCGAGACAAGGGTGCCCACCCAAGAGAGTGAGTGAGCATCTCCTGGACGCAAGGGTGCATCTGCTACAAACGAGCCACACTGCTCATGTCTTCACCACTGCATCAACGGAGCTGCACAGTAGGAGTGGTTGGAATGTCGTGATGGACAGCTCTAACCCTTCACTGTCTCTGTTCCCACATGTGGGTCAAGATGAACAACAAGAGCAAAGAGCTGGAGAGTCTGGGGGACAGCCAGCCACCTCTGAGCAGGAGGAGGGATCCTCAGAGGGTGCACTCACATCATTCCCCCGCATCCTCCACCAGTGCAGATACTCTCATATCAGTTGGTTCGTGGTTAGGTTCAGGCACACAACTTGGTGAGGACATCACTGATGCACCCAAGCAGCTGATGGAGGCTGTGACAGCTCACGCTGAGCCCTAGGCTGATGACAAGCCTCTGGTGTTGCCAGCAACATGAGAAATGCTGCAGCTGCAATGAGAAGTAACGGAACACCCGGCAGAAATGCCAAAGGCTATGTGTACCCAAGCGAGGACAACGGAGAAGTCCATCCAGGCCTTGGGTGTTGTATTGTCTCTGACAGGTATGTGTCAGGCTTCCTCCATTGAGAGACCTGCGACTGTCATGGAGAACTAGATCCAGCAGCAATCAGTAGCTGCCGGAGATGCATACGGACCTGCACACCATCGCATTGTCCATAAACTCCATGCAGCAATGGCAAGGCGAGAGGGAGAGGAGGCAGCTGGTGTCTCCACCATGTCAACATCCCTTTCAGGTCAGCAGGGATGTATAAGTGTTATAAGGCGAGAGGAGCATCTGGGGGCTCCTCTCAGGCCACTGCTGGCATGGGCAGTGGCTCCAAAGCCCCTCTGCCAGTGATGCCAGCACCTCCAACATTACTAATGACAGTGGGGGTCCCTGCACCTTTGCAGGAGGCCCTCAATGTAGCACTGCCCTCTGGGCCTCCAGCAGCCAGGGTACGGTTGCCAAGGTCATCCCAAGCCAAGTGGCAGCAAGGTCAGCAACCTGTCTCCTCCTCAACTGACAGCATGGGGGAGCACCACGTAGAAGCACCTGGGAAAGATTTAACAAGGGCACCGAGATGCACTTAGGTGTTCATGGGTGAATGTACATTCCAGATGGATAGGGTTGTGTTTGGTGTCACGTGGAATAAAGAAATGATGTTGTCTCACTACATCTCCTTCCTATTATCGATGCCCTTTGGGACATCATTTAAACCCTTCCTCCCAAGGGACTGGAAACAAGGGACCAAACCACAAGCACTCAACACTTCAGCCTTGTCAATGTATGATGTGCACCTGGACGCTACAGTGCAGAAGAACAGAGGTGACAACAGGGCTGCTTAGAAGCATAGAACCATAGAAAAATTATGGCACAGAAGGAGTCCATTCAGCCCGTCGTGTCTGCGCTGGCCGAAAAAACTAGTCGCTCAATCTAATCTCACTTTCCAGCACCTGGTCCATAGCCTTGCCGATTACAGCACTTCAGATGCATGTCCAATAACCTTTTAAAAGAATTGAGCATTTCTGCCTCCACCACCATTCCTGGCAATGAATTCCAGACACTCACCACCCTCTGGGTGAAAGGTTTTTCCTCATGTCCCCTCTGATCCTTCTACCAATCACCTTATATCTGTGCCCCCTGGTAACTGACCTCTCCGCTAGGGGAAACAGGTCCTTCATGTCTACTCTATCTAGGGCCCACATAATTTTGTACACCTCTATTAAGTAACCCCTTAGCTTCCTCTGTTCTAAGGAGAACAACCCTCGTCTATCCAATCTTTCCTCATAGTTGCAACTTTCGAGCCCTGGCAACATTCTTGTAAATCCCCTCTGTACTCTGTCCAGCGCAATTATGTCCTTTCTGTAATGTGGTGACCAGAACTGTACGCAAAACTCCAACTGTGTCCTAACCAGTGTTTTGTACAGTTCCAGCAGTACATCCCTGCTTTTGAATTCTATACCTCAGCCAATAAAGGAAAGCATTCCATATGCCTTCTTCACCACTCTATCTACCTGTCCTGCCATCTTCAGGGGCCTGTGGACATGCACTCCAAGATCTCTCACTTTTTCTACCCCTCTCAATATCCTCCCGTTTATTGTGTACTTCCTCACTTTATTTGCCCTTCCCACTGCATTACCTCACACTTATCTGGATGGAATACCATTTGCCACTTTTCCGCCCACTCAACCAAATCATTGATATCTTTCTGGAGTCCACGGCTGTCCTCTTCACTATCAACTACACGGCCAATTTTTGCCTCATCAGCAAATTTCCCAATCATGCCTCCTGCATTTAAGTCCAAATCATTCATATATACCACAAACAGCAAGGGAAGGAAATCTGCTGTCCTTACCTGGTCTGGCCTACGTGTGACTCCAGACCCACAGCAATGTGGTTGACTCTTAAATACCCTCTGAAATGGCCTAGCAAGCCATTCAGTTGTATCTAACTGCTACGAAGTCAATAAGTAATGAAACTGGATGGACCACCCGACATCGACCTAGGCACCAGAAATGACAACGGCAAACCCACCCCTGTCGACCCTGCAAAGTCCTCCTACAGCAAGTAACCCAACAACTGAGCCCTGTGGAACGCCAATGCAAACAGCTTTCCATTCACAAAACATCCGTCGACTACTACCCAATGTTTCCTGGCCCTGAGCCAATTCTGGATCCAACCTGCCACATTCCCCTGCATCCCATGGGCTTTCATTTTACTGACCAGTCTGCCATGTGGGACCTTGTCAAATGCCTTACTAAAATCCATAAAGACCACATCCACTGCACTTCCCTCATCAGTCCTTCTTGTTACTTCCTCAAAAATCTCAATTAAGTTAGTAAGACATGACCTTCCCTTAACAAATCCATGCTGACTATCCCTGATTAATCCGTACCTTTCTAAGTGACAGTTTATCCTGTCCCTTAGAATAGATTCAAACAATTTACCCACCACCGTGGTCAGACTGACCAGCCTATAATTATTTGGCCTATCCCTCGCACCCTTTTTAAACAATGGTACAATGTTCGGAGACCTCCAATTGTCTGGTACCTCTCCTGTATCCAGTGAGGATTTGAAGATGATCCTCAGCGCAGCCATTATTTCCTCCCTGGCTTCCTTTAACAACCTGGGATGCAATCCATCCGGCCCTGGAGATTTATCCACTTTCAAGGATGTCAGACCCGCTAGTACTTCCTCTCTCATTATGCTTATCGTATCTAATATTTCACACTCCTCCTCTAACTACAATGTCTACATTAACCCTCTCCTTTGCAAAGACAGAGACAAAAAAACTCACTAAGAACCCTGCCCATATCTTCTGCATCTACGCATAAGTTCCCTTGTACATCTCTGATAGGCCCTACCCTTTCCTTAGTTATCCTCTTGCTCTTAGTGTACTGATAAAACATCTTTGGGTTTTCCTTGATTTTACCTGCTAATAATTTTTCATGTCCTCTCTTTGCTTTTCTAATTTCCTTTTTACTTCACCCCTGCACTTCCTCTACTCCTCTAGGCTTTCTAAAATATTAAGATTTTTATGATAGTCATAAGCTTTCTTTTTTGTTTTAACTTACCCTGTAAGCTTCTAGATAACCAGGGGGCTCTAGATTTGGCAGTACCACCCTTTATCTTTGTGGGGACATGCCTACACTGTGCCTGTAAAATCTCGCTTTTGAATGCCTCCCAATGGTTTACCACTGATTTTCCTTCAAGTAGCTGTATCCAGTCCACTTTCACCAGGTCACCTCTCAGCTTCTTAAAATTCGCCTTCCCCCAATTTAGAACTCTTACTCCTGTTTTATCGTTGCCCTTTTCCATGATTATGCTAAAACTTACTGTATTATGGTCACTATCTCCAAAATGGTCACCCAATGTTACTTCCTCCACTTGCCCAGCTTCATTACTGAAGACTAAATCTAGAATTGCGCCCCCTCTCGTTGGGCTTATTACATGCTGGCTAAAAAGGTTTATCCCCTCTGTGCCCTTCACACTGTTTGTATCCCAGTTGATATTGGGGTAGTTGAAATCCCCAACTATTATTGCCCTATAGTTTTTGCACTCATAAATTTGCCTACATATTTGTTCTTCTACCTCCCTCTCACTATTTGGGGTCTATAGTTCACTCCTAGTAGTGTGGCTGCCCCTTTTTTATTAATGAGCTCCCCCATATGGCCTCATTTGATGATTCATTTCACATATCATCCCTCCTCACAGCTGTTATTGATTCTTTAACGACAAATGCTACACCCCCTCCTTTTTTATCTCCCTCACTATCCCACCTGAAAACTCTATATCCAGGGATGCTGAGTTGCCATTCTTTCTCCTCTTTAAACCAAGTTTCCGTTATAGCAACGATATCATGTTGCCATGTGTCTATCTGTGCCCTCAGCTCATCGGCTTTCTTTACTATACTCCTTGCATTTAAATAAATACCCTTTAACACTGCCAAATTCCTGTGCTGCACACTTTTTAACCTTTGTTTCTTCTGTCTTTCAGAGTCACTTGCTAATTTTCTGCCTCCTGTTCCCTGCCCTGAAATTGTCCTATCTAAGACTGCGCTCAGGATCCCATCCCCCTGCCAAGCTAGTTTAAACCATCCCCAACAGCACTAGAAAACCTTCCTGCAAGGATATTTGTCCCAGTCCTGTTCAGGTGCAGACCGTCCGGTACAGGTCCCACCTCCCCCACAAATCTGAAGCCCTCCCTCCTGCATCATCTCTCCAGCCACGCATTCATCTGGTGTATTTTCCTATTTCTATACTCACTTGCATGTGGCCTTGGAGTAATCCAGAGATTACTATCTTTGAGGCCCTCCTTGCTAATCTCGTTCCTAACTCCCTAAACTCAGCCTGCAGAACCTCATCCCTCTTTCTTCTTATATTGTTGGTATCAATGTGGACCATGACCTCTGGCTGTGCATCCTTGCCCTCCAGAATGCTCTGTAGCCGCTCGGTGATATCCATGGCCCTTGCACCAGGGAGGCAACATCCCATCCTGGAATCACGTCTGTGACCACAGGAACGCCTATTCATTCCCCCAACTATAGAATCACCTACCAATATTGCTCTCCTGTCTTTTCTCCTCCCTCCCTGCACAGCTGAGCCACCCATGGTGCTCTGGTCATGACTCTTGCTGCCCTCTCCAGAGGAACCCTCTCTCCCATCGGTACTCAGAACTGAATACCAGTTAGAAAGTGGGATGCCCTCCGGGGTCTCCTGCACTACCTGCCTTGACCTTCTTGTCTGTCTGGCAGCCACCCAGTCCCTCTCTGCCTTTGCTCTCTTAAGCTCCAGGGTGACTACCTCCCGAAACCTGCTATCCACGTAGTTCTCTGCCTCGCGGATGCGCCACATTGACTCCAGCCACCACTCGAGTTCCAAAACCTGGAGCTCAAGCTTCTGTAGTTGGTGACACTTCCTGCAGATGTGATTGTCCAGGACACATGGAACGTCCATGACTTCCCACATGTCACAGGAGGCACATTCCACTTGGCCGAGCTGCCCTGCCATTACTTAGCTTTACAAACTCACTATTGCTGACGTAATAAGTGGAATAACTTACCAGTTACTTGCCAATCAGCTTCTTCTGCTGTACCGTGGAGGCTGAAAAGGCAGAAAAGTAAAGAAAGACTGCAAAGAGCACCTCTTTCCCCCAGTCTGTAAAATCCCTCACACAACTCAGCCTCACGCTGTTCAAACAGCACTATTCTAAGTAGTAATTATTAATAAATCACACTAATTAAAACAAAATCTTAGTAGTACTAACCTTATGACTTACAAGGTAGCTATTTGAGGGTTTAAAAAAAAGAACTTTTTTCCCTGATTTTTAAGCTATTTACAGGCAATAACAAATGTTACTTACCAACCAATCCTGTGATGTCACTATTAGTTTTTTTTTCTTCTTTTGAAATCCAGTGCACGTTGTCACAAATAGAGCCGCCGACTGCCGCTGCTCCGGATCCGCCTCTCCCAGGTCCACCGCCGATTGCTGCTGCTCCGGTCTGAGGTAAGTGAGGGCCTCGAGCCCCGGTCTTTATTTTCACAGGTTCCGCTCCGGCTAAAATGTAAGGCTTTATTGTTGTGGTTCCAGAAGGTGGTAAGGCTCAAAGGAAACGTGAATGTTTACAGGCCTCCCTTACGTGTATCTCATGGCACCTTTCCTGCTGTCCCTGGGGCCCTTCATCTGGCATTGCTTGGGCAGCATCCTTTTCTGCATCCTCATCATTGGAGGAGGCATCTCGCTCCACAATATCCCCACTGGTCAATGCCTCCCCACTCTGTAGCACCAGGTTGTGCAGAGCACAGCAGACCACCACAACATGTGACACCCTCGCGGAGATACACTGAAGGGCTGCTCCAGATCGATTTAGGCACCTGAATCTCATCTTGATTAGACCAAAGGCCTGCTCAATAGTCGCTTGGGTTGACCTGTGGCAGGTGTTGTATCTCTCCTCTGCATCCATGTGTGGGTTCGTCACAGGCATCAGTAGCCATGTCATCAATGGGTAGCCCTTGTCTCCAAGGATCCATCCCTAAAGGCACGTGGGGATACAGAAAAGTTCTGGCACCTGGGACTGCCGAAGTATGTAGGCACTGTGGCTGCTTCCCGGGAATCATGCACACACTGTAGGATCGTTTGCAGTGGTCGCAGACCAGTTGCACATGGAGTGAGTGGAAGCCCTTCCTACTGATGAAGGCTGTTGGCTGGTCTGTGGGAGCCTTGATGGCCACATGCATGCAGTTGATGACACCCTGCACCTGGGGAATGCAGCAATGGTCCCGAATCCTGTAGCCTTCTCAGCTTGACTGTTTGAATTAGTGCAGAAGTGGACATAGTCACCAGCCCTCCTGAACAGGACATTGGTGACCTCCTTGATGCACTGATGCACCGCAGACTGTGAGATTCCACACACATCTCCAGTTGACCCCTCGAATAATCCAGTGGCGTAGACGTTCAGTGCCATGGTGACCTTGGGTGACCCTGGCATCGGGTGTCTACCAAGTCCCATGGGGCTCAGCTCATCCTGCATCATGGCACAGATCTTCCTGGAGAGGCGGAGTCTTCGGTGACACTGCCGCTCGGACATCTGCAGGTAGTTAATCCTCAGCTGATAGACCCTCTGTGGAGGGTTGCTTCTTCTACACGTAGGAGGCTGTTGAAATGCCCCTCTGCGTCCATCTCTGGCGTCCTGACTCCAAGGCTGGCCCTCCTGTGGGATCCCAAGTTGCTGATGTACCCTTGCCAGTGCCTGCGTCTCCCTTCCACCCACCATGCTGTTCTTCATCCTCAACAGAGGCCCCGAAGCCAGGGTGAATGAGACCCATGACAGGTTGCCTCTCCCTGAGTACAAGACCTTCACAGCAAATGGCACTCACCCCTTTCCCTCACTTGGCACCTCTGATGAGGTGGCATTGCCCCAATGGAGCCCTGGTATGGCACTCCCACAATGTTGGCACCTTTGCTCCACTCAGTGATGCCCTCCCTCCTGCACCCTCCTTGCCAAGTGATGCTGCCTCACCTGATGGCTTCACAGTGAAGCCAGCACTGAGCTCTCGCCTGCTTGTTGCCTCCTTTAACCAGGCGCAGCTCTAAAGTCCTGTGGTTCCCATGTGCCAATAGTTAAACTGGACCCAGTGAATAAAATTGCTGTCTTTTGGGCTCTTAAATACCTTAACTGCCTTCCCACTACGTGGATGTGCAAAGTCCGCACTCCATGTCGGACTCTGAAAGTAAAATGCAGAAGGGATGTCAAGACTTCCAATTCGATGTCTTCCACCCTATTTTATGCCTCCCAGCTGCCTCCATTCCCATCTCCAATGGTCCCTTAAAGTTCAACCTGCAGAATCTAAACAATGAGAGATAATAGAAACAAAACTGTGATAGATACAGAATCTAAAATATGAGAAATACAGAACCTAAACTGAGATACAGAAGTCGAACTGTGAGAGATGCACCATGTAAACTGTAAGATTTAGTGTGAGAAATATGCAAGCCAAGCTGTGAGAGATAGAATATTTAAAATATGAAAGATAGAGAATCCGAATACAGAGAGATACAAAATTTAAACTGAGTGATACAGAACTAAAAGCTAAGGGATTGAGTATAAACTGTGGGAGATACAGTATGTAAACTGTGAGAAGTAGAGGTCAGTGATGCAGCGCTATTTTAAAATCAAAGTAGCTAATTGGCCTGGGTGTGAGTCCGGCGTGCAATTAGAGGTGCTGGAAGCATCCTGGAGGTGGGAACATTTCACTGAGGGCAATTTTAAAAGACAAGCGACAGGCATGACTGGACTTGCCACTGCCTTCAGAAATGCAGTACCTGGGAGATCGGCGGGCCTGTGCTTGCATTGGCATGCATCCACAGGTGGTGCCCTGTTGTCTGATGACTTCCTGGAGGAACTGATGGATGCAGTTTCACAGAGGACAGATCTGTTCTTCCTGACCTCAGGAAAGAGGAATCCACCCAGTGAGACCAAGAGGGCTTGGATGGAGGTGGCCACAGAGGTCAGCAACCGGGGACCCACTTAGAAGGCCTTGGGTCCAGTGTAGAAAAGGTTCAATAACGTCATAGAAACATACGAATTAGGAGCAGAAGTAGGCCATTCGGCCCCTCTAGCCTGCTCCGCCATTCAATAAGATCATGGCTGATCTGTTTGTGTCTCAAATTCCACATTCCCATCTACCCCTGATACCTTTGATTCCCTTGCCTAACAAGAATCTGTCTACCCCCGCCTTAAAATTATTCAATGACTCCGCCTCCACCACCTTCTGAGGCAGAGAGTTCCAAAGTCACACAACCCTCTGAGAGAAAAAATTTCTCCTCATCTCTGTGCTAAAAGGGCGACCCCTACATTTAAAACAGTGCCCCCTCGTTCTTGACCCCCCCCACAAGAGGAATCATCCTTTCCACATCCACCTTGTCAAGACCGTTCAGGATCTTATTCCTCTTGCAGTTTGGTAAGGTGAGTGGCCAGCGACACCTAGTTCATTAGGAACATAGGAACATAGGAACAGGAGTAGGCCATTCAGCCCATCGAGTCTACTCTGCCATTCAATTAGATCATAGCTGATCATCTCCCTCAACACCACTTTCCCGCGCTATTCCCATATCCCTTGATGTCATTAGTATCCAGATATCAATCAATTTTTTACTTACCTGGGAGCAGAGTGGAGCGGCGGCTGGCGGACCTGCTTGAAACCTGATCCGGAGTGACGGCAGTCTCCCTGTGTCTCTAAGCACACGCTGAGACTCGAAAAGAGGAAAACAAAACTTACAGTGGCATCACGGGAATTCTGCATGGTGATTGGTTGGCTAAGTAACAGCTGTTAGTGCATTGAAATTGCTTAAAAAGGGGGAAAGTTTTTTTTTTAAATCTCAAGTGATAAGGTGAGTAGTACTACTTAAATTAGTAAAATTTTTTAAGGACTTTAGATTGTACTGGGTAGTGTTTGGAGTAGAAAAAGACCCCTAGCGTAATTAGTATTTTTTAAAGGGAGTAACTAAATTAATTTAAAGGTAAGTCATGGCAGGAGATCTTGCACCCATGGTATGCTCCTCCTGCGCTATGTGGGAAATCAAGGATGGTTCCAGTGTCCCTGACAACCATGGGTGCAGGAAGTGTCTCCATCTGCAGCTACTGACTACCTGCATTACGGAGCTAGAGCTGCGGGTGGATTCACTGTGGAGCATCCACGATGCTGATGATGTCGTGGATAGCACATTTAGTGAGGTGGCCTCACCGCAGTTAATGGCAGCACAGGCAGAAAAGGGATGGGTGACCACTGGGTGGATTAGTTGGTGCAGGCAGGTAGTACAGGAGTCCCCTGTGGTCATCCCCCTCTCAAACAGATATACCGCTTTGGATACTGTTGTCGTGGATGACCTCCCAGGGGAAAGCAGCAAAAGCCAGGTCTGTGGCACCAAGGATGGCTCTGCTGCACAGCAGGGGAGAAAAGGAGTGGAAGAGCTACAGTGATAGGGCATTCTATCGTAAGGGATACAGATAGGTGTTTCTGTGGCCGCAAACATGACACCAGGATGGTATGTTGCCTCCCTGGTGCTAGGGTCAAGGATGTCACGGAGCGTCTGCAGGACATTCTGAAGGGGGAGGGTGAACAGTCAGAGGTCATGGTACACATCAGTACCAACGACATAGGTAGAAAAAGGGATGAGGTCCTGCAACAAGATTTAGGGAGCTAGGTAGCAGATTAAAAAGCAGGACCTCTAAGGTTGTAATCTCTGGATTACTCCCGGTGCCACGTGCTAGTGAGTTTAGAAATAGGAGAATGGAGCAGATGAATGCGTGGCTGAGGAGATGGTGCAAGAGGGAGGGCTTTAGTTTCCTGGATCACTGGGTCTGTTTCTGTCAAAGGTGGGACCTGTACAAGTTGGATGGGTTGCACCTGAACCGGAATGGGACAAGCATCCTTACTGGGAGATTTGCTAGTTCTGTTGTGGGTGGGGGGGAGGGGTTTAAACTAATTTGGCAGGGATACAGAGTGGAGGTACAGTAGGGGGTAATATAGAACAGAAAGTGAGTCTGCCTGGAAGGCAGAGCAAATATAGACCTGGTAAGGCACAAGGGAAAAATGCAAGGTTGGATTGCATCTATTTTAATGCAAGGAGTCTAACTAGTAAGGCAGATGAATTGAGGGCGTTAATTAGCACATGGGATTATGATATTATTGCTATCACAGAGACATGGTTGAGGGAGAGACAGGACTGGCAGCTCAATATTCCGGGGTATAGAATCTTCAGGCGCAACAGGGGACAGGATAAAAGAGGAGGTGGCATTGCACTGTTGATCAAAGAGTCAATTACTGCAGTAGGGATGGATGATATCTTAGAAGGTTCCTCAAATGAGGCCATTTGGGTAGAACTTTAAAAAAAAGGGGGCAATCACTTGGCTGGGCGTGTACTACAGGCCTCCAAACAGTCAGGAAGAGATAGAGGAACACATATGTAGGCAAATATGACAGGAATCGGTGCTGGGACCCTTGCTGTTTATAGTGTACATTAATGATTTAGACGTGTATTTAGGAGGTATGATCAGTAAGTTCGCAGATGACATGAAAATTGGTGGTGTTGTTAATAGTGAGGAGGAAATCCTTAGATTACAGGGAGATATAGATGGGCTAGTACAATGGGCACAGCAGTGACAAATGGAATTTAATCCTGAAAAGTGTGAGGTATTGCATTTTGTGAGGACTAACAAGGCAAGGGAAGATACAATGTATGGTAGGACACTAGGAAGTACAGAAAGTCAGAAGGACCTTGGTGTACTTGTCCATAGATCACTGAAGGCAGCAGCACAGGTAGATAAGGTGGTTAGGAAGGCATATGGGATACTTGCCTTTATTAACCAAGGCATAGAATATAAGAGCAGGGAGGTTATGATGGAGCGATATAAAAAGCTAGTTAGGCCACAGCTGGAGTACTGTGTACAGTCCTGGTCACCACACTATAGGAAGGATGTGTTTGCACTGGAGAGGGTGCAGAGGGGATTCACCAGGATGTTGCCTGGGCTGGAGCATTTCAGCTATGAAGAGAGACTGAAAAGGCTAGGGTTGTTTTCCTTGGAGCAGAGAAGGCTGAGGGGGGACATGATTGAGGTGTACAAGATTATGAGGGGCATTGATGTTAGATAGGAAGAAACTTTTTCCCTTAGCGGAGGGGTCAATAACCAGGGGGCATAAATTTAGGGTAAGGGGCAGGAGGCTTAGGGGGGATTTGAGGAAGCATTTTATCACCCAGAGGGTGGTTGGAATCTGGAACACACTGCCTGAAGAGATGGTGGAGGCAGGAACCCTCACAACATTTAAGAAGCATTTAGATGAGCACTTGAAACGCCATAGCATACAAGGTTATGGGCCAAGTGCAGGAATATGGGATTAGAATAGTTGGGTGCTGTATGGCCAGCACAGACACGATGGGCCGAAGGGCCTGTTTCTGTGCTGTATAACTCTATGAGTCTATGACTAATTTCTGTCTTGAACATGCTCAATGATTGAGGTTCCACAGCCCTCTGGGGTAGAGAATTCCAAAGATTCACCACTTTCTGAGTGAAGAAATTCCTTCTCATCTCAATGTTAAATGGCCAACCCCTTATTCTGAGACTATGCCCCCAGCCAGGGGAAACATCCTATCTACAGCCACCCTGTCATGCCCCATCAGCATTTTGTAAGTTTCAATGAGATCACTTCTCATTCTTCTCAACTCTAGAGAATACAGGCTCAGCTTCCTCAATCTCTCCTCATAAGACAATTTTGCCAACCCAGGGATCAGTCTGGTGAACCTCCGTTGTGCTCCCTCTATGGCAAGTATACTCTTACATAGGTATAGAGATCAAAACTGTACACAATACTCCAGGTGTGGTCTCACCAAGGCTCTATACAATTGCAGCAAGACATTTTTACCCATGTATTCAAAACCCCTTGTGATGAAGGCCAACATACCATTTGCCTTCCTAATTGCCTGCTGCATCTGCATGCTATCTTTTAGTGACTGATGAACAAGGACACCCAGGTCTCTTTGGACGTCAACACTTCCCAAACTCTCACCATTTAAGAAATACTTTGCCTTTCTGTTTTTTCTACCAAGTGAATAACATCACACTTATTCACATTATATTCCATTTGCCATGCTCTTGTCCATTCCCTTAGACTATCCAGGTCCCCTTGAAACCTCCTTGCATCCTCCTCACAACTTACATTCCCACCTACAAATTTGGAAATATTACATTTGGTTCCCACATCCAAATCATTTATATAGATTGTGAACAGCTGTGGCCCCAGCACTGATCCTTGCGGTAGCCCACTAGTAACAGCCTGCCATCCTGAGAATGACCCGATTATTCCTACTCTATTTCTGTCTGTTAACCAATTCTCAATCCATACCGGTATATTACCCCCAATCCTGTGTGCTCTAATTTTGTTTACTAACTTCCTGTGTGGGACCTTATTAAAAGCCTTCTAAAAATCTAAATACACCACATCCACTGGTTTTCCTTTATGCTACAAGTAACATCCTCAAAAAACTCCAACAGATTTGTCAAACATGATTTCCCTTTCATAAATCTGTGTTGATTCTGCCCAATCATATTATTTTCTAAGTATCTAGTTATCATATCCTTTAAAATAGATTCTAACATTTTCCTTACAACTGACGTCAAATTAACAGGTCTGTAGTTCCCTAATTTCTCTCTTCCTCCTTTCTCAAATAGTTGGGTTACATTTGCTACTTTCGAGCCTGCAGGAACCTTTCCAGAATTTATAGAATTTTGAAAGATAACCATCAGTGCATCCATTATCTTTATCGCCACCTCCTTCAACACTCTGGGGTGTAGCTCATCTGGTCCAGGGGATTTATCAATCGTCAATTCAGTTAATTTTTTGAGTACTACCTCTTTATTAATACAAATTTCTATCAGTTCCTCATTTTCACAAGTCCCTTGGTTCCCAAGTATTTCTGGGAGATTTTCTGTATCTTCCTCCATGAAGATAGACACAAAGTAATTGTTTAGTTTCTCCATCATTTCCCTATTCTCCATTATAAATTCTATAAATCTGCCTCTAATGGACCCACATTTGTCCTTGCTAATCTTTTCCTTTTCACATACCTAAAGAAGCTTTTACAGTCCAACTTTATGTTTCTCACTAGCTTGCATTCATATTCTCTTTTCCCTTTCTTTATCAGTTTCTTGGTCCTCCTTTGCTGGATCCTAAATTGCTCCTAGTCCTCAGGCTTACCACTTTTTCTGGCAACCTTATAAGCCAATTCCTTTGATCTAATGCAATTTTTACCTTCTTTTGTTAGCCACAGTTGATTCATCTTTCCTGTTGGGTTTTTGTGTCTTAGAGAAATGTATATTTGTTGTAGACCATGTAATACTTGTTTGAATACTAGTCATTGCCTGTCTACTGTCAAATCTTTTAGTGTATTCTCCCAATCTACCATAGCCAACTTGTCCCTCATACCTTCAAGGTTCCCTTTCTTCAGATTTAAGACCCTCATTTCAGAATGAACTATATCACTTTCAAACTTAATGTAAAATTCTATCATCTTATGGTCACAATTTCCCAAGGACTCCTTTACAGCAAGGTAATTAATTAGCCCTTTCTCATTACATAATACTAAATCTAAAATAGCCCAATCCCTAGTTGGTTTCTCAACATACTGTTCCAAAAACCTATCTCGTACACACCACAGGAATTCATCCTCCACAGCATTAGTGTTGATTAGGTTTACCCAGTCTATATGTAAATTGAAGTTGCCCATTATTACTGTATTACCCATGTTACATGCACCTCTAATTTCCTGATTTATACAGTGTCCAACATTACCACTATTGTTTGGTGGCCTCTAAACAATTCCCACCAATGTTTGCTGCCCCTTGCTGTTTCTTAGCTCCACCCAAATTGGTACTACATCTTGATCCTTTGATCTAAGATCCTCTCTCACTAATGTACTGATCTCATCCCTTATTAAGAGCGCTTTCCCACCTCATTTTCCTTTTTGTCTATCCTTCCTAAATGACAAATGTCCTTGAATATTCAGTTCCCATTCTTGGTCACCCTGTAACCGTGTCCCTGTAATGGCAATGAAATCACAGAATCACAAAATCACAGAATTGTTACAGCACAGAAGGAAGCCATTCAGCCCATCATGTTCATACCAGCTCTCTGAAAGAGCAACTCCCTCAGTTCCATTCCTTTGCCTTCTCCCCGTAACCCTGCACATTCTTCCTTTTCATATAACTGTCTAATTCCCTTTTGAATGATTCAATTGAACCTGCCTTCATCACGTTCTCAGGCAGCACATTCCAGACCTTAACCACTCGCTGCGTGAAAAAGCTTTTCTTCATGTCACTTTTGCTTCTCTTACCAGATACTTTAAGTCTGTGCCCTCTCGTTCTCAATCCTTTCACGAGTGGGAACAGTTTCTCTCTATCTGCTCTGTCCAGACCCCTCATGACTTTGAATACCTCTATCAGATCACCTCTCAGCCTTCACTTCTCCAAGGAAAACAGTCCTAACTTCTCCAATCTATCTTCATAACTGAAATTCCTCATTCCTGGAACCATTTTCGTGAATCTTTTCTGTGCTCCCTCCAATGCCCTCAAGTCTTTCTTCAAGTGTGGCGCCCAGAATTGGATGCAATACTTCAGCTGAGGCTGAACTAGTGCCTTATACAAGTTCAACATAACTTCCTTGCTCTTGTACTCTATGCCCCTATTAATAAAGCCCAGGATACTATATGCTTTATTAACCGCTCTCTCAACCTGTCCTGCCACCTTCAATGACTTATGCACATATACACCTAGGTCCCTCTGTTCCTGCACCCCCTTTAGATTGTATCCTTTATTCTATATTATCTCTCCATGTTCTTCCTGCCAAAATGAATCACTTCACATTTCTCTGCATTGAACTTCATTTGCCACCTGTCTGCCCATTCCACCAACTTGCCCATGTCCTTTTGAAATTCAACACTATTCTGTTGTGCGGCACTGTATCAAATGCCTTTTGAAAGTCCATGTACACCACATCAACAGCATTGCCCTCATCAACCCTCTCTGTTACCTCCTCAAAAAACTCCAGAAAGTTAGTTAAACATTATTTTCCCTTAAGAAATCCATGCTGGCTTTGCTTAATTAACTTGCATTTGTCCATGTGACTATTGATTTTGGCCCGAATTATTTTTTCTAGAAGTTTTCCTACCACCGAAGTTAAACTGACTGGCCTGTCGTTGCTGGGCTTATCTGTACACCCATTTTTTAAATAAGGGTGTAATGTTTGCAATTCTCCAGTCCTCTGGCACCACTCCAAGTCTAAGGAAGACTGAAAAGTTATGGCCAGTGCCTCTGCAATTTCTACCCTCACGTCCCTCAGTATTCTTGGATGCATCTCATCCGGCCCTGGTGTTTTATCCACTTTAAGTACAGACAGCCTATCTAATACTTGCTCTTTATCAATTTTAAATCATACCCATTTACTTCTATTTGTCCCTTTAAATCACCTACCTTGTTGCGAATGCTGCGTGCATTCAGATTGAGTGCCTTTAACTTTGTCTTTTTAATATTATTCTGCATTCTGATCCTATTTGATGCTTGCCTTCGCTTTGTCTGTCTTCTAATTCCGCTGTTACCAGTTTTGCTTCCCTTCAATCTGAGCTCACTCTCAGGTTCCCATCCCCCTGTCAATCTAGTTTAAACCCTCCCCAAAAGCACTAGTAAATCTCTCAAGCAGGAACAGGATGTGAGTCCTGGTCCTGCTTATGTGCAACCTGTCCATCTTGTACAGGGTCCACCTGCCCCAGAACTGATCCTATTGCCTCAGAAATCTGATGCCCTCCCTCCTACACCAATTCGCCAGCCACGTGTTCAATTTCTCTATCCTCCTATTCCTATGCTCAGTAGCACGTGGTACTGGGAGTAACCCTATTACTGCCTTTGAAGTCCTGCTTTTTAATTCCTTTCCTAGCTCCCTAAAATCTGCTTTCAGGACCTCATCACTCTTCTTACCAATGTCATTGGTACCAATATGAACCATGACCTCTGACTGTTCACCCTCACCCAAAAGAATGGCTTGCAGCTGCTTTGTGACATCCTTGACCTTGGCACCAGGGAGACAACACACCATCTCGGAGTCACATTTACTGCCACAGAAGCACCTGTCTGGTCCCCTAACTATCGAATCCACTATCACTATTGCTCTTCCACTCTTCCTCCTTCCCTCCTGTGCAGCTGAGCCACCCATAGTGCCAAGGACCTGGCTCTGGCTGCACTCCCCTGATGAACCATCGCCCTCACCAGTATCCAAAATGGAAAACTGATTAGCAAGCAAGATAGATTCAAGGGACTCCTGCACTACCTGCCTGGTTCTCTTAGATTGCCTGGCGGTTACCCATTTGCCCTCTGCCTGCATGCTCCTAACCTGTGGTGTGATCATCTCCCTAAATGTGCCAGCCACGTAGTTCTCTGCCTCATGGATGTATCACAGTGTCTGGAGCCGCCGCTCAAGTTCAGAAACCCAGAGCTCAAGCTTCTGCAACCGGTGACACTTCCTGCAGATGTGTCTGTCTAGGATACATGGTGTATCCATGACTTCCCACATGCCACAGGATGCACATTCCACTCAGCTGAGCTGCCCTGCCGTACTTAAACTTTATAAACTATTTATTATAAGTAGAATACTTACCAGTTACTCACCAATCAGCCTCTTCCCCTGTACCTGCAGCTATAGAAACCAGATTAAAGTAGCTACCTAATTAACTAATTACAGCTGCTGCCCAGTAGAGAGCTTGTTTATCCCTGGGTAAGGCTGGAAGGAATTTAAACTTTACTTAAACAGTAAATTTAAGTTAAATGCTAAATGTAGACAAGACTATATTTTTAGAAAGAGATTGATCCTTAAGATTCCCTCATTCACCAAACTCCCAAAGCAGCAATACTCACCAGCCAATCAACTCACTGCTTTCCTGTGATGTCACGGTTTGATTTTTTTTTTTCAAACTCCAGCACATAGAAATAGTCTCCACGCAGGGTCCACCACTGCCGCCGCTGCTCCTGACTCCCTCTGGGTAAGTGGAAGGCCCCGAGCCTGGGTCTCTCTTTATCTGCTCCCCAGTAGTTGTGTCCACACAGGGTCCACCGCTGCCGCCACTGCTCCCAACTCCCTTCGGGTAAGTGCTCCAACTCTCTAATCACCGGAATGCGCGTGAGCTAACCTCACAGAATGTCCATAGTTCTCCCTAACATTGTCAGATCAAGTGTACAGTCGCATCACTGAGATGGCAGCCAAATATGGGGGGCTATTCAGAAGGGGATATCACTGAGGGGCACATCAGTTCATGTATAATTTCATGCTGGAAGTGATGAGGGAGGGCAGCCTAGTCATGAATCATTCTCCTCCCGTCCCACAGGAGAAGAGAGCCCATAACATGCGGGAGATGACAGAATGGGTGGTGGAGTGGCCTAGCTTCACACACTGACAGCAGTCGAAGAGGCTGTGCTGGAGATCACCAGGGTGTTATTGTGGCATTCAGTGGCAGATGATGAGACAGGAGGCCATGAACAACAGGATCACATTGGATAACTCTTTCTTGAGGTGAGGGCGTGGAGGAGTCTCCTGCCCAATCCTAGCTAGGGATCAAAGACCAGTGTCATCTGAGGCGATGGTTGTGCTAGGACATTTGTTAAGTATGATGAGTCCTCATTTCCATTTTCTTGTGTCTCCTACAGGGCCCTTTGCAGAGTGGGAGCAAAGTGGACCTGCCAAATTGGCACTGCCATCCTCTGCAGGGTGGGAGTGTGGCCAGACACAGAACCTGCACCATCACATCGTACGTCGGCACTTCCCACCAATGCAGACACACTCACCTCGGTCAGGCCCCAGAGTAACGTAGAAAGGGGAGCACTGGGTGAACTTCACATCACGTGAGAGCAGGAAGAGAAGTGTGAGGCAGAGTCAACTGTGGACCGTCCCCCTCAGAGGACAGAGGACAGACACAGCGATAATTCGCTGGGCAAAGATGCTGGGCCTCGGGTATCACAAACATGAAGGGCCTTCCTTGAGAACCAGAGGCAAGTAATTTCCTGTTTGTCAGAGTTCCCTGAGGCCATGAGGAGCCAAGAGCAGGAAATGGAGGAGTCCGTGCAACACATGACCCCTGTCATGACTCAGGGATTCGATCGCATGAGCTCCTCCATTGAGAGATCGGACAACTTCTTGGAGAGCCAATTGCAGCATCACGCTGAGTGGGTGCAGGAGCAGCGCGCTTATATGCACTGAAAGAATGAAACGTTCAGTAACATTGACCACTCAGTGTTGCTGATAGCGCAGAGGTGCTCGGAGTGGATGCCAGCTGCATCCTAGTCGGTGGCCACAACCAGCATCCAAGGGTGCCAGGAAAGATCTGAGATGGGTGAAGTGGCTGCCAAAGGGGCCACTCCTCAGGGGGCTCTGGTGTCACCCTTCAGCCCCTCACCTTCTCCAACTCAGGAGCCATTAGTATTCCAAGGCCCTGTGACAGTGGCAGCCCCTGTTATGATGCAGGCATTGCAGCCTGTGGAGGAGCTCCCACGGGCAGCTCCAAGATGAGAGCGGAAGCCATGGGCATCTCAACCGGTGGCAGAGAGTGGGGAGCAAGCCACCTCCACCTCATCCTCTGCCACAGGGGGAGCACCCCGTAGATGTCTAAGGGAGAGAAAGGTGCAACGGTGTTGAATTCACTTAATGGGTTACCTGGATACTATTGTCTGCATCTGGCTGTTATTTCATTTGCATCACAATATAACTTCTTTATGTCATCACTCTGACAGGTGTGTTGTTGATGTCTCATCTCAAAAGGGGGATGTCGCATTGTGGGGTAGGTGGCAGGGACTTGGGGCTCTGAGAATTTTATATGTCCATGTCTTATTCTTTGGACAATTGTGGATAGAGGAACCCTCCACCTGCATGTTCATGGTTGCCAGTGGGACCTCGCAGATAAAGGTCATAGTGGTGAAATAGCTCTGTATGCTGAAAGACGAGTTGTGGGGCTTGGGGCAATCAGGTGAAGGGCAGCTGAATCAGTGTGGACCTGTGCAGTGTGCAGCTGACCCCATTGCTGGGGACAGACAGCTCACCCCCGCCACGTGATGGGGGGGGGGGTGCGGGGTTGCGGCCCACCCAGGCTATTTAAATGAGCCACCACGCTTGAAATCGCAGCGTTTCTTTGACGTGCCCATTTTCTTTCGCCCACCACCAATTTCAGAGGTGGGCTTATGAAATTCAGCCCATTGAGCGTATAAACACTGATAGCTACACAATCTAATCTGTGAGAGATACCTTTGGGATGTAGAGACCTAAACTGTGAGAGATAGACTAAACCACGACATTTACAGAATGTAAACTGTGAGATATAGTGTATCTAAACTATGAGATAGAGAATCTAAACTGTGAGAGATAGACTTAACCACGACATTTAGAGAATCTAAACTGTGAGATAGTGTATCTTAACTGTGAGAGATACACAATCTAATCTGTGATATATACTCTATTTAAACTGTGAGCGATACAGATTCAAAACTGAGAATTACAGAATCTAAACTATGAGAGGTGCAACATCTAAACCCATTGGGGATGCCTTACTTTAAGGGACGAAATGTCGGTGGCGAACCTGCTTCCGCCTCGCCTGGGGAACTGACCTGTATTTTGTGGGTCAAAAACAAGAAATGCTGGAATCACTCAGCAGGTCTGGCAGCATCTGTGGAAAGAGAAGCAGAGTTAACGTTTCGGGTCAGTGACCCTTCTTCGGAACTGACAAATATTAGAAAAGTCACAGATTATAAGCAAGTGAGGTGGGGGTGGAGCAAGAGATAACAAAGGAGAAGGTGCAGATTGGACCAGGCCACATAGCTGACCAAAAGGTCATGGAGCAAAGGCAAACAATATGTTAATGGTGTGTTGAAAGACAAAGCATTAGTACAGATTAGGTGTGAATACACAAACCTTGCAAGTTTGCACTTGCTGCTGTTCAATATTCAGTGTATTCACACCTAATCTGTACTAATGCTTTGTCTTTCAACACACCATTAACATATTGTTTGCCTTTGCTCCGTGACCTTTTGGTCAGCTATGTGGCCTGGTCCAATCTGCACCTTCTCCTTTGTTATCTCTTGCCCCACCCCCACCTCACTTGCTTATAATCTGTGACTTTTCTAATATTTGTCAGTTCCGAAGAAGGGTCACTGACCAGAAACGTTAACTCTGCTTCTCTTTCCACAGATGCTGCCAGATCTGCTGAGTGATTCCAGCATTTCTTGTTTTTGTTTCAGATTTCCAGCATCCGCAGTATTTTGCTTGTATTTTGTGGGTCTCTAGGCTTTAAATGTTCTGAGGTGGGACTTCCACCCACTTGAGGTAGGAAGTCCCACCTAATAGAGATGCTGGCCAATCAATGCTGGCCGGGAGCGGTGGCCACTGCTGCGATTACAGCCCAGCTTGTAGAGATGTTGGGGAGCCTGGAGCAAAGGTAAGTTTTGGTTACCTCGCTGGGGGTAATCGGTCGGGCCCCGGCGAGGCAAGTGTGGTCGATTGGGGGGAATGGGGGCGTGTTGGGTGTTGGGGGTGGCCCGACCAGCCACGGGTAAAAATCCCATTATGTGGCCACTTAAGGGCCTGGATTGGCCTGGGGCAGGCGGGCCATTTTCCGCCACTGCCACCCTGCGTAAAGTGGCAGCAGAGGTGCAAGCGGGTCGGGAAGGGCCCCCGGAGTCTCCTGCTCCATTTTACAACACCACCTTCCCGCTCTTTGGAGGGGTGCGTTAAATTCAGCCCATAGAGTATCTTAAGTGTGAGAGCTACAGAAGTTAAACTGAGGGAGACAGAGAAGTTAAACGGTGAGAGGTAAAAAATCTAAACTGTGAGAGATACAGAATCTAAACTGAGAATTCCTGAATCGAATGTAAGATATAGAATGTCTAAACTGTGAGAGATACACAATCAAATTCGGAAAGATAGAGTATCTAAACAGTGAGCTACTGGTCAGGTTTTATTCCAGTGATGGGGGTCTTGGAGGCAGGCCATAAGGCAGGTGGAGACCCCTGCCTTGGCTTTCCCTTGGATCCCCATTTATATCTCAAGGTGGGCAGCCAATTGACTGCCCGCCATTGGGGATGCCTTACTTTAAGGGACGAGCTCCCGCCTCCAGAGCTACTGGCCAATTCAAAGGCCGGCAGCTGAGCAGTACCAACAGCGCTACTGGGAACGGTAGCCATTGCTGTTACTGCAGGATGACCTGCAGTAGCGAGAACTTCAGAGACCCCAGGAATGGTGAGTGAGGTTGGGTCACTGAGGCCTGCTTGTATGGGGTGGGGGTGGAGGTGGAGGGCTGCTGTTTCTGAGGGCGTAGTAGTTTCTTCCCCGGGCGGGCGGGGCGGAGGGGTGGCCATCTCCTCTGGAGGTACCCTCTGGGGGTCCTTTATTATCCCCAAAGGAGTGACATCCTCCCCGATCTCAGTAGGAGGCCTACAGGCTTTACTTGACAGTGTTTCTCTGCGGTGGCGGGCCCCTCGTCCTCCATAAAATTGGAGTGGAGGCACGAAGCCATCCTTAAGTGACCATTAAGTGGACAGTTAAGGGCCTCAATTGTGCTGGGGTGGGAAGGCCAGCCTCGAGTCTTTCCCACCCCAGACAAAATGGCAGAGTGTTGCCTGGGCAACATCGGGAATGGCACCCTCTGCTATTTGTTTGCCTACCCATCTCTGTTCCCGTATTCAAGGGTACAACAAAATCCTGCCCATAGGTTCTTTAATTTATGACATACAGAGAATCTAAATTGTGAGGTATGGAACAACTAGATTTTTATAGATACAGAATCTAAACTGAGAGAGATATAGAATTTAAACTGTCAGAGATGCAGAATCTAAACTGAGAAAGATACAGAATTTAATCTATGAGAGATACAGAATCAAAACTGTAAGAGATACACTGAAAACTGTGAGATATAGAGTATATAAAGTTTGAGAGATATGCAATCTAAACAGTGAGAGATGGAGTTTCTAAACTGACTGATACAAACTCTAAACTGTGAGAGATACAGAATCTAAACTGAGAGTCAGAATGCAAACAGTGCGAAATAGAGTACCTAAACTGTGAGAGGTACAGAAGGTAAACTGTGGGAGATGCACAATGTAATCTGTGAGATATGGAGTATCTAAACTCTGAGAGATGCAAAATCTAAACAATGAGAGATACAAGGCTCAATATATTAGCGCGCAGCATATCACAGCAACGCGCTTTGAACTTGGCGGTCTTGCGACACAGAAGTGACGCCACTGAGCCCCTGTGATATTTCGCGCAGGGGCTCATCTAAATAGAGGGGTCAGAGAGGCCACCCCCATGGTTGTTTTATAGGCCAATATGACAAATAAGTTTATTCCCACCCTGAACTCCATACGGAGTTCCAAAGGTGCACGAGTTGTGGTTGGTGGCGGTAAAATCGGCGTGGGACTGTTGCCTGGACCAGGTAAGTTGATTAGCATATTATCTTAATTAATTTTAATATTTAAATGAAGGCCCTGCCGCTTGGCAGCGGGCGTAGGAGTGCCGCACCGAGGCCTCGCCACTGCCAGTAAATTGTGGTGGGGCCTTCTCAGCATCAGGGGTCGTAGCAGGCAAGTACTCCCACAAGTATTATACAGGCCCCACACCACCCATCCCCCGCCCCCGCCATGGCCCCCGCTGTCGAGGGGCTGATAAAATTCAGCCCATGATATCTAAACATTGAGAAATACCAGACATAAACTGTGAAAGATAGAGATTATAAACTGTTACATTATAGAGTATCTAAACTTTGAAAGATACAGTATCTTATCTGTGAGAGATACATAATCATAACTGTGTGATATACAATAACTGAACAGTGAGAAATAGAAAACCTAACCTGTGGGAGATACAAAATCTAAACTGTAGGATGTAGAGTATCTAAACTGTGACAGATACAGATTCAAAATGGTGAGAGAAACAGAATCCAAACTTAGAGAGTTTAGAACCTAAACTGAAAGTTACAGAACTTATACTGTGGGAGATATAGAAGTTAAACTGTGAGATACAGTACCTAAACACCAAGGGATCCAGAAACTAAACTGATCTAAAGTGTGAGAAATACTGAGTATGAACTGTGAGAGATACAGAATATAAACTGCAAGAAACAGAGAATCAAAACTTTGAAAGATACAGAATATAAACTGAGAGATACAGATTCTGTTCTGTGAGAGATACAGAATTTGAAATGTTAGTGATACAGAATCTCAACAGTGTGATATAGAGTATCTAAACCGTGAGATATAGTGTATCTAAATGGTGAGAGATACAGAATAAAAACTGCCAGAATTACAGAATCTAAACTGTGAGTGGTATACTATCTAAACTCTGAGACTTACAGAATCTAAACAATGAGATGTAAAAGACAAAGGTTCCGAACTTTGTGGGGTGGAGGGAGTGAGGGGGAAGGCCAAATTGTCAAGGTAGGTATTATGGTGGGGGTGGGGGGGGGGGGGGGGTGGGGAACTGCAGGAATGATGTGTAATGGGTGGGAGAGTTCATGGAAAGATTATTTTATTCATTTTTATAATCTTTAACGTAACAGACCTTTTAAAATTTAAATGCTCATTTAGGGCTCTAAGCCCTTTAAAAATGGCACTTGCGCCTGCGCATTGGCGCTGGACGCTGTTGCCAGCAATGGCTCGCCCGCCCTCTCCACTTCATCAGGGGGGCATGGGGGGGTGGGTGTGGAGGGCGGCCGCCCCGACATGGTAATGAGCCATCGCGTTTGGAATAGCGGTGGCTCCACAACGTGGGCCCTGTGCGTGCATGCTGCAAATTTGTACGCCCGCCACCTACTTCAGTGGCAGGCTTTTAAAATGTAGCCCATAGTGTATGTAATTTGTGAGAGATACAGAATCTCATCTGTGAGAAATACAGATTCTAAACTGTGAGAAATACTGTATCTAAAATGTGTGAAAATAAGTATCCAAACTGAGATGTAGAGTATTTAACTGTGGGAGATACAGAATCTAACTGTGAGAGATAAGGAATCTAAACAGTGAGAAAGACATAGTCTAAACTGTGAGAGTTAGAATACCTCAACTGTGAGAGATACAGAATCTAATCTGTGAGGGATACCGAATTTAAACTGTGCTATATAGAGTGTTTAAACTGAGAGATACAGAACCAAAACTGTGAAAGATACAAAATCAAAACTTTGAGAGATGCAAAATCTAAACAATGAGAGATAGAATATCTAAACTATGAGAAATATGGAACATAAACTGTGAGATATAGAGATTATAAACTGTTATATATAAAGTATCTAAAATTTGAAGATACAGTATCTTATTTGTGAGAGATACATAATCATAACTGTGTGATATACAATAACTGAACAGTGAAAAATAGAAAATCTAACCTGTGGGAGATACAAAATCTAAACAGTAGGATATAGAGTATCTAAACTGTGAGAGATACAGAACTTAAATTGTGAGAGATACAGATTCTGAACTGTGGAAGATACAGAATCTGAAATGTTAGTGATACAGAATCTAAACAGTGTGATATACAGTATCTAAACTGTGAGATATAGTGTATCTAAATGGTGAGAAACACAGAATAAAAACTGCCAGAATTACTGACTCTAAACTGGGTAATATAGTATCTAATCTCTGAGATTTACAGAGTCTAAACTATGAGATATAAAGAATCCAAACTGTGAGAGCTACAGAATCTAAACTGAAAGATACCGTATCTCAACTGTGAGAGATGCACAATGTATTCTCTGAGTGGTACAGAATCGAGACTGTGAGATGTAGAGTATCTAAACCGTGAGAGATACAGAATATAAACTAAGACTTACAGAATCTCAACCGTGAGAGATGTACAATGTAAACTGTGACATATAGAGGATCTAAAGTTTGTGAGATATGCAATCTAAACCGTGACAGATATAGGCCTGAATTTTACTAGTGCACCGCAAATTGCGGCAGCGCGCTTTAAAGTCAGCGGTCCGCGTGCGATATTTCATGCAGGGTCTCATTTAAAAGGAGGGGATGAAATGACCGCCTCCGATGACATGGTGGGGGCAGCTGCTCCGTCCCAGGCAATGGGGTCTGGTGCCACCGTGAGGGCGCCGGTACAATTTTTAAAGGGCTTCAAGAAGACATGTGAATTTTTGAAGGTACAGTATTATAAATGGTCTTTCAAAAATGAAATAAAAACTGGAGGCCCTTTCCCACCGCATCCCCAATATTATCGGGCCACCAAACCAAAATAAACATCATTCCCAACCCAAACGTTCCCCTCAAAGCTCCTTACCTTTGCCCTTCAACCCCTTCCCACCATCCCCTCAGCCAATACAAAATGCTTTCCCTGCTCCCCCACCAACCCTGAAAATGTCACTGCTCCCCTCTTCCCACCTGTGTCTCGCCTCGGTTCCCCAAATGGGGATCCGAAGGTGCAGGACTTATGGTCACCGGCTGGAATATCAATGTGGGATAGTCACACGGTCCAGGTAAGTTAATTAACATGAATTTGAATTAAGTTTAATAGGCAAATGAAGGCTCCGCCCATGCAGTGGAGGTGGGGTGGGGAGGGGTGTGCTGCACTATGGTCTTGCTGCTGCCGGTAAAATGCAGCAAGGCCTTCTCGCCATCGGGTCTCGAGGTGGGCCTCTCCCAGAAGACATCAGAGGGCTTGTAAAATTCAGCCCATAGTTTGTCAAATGTGAGAGATACAGAATCTTAACTGTGAGAGATACAGAACTAATCTGTGAAAGATATCTAAACTGTATTAGGTACAAAATCAAAGCTATGACAGATACAGAATTTAAATGTTGAGAGACATGGAAACAAAACTATAAGACATGTAGATTCTAAACTGTGAGGTTAGCAGAATCAAAATTTTGAGAGATACAGAATCAAAACTGAAAGATACAGAATGAAAACTGTGAGAGTTATAAGGGCGGATTTTTGTTTTTGGGTCGGGACCCCGACAACCGGAGCATTTATGGGTCCCAACCCCGAGTCGCTGCTATTTTAAATGCAAAGTAAGTAATTGGCCTGAGAGTGAGTCCAGCGCCTAAATAGAGGTGCTGTAAAGGTAATGGAGGCGGGAACTGAATGCAATCACTAAAGGCAAGCAGCAACCATCACTGGGCTTGACTTTGCCTATACAATGAGTCACCAGGGATCTCTGAGAGCCTGCGTGGGCATGGCAACGCATCCCCGGGCAACACCCCAATCTTCTGATGCCTTTCTGGAGGCTCTAATAGATGCTGAGTCCGGGAAGTGGGTGATCTCCTACCCAGCCTCAGGGAGGAGCAATTCCCCCAACGAGACCAGGAGGGCATGGATGGAGGTGGCCATGGAAGTCAGCAGCTGGTAACCCATGAGAAGGACCATAGTGCAGTGCAGGAAAAGGTTTAAGGATCTATTGCGGTCTAATAAGGTTAGGGGCCAACGGAAGCCAGTTAAATGGGCACAAAGTCTCTAAGCACTAGAATGCATGCGAGATAACCTCACGGCATGTCCCTACATCTTCCTCACATTGTCAGTTTAAGTGCACACTTGCTGCACAGAGACGCTCAGGTGGGGACATCACTGATGGAGACATAAGCCTACTTGAATGTCAGGCTGGAAGAGATGGGGGGTTGGGGGCAGCATATTTATGGATCGTACATGTCTGACTCTGCAGGAGAAGATAGGTCCATAATACAAGGCAGATGGCCGGAACAGGTGGTGGAATGGCCCAGCTCCACACTTCAACTTCAGTGGAGGAGGCGGCGCTGGAGATCGCTAGGGTGCCATCCCAGCACTCAGCGGGGAATGGCGAGAAGGGAGGCCATCAGCAGCAGGGTCATTGGGCAGCTCTTTCTTGAGGTGAAGGACCCCTGCCCAATGCAAACTCTGGATCAAAGACCAGTGTCATATAAAGGACTGGATGTGCTGGGGCACGTTGATTATAACCACTGCTTATTATCATTGTCTTCTGTCTCTCACAGGGCCAGTGACAGAGAGGCTTCCAAGGCAACGCTCCGTTTTGGCACCGACATCAATGGCTGGGGTGAATTCCAGGGAAACTGTACCATCACATCCTACCTCGGCACCCTCCATGAGTGCAGACACACTACCTCAGTTGGACCGAAGAGCAACGTAGAAAGGGGAGCACTGGGTGAACTTCACATTATGCAAGAGCAGCAGGAGGAGGGTGGGGCAGAGTCACCTGTGGGAAGTTCCCCTCAAAGGATGAAGAACAGACACAGCGATGCTCTGTTGGGTGGAGATGCTGTGCCTCGGATGCCACAAACAAGAAGGGAGAACCAGAGGCAGATAATTTCCCATTTGTCGGAGTTCCCTGAGGCCTCGTGGAGCCATGGGCAGGCAATGGAGGAGTGTATGCAGCGCATGTGCTCTGTCATGACTCAGGGATTCGATCACATGAGCTCCTCCATTGAGAGATTGGGCAACCTCTTGGAGAGGCAAATGCAGCATCACTCTGAGTCGGTCCAGGAGCAGCACGCTGATATGTGCAGAAAGAGTGAAACTCTGCAACATAAACCACTCAGTGTTGCTGATGGTTCAAAGGTGCTCTGAGTGGATGCCAGCTGTGTCACAGCCGGTGGCCGCTTCCAGCATCCAGGAATGCCAGGAAAGGGCTGAGACAGGAAATGATGGGGCAACTCCTCAGGGGACTCCAGCATCACCCTTCAGCCCCTCACCCCCTTCAACTCAGGAACTATCTGTGTACTAGGGCCCAGTGGCAGCCCCTGCCATGATGCAGGTGCCGCAGCCTGTGAAGGAGCCCCCTTGGGCAACTGCAACATGAGGATGGAAGCCTCTGATTGCACAGACTCAGGAGCAGGCTGCCTCCACCTCATCCTGTGCCACAGGGGGAGGCAGCCTGCTCCAGTGTAAGGGAGAGGAAGGCACCACGTTACTGATTTCACCTCTAGGGTCATCTGGGTGATAATGATCATTTCTGCCTTTACTTTCTAATGCCTCATAATACAAATCTCTTGTCATCACTCAGACATGTGTGTTGATGATACATCATCTCAAAAGGTGGATGCCGCATTGTAGAGCCAGTGATGAATGCATATAGATCTGAGACTGCTTTGAACCCAGGTTTTTTGGTGTTGGACATCTGTGGATGGAGGAAAGTTACATATGCATGTTCATGGCTGCCAATGCAACCTCGCAGTCTAGAATCTAAGCGGTGTAATAGTTTTGTGATTTGGAAAATGGGTTGTGGGCTTCTCAGCTGCAAGGGTTAGGTGGAGATCAGGTGAAGCATGGGTGAATCAGTGTTGCCCTTGCTGCCATTCTAGCAGTTCCCCCTCCTGTTGCCCCTCCAAGTTCGAGTGGTGCTCCTACTCCTCCTCCTCATCCATCCCCAGGCCTCCTTGTCTGGCCATGTTGTGCAGGGCGCAGCAGTTGAGAACATAATGAGTCACACTGACTGGCTCCTGTTGGAGGGCAGCACCTTGGAGGTCAAGGCAACAGAAGCATCTCTTCAAGAGGCCAATGGTCTGCTCCATGAGGGTCTGTGTTAGGAGATGGCTTATGCTATACTGCTCTCTTCATCCCTCTCTGGGTCTTGAATGGGCATCAGGAGGCACTTCCTGAGGGAATAAGCCTTTTCCCCAGCAGCCACCCACTGTGATCCTCTGCTTCCCTGCTCTTCAGGAGATTGCATCTGCCGCAGCTCATCCTGGCTGCTCTGTTCAATATCAATGCAGGCTGTTCCCATCTGACCTCCATCAGCTGGGCCTTGAACATTCACCAGGCCTTCCCATGCCAACCTCAGCTGCCACAGTGATGCCAGCAGGCTCACTTCCCTATCTGGTTTCCTGCAACTCTCTACTGTGACATTAAACTCTTACAGCTGCAGCAATATCCACACTGAGACACATCTGAAACAGCTAAGCTTTAAATGCTGCCTCTGAATTAATTCAATCAGCCCTTCCCATAGTCCTCATGGCCCTTCACACCACTCACGTCTCCACAACTCTCCACACATGGTATTTTCCCTGTTCCCAACCTTAACAAATATCTCCCTACTCCTGACAAGGTAATAAACTATCTAATGAGCTCAACAGGCACTTAATTGGAGGCAAGCACCTGACCCACTCCCTCCATGCCGGCAGCACTTTGGAAATTGCATTCCGGAGGTGGCGACACCCAGTGCTGACCTTCGAGAATGCAATAGTCAAATCGCGCTTGCTGCCTTTGCTGCTCTCAGAAGGGTTTGAAAATCCGGCCCAGAGTATCTAAACAGTGAGTGAAATGGAATCTAAACTGTGAGAGATACAGGATTGAAACTGTGAGAAATACAGATTTCAAACTGTGAGGTAAACAGAACTATATTATTTGAAATACAGAAGCTAAACTTTGACAGGTACAAAATATAATCAGTGAAAGATACAGAAACTAAACTGTGAGAGATACAGGATCGAAACTGTGAGAAATACAGATTCAAAACTATGAGAAAAAAAGCTGAACTCAAGAGCTGAGGTGAGAGTGACTGCCCTTGACATCAAGGCAGCATTTGACCGAGTATGGCATCAAGGAGACCTAACAAAACTGAAGTCAATGGGAATCAGGGGGAAAACTCTCTGCTGGTTGGAGTCATACCTAGCACAAAGGAAGATGGTTGTGGTTGTTGGAGGTCAATCTTCTGAGCTCCAGGACATCACTGCAGGAGTTCCTCAGGGTAGTGTCCTAGGCCCAACCATCTTCAGCTGCTTCATCAATGAACTTCCTTCAATCATTAGGTCAGACGTGGGGATGGTTCATTGATGATTGTACAATGTTCAGCACCATTCGTGACTCCTCAGATACTGAAGCAGTCTGTGTAGAAATGCAGCAAGACCGGGACAATATCCAGGCTTGGGCTGATAAGTGGGAAGTAACATTCGCGCCACACAAGTGCCAGACAATGACCATCTCCAACAAGAGAGAATCTAACCATCTCCCCTTGACATTCAATGCCATTACCATCGCTGAATCCCCCACTATCAATATCCTAGGGGTTACCATTGACCAGAAACTGAACTGGAGTAGCCATATAAATAACGTGGCTACAAGAGCAAGTCAGAGGCTAGGAATCCTGCGGCGAGTAACTCACCTCCTGACTCCCCAAAGCACGTTCACCATCGACAAGGCACAAGTCAGGAGTGTGATGGAATGCTCTCCACTTGCCTGGATGGGTGCAGCTCCAACAACACTCAAGAAGCTCGACACCATCCAGGACAAAGCAGCCCATTTGATTGGCACCCCATCCACAAACATTCACTCCCTCCACCACCGAGGCACAGTGGCAGCAGTGTGTACCATCTACATGATGCACTGCAGCAATGCACCAAGGCTCCTTAGACAGCACCTTCCAAACCCGTGACCTCTACCACCTAGAAGGACAAGGGTAGCAAATGCATGGGAACACTACCACCTGCAAGTTCCCCTCCAAGCCACACACCATCCTGACTTGGGACTATTTCGCCGTTCCTTCACTGTCGCTGGGTCAAAATCCTAGAACTCAGTTCCTAACAGCACTGTGGAGGTACCTACCTCACATGGACTGCAGCGGTTCAAGAAGGCAGCTCACCACCACCTTCTCAAGGGCAATTAGGGATGGGCAATAAATGGGCTAGCCACCGACACCCACATCCATGAATGAATAATAAAGAGAAATAATGAATCTAATCTGTGAGAGATACAGTATCTGAACTGACAGATACCAAATCAAAACTGCATGATACAGAATCTAAATTGTGAGAAATACAGAATATAAACTCTCAAAGATACATAACCTAAACTGTGAGAGTTACAGGATCAAAGCTATGAGAAATACAGAATCTAAATTAGGACAGACACAGTATCTAAACTATGAGATTTACAGAACCTAAATTATTGGTAAATACTGCAACTAAACTATGAGAGATGCAGAATCTAAGCTGAGAGATACAGTACTAAACACAGAGATGCAGACTCTAAACAGGGAGAGAAACAGTATCTAAATTATCAGTAAATACAGAATCTAAACTGAGAGATACAGAATCAAAGCTATGAGATATAGAATCTAAACTGGGATAGATACAGAATATAGACTCTCTAAGATATTGAATCCATATTGTGTGAGACACAGAATCTAGATTGTGAGAGATATGGAATCTAAACAATGAGAGATAGGTTATCTAACCTGTGAGAGATAGATAACCAATGCTAAACTGTGAGACACAGAGAACCTAAACTATGAGAGATACACGAGCTAATCAGTGAGAGATACAAAATCTAGATTGTGAGAGATATGGAATCTAAACTATGAGATATAGAGTATCTAATCTGTCTGTAATACAGAATTTAAAATGTGTGAGATACTAAATCTAAACTGTTAGAGATACAGAATCAAAACAGGGAGAGATACAGAAACTAAATTATTGGTAAATACAGAATCTAAACTGAGAGGTGGAGAACCTAAGCTGTGAGAGATACAGAATTAATAATGTGAGAGATACCGATGCTAAACTGTCAGGTAAGCAGAATATAAATTATCAGAAATGCGGAAAAGAAACTGTCAGGGATACAGAAGCTAAACTGAGAGATACAGATGTAAAACTATGAGAAATACAGAATTTAAATGGTGAGAGATACAGTGTTAATCGTGTATCAATTGATTAATTATATGAAGATGGAGGGTGTTAATTGGGGTATTACTTGATCACTTTATAAGTAGACACGTACTGAGAATAGTGGAGGATTTGAGTGTGGAGCTACTTGTATGTAATCCTTTTTCTCTGTACAATAGATGTGAAACTGAGTAAAGATAGGCACCAGCATCATCTTTCCACACAAGCGTTCTGGAATTTAACATGGTAGCGGAGAATGGTTGACTAAAGCTGATGGTTGGAAACTAAGAGAATTTTTGTTTACACAGAAAACTAAAATCTCACTGGCTATTCTGGAAAATATGGCAGAAAGCAAGTATAAATTGTTCGGGTATGATTACCCTCAAATGTTTTCTGAGTCTGAACTATATTACCAGTGGAAGAATGAAGTGGATATGTGGACACGGGTTACATCTCTACAAAAGAGGAAACAAGGTATGGCCTTGGTGTTGTCACTTCCAGCAAAAGTAAAATCAGAAGTAAAGTGTTTTATGAACTGGATGCCCGTCAGTTGGATACAATGAAGGTTTGGATCTTCTGTTAGAATTCTTGGATGAAATTTACCAGAAAGATGACCTATTGAATGCATACGAGGCATGGTCAGACTTTGATAGATTTCAGAAAGCAGATGGTTATTTAATTGAGGAATATATTGTGGACTTTAACAGACGGTATAGAAGATTGAGGAAATTCAATTTGGAGATCCCTGGTTTAGTGTTAACATTTATATTGCTAGGATGTCACATATGGACAGGCTCCTGGTTCCAACTGGTGTTTGGTTCTTGGAAAAAGACTCCTTGTGAGATCAGATGTCTTCTGCCTTGTAGAAATTCCTGAGGAAACAGTCATTTCCTGCAGACCTGGTAAAGCAAACAGGGCATTCTGTGGTGACACAAAGAACGGAGGACTCAATGATTACTGGATTTCAAAATGGTCCAGATACTAGCTGCAGGCATAAGTACAATGTAAGTGTTAAAGACAGAAGGAATGAGGATAAAAGCACCTTTAGCAAGTATGACTATTACAGTTGTAGGCAGAATTGGAACAGGTCATAGGCGAATAAATCCCAGGAATGCCCAGGAACAGTTAATAGATGCTTCAGGTGTGACTCACAGTAGTATTATGCAATGAACTGCCCAAAGTGGAGGGGAAGAGTCCTAGAAATAACACATGACACAGAGAATTCTGAGGCAGAAGAGGAAGATACTGATGAATCTGAACGAATTGCACTAGTCACAATGAATTTAGTCCAGATGTTTCTAGTCAGTGTTAGAGAAGTATTAATGGCATCAGGTGAAAATAATCAGAAAAAAAAAATTGTCTTAAAGTTACACAGACAATTTGCTCACCTTCTTGTCAGCAATTAAAAACCCTGCTAAAGGATGCAGGTGAAGAGTATACGAGGTAAAGCCTGGCTACCCGACCTGAACCCGACGAGACGCAACTACATGTGTCAGGTTCGGGTCGGGTCAGGTCTATATTCCGAGTCCAGCATTCGGGCTCAGGTCAGGTGGGGTCGGGCTGGACAGTGCTGCTTCTGGGAAGTCACGGGATCAGGCTTACCCATGATTCCCACAACTCCATCTGTCGGAATAGCCTGCTGCCAGAACGGATGAACGATATTCGTGTCGGGTCGGGTCGGGTCGAGTCAGGCTCGGCTCCAGTTTTAATTTTATATCCGAGCCAGGCTTTAATATGAGGATAATTGAAGAGATTAGTGACATCTGTAAAAAGTATCAGAGGACATCATCATATTCTATTGTAAGCCTTCCATTGGCACATGACTTTAACAAGGTAGTTGCCATGGATTTACAGGTATGGGACAAAGACAGGAATGTTTTCATTCTACATTTTATAGACCTAGCAATTAGATTTAGTCTTTCTACAATAATACATAGCAAGGACAGGGGCTGGACTTGGGGCACCAGCTAAGTTTCTGACTGATATTGGAGGGAAATTTGCCAGTGACAAGTTCAGAGACATGCGTGAAAAATAAACATTATGATTATGAATACTGCAGCTGAAAGTCCTTTCAGCAATGGGCTCTGTGAAAGGAATGACACAGTGATCGCTGAAATGCTGCATAACATTTTAGCTGACCAATCAAGCTGCAAGTTGGCAACTGCCCTGGCATGGGCAGTTCATGAAAAGAATTCGCTTCAGATGGTTGGAGGATATAGTCCCTATCAATTGGGCTATGGACGAAATCCCAGTCCTCCTGCTCTAGAAGGTACTACAATTAGTTCAATTTTTATCTGCACATTTGAATGCTGTACATGCAGGGAGACGGGCTTTCATCAAGACTGATGTCTCTGAGAAAATTTGCAGAGCTCTGAGGCATCGTATAAGGCCATCTGAGGTGGAATTTAATTCAGGTGATTTGGTGTATTTTAAAAGAAAGAGTCATAAGGAATGGAAGGGCCCTTGTAAGGAAATAGGTCATGATGATAACAGTAGTTACCAAGCATATAAATCAAACTGTTAAGGTTCATTCCTCATGATTAATCAGTGTTGATTACAAAACCTCAGAATCTGAGCAGCAAATAGAGGAAAATGAGGCACCTTGTACCTCAAATACTCATGTGTTTTGTGATAGAGGTCCTGAGGAATAGGATACGGTAGATCAAAGGTTGGATAGTAATGTGAGCGATCATGTCGTTCAGAAAAGAACTATCGCGTCCAAAGGCAAATTGCTCCGAGTAAGTTCTCGGGTGGCATATATTACAAAGGGGTCTAATGAATGGAGGGATGCGACAATTGTGGGATGTGCAAGAAAATCTACTGGCAAGTTTAAATATTGGTTGAATAATCAAGATGATGGCCAAGAAACAAGGTCCTTGGACTGGTAGAATGGGGTGAAAGAGCAGGGAGTAAGAAAGCACAATGCAGGTTTGAATAGTGGGTCTGGAAGTGACTTTTGTGTAAGGAAATGATCATGTACTGGAGAAAGAGCCTCCAATAGTGCAAGAGGGAGATCTTATAGCAGTAGTTCTGAAAGACATCAAAGTGCTAGTAGAGGCCGGAGTTTGAATAAATTATGTAATGAAACGAAGGCTAAACAACAACATCGGAATAATACTCGGAACAGAAGTTCTCATGACCGTCAAGTTTTAGTGGCTGCCGATAAACTTGAAGATAAACTAATAAGAGAAGCAAAACATAAGGAATTAGACAGTTGGAGAGAGTTTGGTGTTTATTCTGAGGTACCAGATAGGGGACAGCCGGCCTTATCACACAGATGGATTTGTACTGAAAAAGTCCTTTCAGATGAGACTTATAAGGCTAAAGCAAGGCTAGTTGGAAGAGGTTTTGAAGAGTGGGTGATAGAGATGTTAGAGTGGACTCTCCTACAGCTGGAAAAGTAATCTTGAAAATCTTTTTGGCTCAATTGGCTGCATATTCATGGGAATGTAGATCCATTGACATAAAAGCCGCATTTCTGCAGGGTGATATTTTTCAGAGAGAAATGTTTCTGAAACTGTCTAAAGAGGCAGCAGATGCAGAAGGAAAACTATAGAAACTGAACAAATGCATCTATGGCCTTAATGATGCTTCCTGGGTGTGGTATTTCTTGGTGAGATCTGTTTTGTTGAAAATCGGTTGTGTTCAAATAAAAGCAGATCCTGCAATGTTTTATTGGTATCATAAAGGGAAACTTTCAGGCATCTTCATGATGCACGTTGATGATTTCTTATGGGGTGGTACTGTGGATTTTGAGAAATATGTTATTCATAACATGAGGGCAGAATTTAAGATTGGGAGTCAGTCTTGTGGGGCCTCTAAATATATAGGTTTAGATATTAAGCAGAATAGGTCTGGAATAACTTTAAATCAATAATCCTATTTCAAGAGTGTTTCTCCCATCTTGGTTAATCATGCAAGGTCATCACAGGAAGATGATGATATATCCAAAGAAGAGACTGAGCAATTGCGAAGCTTAATTGGTCAATTAAACTGGTTGTGTACTCAGACTAGACCTGATGCTAGCTTTGATGTGCTGGAGTTAAGTATGATGATGAAACACCTAAAAGTTGAGAATGTTTTATGGGCAAATAAAACATTTAAAAAATTAAATCTGGAGAAATGTGCACTAAAGTTCCCATCCTTAGGTGACCCAAAGAACATGAAGCTAATAATTTTTAGTGATGCTTCACATGCTAATCTTGCTGATGGGTATTCCAGTGCAGCTGGCTTCATAATATTTCTGATGAGTGAAAATGGGAAATGTTATCCTTTAGCTTGGGAAGCTAAGAAAATTAAAACGGGTCATTAAAAGCACTTTAGCTGTGGAAACAGTGAGTCTTGTGGAGGCAGTGGATATGGGGTTCTTTTTGTCAAATATTTTAGGGGAGATTCTGAATAGGGGACGTACTGAATACTCATTGAATATTATGTGGATAATCTTTCTTTGTGGGATATTGTCCAAGCTACAGAAAGTGTAAGCAAGAAAAGACTACATATTGACCTTACTGGCTTGAAACAAATGCAGGAGAGAAAGAAAATCTCCAAAATTAAGTGAGTAGGTGCAAGTCATCAGCTATCCAATTGTTTCACAGAAAGAAATGCTACTACAAAGAAATTGTTAGGGTATGCTAGAGGAGGGATGTCTCACAATGTAATATTTTGTAACTGATATGGAATTTATTTCTTTTAATTTTTATTTTGAAATGTTGTTTGAGCATGTTAATCGAAGTTTTATTATAAAAGGAAGGGAATCTGTTAATTGTGTATCAATTGATTAATTATATGCAGATGGAGGGTGTTAATTGGGGTATTACTTGATCACTTTATAAGTAGACACGTACTGAGAATGGTGGAGGATTTGACAGTGAATCTAAACTGAGAGATACAGAATCAAAAAACTGAGATACAATACTGAACTCTGAGAGATACAGAATCTAAACTGTCATAGATACAGTACTAAAATCTGAGAGATACAGAACCTAAACTCAGAGAAACAGAATCGAAACTGTGAGAGATACAGAATCTAAACTGAGAGCGATACAGATTCAAAACTGTGAGAGATACAGAATCTAAAATCTGAGAGATACAGAACCTAAACTCAGAGATACAGAATCTAAACTGTGAGAGATACAGAATCTAAACTGAGAGATGCAGTACTAAAACCTGAGACACAGAATCTAAAATCTGAGAGATACAGAACCTAAACTCAGAGATACAGAATCTAATCTGTGAGAGATACAGAATCTAAACTGAGAGATACAGAATCTAAACTGAGAGATACAGAATCTAAACTGAGAGATACAGAATCTAAACTGAGAGATACAGAATCTAAACTGAGAGATACAGAATCTAAACTGTGAGATACAGAATCTAAACTGTGAGATACAGACTCTAAACTGAAAGATACAGACTCTAAACTGAAAGATACAGACTCTAAACTGAAAGATACAGACTCTAAACTGAGTGGGATGCAGAATCTTAACTGAGTGGGATGCAGAATCTTAACTGAGTGGGATGCAGAATCTTAACTGAGAGAGATACAGAATCGAAACTGAGAGAGATACAGAATCTCAAAAGAGAGATAAAGATTCTAATCTGAGAGTGAGACAGACTCGAAACAGAGTGATAAGGAATGTAAACTGAGAGAGATGCAGAATCTAAACTGAGAGAGATGCAGAATCTAAACTGAGAGAGATGCAGAATCTAAACTGAGAGAGATGCAGAATCTAAACTGAGAGAGATGCAGAATCTAAACTGAGAGAGATGCAGAATCTTAACTGAGAGAGATGCAGAATCTTAACTGAGAGAGATGCAGAATCTTAACTGAGAGAGAGGCAGAATCTTAACTGAGAGAGATGCAGAATCTTAACTGAGAGAGATGCAGATTCATAACTGAGAGAGATGCAGAATCATAACTGAAAGAGATACAGAATCTAAACTGAAAGAGATGCAGAATCTTAACTGAGAGATGCAGAATCTTAACTGAGAGAGATACAGAGTCTAAACTGAGAGAGATACAGAATCGTATCTGAGAGAGATGCAGAATCTTAACTGAGAGATAAAGAATCTAAACTGAGAGTTATACAGACTGTAAACAGAGTGATAAAGAATCTAAACTGAGAGTTATACAGACTGTAAACAGAGTGATAAAGAATGTAAACTGAGAGAGCTACAGAATCAAAACTGAAAGAGATACAGAATCTTAACTGAGAGAGATACAGAATCTAAACAGAGAGATAAAGAATCTAAACTGAGAGTTATACAGACTGTAAACAGAGTGATAAAGAATGAAAACTGAGAGAGCTACAGAATCAAAACTGAAAGAGATACAGAATCTTAACTGACAGAGATACAGAATCGAAACGGAGAGAGATACAGAATCGAAACTGAGAGAGATGCAGAATCGAAACTGAGAGAGATGCAGAATTGTAACAGAGAGATGCAGAATTGTAACAGAGAGATGCAGAATTGTAACAGAGAGATGCAGAATTGTAACAGAGAGATGCAGAATTGTAACAGAGAGATGCAGAATTGTAACAGAGAGATGCAGAATTGTAACAGAGAGATGCAGAATTGTAACAGAGAGATGCAGAATTGTAACAGAGAGATGCAGAATTGTAACAGAGAGATACAGAATCGAAACTGAGAGAGATACAGAATCTAAACTGTGAGAGATACAGAATCTAAACAGAGTGATAAAGAATGTAAACTGAGAGAGATACAGAATCTAAACTGAGAAAGATGCAGAATCTAAACTGAGAGAGATGCAGAATCTTAACTGAGAGCCAGACAGAATCTAAACTGAGAGAGATACACAATCTTAACTGAGAGCCACACAGAATCTAAACTGAGAGAGATGCAGAATCTTAACTGAGAGAGATGCAGAATCTTAACTGAGAGAGATATAGTATCGAAACTGAGGGAAATACAGAATCTAGACTGAGAGAGACGCAGAATCTTAACTGAGAGTTGCAGAATCTTAACTGAGAGAGATACAGATTCTAAATTGAGAGACATGCTGTATCTTAACTGAGAGAGATACAGAGTCTAAACTGAGAGAGATACAGAGTCTAAACTGAGAGAGATACAGAGTCTAAACTGAGAGAGATACAGAGTCTAAACTGAGAGAGATACAGAGTCTAAACTGAGAGAGATACAGAGTCTAAACTGAGAGAGATACAGAGTCTAAACTGAGAGAGATACAGAATCTAAAATGAGAGAGATACAGAATCGAAACTGAGAGAGATGCAGAATTGTAACAGAGAGATACAGAATCGAAACTGAGAGAGATACAGAATCTAAACGGTGAGAGATACAGAATCTAAACAGAGTGATAAAGAATCTAAACTGAGAGTTATACAGACTCAAAAGAGAGTGATAAAGAATGTAAACTGAGAGAGATACAGAATCTAAACTGAGAAAGATGCAGAATCTAAACTGAGAGAGATGCAGAATCTTAACTGAGAGCCAGACAGAATCTAAACTCAGAGAGATACACAAGCTTAACTGAGAGCCACACAGAATCTAAACTGAGAGAGATATAGTATCTAAACTGAGGGAAATACAGAATCTAGACTGAGAGAGACGCAGAATCTTAACTGAGAGATGTAGAATCTTAACTGAGAGAGATACAGATTCTAAATTGAGAGAGATGCTGTATCTTAACTGAGAGAGATACAGAGTCTAAACTGAGAGAGATGCAGAATCTAAACTGAAAGAGATGCAGAATCTTAACTGAGAGATGCAGCATCTTAAGTGAGAGAGATACAGAGTCTAAACTGAAAGAGATACAGAATCTAATCTGAAAGAGATGCAGAATCTTAACTGATCGATGCAGAATCTTAACTGAGAGAGATACAGAATCTAAACTGAGAGAGATACAGAATCTAAACTGAGAGAGATGCAGAATCTAAACTGAGAGAGATGCAGAATCTAAACTGAGAGAGATGCAGAATCTAAACTGAGAGAGATGCAGAATCTTAACTGAGAGAGATGCAGAATCTTAACTGAGAGAGATACAGAGTCTAAACTGAGAGAGATGCGGAATCTTAACTGAGAGAGATACAGAGTCTAAACTGAGAGAGATGCGGAATCGTAACAGAGAGAGATACAGAGTCTAAACTGAAAGAGATGCAGAATCTTAACTGAGAGAGATGCAGAATCTTAACTGAGAGAGATACAGAATCTAAACTGAGAGAGATATAGTATCTAAACTGAGGGAAATACAGAATCTTAACTGAGAGAGATGCAGTATCTCAACTGAGAGAGATGCAGTATCTCAACTGAGAGAGATGCAGTATCTCAACTGAGAGAGATGCAGTATCTCAACTGAGAGAGATGCAGTATCTTAACTGAGAGAGATGCAGTATCTTAACTGAGAGAGATACAGAGTCTCAACTGAGAGAGATAGAGAATCTAAACTGAAAGAGATGCAGAATCTTAACTGAGAGAGATGCAGAATCTTAACTGAGAGAGATGCAGAATCTTAACTGAGAGAGATGCAGAATCTTAACTGAGAGAGATACAGAATCTTATCTGAGAGAGATACAGAATCTTATCTGAGAGAGATACAGAATCTTATCTGAGAGAGAGGCAGAATCTTAACTGAGAGAGATACAGAGTCTAAACTGAGAGAGATACAGAGTCTAAACTGAGAGAGATACAGAATCAAAACTGAAAGAGATGCAAAATCTTAACTGGGAAAGATACAGAATCGAAATTGAGAGAGATGCAGCATCGTAACTGAGAGAGATACTGAATCTCAACTGAGAGAGATACAGAATCTAAACTGAGAGAGATACAGAATCTAAACTGAGAGAGATACAGAATCTAAACTGTGAGAGATACAGAATCTAAACAGAGTGATAAAGAAACTAAACTGAGAGTTATAAGACTCAAAACAGAGTGATAAAGAATGTAAACTGAGAGAGATACAGAATCTAAACTGAGAAAGATGCAGAATCTAAACTGAGAGAGATGCAGAATCTTAACTGAGAGCCAGACAGAATCTAAACTGAGAGAGATACACAATCTTAACTGAGAGCCACACAGAATCTAAACTGAGAGAGATGCAGAATCTTAACTGAGAGAGATATAGTATCTAAACTGAGGGAAATACAGAATCTAGACTGAGAGAGACGCAGAATCTTAACTGAGAGATGCAGAATCTTAACTGAGAGAGATACAGATTCTAAATTGAGAGAGATGCTGTATCTTAACTGAGAGAGATACAGAGTCTAAACTGAGAGAGATGCAGAATCTTAACTGAGAGAGATGCAGAATCTTAACTGAGAGAGATGCAGAATCTTAACTGAGAGAGATACAGAATCTAAACTGAGAGAGATATAGTATCTAAACTGAGGGAAATACAGAATCTTAACTGAGAGAGATGCAGTATCTTAACTGAGAGAGATGCAGTATCTCAACTGAGAGAGATGCAGTATCTTAACTGAGAGAGATACAGAGTCTCAACTGAGAGAGATAGAGAATCTAAACTGAAAGAGATGCAGAATCTTAACTGAGAGATGCAGAATCTTAACTGAGAGAGATACAGAATCTTAACTGAGAGAGATACAGAATCTAAACTGAGAGAGATGCAGAATCTTAACTGAGAGAGATGCAGAATCTTAACTGAGAGAGATGCAGAATCTTAACTGAGAGAGATGCAGAATCTTAACTGAGAGAGATGCAGAATCTTAACTGAGAGAGATGCAGAATCTTATCTGAGAGAGATGCAGAATCTTATCTGAGAGAGATACAGAATCTTATCTGAGAGAGATACAGAATCTTATCTGAGAGAGAGGCAGAATCTTAACTGAGAGAGATACAGAGTCTAAACTGAGAGAGATACAGAATCAAAACTGAAAGATGCAAAATCTTAACTGGGAAAGATACAGAATCGAAATTGAGAGAGATGCAGAATCGTAACTGAGAGAGATACTGAATCTCAACTGAGAGAGATACAGAATCAAAACTAAAAGAGATGCAAAATCTTAACTGGGAGAGATACAGAATCGAAATTGAGAGAGATGCAGAATCGTAACAGAGAGATACAGAATCTAAACTGTGAGAGATACAGATTCTGAACAGAGAGATAAAGAATCTAAACTGAGAGTTATACAGATTCTAAACAGAGTGATATAGAATGTAAACTGAGAGAGATGCAGAATCTAAACTGAGAGAGATACAGAATCAAAACTGAGAGAGATACAGAATCAAAACTGAGAGAGATACAGAATCTTATCTGAGAGAGAGGCAGAATCTTAACTGAGAGAGATGCAGAATATTTACTGAGAGAGCTACAGAATCGAAACTGAAAGAGATACAGAATCTTAACTGAGAGAGATACAGAATCGAAACGGAGAGGGATGCAGAATCGTAACAGAGAGATACAGAATCTAAACTGTGAGAGATACAGATTCTGAACAGAGAGATAAAGAATCTAAACTGAGAGTTATACAGATTCTAAACAGAGTAATATAGAATGTAAACTGAGAGAGATACAGAATCTAAACTGAGAGAGATGCAGAATCTAAACAGAGTGATAAAGAATCTAAACTGAGAGTTATACAGACTCAAAACAGAGTGATAAAGAATGTAAACTGAGAGAGATACAGAATCTAAACTGAGAAAGATGCAGAATCTAAACTGAGAGAGATGCAGAATCTTAAATGAGAGCCAGACCGAATCTAAACGGAGAGAGATACACAATCTTAACTGAGAGCCACACAGAATCTAAACTGAGAGAGATGCAGAATCTTAACTGAGAGAGATATAGTATCTAAACTGAGGGAAATACAGATTCTAAATTGAGAGAGATGCTGTATGTTAACTGGGAGAGATACAGAATCGTAACTGAGAGAGATACAGAGGCGAAACTGAGAGAGATACAGAATCTAAACTGAAAGAGATACAGAATCTTAACTGAGAGAGATACAGAATCTTATCTGAGACTGATGCAGAATCGAAACTGAGAGAGATACAGAGGCGAAACTGAGAGAGATACAGAATCTAAACTGAAAGAGATACAGAATCTTAACTGAGAGAGATACAGAATCGAAACAGAGAGATAAAGAATCTAAACTGAGAGTTATACAGACTCTAAACAGAGTGATAAAGAATGTAAACTGAGAGAGATAAGGAATCTAAACTGAGAGAGATGCAGAATATTTACTGAGAGAGCTACAGAATCTTAACTGAGAGAGCTACAGAATCTTAACTGAGAGAGATACAGAATCTTAACTGAGAGAGATACAGAATCGAAACGGAGAGAGATGCAGAATCGTAACAGAGAGATACAGAATCTAAACTGTGAGAGATACAGATTCTGAACAGAGAGATAAAGAATCTAAACTGAGAGTTATACAGATTCTAAACAGAGTGATATAGAATGTAAACTGAGAGAGATACAGAATCTAAACTGAGAGTTATACAGACTCTAAACAGAGTGATAAAGAATGTAAACTGAGAGAGATAAGGAATCTAAACTGAGAGAGATGCAGAATATTTACTGAGAGAGCTACAGAATCGAAACTGAAAGAGATACAGAATCTTAACTGAGAGAGATACAGAATCGAAACGGAGAGAGATGCAGAATCGTAACAGAGAGATACAGAATCTAAACTGTGAGAGATACAGATTCTGAACAGAGAGATAAAGAATCTAAACTGAGAGTTATACAGATTCTAAACAGAGTGATATAGAATGTAAACTGAGAGAGATACAGAATCTAAACTGAGAGAGATGCAGAATCTAAACAGAGTGATAAAGAATCTAAACTGAGAGTTATACAGACTCAAAACAGAGTGATAAAGAATGTAAACTGAGAGAGATACAGAATCCAAACTGAGGGAAATGCTGAATCTTAACTGAGAGCCAGACAGAATCTAAACTCAGAGAGATACACAATCTTAACTGAGAGAGATACAGAGTCTAAATTGAGAGAGATGCAGAATCTAAACTGAAAGAGATGCAGAATCTTAACTGAGAGATGCAGAATCTTACTGAGAGAGATACAGAGTCTAAACTGAGAGAGATACAGAATCTAATCTGAAAGAGATGCAGAATCTTAACTGATAGATGCAGAATCTTAACTGATAGATGCAGAATCTTAACTGAGAGTGATACAGAATCTAACCTGAGAGAGATGCAGAATCTTAACTGAGAGAGATGCAGAATCTTAACAGAGAGAGATGCAGAATCTTAACAGAGAGAGATGCAGAATCTTAACAGAGAGAGATGCAGAATCTTAACAGAGAGAGATGCAGAATCTTAACAGAGAGGGATGCAGAATCTTAACAGAGAGAGATGCAGAATCTTAACAGAGAGAGATGCAGAATCTTAACAGAGAGAGATGCAGAATCTTAACAGAGAGAGATGCAGAATCTTAACAGAGAGAGATGCAGAATCTTAACAGAGAGAGATGCAGAATCTTAACAGAGAGAGATGCAGAATCTTAACAGAGAGAGATGCAGAATCTTAACAGAGAGAGATGCAGAATCTTAACAGAGAGAGATGCAGAATCTTAACTGAGAGAGAAGCAGAATCTTAACTGAGAGAGATACAGAATCTAAACTGAGAGAGATACAGAATCTTATCTGAGAGAGATACAGAATCTTATCTGAGAGAGAGGCAGAATCTTAACTGAGAGAGATACAGAGTCTAAACTGAGAGAGATGCAGAATCGTAACAGAGATAGATACAGAGTCTAAACTGAAAGAGATACAGAATCAAAACTGAGAGAGATGCAGAATCTTAACTGAGAGAGATATAGTATCTAAACTGAGGGAAATACAGAATCTAGACTGAGAGAGATGCAGAATCTTAACTGAGAGATGCAGAATCTTAACTGAGAGATGCAGAATCTTAACTGAGAGATGCAGAATCTTAACTGAGAGATGCAGAATCTTAACTGAGAGAGATACAGATTCTAAATTGAGAGAGATGCTGTATCTTAACTGAGAGAGATACAGAGTCTGAACTGAGAGAGATACAGAGTCTGAACTGAGAGAGATGCAGAATCTAAACTGAAAGAGATGCAGAATCTTAACTGAGACATGCAGAATCTTAACTGAGAGAGATACAGAATTTAAACTGAGAGAGATACAGAATCTTAACTGAGAGCCATACAGAATCTAAACTGAGAGAGATGCAGAATCTTAACTGAGAGAGATGCAGAATCTTAACTGAGAGAGATGCAGAATCTTAACTGAGAGAGATGCAGAATCTTAACTGAGAGAGATATAGTATCTAAACTGAGTGAAATACTGAATCTGGACTGAGAGAGACGCAGAATCTTAACTGAGAGATACAGAGTCTCAACTGAGAGAGATAGAGAATCTAATCTGAAAGAGATGCAGAATCATAACTGATAGATGCAGAATCTTAACTGAGAGAGATACAGAATCTTAACTGAGAGAGATACAGAATCTTAACTGAGAGAGATGCAGAATCTAAACTGAGAGAGATGCAGAATCTAAACTGAGAGAGATGCAGAATCTAAACTGAGAGAGATGCAGAATCTAAACTGAGAGAGATACAGAATCTTATCTGAGAGAGATACAGAATCTTATCTGAGAGAGATGCAGAATCTAAACTGAGAGAGATGCAGAATCTTAACTGAGAGAGATACAGAATCTTATCTGAGAGAGATACAGAATCTTATCTGAGAGAGAGGCAGAATCTTAACTGACAGAGATACAGAGTCTAAAATGAGAGAGATACAGAATCAAAACTGAGAGAGATGCAGAATCTAAACTGAGAGAGATGAGAATCTTAACTGAGACAGATACAGAAACTAAACTGAGAGAGATACAGAATCTTATCTGAGACAGATGCAGAATCGAAACTGAGAGAGATACCGAGGCGAAACTGAGAGAGATACATAATCTAAACTGAAAGAGATACAGAATCTTACCTGAGAGAGATGCAGAATCGAAACTGAGAGAGATGCAGAATCGAAACTGAGAGAGATGCAGAATCGAAACTGAGAGAGATGCAGAATCGAAACTGAGAGAGATACAGAATGTAAACAGAGAGAGATGCACTATCTTAACAGAGAGAGATGCAGAATCTTAACAGAGAGAGATACAGAATCTAAACTGAAAGAGATACAGAATCTAAACTGAAAGAGATACAGAATCTAAACTGAGAGAGATGCAGAATCTTAACTGAGAGAGATACAGAATCGAAACTGAGAGAGATGCAGAATTTAAACTGAGATAAAGAATCTAAACTGAGAGTTATACAGACTCTAAACAGAGTGATAAAGAATGTAAACTGAGAGAGATACAGAATCTAAACTTAAAGAGATGCAGAATCGTAACTGAGAGATGCAGAATCGTAACTGAGAGATGCAGAATCGTAACTGAGAGATGCAGAATCGTAACTGAGAGATGCAGAATCTTAACTGAGAGATGCAGAATCTTAACTGAGAGAGATACAGAGTCTAAACTGAGAGAGATACAGAATCTAATCTGAAACAGATGCAGAATCTTAACTGATAGAAGCAGAATTTAAACGAAGAGAGAAACAGAATCGAAACTCAGAGAGATGCAGAGTCTTAACTGAGAGAGATACAGAATCGAAACTGAGAGAGATGCAGAATCGTAACAGAGAGATACAGAATCGAAACTGAGAGAGATACAGAATCTAAATTGTGAGAGATACAGAATCTAAACTGAGAGAGGTGCAGAATGTAAACTGAGAGAGGTGCAGAATGTAAACTGAGAGAGGTGCAGAATGTAAACTGAGAGAGATGCAGAATGTAAACTGAGAGAGATGCAGAATGTAAACTGAGAGAGATGCAGAATGTAAACTGAGAGAGATGCAGAATGTAAACTGAGAGAGATGCAGAATGTAAACTGAGAGAGATACAGAATCTTATCTGAGAGAGAGGCAGAATCTTAACTGAGAGAGATACAGAGTCTAAACTGAGAGAGATACAGAGTCTAAACTGAGAGAGATACAGAGTCTAAACTGAGAGAGATACAGAATCTAAACTGAGCGGGATGCAGAATCTTAACTGAGAGAGATACAGAATCGAAACTGAGAGATGCAGAATCGTAACTGAGAGAGATACAGATTCTAAACTGTGAGAGATACAGAATCTCAAAAGAGAGATAAAGATTCTAATCTGAGAGTGAGACAGACTCGAAACAGCGTGATAAAGAATATAAACTGAGAGGGATACAGAATCTAAACTGAGAGAGATGCAGAATCTAAACTGAGAGAGATGCAGAATCTAAACTGAGAGAGATGCAGAATCTAAACTGAGAGAGATGCAGAATCTTAACTGAGAGAGATGCAGAATCTTAACTGAGAGAGATGCAGAATCTTAACTGAGAGAGATGCAGAATCTTAACTGAGAGAGATGCAGAATCTTAACTGAGAGAGATGCAGAATCTTAACTGAGAGAGATACAGAATCTAAACAGAAAGAGATGCAGAATCTTAACTGAGAGATATACAGAGTGTAAACTGAGAGAGACACAGAGTCTAAACTGAAAGAGATACGGAATCTAAACTGAGAGCGATGCAGAATATTTACTGAGAGAGATGCAGAATCGTAACAGAGAGATACAGAATCTAAACTGTGAGAGATACAGATTCTGAACAGAGAGAGATACAGAATCTAAACTGAGAGAGATGCAGAATCAAAATTGAGAGAGATGCAGAATGTAAACAGAGAGAGATGCAGAATGTAAACAGAGAGAGATGCAGAATGTAAACAGAGAGAGATGCAGAATGTAAACAGAGAGAGATGCAGAATGTAAACAGAGAGAGATGCAGAATGTAAACAGAGAGAGATGCACAATCTTAACTGAGAGAGATACAGAATGTAACAGAGAGAGATGCACAATCTTAACTGAGAGAGATGCACAATCTTAACTGAGAGAGATGCACAATCTTAACTGAGAGAGATGCAGAATCTTAACTGAGAGAGATGCAGAATCTTAACTGAGAGAGATGCAGAATCTTAACTGAGAGAGATGCAGAATCTTAACTGAGAGAGATACAGAGTCTAATCTGAGAGAGATACAGAATCTAAACTGAAAGAGATACAGAATCTTAACTGAAAGAGATGCAGAATCGTAACTGAGAAATGCAGAATCTTAACTGAGAGAGATACAGAATCTTAACTGAGGGAGATACAGAATCTAAACTGAGAGTTATACAGACTCCAAACAGAGTGATAAAGAATGTAAACTGAGAGTGATACAGAATCTAAACTGAGCGGGATGCAGAATCTTAACTGAGAGAGATACAGAATCGAAACTGAGAGAGATACAGAATCGAAACTGAGAGAGATGCAGAATCGTAACTGAGATAGATACAGATTCTAAACTGTGAGACATACAGAATCTCAAAAGAGAGACAAAGATTCTAATCTGAGAGTGAGACAGACTCGAAACAGCGTGATAAAGAATGTAAACTGAGAGAGATGCAGAATCTAAACTGAGAGAGATGCAGAATCTAAACTGAGAGAGATGCAGAATCTAAACTGAGAGAGATGCAGAATCTAAACTGAGAGAGATGCAGAATCTAAACTGAGAGAGATGCAGAATCTTAACTGAGGGAGATACAGAATCTAAACTGAGAGAGATGCAGAACCTTAACTGAGAGAGATACAGAGTCTAAACTGAGAGAGATACAGAATCTAAACTGAAAGAGATACAGAATCTAAAATGAGAGAGATACAGAATCTTAACTGAAAGAGATGCAGAATCGTAACTGAGAAATGCAGAATCTTAACTGAGAGAGATACAGAATCTAATCTGAAACAGATACAGAATCTAATCTGAAACAGATGCAGAATCTTAACTGATAGATACAGAATCGAAACTGAGAGAGATACAGAATCGAAACTGAGAGAGATGCAGAATCTTAACTGAGAGAGATACAGAATCGAAACTGAGAGAGATACAGAATCGAAACTGAGAGAGATACAGAATCGAAACTGAGAGAGATGCAGAATCGTAACAGAGAGAGGCAGAATCTTAACTGAGAGAGATACAGAGTCTAAACTGAGAGAGATACAGAATCAAAACTGAAAGAGATGCAGAATCTTAACTGAGAGAGATACAGAATCGAAACTGAGAGAGATGCAGAATCGTAACTGAGAGAGATGCAGAATCGTAACTGAGAGAGATACAGAATCTAAACTGTGAGAGATACAGAATCTAAATAGAGAGATAAAGAATCTAAACTGAGAGTTATACAGACTCCAAACAGAGTGATAAAGAATGTAAACTGAGAGTGATACAGAATCTAAACTGAGCGGGATGCAGAATCTTAACTGAGAGAGATACAGAATCGAAACTGAGAGAGATACAGAATCGAAACTGAGAGAGATGCAGAATCGTAACTGAGATAGATACAGATTCTAAACTGTGAGACATACAGAATCTCAAAAGAGAGACAAAGATTCTAATCTGAGAGTGAGACAGACTCGAAACAGCGTGATAAAGAATGTAAACTGAGAGAGATGCAGAATCTAAACTGAGAGAGATGCAGAATCTAAACTGAGAGAGATGCAGAATCTAAACTGAGAGAGATGCAGAATCTAAACTGAGAGAGATGCAGAATCTAAACTGAGAGAGATGCAGAATCTTAACTGAGGGAGATACAGAATCTAAACTGAGAGAGATGCAGAACCTTAACTGAGAGAGATACAGAGTCTAAACTGAGAGAGATACAGAATCTAAACTGAAAGAGATACAGAATCTAAAATGAGAGAGATACAGAATCGAAACTGAGAGATACAGAATCGAAACTGTGAGAGATACAGAATCGAAACTGTGAGAGATACAGAATCTAAACAGAGTGATAAAGAATCTAAACAGAGAGTTATACAGACTCAAAACAGAGTGATAAAGAATGTAAACTGAGAGAGATACAGAATCTAAAATGAGAGAGATGCAGAATCTTAACTGAGAGCCAGACAGAATCTAAACTGAGAGAGATGCAGAACCTTAACTGAGAGAGATATAGTATCTAAACTGAGGGAAATACAGAATCTAGACTGAGAGAGACGCAGAATCTTAACTGAGAGATGCAGAATCTTAACTAAGAGAGATACAGATTGTAAATTGAGAGAGATGCTGTATCTTAACTGAGAGAGATACAGAGTCTAAACTGAGAGAGATGCAGAATCTAAACTGAAAGAGATGCAGAATCTTAACTGAGAGATGCAGAATCTTAACTGAGATGCAGAATCTTAACTGAGAGAGATACAGAGTCGAAACTGAGAGAGATACAGAATCTAATCTGAAAGAGATGCAGAATCTTAACTGTTAGATGCAGAATCTTAACTGAGAGAGATGCAGAATCAAAACTGAGAGAGATGCAGAATCAAAACTGAGAGAGATGCAGAATCAAAACTGAGAGAGATGCAGAATCTTAACTGAGAGAAGTACAGAATCTAAACTGAGAGAGATACAGAATCTTATCTGAGAGAGAGGCAGAATCTTAACAGAAAGAGATACAGAATCAAAACTGAGAGAGATGCAGAATCTTAACTGAGAGAGATACAGAATGTAAACAGAGAGAGATGCACAATCTTAACTGATAGAGATGCACAATCTTAACTGAGAGAGATGCAGAATGTAAACAGTGAGAGATGCAGAATGTAAACAGTGAGAGATGCAGAATGTAAACAGTGAGAGATGCAGAATGTAAACAGTGAGAGATGCAGAATGTAAACAGAGAGAGATGCAGAATGTAAACAGAGAGAGATGCAGAATGTAAACAGAGAGAGATGCAGAATGTAAACAGAGAGAGATGCAGAATGTAAACAGAGAGAGATGCACAATCTTAACTGAGAGAGATGCACAATCTTAACTGAGAGAGATACAGAATCTAAACTGAATGAGATACAGTATCTAAAATGAGAGAGATACAGAATCGAAACTGAGAGAGATGCAGAATTGTAACAGAGAGATACAGAATCTAAACTGTGAGAGATACAGAATCTAAACAGAGAGATAAAGAATCTAAACTGAGAGAGATGCAGAATCTGGACTGAGAGAGATGCAGAATCTGGACTGAGAGAGATGCAGAATCTAAACTGAGAGAGATGCAGAATCTAAACTGAGAGAGATGCAGAATCTAAACTGAGAGAGATGCAGAATCTAAACTGAGAGAGATGCAGAATCTAAACTGAGAGAGATGCAGAATCTAAACTGAGAGAGATGCAGAATCAAAACTGAAAGAGATACAGAATCGAAACTGAGAGAGATACAGAATCGAAACTGAGAGAGATGCAGAATCGTAACTGAGAGAGATGCAGAATCGTAACTGAGAGAGATGCAGAATCGTAACTGAGAGAGATGCAGAATCGTAACTGAGAGAGATGCAGAATCGTAACTGAGAGAGATGCAGAATCGTAACTGAGAGAGATACAGAATCTAAACTGTGAGAGATAAAGAATCTAAACTGAGAGTTATACAGACTCCAAACAGAGTGATAAAGAATGTAAACTGAGAGTGATACAGAATCTAAACTGAGCGGGATGCAGAATCTTAACTGAGAGAGATACAGAATCGAAACTGAGAGAGATGCAGAATCGTAACTGAGATAGATACAGATTCTAAACTGTGAGACATACAGAATCTCAAAAGAGAGACAAAGATTCTAATCTGAGAGTGAGACAGACTCGAAACAGCGTGATAAAGAATGTAAACTGAGAGAGATGCAGAATCTAAACTGAGAGAGATGCAGAATCTAAACTGAGAGAGATGCAGAATCTAAACTGAGAGAGATGCAGAATCTAAACTGAGAGAGATGCAGAATCTAAACTGAGAGAGATGCAGAATCTTAACTGAGAGAGATGCAGAATCTTAACTGAGAGAGATGCAGAATCTTAACTGAGAGAGATGCAGAATCTTAACTGAGAGAGATGCAGAACCTTAACTGAGAGAGATGCAGAACCTTAACTGAATGAGATACAGTATCTAAACTGAGAGAGATACAGAATCGAAACTGAGAGAGATACAGAATCTAAACTGTGAGAGATGCAGAATCTAAACAGAGTGATAAAGAATCTAAACAGAGTGATAAAGAATCTAAACTGAGGGAAATACAGAATCTGGACTGAGAGAGACGCAGAATCTTAACTGAGAGAGAAACAGAGTCTCAACTGAGAGAGATAGAGAATCTAAACTGAAAGAGATGCAGAATCTTAACTGAGAGATGCAGAATCTTAACTGAGAGAGATACAGAGTCTAAACTCAGAGATACAGAATCTAATATGAAAGAGATGCAGAATCTTAACTGATAGATGCAGAATCTAAACTGAGAGAGATACAGAATCTTATCTGAGAGAGAGGCAGAATCTTAACTGATAGAGATACAGAGTCTAAACTGAGAGAGATACAGAATCTAAACTGAGACAGATGCAGAATCGAAACTGAGAGAGATACAGAATCTTAACTGAGAGAGATACAGAATCTATACTGAGAGAGATGCAGAACCTTAACTGAGAGAGATACAGAGTCTAAACTGAGAGAGATACAGAATCTTAACTGAGAGATGCAGAATCTTAACTGAGAGAGATAGAGTCTAAACTGAGAGAGATGCAGAATCGGACCAGAGAGATACAGAATCTAAACTGTGAGAGATACAGATTCTGAACAGAGAGATGCAGAATCTTAACTGAGAGATGCAAAATCGTAACTGAGAGGTATACAGAATCGAAACTGAGAGAGATACAGAATCTAAACTGAATGAGATACAGTATCTAAAATGAGAGAGATACAGAATCGAAACTGAGAGAGATGCAGAATTGTAACAGAGAGATACAGAATCGAAACTGTGAGAGATACAGAATCTAAACTGTGAGAGATGCAGAATCTAAACAGAGTGATAAAGAATCTAAACAGAGTGATAAAGAATCTAAACTGAGGGAAATACAGAATCTGGACTGAGAGAGACGCAGAATCTTAACTGAGAGAGAAACAGAGTCTCAACTGAGAGAGATAGAGAATCTAAACTGAAAGAGATGCAGAATCTTAACTGAGAGATGCAGAATCTTAACTGAGAGAGATACAGAGTCTCAACTGAGAGAGATAGAGAATCTAAACTGAAAGAGATGCAGAATCTTAACTGAGAGATGCAGAATCTTAACTGAGAGAGATACAGCGTCTAAACTCAGAGATACAGAATCTAATATGAAAGAGATGCAGAATCTTAACTGATAGATGCAGAATCTAAACTGAGAGAGATACAGAATCTTATCTGAGAGAGAGGCAGAATCTTAACTGATAGAGATACAGAGTCTAAACTGAGAGAGATACAGAATCTAAACTGAGACAGATGCAGAATCGAAACTGAGAGAGATACAGAATCTTAACTGAGAGAGATACAGAATCTATACTGAGAGAGATGCAGAACCTTAACTGAGAGAGATACAGAGTCTAAACTGAGAGAGATACAGAATCTAAACTGAATGAGATACAGTATCTAAAATGAGAGAGATACAGAATCGAAACTGAGAGAGATACAGAATCGAAACTGAGAGAGATGCAGAATTGTAACAGAGAGATACAGAATCGAAACTGAGAGAGATGCAGAATCGAAACTGAGAGAGATGCAGAATCTAAACTGAGAGAGATACAGAATCTTAACTGAGAGCCATACAGAATCTAAACTGAGGGAAATACAGAATCTGGACTGAGAGAGACGCAGAATCTTAACTGAGAGAGAAACAGAGTCTCAACTGAGAGAGATAGAGAATCTAAACTGAAAGAGATACAGAATCTCAAAAGAGAGAAAAAGATTCGAATCTGAGAGTTAAACAGACTCGAAACAGTGTGATACAGAATGTAAACTGAAAGAGATACAGAATCTAAACTGAGAGAGATGCAGAATCTAAACTGAGAGAGATGCAGAATCTAAACTGAGAGAGATGCAGAATCTAAACTGAGAGAGATGCAGAATCTAAACTGAGAGAGATGCAGAATCTAAACTGAGAGAGATGCAGAATCTAAACTGAGAGAGATGCAGAATCTAAACTGAGAGAGATGCAGAATCTAAACTGAGAGAGATGCAGAATCTTAACTGAGAGAGATACAGAATCTAAACTGAAAGAGATACAGAATCTAAACTGAAAGAGATGCAGAATCTTAACTGAGAGATGCAGAATCTTAACTGAGAGAGATAGAGTCTAAACTGAGAGAGATGCAGAATCGGACCAGAGAGATACAGAATCTAAACTGTGAGAGATACAGATTCTGAACAGAGAGATGCAGAATCTTAACTGAGAGATGCAAAATCGTAACTGAGAGATATACAGAATCGAAACTGAGAGAGATGCAGAATCGTAACTGAGAGAGATACAGTCTCTAAACAGAGTGATAAAGAATGGAAACTGGGAGAGATACGGAATCTAAACTGAGAGAGATGCAGAATCTTAACTGAGAGAGATGCAGAATCTTAACTGAGAGAGATGCAGAATCTTAACTGAGAGAGATGCAGAATCTTAACTGAGAGAGATGCAGAATCTTAACTGAGAGAGATGCAGAATCTTAACTGAGAGAGATGCAGAATCGTAACTGAGAGAGATGCAGAATCGTAACTGAGAGAGATGCAGAATCGTAACTGAGAGAGATGCAGAATCTTAACTGAGAGAGATGCAGAATCTTAACTGAGAGAGATGCAGAATCTTAACTGAGAGAGATACAGAATCTCAACTGAAAGAGATACAGATTCTTAACTGAGAGAGATACAGAATCTGAACTTGAGAGAGATGCAGAATCGGACCAGAGAGATACAGAATCTAAACTGTGAGAGATACAGATTCTGAACAGAGAGATGCAGAATCTTAACTGAGTGATGCAGAATCTTAACTGAGAGAGATACAGATTCTAAATTGAGAGAGGTGCAGTATCGTAACTGAGAGAGATACAGAGTCTAAACTGAGAGAGATACAGAATCGAAACTGAAAGAGATACAGAATCTTAACTGAGAGAGATGCAGAATCTTAACTGAGAGATGCAGAATCTTAACTGAGAGAGATGCAGAATCTTAACTGAGAGAGATGCAGAATCTTAACTGAGAGAGATACAGAATCTCAACTGAGAGAGATACAGAATCTCAACTGAGAGAGATACAGAATCTCAACTGAGAGAGATACAGAATCTCAACTGAAAGAGATACAGATTCTAAATTGAGAGAGGTGCAGTATCGTAACTGAGAGAGATACAGAGTCTAAACTGAGAGAGATACAGAATCGTAACTGAGAGAGATACAGAATCGTAACTGAGAGAGATACAGAATCGTAACTGAGAGAGATGCAGAATCTTAACTGAGAGAGATGCAGAATCTTAACTGAGAGAGATGCAGAATCTCAACTGAGAGAGATACAGAATCTCAACTGAGAGAGATACAGAATCGAACTTGAGAGAGATGCAGAATCGGAACAGAGAGATGCAGAATCTTAACTGAGTGATGCAGAATCTTAACTGAGAGAGATACAGATTCTAAATTGAGAGAGGTGCAGTATCGTAACTGAGAGAGATACAGAGTCTAAACTGAGAGAGATACAGAACCTAATCTGAAAGAGATGCAGAATCTTAACTGATAGATGCAGAATCCAAACTAAGAGAGATACAGAATCTAAACTGAGAGAGCTACAGAATCTAAACTGAGAGAGATAAAGAATCTAAACTGAGAGTTATACAGACTCGAAACAGAGTGATAAAGAATGTAAACTGAGAGTGATACAGAATCTAAAGTGAGAGAGATGCAGAATCTTAACTGAGAGAGATACAGAATCTAAACTGAGAGTTATACAGACTCGAAACAGAGTGATAAAGAATGTAAACTGAGAGTGATACAGAATCTAAAGTGAGAGAGATGCAGAATCGTAACTGAGAGAGAGAGAGAATCTCAAAAGAGAGATAAAGATTCTAATCTGAGAGTTTTACAGACTCGAAACAGCGTGATACAGAATGTAAACTGAGAGAGATACAGAATCTAAACTGAGAGAGATACAGAATCTTAACTGAGAGAGATGCAGAATCTTAACTGAGAGAGATGCAGAATCTTAACTGAGAGAGATGCAGAATCTTAACTGAGAGAGATGCAGAATCTTAACTGAGAGAGATGCAGAATCTTAACTGAGAGAGATGCAGAATCTTAACTGAGAGAGATGCAGAATCTTAACAGAGAGATGCAGAATCTAAACTGAGAGAGATGCAGAATCTTAACTGAGAGAGATGCAGAATCTTAACTGAGAGAGATGCAGAATCTTAACTGAGAGAGATGCAGAATCTTAACTGAGAGAGATACAGAATCTAAACTGAAAGAGATACAGAATCTAAACTGAAAGAGATGCAGAATCTTAACTGAGAGATACAGAATCTTTTCTGAGAGAGATACAGAATCTTTTCTGAGAGAGATACAGAATCTTATCTGAGAGAGATGCAGAATCTTAACTGAGAGAGACACAGAGTCGAAACTGAAAGAGATACTGAATCTAAACTGAGAGAGATACAGAATCTAAACAGAGTGATAAAGAATCTAAACTGAGAGTTATACAGACTCTAAACAGAGTGATAAAGAATGAAAACTGAGAGAGATACGGAATCTTAACTGAGAGAGATACAGAATCGAAACTGAAAGAGATACAGAATCTTAACTGAGAGAGATACAGAATCTACACTGAAAGAGATGCAGAATCTAAACTGAAAGAGATGCAGAATCTACACTGAAAGAGATGCAGAATCATAACTGAGAGAGATACAGAATCTAAATTGAGAGAGATGCTGTATCTTAACTGAGAGAGATACAGAATCTAAACTGAGAGAGATACAGAATCTAAACTGAGAGATAAAGAATCTAAACTGAGAGTTATACTGACTCTAAACAGAGTGATAAAGAGTGTTAACTGAGAGAGAAACAGAATCTAAACTTAAAGAGATGCAGAAACTTAATTGAGAGAGATACAGAATCAAAACTGAGAGAGATGCAGAATCGTAACTGAGAGAGATACAGAATCGAAACTGAGAGAGATACAGAGTCTAAACGGAGAGAGATACAGAATCTAATGTGAAAGAGATGCAGAATGTTAACTGATAGATGCAGAATCTTAAGTGAGTGAGATACAGAATCTAAACTGAGAGAGATACAGAATCTAAATTGAGAGAGATGCTGTATCTTAACTGAGAGAGATACAGAGTCTAAACTGAGAAAGATACAGAATCTAAACTGAAAGAGATGCAGAATCTTAACTGAGAAGAGAAACAGAGTCTAAACTGAGACAGATACAGAATCTAAACTGAAAGAGATGCAGAATCTTAACTGACAGTTGCAGAATCTTAACTGAGAGAGATACAGAGTCTAAACTGAGAGAGATGCAGAACTTTAACTAGAGAGATACAGAATCTAAACTGAGAGACGCAGAATCTTAACTGAGAGTGATGCAGAATCTTAACTGAAAGAGATAAAGAATCAAAACTGAGAAAGATACTGAATCGAAACTCAGAGATACAGAATCTAAATGGAGAGTTAAAGAATCTAAACTGAGAGTTATACAGACTCCAAACAGGGTGATAAAGAATGTAAACTGAGAGAGATGCAGAATCTAAACTGAGAGAGATGCAGAATCTAAACTGAGAGAGATGCAGAGTCTAAACTGAGAGAGATGCTGAATCTGAACTGAGAGAGATACAGATTCTTATCTGAGAGAGATGCAGAATCTTAACTGAGAGAGATACAGAGTCCAAACTGAAATAGATACTGAATCTAAACTGAGAGAGATACAGAATCTAAACTGAGAGATAAAGAATCTAAACTGAGAGTTATACTGACTCTAAACAGAGTGATAAAGAGTGTTAACTGAGAGAGAAACAGAATCTAAACTTAAAGAGATGCAGAAACTTAATTGAGAGAGATACAGAATCAAAACTGAGAGAGATGCAGAATCGTAACTGAGAGAGATACAGAATCGAAACTGAGAGAGATACAGAGTCTAAACGGAGAGAGATACAGAATCTAATGTGAAAGAGATGCAGAATGTTAACTGATAGATGCAGAATCTTAAGTGAGTGAGATACAGAATCTAAACTGAGAGAGATACAGAATCTAAATTGAGAGAGATGCTGTATCTTAACTGAGAGAGATACAGAGTCTAAACTGAGAAAGATACAGAATCTAAACTGAAAGAGATGCAGAATCTTAACTGAGAGAGAAACAGAGTCTAAACTGAGACAGATACAGAATCTAAACTGAAAGAGATGCAGAATCTTAACTGACAGATGCAGAATCTTAACTAAGAGAGATACAGAGTCTAAACTGAGAGAGATGCAGAACTTTAACTAGAGAGATACAGAATCTAAACTGAGAGACGCAGAATCTTAACTGAAAGTGATGCAGAATCTTAACTGAAAGAGATAAAGAATCAAAACTGAGAAAGATACTGAATCGAAACTCAGAGAGATACAGAATCTAAATGGAGGGTTAAAGAATCTAAACTGAGAGTTATACAGACTCCAAACAGAGTGATAAAGAATGTAAACTGAGAGAGATGCAGAATCTAAACTGAGAGAGATGCAGAATCTAAACTGAGAGAGATGCAGAGTCTAAACTGAGAGAGATGCAGAATGTTAACTGAGAGAGATGCTGAATCTGAACTGAGAGAGATACAGATTCTTATCTGAGAGAGATGCAGAATCTTAACTGAGAGAGATACAGAGTCCAAACTGAAATAGATACTGAATCTAAACTGAGAGAGATACAGAATCTAAACAGAGAGATAAAGAATCTAAACTGAGAGTTATACTGACTCTAAACAGAGTGATAAAGAGTGTTAACTGAGAGAGAAACAGAATCTAAACTGAGAGAGAAACAGAATCTAAACTGAGAGAGATGCAGAATCTAAACTGAGAGAGATGCAGAATCTAAACTGAGAGAGATGCAGAATCTAAACTGAGAGACATGCAGAATCTTAACTGAGAGAGATACAGAATCTAAACTGAGAGAGATGCACAATCTTAACTGAGAGCCATACAGAATCTAAACTGAGAGAGATGCAGAATCGAAACTGAGAGAGATGCAGAATCGAAACTGAGAGAGATGCAGAATCTAAACTGAGAGAGATGCAGAATCTAAACTGAGAGAGATGCAGAATCTAAACTGAGAGAGATGCAGAATCTAAACTGAGAGAGATGCAGAATCTAAACTGAGAGAGATGCAGAATCTAAACTGAGAGAGATGCAGAATCTAAACTGAGAGAGATGCAGAATCTAAACTGAGAGAGATGCAGAATCTTAACTGAGAGAGATGCAGAATCTTAACTGAGAGAGATGCAGAATCTTAACTGAGAGAGATGCAGAATCTTAACTGAGAGAGATGCAGAATCTTAACTGAGAGAGATGCAGAATCTTAACTGAGAGAGATGCAGAATCTTAACTGAGAGAGATACAGAGTCTCAAATGAGAGAGATAGAGAATCTAAACTGAGAGAGATACAGAATCTTAACTGAGAGAGATACAGAATCGAAACTGAGAGTTATACAGACTCTAAACAGAGTGATAAAGAATGTAAACTGAGAGAGATGCAGATTCTTATCTGAGAGAGATGCAGAATCTTAACTGAGAGAGATGCAGAATCTTAACTGAGAGAGATACAGAGTCCAAACTGAGAGAGATACAGAGTCTCAAATGAGAGAGATAGAGAATCTAAACTGAAAGAGATGCAGAATCTTAACTGAGAGAGATACAGAGTCTCAAATGAGAGAGATAGAGAATCTTAACTGAGAGAGATGCAGAATCTTAACTGAGAGAGATGCAGAATCTTAACTGAGAGAGATGCAGAATCTTAACTGAGAGAGATGCAGAATCTTAACTGAGAGAGATGCAGAATCTTAACTGAGAGAGATACAGAGTCTCAAATGAGAGAGATAGAGAATCTAAACTGAAAGACATGCAGAATCTTAACTGAGAGAGATACAGAGTCTCAAATGAGAGAGATAGAGAATCTAAACTGAAAGAGATGCAGAATCTTAACTGAGAGAGATACAGAATCTAAACTGAGAGTTATACAGACTCTAAACAGAGTGATAAAGAATGTAAACTGAGAGAGATACAGAATCTAAACTGAAAGAGATGCAGAATCTTAACTGAGAGAGAAACAGAGTCTAAACTGAGACAGATACAGAATCTAAACTGAGAGAGATGCAGAATCTTAACTGACAGATGCAGAATCTTAACTGAGAGAGATACAGAGTCTAAACTGAGAGAGATGCAGAACTTTAACTAGAGAGATACAGAATCTAAACTGAGAGACGCAGAATCTTAACTGAGAGTGATGCAGAATCTTAACTGAAAGAGATAAAGAATCAAAACTGAGAAAGATACAGAACCTAATCTTAGAGAGATACAGCATCTCAACTGAGAGATGCAGAATCAAAACTGTGAGAGATACTGAATCGAAACTCAGAGAGATACAGAATCTAAATGGAGAGTTAAAGAATCTAAACTGAGAGTTATACAGACTCCAAACAGAGTGATAAAGAATGTAAACTGAGAGAGATGCAGAATCTAAACTGAGAGAGATGCAGAATCTAAACTGAGAGAGATGCAGAGTCTAAACTGAGAGAGATGCAGAGTCTAAACTGAGAGAGATGCAGAGTCTAAACTGAGAGAGATGCAGAATGTTAACTGAGAGAGATGCTGAATCTGAACTGAGAGAGATACAGATTCTTATCTGAGAGAGATGCAGAATCTTAACTGAGAGAGATACAGAGTCCAAACTGAAATAGATACTGAATCTAAACTGAGAGAGATACAGAATCTAAACAGAGAGATAAAGAATCTAAACTGAGAGTTATACAGACTCGAAACAGAGTGATAAAGAATGTAAACTGAGAGTGATACAGAATCTAAAGTGAGAGAGATGCAGAATCTTAACTGAGAGAGATACAGAATCTAAACTGAGAGTTATACAGACTCGAAACAGAGTGATAAAGAATGTAAACTGAGAGTGATACAGAATCTAAAGTGAGAGAGATGCAGAATCGTAACTGAGAGAGAGAGAGAATCTCAAAAGAGAGATAAAGATTCTAATCTGAGAGTTTTACAGACTCGAAACAGCGTGATACAGAATGTAAACTGAGAGAGATACAGAATCTAAACTGAGAGAGATACAGAATCTAAACTGAGAGAGATGCAGAATCTTAACTGAGAGAGATGCAGAATCTTAACTGAGAGAGATGCAGAATCTTAACTGAGAGAGATGCAGAATCTTAACTGAGAGAGATGCAGAATCTTAACTGAGAGAGATGCAGAATCTTAACTGAGAGAGATGCAGAATCTTAACTGAGAGAGATGCAGAATCTTAACTGAGAGAGATGCAGAATCTTAACAGAGAGATGCAGAATCTAAACTGAGAGAGATGCAGAATCTTAACTGAGAGAGATGCAGAATCTTAACTGAGAGAGATGCAGAATCTTAACTGAGAGAGATGCAGAATCTTAACTGAGAGAGATACAGAATCTAAACTGAAAGAGATACAGAATCTAAACTGAAAGAGATGCAGAATCTTAACTGAGAGATACAGAATCTTTTCTGAGAGAGATACAGAATCTTTTCTGAGAGAGATACAGAATCTTTTCTGAGAGAGATACAGAATCTTTTCTGAGAGAGATACAGAATCTTATCTGAGAGAGATGCAGAATCTTAACTGAGAGAGACACAGAGTCGAAACTGAAAGAGATACTGAATCTAAACTGAGAGAGATACAGAATCTAAACAGAGTGATAAAGAATCTAAACTGAGAGTTATACAGACTCTAAACAGAGTGATAAAGAATGAAAACTGAGAGAGATACGGAATCTTAACTGAGAGAGATACAGAATCGAAACTGAAAGAGATACAGAATCTTAACTGAGAGAGATACAGAATCGAAACTGAGAGAGATGCAGAATCGTAACAGAGAGATACAGAATCGAAACTGAGAGAGATGCAGAATCTAAACTGAAAGAGATGCAGAATCTACACTGAAAGAGATGCAGAATCATAACTGAGAGAGATACAGAATCTAAATTGAGAGAGATGCTGTATCTTAACTGAGAGAGATACAGAATCTAAACTGAGAGAGATACAGAATCTAAACTGAGAGATAAAGAATCTAAACTGAGAGTTATACTGACTCTAAACAGAGTGATAAAGAGTGTTAACTGAGAGAGAAACAGAATCTAAACTTAAAGAGATGCAGAAACTTAATTGAGAGAGATACAGAATCAAAACTGAGAGAGATGCAGAATCGTAACTGAGAGAGATACAGAATCGAAACTGAGAGAGATACAGAGTCTAAACGGAGAGAGATACAGAATCTAATGTGAAAGAGATGCAGAATGTTAACTGATAGATGCAGAATCTTAAGTGAGTGAGATACAGAATCTAAACTGAGAGAGATACAGAATCTAAATTGAGAGAGATGCTGTATCTTAACTGAGAGAGATACAGAGTCTAAACTGAGAAAGATACAGAATCTAAACTGAAAGAGATGCAGAATCTTAACTGAGAGAGAAACAGAGTCTAAACTGAGACAGATACAGAATCTAAACTGAAAGAGATGCAGAATCTTAACTGACAGTTGCAGAATCTTAACTGAGAGAGATACAGAGTCTAAACTGAGAGAGATGCAGAACTTTAACTAGAGAGATACAGAATCTAAACTGAGAGACGCAGAATCTTAACTGAGAGTGATGCAGAATCTTAACTGAAAGAGATAAAGAATCAAAACTGAGAAAGATACTGAATCGAAACTCAGAGAGATACAGAATCTAAATGGAGAGTTAAAGAATCTAAACTGAGAGTTATACAGACTCCAAACAGAGTGATAAAGAATGTAAACTGAGAGAGATGCAGAATCTAAACTGAGAGAGATGCAGAATCTAAACTGAGAGAGATGCAGAGTCTAAACTGAGAGAGATGCTGAATCTGAACTGAGAGAGATACAGATTCTTATCTGAGAGAGATGCAGAATCTTAACTGAGAGAGATACAGAGTCCAAACTGAAATAGATACTGAATCTAAACTGAGAGAGATACAGAATCTAAACTGAGAGATAAAGAATCTAAACTGAGAGTTATACTGACTCTAAACAGAGTGATAAAGAGTGTTAACTGAGAGAGAAACAGAATCTAAACTTAAAGAGATGCAGAAACTTAATTGAGAGAGATACAGAATCAAAACTGAGAGAGATGCAGAATCGTAACTGAGAGAGATACAGAATCGAAACTGAGAGAGATACAGAGTCTAAACGGAGAGAGATACAGAATCTAATGTGAAAGAGATGCAGAATGTTAACTGATAGATGCAGAATCTTAAGTGAGTGAGATACAGAATCTAAACTGAGAGAGATACAGAATCTAAATTGAGAGAGATGCTGTATCTTAACTGAGAGAGATACAGAGTCTAAACTGAGAAAGATACAGAATCTAAACTGAAAGAGATGCAGAATCTTAACTGAGAGAGAAACAGAGTCTAAACTGAGACAGATACAGAATCTAAACTGAAAGAGATGCAGAATCTTAACTGACAGATGCAGAATCTTAACTGAGAGAGATACAGAGTCTAAACTGAGAGAGATGCAGAACTTTAACTAGAGAGATACAGAATCTAAACTGAGAGACGCAGAATCTTAACTGAAAGTGATGCAGAATCTTAACTGAAAGAGATAAAGAATCAAAACTGAGAAAGATACTGAATCGAAACTCAGAGAGATACAGAATCTAAATGGAGGGTTAAAGAATCTAAACTGAGAGTTATACAGACTCCAAACAGAGTGATAAAGAATGTAAACTGAGAGAGATGCAGAATCTAAACTGAGAGAGATGCAGAGTCTAAACTGAGAGAGATGCAGAATGTTAACTGAGAGAGATGCTGAATCTGAACTGAGAGAGATACAGATTCTTATCTGAGAGAGATGCAGAATCTTAACTGAGAGAGATACAGAGTCCAAACTGAAATAGATACTGAATCTAAACTGAGAGAGATACAGAATCTAAACAGAGAGATAAAGAATCTAAACTGAGAGTTATACTGACTCTAAACAGAGTGATAAAGAGTGTTAACTGAGAGAGAAACAGAATCTAAACTGAGAGAGATGCAGAATCTAAACTGAGAGAGATGCAGAATCTAAACTGAGAGACATGCAGAATCTTAACTGAGAGAGATACAGAATCTAAACTGAGAGAGATGCACAATCTTAACTGAGAGCCATACAGAATCTAAACTGAGAGAGATGCAGAATCGAAACTGAGAGAGATGCAGAATCGAAACTGAGAGAGATGCAGAATCGAAACTGAGAGAGATGCAGAATCGAAACTGAGAGAGATGCAGAATCGAAACTGAGAGAGATGCAGAATCGAAACTGAGAGAGATGCAGAATCTAAACTGAGAGAGATGCAGAATCTAAACTGAGAGAGATGCAGAATCTAAACTGAGAGAGATGCAGAATCTAAACTGAGAGAGATGCAGAATCTTAACTGAGAGAGATGCAGAATCTTAACTGAGAGAGATGCAGAATCTTAACTGAGAGAGATGCAGAATCTTAACTGAGAGAGATGCAGAATCTTAACTGAGAGAGATGCAGAATCTTAACTGAGAGAGATGCAGAATCTTAACTGAGAGAGATACAGAGTCTCAAATGAGAGAGATAGAGAATCTAAACTGAGAGAGATACAGAATCTTAACTGAGAGAGATACAGAATCTAAACTGAGAGTTATACAGACTCTAAACAGAGTGATAAAGAATGTAAACTGAGAGAGATGCAGATTCTTATCTGAGAGAGATGCAGAATCTTAACTGAGAGAGATGCAGAATCTTAACTGAGAGAGATACAGAGTCCAAACTGAGAGAGATACAGAGTCTCAAATGAGAGAGATAGAGAATCTAAACTGAAAGAGATGCAGAATCTTAACTGAGAGAGATACAGAGTCTCAAATGAGAGAGATAGAGAATCTTAACTGAGAGAGATGCAGAATCTTAACTGAGAGAGATGCAGAATCTTAACTGAGAGAGATGCAGAATCTTAACTGAGAGAGATGCAGAATCTTAACTGAGAGAGATGCAGAATCTTAACTGAGAGAGATACAGAGTCTCAAATGAGAGAGATAGAGAATCTAAACTGAAAGACATGCAGAATCTTAACTGAGAGAGATACAGAGTCTCAAATGAGAGAGATAGAGAATCTAAACTGAAAGAGATGCAGAATCTTAACTGAGAGAGATACAGAATCTAAACTGAGAGTTATACAGACTCTAAACAGAGTGATAAAGAATGTAAACTGAGAGAGATACAGAATCTAAACTGAAAGAGATGCAGAATCTTAACTGAGAGAGAAACAGAGTCTAAACTGAGACAGATACAGAATCTAAACTGAGAGAGATGCAGAATCTTAACTGACAGATGCAGAATCTTAACTGAGAGAGATACAGAGTCTAAACTGAGAGAGATGCAGAACTTTAACTAGAGAGATACAGAATCTAAACTGAGAGACGCAGAATCTTAACTGAGAGTGATGCAGAATCTTAACTGAAAGAGATAAAGAATCAAAACTGAGAAAGATACAGAACCTAATCTTAGAGAGATACAGCATCTCAACTGAGAGATGCAGAATCAAAACTGTGAGAGATACTGAATCGAAACTCAGAGAGATACAGAATCTAAATGGAGAGTTAAAGAATCTAAACTGAGAGTTATACAGACTCCAAACAGAGTGATAAAGAATGTAAACTGAGAGAGATGCAGAGTCTAAACTGAGAGAGATGCAGAGTCTAAACTGAGAGAGATGCAGAGTCTAAACTGAGAGAGATGCAGAATGTTAACTGAGAGAGATGCTGAATCTGAACTGAGAGAGATACAGATTCTTATCTGAGAGAGATGCAGAATCTTAACTGTGAGAGATACAGAGTCCAAACTGAAATAGATACTGAATCTAAACTGAGAGAGATACAGAATCTAAACAGAGAGATAAAGAATCTAAACTGAGAGTTATACTGACTCTAAACAGAGTGATAAAGAGTGTTAACTGAGAGAGAAACAGAATCTAAACTGAGAGAGATGCAGAATCTAAACTGAGAGAGATGCAGAATCTAAACTGAGAGAGATGCAGAATCTAAACTGAGAGACATGCAGAATCTTAACTGAGAGAGATACAGAATCTAAACTGAGAGAGATGCACAATCTTAACTGAGAGCCATACAGAATCTAAACTGAGAGAGATGCAGAATCTAAACTGAGAGAGATGCAGAATCTAAACTGAGAGAGATGCAGAATCTAAACTGAGAGAGATGCAGAATCTTAACTGAGAGAGATGCAGAATCTTAACTGAGAGAGATGCAGAATCTTAACTGAGAGAGATGCAGAATCTTAACTGAGAGAGATGCAGAATCTTAACTGAGAGAGATGCAGAATCTTAACTGAGAGAGATGCAGAATCTTAACTGAGAGAGATACAGAGTCTCAAATGAGAGAGATAGAGAATCTAAACTGAGAGAGATACAGAATCTTAACTGAGAGAGATACAGAATCTAAACTGAGAGTTATACAGACTCTAAACAGAGTGATAAAGAATGTAAACTGAGAGAGATGCAGATTCTTATCTGAGAGAGATGCAGAATCTTAACTGAGAGAGATACAGAGTCCAAACTGAGAGAGATACAGAGTCTCAAATGAGAGAGATAGAGAATCTAAACTGAAAGAGATGCAGAATCTTAACTGAGAGAGATACAGAGTCTCAAATGAGAGAGATGCAGAATCTTAACTGAGAGAGATGCAGAATCTAAACTGAGAGAGATGCAGAATCTAAACTGAGAGAGATGCAGAATCTAAACTGAGAGACATGCAGAATCTTAACTGAGAGAGATACAGAATCTAAACTGAGAGAGATGCACAATCTTAACTGAGAGCCAAACAGAATCTAAACTGAGAGAGATGCAGAATCTTAACTGAGTGAGATGCAGAATCTTAACTGAGAGAGATGCAGAATCTTAACTGAGAGAGATGCAGAATCTTAACTGAGAGAGATGCAGAATCTTAACTGAGAGAGATGCAGAATCTTAACTGAGAGAGATGCAGAATCTTAACTGAGTGAGATGCAGAATCTTAACTGAGAGAGATGCAGAATCTTAACTGAGAGAGATGCAGAATCTTAACTGAGAGAGATGCAGAATCTTAACTGAGAGAGATACAGAGTCTCAACTGAGAGAGATGCAGAATCTTAACTGAGAGAGATGCAGAATCTTAACTGAGAGAGATGCAGAATCTTAACTGAGAGAGATGCAGAATCTTAACTGAGAGAGATACAGAGTCTCAACTGAGAGAGATAGAGAATCTAAACTGATAGAGATGCAGAATCTTAACTGAGAGATGCAGAATCTTAACTGAGAGATGCAGAATCTTAACTGAGAGATGCAGAATCTTAACTGAGAGAGATACAGATTCTGAATTGAGAGAGATGCTGTATCTTAACTGAGAGAGATACAGAGTCTAAACTGAGAGATATGCAGAATCTTAACTGAGAGAGATACAGAATCTAAACAGAGAGAGATGCAGAATCTTAACTGAGAGAGATACAGAGTCGAAACTGAGAGAGATACAGAATCTAAACTGAGAGAGATGCAGAATCTAAACTGAGAGACATGCAGAATCTTAACTGAGAGAGATACAGAATCTAAACTGAGAGAGATGCACAATCTTAACTGAGAGCCATACAGAATCTAAACTGAGAGAGATGCAGAATCTTAACTGAGAGAGATGCAGAATCTTAACTGAGAGAGATGCAGAATCTTAACTGAGAGAGATGCAGAATCTTAACTGAGAGAGATGCAGAATCTTAACTGAGAGAGATACAGAGTCTCAAATGAGAGAGATGCAGATTCTTATCTGAGAGAGATGCAGAATCTTAACTGAGAGAGATACAGAGTCCAAACTGAAATAGATACTGAATCTAAACTGAGAGAGATACAGAATCTAAACAGAGAGATAAAGAATCTAAACTGAGAGTTATACTGACTCTAAACAGAGTGATAAAGAGTGTTAACTGAGAGAGATACAGAATCTAAACTGAGAGAGATACAGAATCTTATCTGAGAGAGAGGCTGCATCTTAACTGAGAGAGATACAGAGTCTAAACTGACAGAGATACAGAGTCTAAACTGACAGAGATACAGAAGCTAAACTGAAAGAGATGCAGAATCTTAACTGAGAGAGATACAGAATCGTAACTGAGAGAGATGCAGAATCGTAACTGAGAGAGATACAGAATCGAAACTGAGAGAGATACAGAATCTAAACTGTGAGAGATACGGAATCTAAACAGAGAGATAAAGAATCTAAACTGGGAGTTATACAGACTCTAAACAGAGTGATAAAGAATGTAAACTGAGAGAGATACAGAATCTAAACTTAAAGAGATGCAGAAACTTAATTGAGAGAGATACAGAATAAAAACTGAGAGAGATGCAGAATCGTAACTGAGAGAGATACAGAATCGAAACTGAGAGAGATGCAGAATCGTAACTGAGAGAGATACAGAATCTAAACTGTGAGAGATAGAGAATCTCAAAAGAGAGATGCAGAATCTTAACTGAGAGATGTAGAATCTTAACTGAGAGAGATACAGAGTCTAAACGGAGAGAGATACAGAATCTAATCTGAATGAGATACAGAATCTAATCTGAATGAGATGCAGAATCTTAACTGAAAGATGCAGAATCTTAACTGAGAGAGATACAGAATCTAAACTGAGAGAGATACAGAATCTAAACTGAGAGAGATGCAAAATCTAAACTGAAAGAGATGCAGAATCTTAACTGAGAGAGATACAGAATCTAAATTGAGAGAGATGCTGTATCTTAACTGAGAGTAGATACAGAGTCTAAACTGAGAGAGATACAGAATCTAAACTGAAAGAGATGCAGAATCTTAACTGAGAGAGATACAGAGTCTAAACTGAGACAGATACAGAATCTAAACTGAAAGAGATGCAGAATCTTAACTGACAGATGCAGAGTCTAAACTGAGAGAGATGCAGAACTTTAACTAGAGAGATACAGCATCTCAACTGAGAGATGCAGAATCAAATCTGTGAGAGATACTGAATCGAAACTGAGAGAGATACAGAATCTAAATGGAGAGTTAAAGAATCTAAACTGAGAGTTATACAGACTCCAAACAGAGTGATAAAGAATGTAAACTGAGAGAGATGCTGAATCTGAACTGAGAGAGATACAGAGTACAAACTGAAATAGATACTGAATCTAAACTGAGAGAGATACAGAATCTAAACAGAGAGATAAAGAATCTAAACTGAGAGTTATACTGACTCTAAACAGAGTGATAAAGAGTGTTAACTGAGAGAGAAACAGAATCTAAACTGAGAGAGATGCAGAATCGTAACTGAGAGAGATACAAAATCGAAACTGAGAGATGCAGCATCGTAACTGACAGAGATACAGAATCTAAACTGTGAGAGATTCAGAATCTCAAAAGAGAGATGCAGAATCTTAACTGAGAGATGTAGAATCTTAACTGAGAGAGATACAGAATCTAACCTGAGAGAGATACAGAATCTAACCTGAGAGAGATACAGAATCTAACCTGAGAGAGATACAGAATCTAACCTGAGAGAGATACAGAATCTAACCTGAGAGAGATACAGAATCTAACCTGAGAGAGATACAGAATCTAAACTGAGAGAGATGCAGAATCTAAACTGAGTGAGGTGCAGATTCTTAACTGAGAGAGATACAGAATCTAAACTGAGAGAGATACAGAATCTTATCTGAGAGAGAGGCTGCATCTTAACTGAGAGAGATACAGAGTCTCAAATGAGAGAGATAGCGAATCTAAACTGAAAGAGATGCAGAATCTTAACTGAGAGAGATACAGAGTCTCAAATGAGAGAGATAGAGAATCTAAACTGAGAGAGATGCAGAATCTTAACTGAGAGAGATGCAGAATCTTAACTGAGAGAGATGCAGAATCTTAACTGAGAGAGATGCAGAATCTTAACTGAGAGAGATGCAGAATCTTAACTGAGAGAGATGCAGAATCTTAACTGAGAGAGATGCAGAATCTTAACTGAGAGAGATGCAGAATCTTAACTGAGAGAGATGCAGAATCTTAACTGAGAGAGATACAGAGTCTCAAATGAGAGAGATAGAGAATCTAAACTGAAAGAGATGCAGAATCTTAACTGAGAGAGATACAGAGTCTCAAATGAGAGAGATAGAGAATCTAAACTGAAAGAGATGCAGAATCGTAACTGAGAGAGATACAGAATCTAAACTGTGAGAGATAGAGAATCTCAAAAGAGAGATGCAGAATCTTAACTGAGAGATGTAGAATCTTAACTGAGAGAGATACAGAGTCTAAACGGAGAGAGATACAGAATCTAATCTGAATGAGATGCAGAATCTTAACTGAAAGATGCAGAATCTTAACTGAGTGAGATACAGAATCTAAACTGAGAGAGATACAGAATCTAAACTGAGAGAGATGCAAAATCTAAACTGAAAGAGATGCAGAATCTTAACTGAGAGAGATACAGAATCTAAATTGAGAGAGATGCTGTATCTTAACTGAGAGAGATACAGAGTCTAAACTGAGAGAGATACAGAATCTAAACTGAAAGAGATGCAGAATCTTAACTGAGAGAGATACAGAGTCTAAACTGAGACAGATACAGAATCTAAACTGAAAGAGATGCAGAATCTTAACTGACAGATGCAGAGTCTAAACTGAGAGAGATGCAGAACTTTAACTAGAGAGATACAGAATCTAAACTGAGAGATGCAGAATCTTAACTGAGAGAGATACAGAATCAAAACTGAGAAAGATACAGAACCTAATCTTAGAGAGATACAGCATCTAAACTGAGAGATGCAGAATCAAAACTGTGAGAGATACTGAATCGAAACTGAGAGAGATACAGAATCTAAATGGAGAGTTAAAGAATCTAAACTGAGAGTTATACAGACTCCAAACAGAGTGATAAAGAATGTAAACTGAGAGAGATGCTGAATCTGAACTGAGAGAGATACAGAGTACAAACTGAAATAGATACTGAATCTAAACTGAGAGAGATACAGAATCTAAACAGAGAGATAAAGAATCTAAACTGAGAGTTATACTGACTCTAAACAGAGTGATAAAGAGTGTTAACTGAGAGAGAAACAGAATCTAAACTGAGACAGATACAGAATCTAAACTGAAAGAGATGCAGAATCTTAACTGACAGATGCAGAATCTTAACTGAGAGAGATACAGAGTCTAAACTGAGAGAGCTGCAGAACTTTAACTAGAGAGATACAGAATCTAAACTGAGAGAGACGCAGAATCTTAACTGAGAGAGATGCAGAATCTTAACTGAGAGAGATACAGAATCAAAACTGAGAAAGATACAGAACCTAATCTTAGAGAGATACAGCATCTCAACTGAGAGATGCAGAATCAAAACTGTGAGAGATACTGAATCGAAACTCAGAGAGATACAGAATCTAAACAGAGAGATAAAGAATCTAAACTGAGAGTTATACTGACTCTAAACAGAGTGATAAAGAGTGTTAACTGAGAGAGAAACAGAATCTAAACTGAGAGAGATGCAGAATCTAAACTGAGAGAGATGCAGAATCTAAACTGAGAGAGATGCAGAATCTAAACTGAGAGAGATGCAGAATCTAAACTGAGAGAGATGCAGAATCTAAACTGAGAGAGATGCAGAATCTAAACTGAGAGAGATGCAGAATCTAAACTGAGAGAGATGCAGAATCTAAACTGAGAGAGATGCACAATCTAAACTGAGAGAGATGCAGAATCTTAACTGAGAGAGATGCAGAATCTTAACTGAGAGAGATGCAGAATCTTAACTGAGAGAGATAGAGTCTCAAATGAGAGAGATAGAGTCTCAAATGAGAGAGATAGAGAATCTAAACTGAGAGAGATACAGAATCTTAACTGAGAGAGATACAGAATCTTAACTGAGAGAGATACAGAATCTAAACTGAGAGTTATACAGACTCTAAACAGAGTGATAAAGAATGTAAACTGAGAGAGATGCAGATTCTTATCTGAGAGAGATGCAGAATCTTAACTGAGAGAGATACAGAGTCCAAACTGAGAGAGATACAGAGTCTCAAATGAGAGAGATAGAGAATCTAAACTGAAAGAGATGCAGAATCTTAACTGAGAGAGATAGAGTCTCAAATGAGAGAGATAGAGAATCTAAACTGAGAGAGATGCAGAATCTTAACTGAGAGAGATGCAGAATCTTAACTGAGAGAGATGCAGAATCTTAACTGAGAGAGATGCAGAATCTTAACTGAGAGAGATGCAGAATCTTAACTGAGAGAGATGCAGAATCTTAACTGAGAGAGATGCAGAATCTTAACTGAGAGAGATGCAGAATCTTAACTGAGAGAGATACAGAGTCTCAAATGAGAGAGATAGAGAATCTAAACTGAAAGAGATGCAGAATCTTAACTGAGAGAGATACAGAGTCTCAAATGAGAGAGATAGAGAATCTAAACTGAAAGAGATGCAGAATCTTAACTGAGAGATAAAGAATCTAAACTGAGAGTTATACTGACTCTAAACAGTGATAAAGAGTGTTAACTGAGAGAGATGCAGATTCTTATCTGAGAGAGATGCAGAATCTTAACTGAGAGAGATACAGAGTCCAAACTGAAATAGATACTGAATCTAAACTGAGAGAGATACAGAATCTAAACAGAGAGATAAAGAATCTAAACTGAGAGTTATACTGACTCTAAACAGAGTGATAAAGAGTGTTAACTGAGAGAGATACAGAATCTAAACTGAGAGTTATACAGACTCTAAACAGAGTGATAAAGAATGTAAGCTGAGAGAGATGCAGATTCATATCTGAGAGAGATGCAGAATCTTAACTGAGAGAGATACAGAGTCCAAACTGAAATAGATACTGAATCTAAACTGAGAGAGATACAGAATCTTATCTGAGAGAGAGGCTGCATCTTAACTGAGAGAGATACAGAGTCTAAACTGAGAGAGATACAGAATCTAAACTGAAAGAGATGCAGAATCTTAACTGAGAGAGATACAGAGTCTAAACTGAGACAGATACAGAATCTAAACTGAAAGAGATGCAGAATCTTAACTGACAGATGCAGAGTCTAAACTGAGATAGATGCAGAACTTTAACGAGAGAGATACAGAATCTAAACTGAGAGATGCAGAATCTTAACTGAGAGAGATACAGAATCAAAACTGAGAAAGATACAGAACCTAATCTTAGAGAGATACAGCATCTAAACTGAGAGATGCAGAATCAAAACTGTGAGAGATACTGAATCGAAACTGAGAGAGATACAGAATCTAAATGGAGAGTTAAAGAATCTAAACTGAGAGTTATACAGACTCCAAACAGAGTGATAAAGAATGTAAACTGAGAGAGATGCTGAATCTGAACTGAGAGAGATACAGAGTACAAACTGAAATAGATACTGAATCTAAACTGAGAGAGATACAGAATCTAAACAGAGAGATAAAGAATCTAAACTGAGAGTTATACTGACTCTAAACAGAGTGATAAAGAGTGTTAACTGAGAGTGAAACAGAATCTAAACTGAGAGAGATGCAGAATCTAAACTGAGAGACATGCAGAATCTTAACTGAGAGAGATACAGAATCTAAACTGAGAGAGATGCACAATCTTAACTGAGAGCGAAACAGAATCTTAACTGAGAGAGATGCAGAATCTTAACTGAGAGAGATGCAGAATCTTAACTGAGAGAGATGCAGAATCTTAACTGAGAGAGATACAGAGTCTCAACTGAGAGAGATAGAGAATCTAAACTGATAGAGATGCAGAATCTTAACTGAGAGATGCAGAATCTTAACTGAGAGATGCAGAATCTTAACTGAGAGATGCAGAATCTTAACTGAGAGATGCAGAATCTTAACTGAGAGATGCAGAATCTTAACTGAGAGAGATACAGATTCTGAATTGAGAGAGATGCTGTATCTTAACTGAGAGAGATACAGAGTCTAAACTGAGAGATATGCAGAATCTTAACTGAGAGAGATACAGAATCTTAACTGAGAGAGATGCAGAATCTTAACTGAGAGAGATACAGAGTCGAAACTGAGAGAGATACAGAATCTAAACTGAGAGAGATGCAGAATCTAAACTGAGAGAGATGCAGAATCTAAACTGAGAGACATGCAGAATCTTAACTGAGAGATATACAGAATCTTAACTGAGAGAGATGCAGAATCTTAACTGAGAGAGATGCAGAATCTTAACTGAGAGAGATACAGAGTCTCAAATGAGAGAGAGAGAGAATCTAAACTGAAAGAGATGCAGAATCTTAACTGAGAGAGATACAGAATCTAAACTGAGAGTTATACAGACTCTAAACAGAGTGATAAAGAATGTAAACTGAGAGAGATGCAGATTCTTATCTGAGAGAGATGCAGAATCTTAACTGAGAGAGATACAGAGTCCAAACTGAAATAGATACTGAATCTAAGCTGAGAGAGATACAGAATCTAAACAGAGAGATAAAGAATCTAAACTGAGAGTTATACTGACTCTAAACAGAGTGATAAAGAATGTAAACTGAGAGAGATACAGAGTCCAAACTGAAATAGATACTGAATCTAACTGAGAGAGATACAGAATCTTATCTGAGAGAGAGGCTGCATCTTAACTGAGAGAGAGGCTGCATCTTAACTGAGAGAGATGCAGAATCTTAACTGAGAGAGATACAGAATCGAAACTGAGAGAGATGCAGAATCGTAACTGAGAGAGATACAGAATCGAAACTGAGAGAGGTACAGAATCTAAACTGTGAGAGATACGGAATCTAAACAGAGAGATAAAGAATCTAAACTGAGAGTTATACAGACTCTAAACAGAGTGATAAAGAATGTAAACTGAGAGAGATACAGAATCTAAACTTAAAGAGATGCAGAAACTTAATTGAGAGAGATACAGAATCAAAACTGAGAGAGATGCAGAATCGTAACTGAGAGAGATACAGAATCGAAACTGAGAGAGATGCAGAATCGTAACTGAGAGAGATACAGAATCGAAACTGAGAGAGATGTAGAATCTTAACTGAGAGAGATACAGAGTCTAAACGGAGAGAGATACAGAATCTAATCTGAATGAGATGCAGAATCTTAACTGAAAGATGCAGAATCTTAACTGACAGATGCAGAGTCTAAACTGAGAGAGATGCAGAACTTTAACTAGAGAGATACAGAATCTAAACTGAGAGATGCAGAATCTTAACTGAGAGAGATACAGAATCAAAACTGAGAAAGATACAGAACCTAATCTTAGAGAGATACAGCATCTAAACTGAGAGATGCAGAATCAAAACTGTGAGAGATACTGAATCGAAACTGAGAGAGATACAGAATCTAAATGGAGAGTTAAAGAATCTAAACTGAGAGTTATACAGACTCCAAACAGAGTGATAAAGAATGTAAACTGAGAGAGATGCTGAATCTCAACTGAGAGAGATACAGAGTACAAACTGAAATAGATACTGAATCGAAACTGAGAGAGATACAGAATCTAAACAGAGAGATAAAGAATCTAAACTGAGAGTTATACTGACTCTAAACAGAGTGATAAAGAGTGTTAACTGAGAGAGATGCAGAATCTAAACTGAGAGAGATGCAGAATCTAAACTGAGAGAGATGCAGAATCTAAACTGAGAGACATGCAGAATCTTAACTGAGAGAGATACAGAATCTAAACTGAGAGAGATGCACAATCTTAACTGAGAGAGATGCACAATCTTAACTGAGAGAGATGCAGAATCTTAACTGAGAGAGATGCAGAATCTTAACTGAGAGAGATGCAGAATCTTAACTGAGAGAGATGCAGAATCTTAAATGAGAGAGATGCAGAATCTTAACTGAGAGAGATGCAGAATCTTAACTGAGAGAGATACAGAGTCTCAACTGAGAGAGATAGAGAATCTAAACTGAAAGAGATGCAGAATCTTAACTGAGAGATGCAGAATCTTAACTGAGAGAGATACAGATTCTGAATTGAGAGAGATGCTGTATCTTAACTGAGAGAGATACAGAGTCTAAACTGAGAGATATGCAGAATCTTAACTGAGAGAGATACAGAATCTAAACTGAGAGAGATGCAGAATCTTAACTGAGAGAGATACAGAGTCGAAACTGAGAGAGATACAGGATCTAAACTGAGAGAGATACAGGATCTAAACTGAGAGAGATACAGGATCTAAACTGAGAGAGATACAGGATCTAAACTGAGAGAGATACAGGATCTAAACTGAGAGAGATGCAGAATCTAAACTGAGAGAGATGCAGAATCTAAACTGAGAGAGATGCAGAATCTAAACTGAGAGAGATGCAGAATCTAAACTGAGAGAGATGCAGAATCTAAACTGAGAGAGATGCAGAATCTAAACTGAGAGAGATGCAGAATCTAAACTGAGAGAGATGCAGAATCTAAACTGAGAGAGATGCAGAATCTAAACTGAGAGAGATGCAGAATCTAAACTGAGAGAGATACAGAATCTAAACTGAGAGAGATGCACAATCTTAACTGAGAGCCAGACAGAATCTAAACTGAGAGAGATGCAGAATCTTAACTGAGAGAGATGCAGAATCTTAACTGAGAGAGATGCAGAATCTTAACTGAGAGAGATGCAGAATCTTAACTGAGAGAGATGCAGAATCGTAACTGAGAGAGATGCAGAATCTCAACTGAGAGAGATACAGAGTCTCAACTGAGAGAGATGCAGAATCTCAACTGAGAGAGATACAGAGTCTCAACTGAGAGAGATAGAGAATCTAAACTGAAAGAGATGCAGAATCTTAACTGAGAGAGATGCAGAATCTTAACTGAGAGAGATGCAGAATCTTAACTGAGAGAGATGCAGAATCTTAACTGAGAGAGATGCAGAATCTTAACTGAGAGAGATACAGAATCAAAACTGAGAAAGATACAGAATCAAAACTGAGAGAGATGCAGAATCTAAACTGAGAGAGATGCAGAGTCTAAACTGAGAGAGATGCAGAATGTTAACTGAAAGAGATGCAGAATCTAAACTGAGAGAGATGCAGAATCTAAACTGAGAGAGATGCAGAATCTAAACTGAGAGAGATGCAGAATCTAAACTGAGAGAGATGCAGAATCTAAACTGAGATAGATGCAGAATCTAAACTGAGATAGATGCAGAATCTAAACTGAGAGAGATGCAGAATCTAAACTGAGAGAGATGCAGAATCTAAACTGAGAGAGATGCAGAGTCTAAACTGAGAGAGATGCAGAGTCTAAACTGAGAGAGATGCAGAATGTTAACTGAGAGAGATGCTGAATCTGAACTGAGAGAGATACAGATTCTTATCTGAGAGAGATGCAGAATCATAACTGAGAGAGATACAGAGTACAAACTGAAATAGATACTGAATATAAGCTGAGAGAGAAACAGAATCTAAACAGAGAGATCAAGAATCTAAACTGAGAGAGATGCAGAATCTAAACTGAGAGAGATGCAGAATCTAAACTGAGAGAGATGCAGAATCTAAACTGAGAGAGATGCAGAATCTAAACTGAGAGAGATGCAGAATCTAAACTGAGAGAGATGCAGAATCTAAACTGAGAGAGATGCAGAATCTAAACTGAGAGAGATGCAGAATCTAAACTGAGAGAGATGCAGAATCTAAACTGAGAGACATGCAGAATCTAAACTGAGAGAGATGCAGAATCTAAACTGAGAGACATGCAGAATCTAAACTGAGAGACATGCAGAATCTAAACTGAGAGACATGCAGAATCTAAACTGAGAGACATGCAGAATCTAAACTGAGAGACATGCAGAATCTTAACTGAGAGAGATACAGAATCTAAACTGAGAGAGATGCACAATCTTAACTGAGAGCCATACAGAATCTAAACTGAGAGGGATGCAGAATCTTAACTGAGAGAGATGCAGAATCTTAACTGAGAGAGATACAGAGTCTCAACGGAGAGAGATAGAGAATCAAAACTGAAAGAGATAGAGAATCTAAACTGAGAGACATGCAGAATCTAAACTGAGAGACATGCAGAATCTTAACTGAGAGACATGCAGAATCTTAACTGAGAGAGATACAGAATCTAAACTGAGAGAGATGCACAATCTTAACTGAGAGCCATACAGAATCTAAACTGAGAGAGATGCAGAATCTTAACTGAGAGAGATGCAGAATCTTAACTGAGAGAGATGCAGAATCTTAACTGAGAGAGATGCAGAATCTTAACTGAGAGAGATGCAGAATCTTAACTGAGAGAGATGCAGAATCTTAACTGAGAGAGATGCAGAATCTTAACTGAGAGAGATACAGAGTCTCAACTGAGAGAGATAGAGAATCTAAACTGAAAGAGATAGAGAATCTAAACTGAAAGAGATAGAGAATCTAAACTGAAAGAGATGCAGAATCTTAACTGAGAGATGCAGAATCTTAACTGAGAGAGATACAGATTCTGAATTGAGAGAGATGCTGTATCTTAACTGAGAGAGATACAGAGTCTAAACTGAGAGAGATACAGAATCTAAACTGAAAGAGATGCAGAATCTTAACTGAGAGACATGCAGAATCTTAACTGAGAGAGATACAGAATCTAAACTGAGAGAGATGCACAATCTTAACTGAGAGCCATACAGAATCTTAACTGAGAGAGATGCAGAATCTTAACTGAGAGAGATGCAGAATCTTAACTGAGAGAGATACAGAGTCTCAACTGAGAGAGATAGAGAATCTAAACTGAAAGAGATGCAGAATCTTAACTGAGAGATGCAGAATCTTGACTGAGAGAGATACAGATTCTGAATTGAGAGAGATGCTGTATCTTAACTGAGAGAGATACAGAGTCTAAACTGAGAGAGATACAGAATCTAAACTGAAAGAGATGCAGAATCTTAACTCAGAGAGATACAGAATCGAAATTGAGAGAGATGCTGTATCTTAACTGAGTGAGATACAGAGTCTCAACTGAGAGAGATACAGAGTCTAAACTGAGAGAGATACAGAATTTAAACTGAAAGATGCAGAATCTTAACTCAGAGAGATACAGAATCGAAATTGAAAGAGATGCAAAATCTTAACTGAGAGATGCAGAATCTTAACTGAGAGAGATACAGAGTCTAAACTGAAAGATGCAGAATCTTAACTGAGAGATACAGAATCTAAACTGAGAGAGATACAGAATCTAAACTGAGAGAGATGCAGAATCTAAACTGAGAGAGATGCAGAATCTAAACTGAGAGAGATGCAGAATCTAAACTGAGAGAGATGCAGAATCTAAACTGAGAGAGATGCAGAATGTTAACTGAGAGAGATGCAGAATCTAAACTGAGAGAGATGCAGAATCTAAACTGAGAGAGATGCAGAATCTAAACTGAGAGAGATGCAGAATCTAAACTGAGAGAGATGCAGAATCTAAACTGAGAGAGATGCAGAATCTAAACTGAGAGAGATGCAGAATCTAAACTGAGAGAGATGCAGCATCTAAACTGAGAGAGATGCAGCATCTAAACTGAGAGAGATGCAGAATCTAAACTGAGAGAGATGCAGAATCTAAACTGAGAGAGATGCAGAATCTAAACTGAGAGAGATGCAGAATCTAAACTGAGAGAGATACAGAGTCTAAACTGAGAGAGATACAGAGTCTAAACTGAGAGAGATACAGAGTCTAAACTGAGAGAGATACAGAGTCTAAACTGAGAGAGATGCAGAATCTAAACTGAGAGAGATGCAGAATCTTAACTGAGAGAGATACAGAGTCTAAACTGAGAGAGATACAGAATCTTAACTGAGGGAGATACAGAATCGAAACTGAGAGACATGCAGAATCTTAACTGAGAGAGATACAGAATCTAAACTGAGAGAGATACAGAATCTAAACTGAGAGAGATACAGAATCTAAACTGAGAGAGATGCAGAATCTAAACTGAGAGAGATGCAGAATCTAAACTGAGAGAGATGCAGAATCTAAACTGAGAGAGATGCAGAATCTAAACTGAGAGAGATGCAGAATCTAAACTGAGAGAGATGCAGAATCTAAACTGAGAGAGATGCAGAATCTAAACTGAGAGAGATGCAGAATCTAAACTGAGAGAGATGCAGAATCTAAACTGAGAGAGATGCAGAATCTTATCTGAGAGAGATGCAGAATCTTATCTGAGAGAGATGCAGAATCTTATCTGAGAGAGATGCAGAATCTTATCTGAGAGAGATGCAGAATCTTATCTGAGAGAGAGGCAGAATCTTAACTGAGAGAGATACAGAATCTGAACAGAGAGATAAAGAATCTAAACTGAGATTTATAAAGACTCTAAACAGAGTGATAAAGAATGAAAACTGAGAGAGATACCGTATCTAAACTGAGAGAGATGCAGAATCTTAACTGAGAGAGATACAGAATCGAAACTGAGAGAGATGCAGAATAGTAACTGAGAGAGATACAGAATCGAAATTGAGAGAGATGCTGTATCTTAACTGAAAGAGATACAGAGTCTAAACTGAGAGAGATACAGAATCTAAATTGAAAGAGATGCAAAATCTTAACTGAGAGATGCAGAATCTTAACTGAGAGAGATACAGAGTCTAAACTGAGAGAGATACAGAATCTAAACTGAAAGAGATGCAGAATCTTTACTGAGAGATGCAGAATCTTAACTGAGAGAGATACAGAATCTAAACTGAGAGAGATGCAGAATCTAAACTGAGAGAGATGCAGAATCTAAACTGAGAGAGATGCAGAATCTAAACTGAGAGAGATGCAGAATGTTAACTGAGAGAGATGCAGAATGTTAACTGAGAGAGATGCAGAATGTTAACTGAGAGAGATGCAGAATGTTAACTGAGAGAGATGCAGAATGTTAACTGAGAGAGATGCAGAATGTTAACTGAGAGAGATACAGAATCTTATCTGAGAGAGATGCAGAATCTTAACTGAGAGAGATACAGAGTCCAAACTGAAAGAGATACAGAATCTAAACAGGGAGATAAAGAATCTAAACTGAGAGTTATACTGCCTCGAAACAGAGTGATAAAGAGTGTTAACTGAGAGAGATACAGAGTCGAAACTGAGAGATACAGAGTCGAAACTGAGAGATACAGAGTCGAAACTGAGAGATACAGAGTCGAAACTGAGAGATACAGAGTCGAAACTGAGAGATACAGAGTCGAAACTGAGAGAGATACAGACACTAAACTGAGAGAGATGCAGAATCTAAACTGAGAGATATGCAGAATCTTAACTGAGAGATATACAGAATCTAAACTGAGAGAGATACAGAATCTAAACTGAGAGAGATACAGAATCTAAACTGAGAGAGATACAGAATCATATCTGAGAGAGAGGCTGAATCTTAACTGAGAGATAAAGAATCTAAACTGAGAGTTATAAAGACTCTAAACAGAGTGATAAAGAATGAAAACTGAGAGAGATACAGAATCTTATCTGAGAGAGATGCAGAATCTTAACTGAGAGAGATACAGAATCTAAACAGGGAGATAAAGAATCTAAACTGAGAGTTATACTGCCTCTAAACAGAATGATAAAGAGTGTTAACTGAGAGAGATACAGAATCTAAACTGAGAGAGATGCAGAATCTAAACTGAGATGCAGAATCTTACCTGTGAGAGATACAGGGTCGAAGCTGACACAGATACAGAATCTAAACTGAGAGATATGCCGAATCTTAACTGAGAGAGATACAGAATCTAAACTGAGAGAGATGCAGAATCTTAACTGAGAGAGATACAGAATCTAAACTGAGAGAGATGCAGAATCTTATCTGAGAGAGATGCAGAATCTTATCTGAGAGAGAGGCAGAATCTTAACTGAGAGAGATACAGAGTCTAAACTGAGAGAGATACAGAATCTAAATGGTGAGTTAAAGAATCTAAACTGAGAGTTATACAGACTCTAAACAGAGTGATAAAGAATGTAAACTGAGAGAGATGCAGATTCTTATCTGAGAGAGATGCAGAATCTTAACTGAGAGAGATACAGAGTCCAAACTGAAATAGATACTGAATCTAAACTGAGAGAGATACAGAATCTAAACAGAGAGATAAAGAATCTAAACTGAGAGTTATACTGACTCTAAACAGAGTGATAAAGAGTGTTAACTGAGAGAGATACAGAATCTAAACTGAGAGAGATGCAGAATCTAAACTGCGATGCAGAATCTAAACTGAGATGCAGAATCTTAAATGTGAGAGATAAAGAATCTTATCTGAGAGAGATACAGAATCTTATCTGAGAGAGATGCAGAATATTAACTGAGAGAGATACAGAGTCTAAACTGAGAGAGATACAGAATCTAAACTGAAAGAGAGACAGAATCTTAACTGAGGGAGATACAGAATCGAAACTGAGAGAGATGCAGAATCGTAACAGAGAGATACAGAATCGAAATTGAGAGAGGTACAGAATCTAAACTGTGAGAGATACAGAATCTGAACAGAGCGATAAAGAATCTAAACTGAGAGTTATACAGACTCTAAACAGAGTGATAAAGAATGTAATCTGAGAGAGAAACAGAATCTAAACTGAGAGAGATGCAGAATCTAAACTGTGAGAGATGCAGAATCGAAACTGAGAGACATGCAGAATCGTAACTGAGCGAGATGCAGAATCTAAACTGAGCGAGATGCAGAATCTTAACTGAGAGAGATGCAGAATCTTAACTGAGAGAGATGCAGAATCTTAACTGAGAGAGATGCAGAATCTTAACTGAGAGAGATGCAGAATCTTAACTGAGAGAGATGCAGAATCTTAACTGAGAGAGATACAGAGTCTCAACTGAGAGAGATAGAGAATCTAAACTGAAAGAGATGCAGAATCTTAACTGAGAGATGCAGAATCTTAACTGAGAGATGCAGAATCTTAACTGAGAGAGATACAGATTCTGAATTGAGAGAGATGCTGTATCTTAACTGAGAGAGATACAGAGTCTAAACTGACAGAGATACAGAAGCTAAACTGAAAGAGATGCAGAATCTTAACTGAGAGATGCAGAATCTTAACTGAGAGAGATACAGAATCTAAACTGAGAGAGATGCAGAATCTAAACTGAGAGAGATGCAGAATCTAAACTGAGAGAGATGCAGAATCTTATCTGAGAGAGATGCAGAATCTTAACTGAGAGAGATACAGAATCGAAACTGAGAGAGATGCAGAATAGTAACTGAGAGAGATACAGAATCGAAATTGAGAGAGATGCTGTATCTTAACTGAGAGAGATACAGAGTCTAAACTGAGAGAGATACAGAATCTAAATTGAAAGAGATGCAAAATCTTAACTGAGAGATGCAGAATCTTAACTGAGAGAGATACAGAGTCTAAACTGAGAGAGATACAGAATCTAAAGTGAAAGAGATGCAGAATCTTTACTGAGAGATGCAGAATCTTTACTGAGAGATGCAGAATCTTAACTGAGAGAGATACAGAATCTAAACTGAGAGATGCAGAATCTAAACTGAGAGAGATGCAGAATCTAAACTGAGAGAGATGCAGAATGTAAACTGAGAGAGATGCAGAATGTAAACTGAGAGAGATGCAGAATGTTAACTGAGAGAGATGCAGAATGTTAACTGAGAGAGATGCAGAATGTTAACTGAGAGAGATGCAGAATGTTAACTGAGAGAGATGCAGAATGTTAACTGAGAGAGATGCAGAATCTGAACTGAGAGAGATACAGAATCTTATCTGAGAGAGATGCAGAATCTTAACTGAGAGAGATACAGAGTCCAAACTGAAAGAGATACAGAATCTAAACAGGGAGATAAAGAATCTAAACTGAGAGTTATACTGCCTCGAAACAGAGTGATAAAGAGTGTTAACTGAGAGAGATACAGAATATAAACTGAGAGAGATACAGAATCTAAACTGAGAGAGATGCAGAATCGAAACTGAGATGCAGAATCTTAACTGTGAGAGATAAAGAATGTAAACTGAAGAGATACAGAATCTTATCTGAGAGAGATGCAGAATCTTAACTGAGAGAGATGCAGAATCTTAACTGAGAGAGATACAGAATCTAAACTGTGAGAGATACAGAATCGTAACAGAGAGATACAGAATCGAAACTGAGAGAGATACAGAATCTAAACTGTGAGAGATACAGAATCTGAACAGAGAGATAAAGAATCTAAACTGAGAGTTATACAGACTCTAAACAGAGTGATAAAGAATGTAAACTGAGAGAGAAACAGAATCTAAACTGAGAGAGATGCAGAATCTAAACTGTGAGAGATGCAGAATCTAAACTGAGAGACATGCAGAATCTTAACTGAGAGAGATACAGAATCTAAACTGCGAGAGATGCACAATCTTAACTGAGAGCCATACAGAATCTTAACTGAGAGAGATGCAGAATCTTAACTGAGAGAGATGCAGAATCTTAACTGAGAGAGATGCAGAATCTTAACTGAGAGAGATGCAGAATCTTAACTGAGAGAGATACAGAGACTCAACTGAGACAGATAGAGAATCTAAACTGAAAGAGATGCAGAATCTTAACTGAGAGGTGCAGAATCTTAACTGAGAGAGATACAGATTCTGAATTGAGAGAGATGCTGTATCTTAACTGAGAGAGATACAGAGTCTAAACTGAGAGAGATACAGAAGCTAAACTGAAAGAGATGCAGAATCTTAACTGAGAGATGCAGAATCTTAACTGAGAGAGATGCAGAATCTAAACTGAGAGAGATACAGAATCTTAACTGAGAGATGCAGAATCTTAACTGAGAGAGATACAGCGTCGAAACTGAGAGAGATACAGAATCTAAACTGAGAGTGATGCAGAATCTAAACTGAGAGAGATACAGAATCTTATCTGAGAGAGAGGCAGAATCTTAACTGAGAGAGATACAGAGTCTAAACTGAGAGAGATACAGAATCTAAACTGAAAGAGATGCAGAATCATATCTGAGAGAGATACAGAATCTTAACTGAGAGAGATGCAGAATCGAAACTGAGAGAGATGCAGAATCGAAACTGAGAGAGATGCAGAATCGTAACTGAGAGAGATGCAGAATCGTAACTGAGAGAGATACAGAGTCTAAACTGAGAGAGATGCTGAATCTTAACTGAGAGAGATACAGAATCGAAACTGAGAGAGATGCAGAATCTAAACTGAGAGAGATACAGAATCTAAACTGAGAGAGATGCAGAATGTTAACTGAGAGAGATGCAGAATGTTAACTGAGAGAGATGCAGAATGTTAACTGAGAGAGATGCAGAATGTTAACTGAGAGAGATACAGAATCTAAACTGAGAGAGATGCAGAATCTAAACTGAGAGAGATACAGAATCTAAACTGAGAGAGATGCAGAATCTAAACTGAGATGCAGAATCTTAACTGTGAGAGATAAAGAATGTAAACTGAAGAGATACAGAATCTTATCTGAGAGAGATGCAGAATCTTAACTGAGAGAGATACAGAATCTAAACTGTGAGAGATACAGAATCGTAACAGAGTGATACAGAATCGAAACTGAGAGAGATACAGAATCTAAACTGTGAGAGATACAGAATCTGAACAGAGAGATAAAGAATCTAAACTGAGAGTTATACAGACTCTAAACAGAGTGATAAAGAATGTAAACTGAGAGAGAAACAGAATCTAAACTGAGAGAGATGCAGAATCTAAACAGGGAGATAAAGAATCTAAACTGAGAGTTATACTGCCTCTAAACAGAGTGATAAAGAGTGTTAACTGAGAGAGATACAGAATCTAAACTGAGAGAGATACAGAATCTAAACTGAGAGAGATACAGAATCTAAACTGAGAGAGATACAGAATCTAAACTGAGAGAGATGCAGAATCTAAACTGAGATGCAGAATCTTAACTGTGAGAGATAAAGAATGTAAACTGAAGAGATACAGAATCTTATCTGAGAGAGATGCAGAATCTTAACTGAGAGAGATACAGAATCTAAACTGTGAGAGATACAGAATCTAAACTGTGAGAGATACAGAATCGTAACAGAGTGATACAGAATCGTAACAGAGTGATACAGAATCGAAACTGAGAGAGATACAGAATCTAAACTGTGAGAGATACAGAATCTGAACAGAGAGATAAAGAATCTAAACTGAGAGTTATACAGACTCTAAACAGAGTGATAAAGAATGTAAACTGAGAGAGAAACAGAATCTAAACTGAGAGAGATGCAGAATCTAAACTGTGAGACATGCAGAATCTAAACTGAGAGACATGCAGAATCTTAACTGAGAGAGATACAGAATCTAAACTGCGAGAGATGCACAATCTTAACTGAGAGCCATACAGAATCTTAACTGAGAGAGATGCAGAATCTTAACTGAGAGAGATGCAGAATCTTAACTGAGAGAGATACAGAGACTCAACTGAGACAGATAGAGAATCTAAACTGAAAGAGATGCAGAATCTTAACTGAGAGGTGCAGAATCTTAACTGAGAGAGATACAGATTCTGAATTGAGAGAGATGCTGTATCTTAACTGAGAGAGATACAGAGTCTAAACTGAGAGAGATACAGAAGCTAAACAGAAAGAGATGCAGAATCTTAACTGAGAGATGCAGAATCTTAACTGAGAGAGATACAGCGTCGAAACTGAGAGAGATACAGAATCTAAACTGAGAGAGATGCAGAATCTAAACTGAGAGAGATACAGAATCTTAACTGAGAGATGCAGAATCTTAACTGAGAGAGATACAGCGTCGAAACTGAGAGAGATACAGAATCTAAACTGAGAGAGATGCAGAATCTAAACTGAGAGAGATACAGAATCTTATCTGAGAGAGAGGCAGAATCTTAACTTAGAGAGATACAGAGTCTAAACTGAGAGAGATACAGAATCTAAACTGAAAGAGATGCAGAATCATAACTGAGAGAGATACAGAATCTTAACTGAGAGAAATGCAGAATCGAAACTGAGAGAGATGCATAATCGAAACTGAGAGAGATACACAATCGAAACTGAGAGAGATACAGAATCTAAACTGTGAGAGATGCAGAATCGTAACTGAGAGAGATACAGAGTTTAAACTGAGAGAGATACAGAATCTAAATTGAAAGAGATGTAAAATCTTAACTGAGAGATGCAGAATCTTAACTGAGAGAGATACAGAATCTAAACCGAAGGAGATGCAGAATCTTTACTGAGAGACATACAGAATCTAAACTGAGAGAGATGCAGAATCTAAACTGAGAGAGATACAGAATCTTTACTGAGAGAGATACAGAATCTAAACGGAGAGATAAAGAATCTAAACTGAGAGTTATACAGACTCTAAACTGAGAGAGATGCAGAATCTAAACTGAGAGAGATGCAGAATCTTAACTGAGAGAGATACAGAGTCCAAACTGAAAGAGATACTGAATCTAAACTGAGAGAGATACAGAATCTAAACGGAGAGATAAAGAATCTAAACTGAGAGTTATACAGACTCTAAACTGAGAGAGATGCAGAATCTAAACTGAGAGAGATGCAGAATCTTAACTGAGAGAGATACAGAGTCCAAACTGAAAGAGATACAGAATCTAAACTGAGAGAGATGCAAAATCTAAACTGAGAGAGATAAAGAATGTAAACTGAAGAGATACAGAATCTTATCTGAGAGAGATGCAGAATCTTAACTGAGAGGGATACAGAGTCTAAACTGAGAGAGATACAGAATCGAAACTGAGAGAGATGCAGAATTGTAACAGAGAGATACAGAATCGAAATTGTGAGAGATACAGAATCTGAACAGAGAGATAAAGAATCTAAACTGAGAGTTATACAGACTCTAAACAGAGTGATAAAGAATGTAAACTGAGAGAGAAACAGAATGTAAACTGAGAGAGAAACAGAATCTAAACTGTGAGAGATGCAGAATCTAAACTGTGAGAGATGCAGAATCTAAACTGTGAGAGATGCAGAATCTAAACTGTGAGAGATGCAGAATCTAAACTGTGAGAGATGCAGAATCTAAACTGAGAGACATGCAGAATCTTAACTGAGAGAGATACAGAATCTAAACTGTGTGAGATACAGAATCTAAACTGCGAGAGATGCACAATCTTCCCTGAGAGCCATACAGAATCTAAACTGAGAGAGATGCAGAATCTTAACTGAGAGATGCAGAATCTTAACTGAGAGAGATACAGATTCTGAATTGAGAGAGATGCTGTAACTTAACTGAGAGAGATACAGAGTCTAAACTGAGAGAGATACAGAGTCTAAACTGAGAGAGATACAGAAGCTAAACTGAAAGAGATGCAGAATCTTAACTGAGAGATGCAGAATCTTAACTGAGAGAGATACAGCGTCGAAACTGAGAGAGATGCAGAATCTAAACTGAGATAGATGCAGAATCTAAACTGAGAGATATGCAGAATCTTAACTGAGAGAGATTCAGAATCTAAACTGAGAGAGATACAGATTCTTATCTGAGAGAGAGGCAGAAACTTAACTGAGAGAGATACAGAGTCTCAACTGAACGAGATGCAGAATCTTAACTGAGAGAGATACAGAATCGAAACTGAGAGAGATGCAGAATCGTAACTGAGAGAGATGCAGAATCGTAACTGAGAGAGATGCAGAATCGTAACTGAGAGAGATACAGAATCGAAACTGAGAGAGATACAGAATCTAAACTGTGAGAGATACAGAATCTGAACAGAGAGATAAAGAATGAAAACTGAGAGAGATGCAGAATCTTAACTGAGAGAGATGCAGAATCTTAACTGAGAGAGATGCAGAATCTTAACTGAGAGAGGTACAGAATCGTAACTGAGAGAGATGCAGAATCGTAACTGAGAGAGATACAGAATCAAAACTGAGAGAGATGCAGAATCGTAACTGAGAGAGATACAGAGTCTAAACTGAGAGAGATGCAGAATCTTAACTGAAAGAGATGAAGAATCTTTACTAGAGAGATGCAGAATCTTAACTGAGAGAGATGCAGAATCTTAACTGAGAGAGATGCAGAATATTAAATGAGAGAGATACAGAATCTAAACGGAGAGATAAAGAATCTAAACTGAGAGTTATACAGACTCTAAACTGAGAGAGATGCAGAATCTAAACTGAGAGAGATGCAGAATCTAAACTGAGAGAGATGCAGAATCTTAACTGAGAGAGATGCAGAATCTTAACTGAGAGAGATGCAGAATCTTAACTGAGAGAGATGCAGAATCTTAACTGAGAGAGATGCAGAATCTTAACTGAGAGAGATGCTGAATCTTAACTGAGAGAGATGCTGAATCTTAACTGAGAGAGATGCTGAATCTTAACTGAGAGAGATGCTGAATCTGAACTGAGAGAGATACAGAATTTTATCTGAGAGAGAGGCAGAATCTTAACTGAGAGAGATACAGAATCTTATCTGAGAGTGAGGCAGAATCTTAACTGACAGAGATACAGAGTCTAAACTGAGAGAGATACAGAATCTAAACTGAAAGAGATGCAGAATCTTAACTGTGAGAGATACAGAATCTAAACTGTGAGAGATACAGAATCTAAACAGAGAGATAAAGAATGAAAACTGAGAGAGATGCAGAATCGTAACTGAGAGAGATACAGAATCAAAAATGAGAGAGATGCAGAATCGTAACTGAAAGATATACAGAGTCTAAACTGAGAGAGATACAGAATCTAAATTGAAAGAGATGCAAAATCTTAACTGAGAGAGATGCAGAATCTTAACTGAGAGAGATGCAGAATCTTAACTGAGAGAGATACAGAGTCTAAACTGAGAGAGATACAGAATCTAAACTGAAAGAGATGCAGAATCTTTACTGAGAGATGCAGAATCTAAACTGAGAGAGATACAGAATCTAAACTGAGAGAGATGCAGAATCTTAACTAGAGAGATGCAGAATCTAAACTGAGAGAGATGCAGAATGTTAACTGAGAGAGATGCAGAATGTTAACTGAGAGAGATGCAGAATCTGAACTGAGGGAGATACAGAGTCCAAACTGAAAGAGATACTGAATCTAAACTGAGAGAGATACAGAAACTAAACAGGGAGATAAAGAATCTAAACTGAGAGTTATACTGCCTCTAAACAGAGTGATAAAGAGTGTTAACTGAGAGAGATACAGAATCTAAACTGAGAGAGATGCAGAATCTAAACTGAGATGCAGAATCTTAACTGTGAGAGATAAAGAATGTAAACTGAAGAGATACAGAATCTTATCTGAGAGAGATGCAGAATCTTAACTGAGAGGGATACAGAGTCTAAACTGAGAGAGATACAGAATCTAAACTGAAAGAGATACGGAATCTTAACTGAGGGAGATACAGAATCGAAACTGGGAGAGATGCAGAATCGTAACAGAGAGATACAGAATCGAAACTGAGAGAGATACAGAATCTAAACTGTGAGACATACAGAATCTAAACAGAGTGATAAAGAAACTAAACTGAGAGTTATAAGACTCAAAACAGAGTGATAAAGAATGTAAACTGAGAGAGAAACAGAATCTAAACTGAGAGACATGCAGAATCTTAACTGAGAGAGATACAGAATCTAAACTGTGAGACATACAGAATCTAAACAGAGTGATAAAGAAACTAAACTGAGAGTTATAAGACTCAAAACAGAGTGATAAAGAATGTAAACTGAGAGAGAAACAGAATCTAAACTGAGAGACATGCAGAATCTTAACTGAGAGAGATACAGAATCTAAACTGCGAGAGATGCACAATCTTAACTGAGAGCCATACAGAATCTTAACTGAGAGAGATGCTGTATCTTAACTGAGAGAGATACAGAGTCTAAACTGAGAGAGATACAGAATCTAAATTGAAAGAGATGCAAAATCTTAACTGAGAGATGCAGAATCTTAACTGAGTGAGATGCAGAATCTTAACTGAGAGAGATACAGAGTCTAAACTGAGAGATATGCAGAATCTTATCTGAGAGAGATACATAATCTTATCTGAGAGAGAGGCAGAATCTTAACTGAGAGAGATACAGAGTCTAAACTGAGAGACATGCAGAATCTTAACTGAGAGAGATACAGAATCTAAACTGCGAGAGATGCACAATCTTAACTGAGAGCCATACAGAATCTAAACTGAGAGAGATGCAGAATCTTAACTGAGAGAGATGCTGTATCTTAACTGAGAGAGATGCTGTATCTTAACTGAGAGAGATACAGAGTCTAAACTGAGAGAGATACAGAAGCTAAACTGAAAGAGATGCAGAATCTTAACTGAGAGATGCAGAATCTTAACTGAGAGAGATACAGCGTCGAAACTGAGAGAGATACAGAATCTAAACTGAGAGATATGCAGAATCTTAACTGAGAGAGATACATAATCTTATCTGAGAGAGAGGCAGAATCTTAACTGAGAGAGATACAGAGTCTAAACTGAGAGAGATACAGAATCTTAACTGAGAGAGATGCCAAATCGTAACTGAGAGAGATACAGAATCTAAGCTGTGAGAGATACAGAATCTTAACTGAGAGATGCAGAATCTTAACTGAGAGAGATGCAGAATCTAAACTGAGAGAGATACAGAATCTAAACGGAGTTATACAGGCTCTAAACTGAGAGTTATACAGACTCTAAACTGAGAGAGATGCAGAATCTTAACTGAGAGAGATACAGAATCTAAACTGAGAGAGATACAGAATCTAAACTGAGAGAGATACAGAATCTAAACGGAGTTATACAGACTCTAAACTGAGAGAGATGCAGAATCTGAACTGGGAGAGATACAGAATTTTATCTGAGAGAGAGGCAGAATCTTAACTGGGAGAGATACAGAATCTAATCTGAGAGAGAGGCAGAATCTTAACTGAGAGAGATGCAGAATCTTAACTGAGAGAGATGCAGAATCTAAATTGAAAGAGATGCAAAATCTTAATTGAGAGATGCAGAATCTTAACTGAGAGAGATACAGAATCTAAACTCGAGAGATACAGAATCTAAACTGAGAGATGCAGAATCTTAACTGAGAGAGATGCAGAATCTTAACTGAGAGAGATGCAGAATCTTAACTGAGAGAGATGCAGAATCTTAACTGAGAGAGATACAGAATAAAAACTGAGAAAGATACAGAACCTAATCTGAGAGAGATGCAGATTCTTAACTGAGAGAGATGCAGAATCTAAACTGAGAGAGATGCAGAATCTAAACTGAGAGAGATGCAGAATCTAAACTGAGAGAGATGCAGAATCTAAACTGAGAGAGATGCAGAATCTAAACTGAGAGAGATGCAGAATCTAAACTGAGAGAGATGCAGAATCTAAACTGAGAGAGATGCAGGATCTCAACTGAGAGAGATGCAGGATCTCAACTGAGAGAGATGCAGGATCTCAACTGAGAGAGATGCAGGATCTCAACTGAGAGAGATGCTGAATCTAAACTGAGAGAGATACAGAATCTTATCTGAGAGAGGTGCAGAATCTAAACTGAGAGAGATACAGAATCTAAACTGAGAGCCATACAGAATCTAAACTGAGAGCCATACAGAATCAAAACTGACAGAGATGCAGAATCTTAACTGAGAGAGATATAGTATCTAAACTGAGGGAAATACAGAATCTGGACAGAGAGAGACCCAGAATCTTAACTGAGAGAGATACAGAGTCTCAACTGAGGGAGATAGAGAATCTAAACTGAAAGAGATGCAGAATCTTAACTGAGAGATGCAGAATCTTAACTGAGAGAGATACAGATTCTAAATTGAGAGAGATGCTGTATCTTAACTGAGAGAGATACAGAGACTAAACTGAGACAGATACAGAATCTAAACTCAAAGAGATGCAGAATCTTAACTGAGAGATGCAGAATCTTAACTGAGAGAGACACTGAGTCTAAACTGAGAAAGATACAGAACCTAATCTGAGAGAGATACAGCATCTAAACTGAGAGATAGAGAATCTAAACGGAGAGATAAAGAATCTAAACAGAGAGTTATACAGACTCTAAACAGAATGATAAAGAATGTAAACTGGGAGAGATGCAGAATCTAAACTGAGAGAGATGCAGAATCTAAACTGAGAGAGATGCAGAATCTAAACTGAGAGAGATGCAGAATCTAAACTGAGAGAGATGCAGAATCTAAACTGAGAGAGATGCAGAATCTAAACTGAGAGAGATGCAGAATCTAAACTGAGAGAGATGCAGAATCTAAACTGAGAGAGATGCAGAATCTAAACTGAGAGAGATGCAGAATCTAAACTGAGAGAGATGCAGAATCTAAACTGAGAGAGATGCAGGATCTCAACTGAGAGAGATGCTGAATCTAAACTGAGAGAGATACAGAATATTATCTGAGAGAGGTGCAGAATCTTAACTGAGAGAGATACAGTGTCTAAACAGAGAGATAAAGAATCTAAACTGAGAGTTATACAGACTCTAAACAGAGTGATAAAGAATGTAAACTGAGAGAGATACATAATCTAAACTGAGAGAGATGCAGAATCTTAACTGAGAGAGAAACAGAATCTAAACTGAGAGGGATACGGAATCTTATCTGAGAGAGATACAGAATCTAAACTGAAAGAGATACAGAATCTAAATTGAGAGAGACGCAGAATCTTAACTGAGAGAGATACAGAATCTTAACTGAGAGAGATACAGAATCTTAACTGAGAGACATACAGAATCTAAACTGAGAGCCATACAGAATCTAAACTGAGAGAGATGCATAATCTTAACTGAGAGAGATATGGTATCCAAACTGAGGGAAATACAGAATCTAGACTGAGAGAGACGCAGAATCTTAACTGAGAGAGACGCAGAATCTTAACTGAGAGAGACGCAGAATCTTAACTGAGAGAGATACAGACTCTCAACTGAGAGAGATAGAGAATCTAAACTGAAAGAGATGCAGAATCTTAACTGAGAGATGCAGAATCTTAACTGAGAGAGATACAGATTCTAAATTGAGAGAGATGCTGTATCTTAACTGAGAGAGATACAGAGTCTAAACTGAGAGAGGTACAGAATCTAAACTGAAAGAGATGCAGAATCTTAACTGAGAGATGCAGAATCTTAACTGAGAGAGATGCAGAATCTTAACTGAGATACAGAGTCTAAACTGAGAGAGATACAGAATCTAAACTGAAAGAGATGCAGAATCTTAACTGAGAGAGATACAGAATTGAAACTGAGAGATACAGAATCTGAACTGTGAGAGATACAGAATCTTAACGGAGAGATAAAGAATCTAATCTGAGCGTTCTACAGACTCTAAACAGAGTGATAAAGAATGTAAACTGAGAGAGATACAGAATCTAAACTGAGAGAGATGCAGAAGCTAAACTGAGAGAGATGCAGAAGCTAAACTGAGAGAGATGCAGAATCTTAACTGAGAGCCATACAGAATTTAAAATGAGAGAGATGCAGAATCTTAACTGAGAGAGATACAGACTCTCAACTGAGAGAGATAGAGAATCTAAACTGAAAGAGATGCAGAATCTTAACTGAGAGATGCAGAATCTTAACTGAGAGAGATACAGAGTCTCAACTGAGAGAGGTAGAGAATCTAAACTGAAAGAGATGCAGAACCTTAGCTGAGTCTTGCAGAATCTTAACTGAGAGAGATACAGATTCTAAATTGAGAGAGATGCTGTATCTTAACTGAGAGAGATACAGAGTCTAAACTGAGAGAGATACAGAATCTAATCTGAAAGAGATGCAGAATCTTAACTGATAGATGCAGAATCTTAACTGAGAGAGATACAGAATCTAAACTGAGAGAGATACAGAATCTAAACTGAGGGAGATGCAGAATCTTGACTGAGAGAGATGCAGAATCTTGACTGAGAGAGATGCAGAATCTAAACTGAGAGAGATGCAGAATCTAAACTGAGAGAGATGCAGAATCTAAACTGAGAGAGATGCAGGATCTCAACTGAGAGAGATGCTGAATCTAAACTGAGAGATACAGAATCTTATCTGAGAGAGGTGCAGAATCTTAACTGAGAGAGATACAGAATCTAAACTGCGCGAGATGCACAATCTTAACTGAGAGCCATACAGAATCTAAACTGAGAGAGATGCAGAATCTTAACTGAGAGAGATACAGAATCTAAACTGAGAGAGATGCAGAATCTTAACAGAGAAAGACACAGAATCTTAACTGAGATAGATACAGATTCTATATTGAGAGAGATGCTGTATCTTAACTGAGAGAGATACAGAGTCTAAACTGAGAGAGATACAGAAACGAAACTGAGAGAGATGCAGAATCTAAACAGTGAGATACAGAATCTAAACTGAGAGAGATGCAGAAGCTAAACTGAAAGAGATGCAGCATCTTAACTGAGAGAGATGCAGCATCTTAACTGAGAGAGATGCAGAATCTAAACTGAGAGAGATGCAGAATCTAAACTGAGAGAGATACAGAATCTTAACTGAGAGACATACAGAATCTAAACTGAGAGCCATACAGAATCTAAACTGAGAGAGATGCATAATCTTAACTGAGAGAGATATGGTATCCAAACTGAGGGAAATACAGAATCTAGACTGAGAGAGACGCAGAATCTTAACTGAGAGAGACGCAGAATCTTAACTGAGAGAGATACAGACTCTCAACTGAGAGAGATAGAGAATCTAAACTGAAAGAGATGCAGAATCTTAACTGAGAGATGCAGAATCTTAACTGAGAGAGATGCAGAAGCTAAACTGAGAGAGATGCAGAATCTTAACTGAGAGCCATACAGAATTTAAAATGAGAGAGATGCAGAATCTTAACTGAGAGAGATACAGACTCTCAACTGAGAGAGATAGAGAATCTAAACTGAAAGAGATGCAGAATCTTAACTGAGAGATGCAGAATCTTAACTGAGAGAGATGCAGAATCTTAACTGAGAGAGATACAGAGTCTAAACTGAGAGAGATACAGAATCTAAACTGAAAGAGATGCAGAATCTTAACTGAGAGTTGCAGAATCTTAACTGAGAGAGATACAGAGTCTAAACTGAGAGAGATACAGAATCTAATCTGAAAGAGATGCAGAATCTAAACTGATAGATGCAGAATCTTAACTGAGAGAGATACAGAATCTAAACTGAGAGAGATACAGAATCTAAACTGAGGGAGATGCAGAATCTAAACTGAGAGAGATGCAGAATCTTAACTGAGAGAGATGCAGAATCTTAACTGAGAGAGATGCAGAATCTTAACTGAGAGAGATGCAGAATCTTAACTGAGAGAGATGCAGAATCTTAACTGAGAGAGATGCAGAATCTAAACTGAGAGAGATGCAGAATCTAAACTGAGAGAGATGCAGAATCTAAACTGAGAGAGATGCAGAATCTAAACTGAGAGAGATGCAGAATCTAAACTGAGAGAGATGCAGAATCTAAACTGAGAGAGATGCAGAATCTAAACTGAGAGAGATGCAGAATCTAAACTGAGAGAGATGCAGGATCTCAACTGAGAGAGATGCTGAATCTAAACTGAGAGATACAGAATCTTATCTGAGAGAGGTGCAGAATCTTAACTGAGAGAGGTGCAGAATCTTAACTGAGAGAGATACAGAATCTAAACTGCGCGAGATGCACAATCTTAACTGAGAGCCATACAGAATCTTAACTGAGAGAGATGCAGAATCTTAACTGAGAGAGATGCAGAATCTTAACAGAGAAAGACACAGAATCTTAACTGAGAGAGATACAGATTCTATATTGAGAGAGATGCTGTATCTTAACTGAGAGAGATACAGAGTCTAAACTGAGAGAGATACAGAAACGAAACTGAGAGAGATGCAGAATCTAAACAGTGAGATACAGAATCTAAACTGAGAGAGATGCAGAAGCTAAACTGAAAGAGATGCAGCATCTTAACTGAGAGAGATGCAGAATCTAAACTGAGAGAGATGCAGAATCTAAACTGAGAGAGATACAGAATCTTAACTGAGAGACATACAGAATCTTAACTGAGAGACATACAGAATCTAAACTGAGAGCCATACAGAATCTAAACTGAGAGAGATGCATAATCTTAACTGAGAGAGATATGGTATCCAAACTGAGGGAAATACAGAATCTAGACTGAGAGAGACGCAGAATCTTAACTGAGAGAGACGCAGAATCTTAACTGAGAGAGATACAGACTCTCAACTGAGAGAGATAGAGAATCTAAACTGAAAGAGATGCAGAGTCTTAACTGAGAGATGCAGAATCTTAACTGAGAGAGATGCAGAATCTTAACTGAGATACAGAGTCTAAACTGAGAGAGATACAGAATCTAAACTGAAAGAGATGCAGAATCTTAACTGAGAGAGATACAGAATTGAAACTGAGAGATACAGAATCTGAACTGTGAGAGATACAGAATCTTAACGGAGAGATAAAGAATCTAATCTGAGCGTTCTACAGACTCTAAACAGAGTGATAAAGAATGTAAACTGAGAGAGATACAGAATCTAAACTGAGAGAGATGCAGAAGCTAAACTGAGAGAGATGCAGAATCTTAACTGAGAGCCATACAGAATTTAAAATGAGAGAGATGCAGAATCTTAACTGAGAGAGATATAGTATCTAAACTGAGGGAAATACAGAATCTAGACTGAGAGAGACGCAGAATCTAAACTGAAAGAGATGCAGAGTCTTAGCTGAGTCTTGCAGAATCTTAACTGAGAGAGATACAGATTCTAAATTGAGAGAGATGCTGTATCTTAACTGAGAGAGATACAGAGTCTAAACTGAGAGAGATACAGAATCTAATCTGAAAGAGATGCAGAATCTTAACTGATAGATGCAGAATCTTAACTGAGAGAGATACAGAATCTAAACTGAGAGAGATACAGAATCTAAACTGAGGGAGATGCAGAATCTAAACTGAGAGAGATGCAGAATCTTAACTGAGAGAGATGCAGAATCTAAACTGAGCGAGATACAGAATCTTATCTGAGAGAGATACAGAATCTTATCTGTGAGAGATGCAGAATCTTAACTGAGAGAGATGCAGAGTCTAAATTGAGAGAGATACAGAATCGAAACTGAGAGAGATGTAGAATCGTAACTGAGAGAGATACAGAATCGAAACTGAGAGAGATGCAGAATCTAAACTGAGAGAGATGCAGAATCTAAACTGAGAGAGATGCAGAATCTAAACTGAGAGAGATGCACAATCTTAACTGAGAGCCATACAGAATCTAAACTGAGGGAGATGCAGAATCTTATCTGAGAGAGATGCAGAATCTTAACTGAGAGAGATACAGAATCTATGTGAGAGAGATGCAGAATCTTAACTGAGAGAGATACAGAGTCTAAACTGAGAGAGATACAGAATCTAAACTGAAAGAGATACAGAATCTTAACTGAGAGAGATACAGAATCTTAACTGAGAGAGATGCAGAACCGAAACTGAGAGAGATGCAGAATCGAAACTGAGAGATGCAGAATCGAAACTGAGAGAGATACAGAATCTAAACTGTGAGAGATACAGAATCTAAACAGAGAGATAAAGAATCTAAACTGAGAGTTATACAGACTCTAAGCAGAGTGATAAAGAATGTAAAGTGAGAGAGATGCAGAATCTAAACTGTGAGAGATGCAGAATCTAAACTGAGAGAGATGCAGAATCTAAACTGAGAGAGATGCAGAATCTTAACTGAGAGAGATACAGAATCTAAACTGAGAGAGATGCACAATCTTAACTGAGAGCCAAACAGAATCTAAACTGAGAGAGATGCAGAATCAAAGAACAAAAAAGAACAAAGAAAATTACAGCACAGGAACAGGCCCTTCGGCCCTCCAAGCCTGCGCCGATCCAGATCCTCTATCTAAACATGTCGCCTATTTTCTAAGGGTCTGTATCTCTTTGCTTCCTGCCCATTCATGTATCTGTCTAGATACATCTTAAAAGACGCTATTGTGCCCACGTCTACCACTTCCGCTGGCAACGCGTTCCAGGCACCCACCACCCTCTGCGTAAAGAACTTTCCACGCATATCCCCCCTAAACTTTTCCCCTCTCACTTTGAACTCGTGACCCCTAGTATTTGAATCCCCCACTCTGGGAAAAAGCTTCTTGCTATTAACCCTGTCTATACCTCTCATGATTTTGTACACCTCAATCAGGTCCCCCCTCAACCTCCGTCTTTCTAATGAAAATAATCCTAATCTACTCAACCTCTCTTCATAGCTAGCACCCTCCATTACAGGCAACATCCTGGTGAACCTCCTCTGCACCCTCTCCAAAGCATCCACATCCTTTTGGTAATGTGGCGATCAGAACTGCATGCAGTATTCCAAATGTGGCCGAACTAATGTCTTATACAACTGTAACATGACCTGCCAACTCTTGTACTCAATACCCCGTCCGATGAAGGAAAGCATGCCGTATGCCTTCTTGACCACTCTATTGACCTGCGTTGCCACCTTCAGCGAACAATGGACCTGAACACCCAAATCTCTCTGTACATCAATTTTCCCCAGGACTTTTCCATTTACTGTATAGTTCACTCTTGAATTGGATCTTCCAAAATGCATCACCTCGCATTTGCCCTGATTGAACTCCATCTGCCATTTCTCTGCCCAACTCTCCAATCTATCTATATTCTGCTGTATTCTCTGACAGTCCCCTTCACTATCTGCTACTCCACCAATCTTAGTGTCATCTGCAAACTTGCTAATCAGACCACCTATACTTTCCTCCAAATCATTTATGTATATCACAAACAACAGTGGTCCCAGCACGGATCCCTGTGGAACACCACTGGTCACATGTCTCCATTTTGAGAAACTCCCTTCCACTGCTACTCTCTGTCTCCTGTTGCCCAGCCAGTTCTTTATCCATCTAGCTAGTACACCCTGGACTCCATGCGACTTCACTTTCTCCATCAGCCTACCATGGGGAACCTTATCAAACGCCTTACTGAAGTCCATGTATATGACATCTACAGCCCTTCCCTCATCAATCAACTTTGTCACTTCCTCAAAGAATTCTATTAAGTTGGTAAGACATGACCTTCCCTGCACAAAACCATGTTGCCTATCACTGATAAGCCCATTTTCTTCCAAATGGGAATAGATCCTATCCCTCGGTATCTTCTCCAGCAGCTTCCCTACCACTGACGTCAGGCTCACCAGTCTATAATTACCTGGATTATCCCTGCTACCCTTCTTAAACAAGGGGACAACATTAGCAATTCTCCAGTCCTCCGGGACCTCACCCGTGTTTAAGGATGCTGCAAAGATATCTGTTAAGGCCCCAGCTATTTCCTCTCTCGCTTCCCTCAGTAACCTGGGATAGATCCCATCCGGACTTGGGGACTTGTCCACCTTAATGCCTTTTAGAATACCCAACACTTCCTCCCTCCTTATGCCGACTTGATCTAGAGTAATCAAACATCTGTCCCTAACCTCAACATCCATCATGTCCCTCTCCTCGGTGAATACCGATGCAAAGTACTCGTTTAGAATCTCACCCATTTTCTCTGACTCCACGAATAACTTTCCTCTTTTGTCCTTGAGTGGGCCAATCCTTTCTCTAGTTACCCTCTTGCTCCTTATATATGAATAAAAGGCTTTGGGATTTTCCTTAACCCTGTTTGCTAAAGATATTTCATGACCCCTTTTAGCCCTCTTAATTCCTCGTTTCAGATTGCGCCTACAATCCCGATATTCCTTCAAAGCTTCGTCTTTGTTCAGCCGCCTAGACCTTATGTATGCTTCCTTTTTCCTCTTAGCTAGTCTCACAATTTCACCTGTCATCCATGGTTCCCTAATCTTGCCATTTCTATCCCTCATTTTCACAGGAACATGTCTCTCCTGCACGCTAATCAACCTCTCTTTAAAAGCCTCCCACATATCAAATGTGGATTTACCTTCAAACAGCTGCTCCCAATCTACATTCCCCAGCTCCTGCCGAATTTTGCTACAGTTGGCCTTCCCCCAATTTAACACTCTTCCTTTAGGACCACTCTCGTCTTTGTCCATGAGTATTCTAAAACTTACGGAATTGTGATCACTATTCCCAAAGTAGTCCCCTACTGAAACTTCAACCACCTGGCCGGGCTCATTCCCCAACACCAGGTCCAGTATGGCCCCTTCCCGAGTTGGACTATTTACATACTGCTCTAGAAAACCCTCCTGGATGCTCCTTACAAATTCTGCTCCATCTAGACCTCTAACACTAAGAGTGTTCTGGCGATTAAGCAAAAGGTACAAAAACTAAACAGTGATAAAGCAAATAACTTGCATAATATTTACCATAAACATCCCAAATCACTTCACAGAAGTGTTATAAAATGTAACATGGAGCCACAGCAGATATTAGGACAGGTGACCAAATGTTTGATCAAAGAGGTAGGTTTTAAAGGACTAATTAAAAGTAGTGAGAATTGGAAAGGATTAGGGAGGGAATTTGGACCTTAGGGGCCAGGAGGCTGAAGGCATGGCCACCGACGGTAGAGCGATGAAGTATCTTCCCAGTGAAGACTTTAAAATAAACTACTGCATGGTACAACTCTCTGACTGAATTGGAAGTTACTCAGTACGGAGGACACTGCTCAACAAACAGTGCAGCAGTTCTTGTGATGAGGCATTGACCATAACTGAGAGAGATACAGAATCTAAACTGAGAATGATGCAGAATCTTAACAGAGAGAGATACAGAATCTAAACTGAAAGAGATACAGAATCTAAACTGAAAGAGATGCAGAATCTAAACTGAGAGAGATACAGAATCTAAACTGAGAGAGATACAGAATATTAACTGAGACCCATACAGTATCTAAACTGAGGGAAATACAGAATCTAGACTGAGAGAGACGCAGAATCTTAACTGAGAGAGATACAGAGTCTCAACTGAGAGAGAGAGAGAATCTAAACTGAAAGACATGCAGAATCTTAACTGAAAGATGCAGAATCTTGACTGAGAGATACAGAATCTAAACTGAGAGAGATACAGAATCTAAACTGAGAGAGATGCAGAATCTTAACTGAGAGAGATACAGAATCTAAACTGAGAGAGATGCAGAATCTTAACAGAGACAGATATAGTATCTAAACTGAGGGAAATTCAGAATCTAGACTGAGAGAGATGCAGAATCTTAACTGAGAGAGATACAGAGTCTCAACTGAGAGAGATACAGAATCGTAACAGAGAGATACAGAATCTTAACTGAGAGAGATACAGAATCTTAACTGAGAGAGATACAGAATCTTAACTGAGAGAGATGCAGAATCTTAACAGAGAGAGATGCAGAATCTTAACAGAGAGAGATACAGAATCTATACTGAAAGAGATACAGAATCTAAACTGAGAGAGATGCAGAATCTTATCTGAGAGAGATGCAGAATCTTATCTGAGAGAGATACAGAATCTAAACTGAGAGAGATACAGAATCTAAACTGAGAGAGATACAGAATCTAAACTGAGAGAGATACAGAATATTAACTGAGACCCATACAGTATCTAAACTGAGAGAGATGCAGGATCTCAACTGAGAGAGATAAAGAATCTAAACTGAGAGTTATTCAGACTCTAAACAGAGTGATAAAGAATGTAAACTGAGAGAGATGCAGAATCTAAACTGAGAGAGATGCAGAATCTAAACTGAGAGAGATGCACAATCTTAACTGAGAGCCATACAGAATCTAAACTGAGAGAGATGCAGAATCTTATCTGAGAGAGATGCAGAATCTGAACTGAGAGAGATACAGAATCTTAACTGAGAGAGATACAGAGTCTAAACTGAGAGAGATACAGAATCTTAACTGAGAGAGATACAGAATCTTAACTGAGAGAGATACAGAATCTTAACTGAGAGAGATACAGGATCGAAACTGAGAGAGATGCAGAATCGTAACAGAGAGATACAGAATTGAAACTGAGAGAGATACAGAATCTAAACTGTGAGAGATACAGAAACTAAACGTAGAGATAAAGAATCTAAACTGAGAGTTATACAGACTCTAAACAGAGTGATAAAGAATCTAAACTGAGAGAGATATAGAATCTAATCTGAGAGAGATGCAGAATCTAAACTGAGAGAGATGCAGAATCTAAACTGAGAGAGATGCAGAATCTAAACTGAGAGAGATGCAGAATCTTAACTGAGAGCCATACAGAATCTAAACTGAGAGAGATGCAGAATCTTAACTGAGAGCCATACAGAATCTAAACTGAGAGCCAAACAGAATCTAGACTGAGAGAGATGCAGAATCTTAACTGAGAGATATATAGTTTCGAAACTGAGGGAAATACAGAATCTAGACTGAGAGAGACGCAGAATCTTGACTGAGAGAGATACAGAGTGTCAACTGAGAGAGATAGAGAATCTAAACTGAAAGAGATGCAGAATCTTAACTGAGAGATGCAGAATCTTAACTGAGAGAGATACAGAATCTAAACTGACAGAGATGCAGAATCTAAACTGTGAGAGATACAGAAACTAAACGTAGAGATAAAGAATCTAAACTGAGAGTTATAGAGACTCTAAACAGAGTGATAAAGAATCTAAACTGAGAGAGATATAGAATCTAATCTGAGAGAGATGCAGAATCTAAACTGAGAGAGATGCAGAATCTAAACTGAGAGAGATGCAGAATCTAAACTGAGAGAGATGCAGAATCTAAACTGAGAGAGATGCAGAATCTTAACTGAGAGCCATACAGAATCTAAACTGAGAGAGATGCAGAATCTTAACTGAGAGCCATACAGAATCTAAACTGAGAGCCAAACAGAATCTAGACTGAGAGAGATGCAGAATCTTAACTGAGAGATATATAGTTTCGAAACTGAGGGAAATACAGAATCTAGACTGAGAGAGACGCAGAATCTTGACTGAGAGAGATACAGAGTGTCAACTGAGAGAGATAGAGAATCTAAACTGAAAGAGATGCAGAATCTTAACTGAGAGATGCAGAATCTTAACTGAGAGAGATACAGAATCTAAACTGACAGAGATGCAGAATCTAAACTGAGAGAGATGCAGAATCTTAACTGAGAGAGATACAGAATCTAAACTGAGAGAGATGCAGAATCTTAACTGAGAGAGATACAGAGTCTCAACTGAGAGAGATACAGAATCAAAACTGAGAAAGATACGGAAGCTAATCTGAGAGAGATAGAGCATCTAAACTGAGAGAGATAGAGAATCTAAAGTGAAAGAGATGCAGAATCCTAACTGAGAGATGCAGAATCTTAACTGAGAGAGATACAGATTCTAAATTGAGAGAGATGCTGTATCTTAACTGAGAGAGATAGAGTGTAAACTGAGAGAGATACAGAATCTAAACTGAAAGGGATGCAGAATCTTAACTGAGAGATGCAGAATCTTAACTGAGAGAGATACAGAGTCTAAACTGAGCGAGATGCAGAATCTAAACTGAAAGAGATACAGAATCTAAACTGAATGAGATACAGAATCTTAACTGAGAGAGATACAGAATCGAAAGTGAGAGAGATACAGAATCTAAACTGTGAGAGATACAGAATCTAAACAGAGAGATAAAGAATCTAAACTGAGAGTTATACAGACTCTAAACAGAGTGATAAAGAATGTAAACTGAGAGAGATACAGAATCTTAACTGAGAGAGATGCAGAGTCAAAACTGAGAGAGATACAGAATCTAAACTGAAAGAGATACAGAATCTAAACTGAGAGAGATACAGAATCTTAACTGAGAGAGATACAGAATCGAAAGTGAGAGAGATACAGAATCTAAACTGTGAGAGATACAGAATCTAAACAGAGAGATACAGAATCTAAACAGAGAGATAAAGAATCTAAACTGAGAGTTATACAGACTCTAAACAGAGTGATAAAGAATCTAAACTGAGAGAGATACAGAATCTAAACTGAGAGAGATGCAGAATCTAAACTGTGAGAGATACAGAATCTAAACTGTGAGAGATACAGAATCTAAACAGAGAGATAAACAATCTAAACTGAGAGTTATACAGACTCTAAACAGAGTGATAAAGAATGTAAACTGAGAGAGATACAGAATCTAAACTGTGAGAGATACAGAATCTAAACTGTGAGAGATACAGAATCTAAACTGTGAGAGATGCAGAATCTAAACTGTGAGAGATACAGAATCTAAACAGAGAGATAAATAATCTAAACTGAGAGTTATACAGACTCTAAACAGAGTGATAAAGAATGTAAACTGAGAGAGATACAGAATCTAAACTGAGAGAGATGCAGAATCGTAACAGAGAGATACAGAATCGAAACTGTGAGACATACAGAATCTAAACAGAGAGATAAAGAATCTAAACTGAGAGTTATACAGACTCTAAACAGAGTGATAAAGAATGTAAACTGAGAGAGATACAGAATCTAAACTGAGAGAGATGCAGAATCTAAACTGAGAGAGATGCAGAATCTAAACTGAGAGAGATGCAGAATCTAAACTGAGAGAGATGCAGAATCTAAACTGAGAGAGATGCAGAATCTAAACTGAGAGAGATGCAGGATCTCAACTGAGAGAGATGCAGGATCTCAACTGAGAGAGATGCAGGATCTCAACTGAGAGAGATGCAGGATCTCAACTGAGAGAGATGCAGGATCTCAACTGAGAGAGATGCTGAATCTAAACTGAAAGAGATGCTGAATCTAAACTGAGAGAGATAAAGAATCTTATCTGAGAGAGATACAGAATCTTATCTGAGAGAGATACAGAATCTTATCTGAGAGAGATGCAGAATCTTAACTGAGAGAGATGCAGAGTCTAAATTGAGAGAGATACAGAATCTAAACTGAGAGAGATGCAGAATCTAAACTGAGAGAGATGCAGAATCTAAACTGAGAGAGATGCAGAATCTAAACTGAGAGAGATGCAGAATCTAAACTGAGAGAGATGCAGAATCTAAACTGAGAGAGATGCAGAATCTAAACTGAGAGAGATGCACAATCTAAACTGAGAGAGATGCACAATCTTAACTGAGAGCCATACAGAATCTAAACGGAGGGAGATGCAGAATCTTATCTGAGAGAGATGCAGAATCTTATCTGAGAGAGATGCAGAATCTTATGTGAGAGAGATACAGAATCTTATGTGAGAGAGATACAGAATCTTATGTGAGAGAGATGCAGAATCTAAACTGAGAGAGATACAGAATCTAAACTGAAAGAGATACAGAATCTTAACTGAGAGAGATACAGAATCTTAACTGAGAGAGATGCAGAATCGAAACTGAGAGAGATGCAGAATCGAAACTGAGAGAGATGCAGAATCGAAACTGAGAGAGATACAGAATCTAAACTGAGAGTTATACAGACTCTAAACAGAGTGATAAAGAATCTAAACTGAGAGAGATGCAGAATCTAAACTGAGAGAGATGCAGAATCTAAACTGAGAGAGATGCAGAATCTAAACTGAGAGAGATGCACAATCTTAACTGAGAGCCAAACAGAATCTAAACTGAGAGAGATGCAGAATCAAAGAACAAAAAAGAACAAAGAAAATTACAGCACAGGAACAGGCCCTTCGGCCCTCCAAGCCTGCGCCGATCCAGATCCTCTATCTAAACATGTCGCCTATTTTCTAAGGGTCTGTATCTCTTTGCTTCCTGCCCATTCATGTATCTGTCTAGATACATCTTAAAAGACGCTATTGTGCCCACGTCTACCACTTCCGCTGGCAACGCGTTCCAGGCACCCACCACCCTCTGCGTAAAGAACTTTCCACGCATATCCCCCCTAAACTTTTCCCCTCTCACTTTGAACTCGTGACCCCTAGTATTTGAATCCCCCACTCTGGGAAAAAGCTTCTTGCTATTAACCCTGTCTATACCTCTCATGATTTTGTACACCTCAATCAGGTCCCCCCTCAACCTCCGTCTTTCTAATGAAAATAATCCTAATCTACTCAACCTCTCTTCATAGCTAGCACCCTCCATTACAGGCAACATCCTGGTGAACCTCCTCTGCACCCTCTCCAAAGCATCCACATCCTTTTGGTAATGTGGCGATCAGAACTGCATGCAGTATTCCAAATGTGGCCGAACCAATGTCTTATACAACTGTAACATGACCTGCCAACTCTTGTACTCAATACCCCGTCCGATGAAGGAAAGCATGCCGTATGCCTTCTTGACCACTCTATTGACCTGCGTTGCCACCTTCAGGGAACAATGGACCTGAACACCCAAATCTCTCTGTACATCAATTTTCCCCAGGACTTTTCCATTTACTGTATAGTTCACTCTTGAATTGGATCTTCCAAAATGCATCACCTCGCATTTGCCCTGATTGAACTCCATCTGCCATTTCTCTGCCCAACTCTCCAATCTATCTATATTCTGCTGTATTCTCTGACAGTCCCCTTCACTATCTGCTACTCCACCAATCTTAGTGTCATCTGCAAACTTGCTAATCAGACCACCTATACTTTCCTCCAAATCATTTATGTATATCACAAACAACAGTGGTCCCAGCACGGATCCCTGTGGAACACCACTGGTCACATGTCTCCATTTTGAGAAACTCCCTTCCACTGCTACTCTCTGTCTCCTGTTGCCCAGCCAGTTCTTTATCCATCTAGCTAGTACACCCTGGACTCCATGCGACTTCACTTTCTCCATCAGCCTACCATGGGGAACCTTATCAAACACCTTACTGAAGTCCATGTATATGACATCTACAGCCCTTCCCTCATCAATCAACTTTGTCACTTCCTCAAAGAATTCTATTAAGTTGGTAAGACATGACCTTCCCTGCACAAAACCATGTTGCCTATCACTGATAAGCCCATTTTCTTCCAAATGGGAATAGATCCTATCCCTCAGTATCTTCTCCAGCAGCTTCCCTACCACTGACGTCAGGCTCACCGGTCTATAATTACCTGGATTATCCCTGCTACCCTTCTTAAACAAGGGGACAACATTAGCAATTCTCCAATCCTCCGGGACCTCACCCGTGTTTAAGGATGCTGCAAAGATATCTGTTAAGGCCCCAGCTATATCCTCTCTCGCTTCCCTCAGTAACCTGGGATAGATCCCATCCGGACTTGGGGACTTGTCCACCTTAATGCCTTTTAGAATACCCAACACTTCCTCCCTCCTTATGCCGACTTGATCTAGAGTAATCAAACATCTGTCCCTAACCTCAACATCCATCATGTCCCTCTCCTCGGTGAATACCGATGCAAAGTACTCGTTTAGAATCTCACCCATTTTCTCTGACTCCACGAATAACTTTCCTCTTTTGTCCTTGAGTGGGCCAATCCTTTCTCTAGTTACCCTCTTGCTCCTTATATATGAATAAAAGGCTTTGGGATTTTCCTTAACCCTGTTTGCTAAAGATATTTCATGACCCCTTTTAGCCCTCTTAATTCCTCGTTTCAGATTGCGCCTACAATCCCGATATTCCTTCAAAGCTTCGTCTTTGTTCAGCCGCCTAGACCTTATGTATGCTTCCTTTTTCCTCTTAGCTAGTCTCACAATTTCACCTGTCATCCATGGTTCCCTAATCTTGCCATTTCTATCCCTCATTTTCACAGGAACATGTCTCTCCTGCACGCTAATCAACCTCTCTTTAAAAGCCTCCCACATATCAAATGTGGATTTACCTTCAAACAGCTGCTCCCAATCTACATTCCCCAGCTCCTGCCGAATTTTGCTACAGTTGGCCTTCCCCCAATTTAACACTCTTCCTTTAGGACCACTCTCGTCTTTGTCCATGAGTATTCTAAAACTTACGGAATTGTGATCACTATTCCCAAAGTAGTCCCCTACTGAAACTTCAACCACCTGGCCGGGCTCATTCCCCAACACCAGGTCCAGTATGGCCCCTTCCCGAGTTGGACTATTTACATACTGCTCTAGAAAACCCTCCTGGATGCTCCTTACAAATTCTGCTCCATCTAGACCTCTAACACTAAGAGTGTTCTGGCGATTAAGCAAAAGGTACAAAAACTAAACAGTGATAAAGCAAATAACTTGCATTTATTTACCATAAACATCCCAAATCACTTCACAGAAGTGTTATAAAATGTAACATGGAGCCACAGCAGATATTAGGACAGGTGACCAAATGTTTGATCAAAGAGGTAGGTTTTAAAGGACTAATTAAAAGTAGTGAGAATTGGAAAGGATTAGGGAGGGAATTTGGACCTTAGGGGCCAGGAGGCTGAAGGCATGGCCACCGACGGTAGAGCGATGAAGTATCTTCCCAGTGAAGACTTTAAAATAAACTACTGCATGGTACAACTCTCTGACTGAATTGGAAGTTACTCAGTACGGAGGACACTGCTCAACAAACAGTGCAGCAGTTCTTGTGATGAGGCATTAACCATAACTGAGAGAGATACAGAATCTAAACTGAGAATGATGCAGAATCTTAACAGAGAGAGATACAGAATCTAAACTGAAAGAGATGCAGAATCTAAACTGAGAGAGATACAGAATCTAAACTGAGAGAGATACAGAATATTAACTGAGACCCATACAGTATCTAAACTGAGGGAAATACAGAATCTAGACTGAGAGAGACGCAGAATCTTAACTGAGAGAGATACAGAGTCTCAACTGAGAGAGAGAGAGAATCTAAACTGAAAGACATGCAGAATCTTAACTGAAAGATGCAGAATGTTAACTGAGAGATACAGAATCTAAACTGAAAGAGATACAGAATCTAAACTGAGAGAGATACAGAATCTAAACTGAGAGAGATGCAGAATCTTAACTGAGAGAGATACAGAATCTAAACTGAGAGAGATGCAGAATCTTAACAGAGACAGATATAGTATCTAAACTGAGGGAAATTCAGAATCTAGACTGAGAGAGATGCAGAATCTTAACTGAGAGAGATACAGAGTCTCAACTGAGAGAGATACAGAATCGTAACAGAGAGATACAGAATCTTAACTGAGAGAGATACAGAATCTAAACTGAGAGAGATGCAGAATCTTAACAGAGAGAGATGCAGAATCTTAACAGAGATACAGAATCTATACTGAAAGAGATACAGAATCTAAACTGAGAGAGATGCAGAATCTGATCTGAGAGAGATGCAGAATCTTATCTGAGAGAGATACAGAATCTAAACTGAGAGAGATACAGAATCTTAACTGAGAGCCATACAGAATCTAAACTGAGAGAGATGCAGAATCTTAACTGAGACAGATTTAGTATCTAAACTGAGGGAAATTCAGAATCTAGACTGAGAGAGATGCAGAATCTTAACTGAGAGAGGTACAGAGTCTCAACTGAGAGAGAAAGAGAATCTTAACTGAGAGATGCAGAATCTTAACTGAGAGATGCAGAATCTTAACTGAGAGAGAGACAGAATCAAAACTGAGAAAGATACGGAACATAATCTGAGAGAGATACAGCATCTAAACTGAGAGAGATACAGACTCTAAATTGAGAGAGATGCTGTATCTTAACTGAGAGAGATACAGAGTGTAAACTGAGAGAGATACAGAATCTAAACTGAAAGGGATGCAGAATCTTAACTGAGAGATGCAGAATCTTAACTGAGAGAGATACAGAGTCTAAACTGAGCGAGATGCAGAATCTGAACTGAGAGAGATACAGAATCAAAAATGTGAGTGATATTGAATCTTAACTGAGAGAGATACAGATTCTAAACTGAGAGAGATGCACAATCTTAATTGAGAGAGATGCCGAATCTTTCCTGAGAGAGATGCAGAATCTAAACTGGGAGAGATGCAGAATCTAAACCGAGAGAGATACATCTCTAAACTGAGAGAGATGCAGAATCGTAACTGAGAGAGATGCAGAATCGTAACTGAGAGAGATGCAGAGTCTTAACTGAGAGAGATGCAGAGTCTTAACTGAGAGAGATACAGAATCTAAACTGAGGGAGATACAGAATCTTAACTGAGAGAGATGCTGAATCTAAACTGAGAGAGATACAGAATCAAAACTGTGAGAGTTACTGAATCTAAACTGAGAGAGATACAGAATCTAACCTGAGAGAGATACAGAATCTAACCTGAGAGAGATAAAGAATCTAACCTGAGGGAGATACTGAATCTAAACTGAGAGAGATGCAGAATCTTAACAGGGAGATACAGAATCTTAACTGAGAGAGATACAGAATCTTAACTGAGAGAGATACAGAATCTAAACTGAAAGAGATACAGAATCTAAACTGAGAGAGATGCAGAATCTTATCTGAGAGAGATACAGAATCTAAACTGAGAGAGATACAGAGTCTCAACTGAGAGAGATACAGAGTCTCAACTGAGAGAGATAGAGAATCTAAACTGAGAGAGATGCAGAATCTAAACTGAGAGAGATGCACAGTCTTAACTGAGAGCCATACAGAATCTTAACAGAGAGAGATACAGAATCTTAACAGAGAGAGATACAGAATCTTAACAGAGAGAGATGCAGAATCTTAACAGAGAGAGATGCAGAATCTTAACAGAGAGAGATACAGAATCTCAACTGAAAGAGATACAGAATCTAAACTGAGAGAGATGCAGAATCTTAACTGAGAGAGACACAGAATCTAAACTGAGAGAGATACAGAATCTTAACTGAGAGCCATACAGAATCTAGACTGAGAGAGATGCAGAATCTTAACTGAGACAGATATAGCATCTAAACTGAGGGAAATTCAGAATCTAGACTGAGAGAGATGCAGAATCTTAACTGAGAGAGATGCAGAATCTTAACTGAGAGAGATGCAGAATCTTAACTGAGAGAGGTACAGAGTCTCAACTGAGAGAGAAAGAGAATCTAAACTGAAAGAGATGCAGAATCTTAACTGAGAGAGATACAGATTCTAAATTGAGAAGGATGCTGTATCTTAACTGAGAGAGATACAGAGTCTAAACTGAGAGAGAAGCAGAATCGTAACAGAGAGATACAGAATTGAAACTGAGAGAGATACAGAATCCAGACTGTGAGAGATACAGAATCTAAACAGAGAGATAAAGAATCTAAACTGAGAGTTATACAGACTCTAAACAGAGTGATAAAGAATGTAAAGTGAGAGATATACAGAATCTAAACTGAGAGATATACAGAATCTAAACTGAGAGAGATGCAGAATCCAAACTGAGAGAGATGCAGAATCTAAACTGAGAGAGATGCACAATCTTAACTGAGAGCCAAACAGAATCTAAACTGAGAGAGATGCAGAATCTAAACGGAGAGAGATAGAGAATCTAAACTGAGAGAGATACAGGATATTAACTGAGAGCCATACAGAATCTAAACTGAGAGCCATACAGAATCTAAACTGAGAGCCATACAGAATCTAAACTGAGAGCCATACAGAATCTAAACTGAGAGCCATACAGAATCTAAACTGAGAGCCATACAGAATCTAAACTGAGAGCCATACAGAATCTAAACTGAGAGCCATAAAGAATCTAAACTGAGAGCCATAAAGAATCTAAACTGAGAGCCATACAGAATCTAAACTGAGAGCCATACAGAATCGAAACTGAGATCCATACAGAATCTAAACTGAGAGCCATACAGAATCTAAACTGAGAGAGATGCAGAATCTTATCTGAGAGAGATACAGAATCTAAACTGAGAGAGATGCAGAATCTTAACTGAGAGAGATACAGAATCTAAACTGAGAGAGATACAGAATATTAACTGAGACCCATACAGTATCTAAACTGAGAGCCATACAGAATCTAAACTGAGAGCCATACAGAATCTAAACTGAGAGAGATACAGAATCTAAACTGAAAGAGATACAGAATCTAAACTGAGAGAGATGCAGAATCTTAACTGAGAGAGATACAGAATCTAAACTGAGAGAGATGCAGAATCTTCACAGAGACAGATATAGTATCTAAACTGAGGGAAATTCAGAATCTAGACTGAGAGAGATGCAGAATCTTAACTGAGAGAGATACAGAGTCTCAACTGAGAGAGATACAGAATCGTAACAGAGAGATACAGAATCTTAACTGAGAGAGATACAGAATCTAAACTGAGAGAGATGCAGAATCTTAACAGAGAGAGATACAGAATCTATACTGAAAGAGATACAGAATCTAAACTGAGAGAGATGCAGAATCTTATCTGAGAGAGATGCAGAATCTTATCTGAGAGAGATGCAGAATCTTATCTGAGAGAGATACAGAATCTAAACTGAGAGTTATTCAGACTCTAAACAGAGTGATAAAGAATGTAAACTGAGAGAGATACAGAATCTAAACTGAGAGAGATACAGAATCTAAACTGAGAGAGATGCAGAATCTAAACTGAGAGAGATGCAGAATCTAAACTGAGAGAGATGCAGAATCTAAACTGAGAGAGATACAGAATCTAAACTGAGAGAGATGCACAATCTTAACTGAGAGCCATACAGAATTTTATCTGAGAGAGATGCAGAATTTTATCTGAGAGAGATGCAGAATCTGAACTGAGAGAGATACAGAATTTTATCTGAGAGAGATGCAGAATCTGAACTGAGAGAGATACAGAATCTTATCTGAGAGAGATGCAGAATCTTAACTGAGAGAGGTACAGAGTCTCAACTGAGAGAGAAAGAGAATCTAAACTGAAAGAGATGCTGTATCTTAACTGAGAGAGATACAGAGTCTAAACTGAGAGAGATGCAGAATCTTAACTGAGAGAGATACAGAGTCTCAACTGAGAGAGATACAGAATCGTAACAGAGAGATACAGAATCTATACTGAAAGAGATACAGAATCTAAACTGAGAGAGATACAGAATCTAAACTGAGAGAGATACAGAATCTTAACTGAGAGCCATACAGAATCTAAACTGAGAGAGATGCAGAATCTTAACTGAGACAGATTTAGTATCTAAACTGAGGGAAATTCAGAATCTAGACTGAGAGAGATGCAGAATCTTAACTGAGAGAGGCACAGAGTCTCAACTGAGAGAGAAAGAGAATCTTAACTGAGAGATGCAGAATCTTAACTGAGAGATGCAGAATCTTAACTGAGAGATGCAGAATCTTAACTGAGAGATGCAGAATCTTAACAGAGAGAGAGACAGAATCAAAACAAAGAAAGATACGGAACATAATCTGAGAGAGATACAGAATATTAACTGAGAGCCATACAGAATCTAAACTGAGAGCCATACAGAATCTCAACTGAGAGAGATGCAGAATCTTATCTGAGAGAGATACAGTATCTAAACTGAGGGAAATACAGAATCTAGACTGAGAGAGATGCAGAATCTTAACTGAGAGAGATACAGAGTCTCAACTGAGAGAGCGAGAGAATCTAAACTGAAAGACATGCAGAATCTTAACTGAAAGATGCAGAATCTTAACTGAGAGAGATACAGCATCTAAACTGAGAGAGATACAGACTCAAAACTGAGAGATACTGAATCTAAACTGAGAAAGGATACAGAATCTAAACGGAGCGATAAAGAATCTAAAATGAGAGTTATTCAGACTCTAAACAGAGTGATAAAGAATGTAAACTGAGAGAGATGCAGAATCTTAACTGAGAGAGATGCAGAATCTTAACTGAGAGAGATGCAGAATCTTAACTGAGAGAGATGCAGAATCTTAACTGAGAGAGATACAAAATCTAAACTAAGAGAGATGCACAATCTTAACTGAGAGCCATACAGAATCTAAACTGAGAGAGATGCAGAATCTTATCTGAGAGAGATGCAGAATCTTATCTGAGAGAGATGCAGAATCTTAACTGAGAGAGATACAGAATCTTATCTGAGTGAGATGCAGAATCTTAACTGAGAGAGATACAGAGTCTAAACTGAGAGAGATACAGAATCTAAACTGAAAGTGATACAGAATCTTAACTGAGAAAGATACAGAATCGAAACTGAGAGAGATGCAGAATCGTAACAGAGAGATACAGAATTGAAACAGAGAGAGATACAGAATCTAAACTGTGAGAGGTACAGAATCTAAACTGAGAGCCATACAGAATCTTAACTGAGAGCCATACAGAATATAAACTGAGAGAGATGCAGAATCGTAACAGAGAGATACAGAATCTAAACTGTGAGAGATACAGATTCTGAACTGAGAGATAAAGAATCTAAACTGAGAGTTATACAGATTCTAAACAGAGTGATATAGAATCTAAACTGAGAGAGATGCAGAATCTGAACAGAGAGATTGAGAATCTAAACTGAGAGTTATACAGACTCTAAACAGAGTGAAAAAGAATGTAAACCGAGAGAGATATAGAATCTAAACTGAGAGAGATACAGAATCGAAACTGAGAGAGATGCAAAATTTAAACTGAGATACAGAATCTAAACTGAGAGAGATGCAGAATCTTAACTGTGTGAGATACAGATTCTAAACTGAGAGAGATACAGATTCTAAACTGAGAGAGATACAGAGTCTAAACTGAGAGAGATACAGAATCTAAACTGAAAGAGATGCAGAATCTTAACTGAGAGATGCAGAATCTTAACTGAGAGATGCAGAATCTTAACTGAGAGAGATACAGAATCAAAACTGTGAGTGATATTGACTCTTAACTGAGAGAGATACAGATTCTAAACTGAGAGAGATGCCCAATCTTTCCTGAGAGAGATGCCCAATCTTTCCTGAGAGAGATGCCCAATCTTTCCTGAGAGAGATGCCCAATCTTTCCTGAGAGAGATGCCCAATCTTTATTGAGAGAGATGCCGTATCTTTATTGAGAGAGATACAGAATCTAAACTGGGAGAGATGCAGACTCTAAACTGAGAGAGATGCAGACTCTAAACTGAGAGAGATGCAGACTCTAAACTGAGAGAGATGCAGAATCTTAACAGAGAGAGATACAGAATCTAAACTGAAAGAGATACAGAATCTAAACTGATAGAGATGCAGAATCTTAACTGAGAGAGATACAGAATCTAAACTGAGAGAGATACAGAATCTTAACTGAGAGCCATACAGAATATAAACTGAGAGAGATGCAGAATCGTAACAGAGAGATACAGAATCTAAACTGTGAGAGATACAGATTCTGAACAGAGAGATAAAGAATCTAAACTGAGAGTTATACAGATTCTAAACAGAGTGATATAGAATCTAAACTGAGAGAGATGCAGAATCTGAACAGAGAGATTGAGAATCTAAACTGAGAGTTATACAGACTCTAAACAGAGTGAAAAAGAATGTAAACCGAGAGAGATATAGAATCTAAACTGAGAGAGATACAGAATCGAAACTGAGAGAGATGCAAAATTTAAACTGAGATAAAGAATCTAAACTGAGAGTTATACAGACTCTAAACAGAGTGATAAAGAATGTAAACTGAGAGAGATGCAGAATCTAAACTGAGAGAGATGCAGAATCTTAACTGAGAGAGATGCAGAATCTTAACTGAGAGAGATGCAGAATCTTAACTGAGAGAGATGCAGAATCTAAACTGAGAGAGATGGAGAATCTTATCTGAGAGAGATGCAGAATCTTAACAGAGAGAGATGCAGAATCTTAACAGAGAGAGATACAGAATCTAAACTGAGGGAGATACAGAATCTTAACTGAGAGAGATGCTGAATCTAAACTGAGAGATACAGAATCAAAACTGTGAGAGTTACTGAATCTAAACTGAGAGAGATACAGAATCTAACCTGAGAGAGATAAAGAATCTAACCTGAGAGAGATACTGAATCTTAACAGAGAGAGATACTGAATCTTAACAGAGAGATACTGAATCTTAACAGAGAGATACTGAATCTTAACAGAGAGATGCAGAATCTTAACAGAGAGATGCAGAATCTTAACAGAGAGATGCAGAATCTTAACAGAGAGATGCAGAATCTTAACAGAGAGATACAGAATCTAAACTGAGAGAGATACAGAATCTAAACTGAGCGAGATGCAGAATCTGAACAGTGAGAGATACAGAATCCAAACTGAAAGAGATACAGAATCTAAACTGAGAGAGATGCAGAATCTTAACTGAGAGAGATGCAGAATCTTAACTGAGAGCCATACAGAATCTAAACTGAAAGAGATGCAGAATCTTAACTGAGAGATGCAGAACCTTAACTGAGAGAGATACAGAATCAAAACTGTGAGTGATATTGAATCTTAACAGAGAGATACAGATTCTAAACTGAGAGAGATGCACAATCTTAATTGAGAGAGATGCCGAATCTTTCCTGAGAGAGATACAGAATCTAAACTGGGAGAGATGCAGAATCTAAACTGAGAGAGATACAGACTCCAAACTGAGAGAGATACAGAATCAAAACTGTGAGAGTTACTGAATCTAAACTGAGAGAGATAAAGAATCTAACCTGAGAGAGATACTGAATCAAAACTGAGAGAGATGCAGAATCTTAACAGAGAGATACAGAATCTTAACTGAGAGAGATACAGAATCTAAACTGAGAGAGATACAGAATCTAAACTGAGAGAGATACAGAATCTAAACTGAGAGAGATGCAGAATCTTAACAGAGAGAGATGCAGAATCTTAACAGAGAGAGATACAGAATCTTAACAGAAAGAGATACAGAATCTAAACTGAGAGAGATACAGACTCTAAACTGAGAGAGATACAGACTCTAAACTGAGAGAGATGCAGAATCTTAACTGAGAGAGATGCAGAATCTTAACTGAGAGAGATGCAGAATCTTAACTGAGAGAGATGCAGAATCTTAACTGAGAGAGATGCAGAATCTTAACTGAGAGAGATGCAGAATCTTAACTGAGAGAGATGCAGAGTCTTAACAGAGAGAGATACAGAATCTAAACTGAGGGAGATACAGAATCTAAACTGAGAGAGATGTTAATCTAAACTGAGAGAGATACAGAATCTAACCTGAGAGAGATGCAGAATCTAAACAGAGAGATATAGTATCTAAACTGAGGGAAATACAGTGTCGAGACTGAGCGAGATGCAGAATCTTAACTGAGAGAGATACAGAGTCTCAACTGAGAGAGATAGAGGATCTAAACTGAAAGAGATGCAGAATCTTAACTGAGAGATGCAGAATCTTAACTGAGAGGGATACAGATTCAATATTGAGAAGGATGCTGTATCTTAACTGAGAGAGATACAGAGTCTAAACTGAGAGAGATACAGAATCTGAACTGAAAGAGATGCAGAATCTTAACTGAGAATGCAGAATCTTATCTGAGAGAGATACAGAGTCTAAACTGAGAGAGATACAGAATCTAATCTGAAAGAGATGCAGAATCTTAACTGATAGATGCAGACTCTTAACTGAGAGAGATACAGAATCGAAACTGAGAGAGATGCAGAATCTTAACTGAGAGAGATGCAGAATCTTAACTGAGAGAGATGCAGAATCTTAACTGAGAGAGATGCAGAATCTTAACTGAGAGAGATGCAGAATCTTAACTAAGAGAGATACAGAGTCTAAACTGAGAGAGATACAGAATCTAAACTGAAAGAAATGCAGAATCTTAACTGAGAATGCAGAATCTTATCTGAGAGAGATACAGAGTCTAAACTGTGAGAGATACAGAATCTAATCTGAAACAGATGCAGAATCTTAACTGATTGATGCAGACTCTTAACTGAGAGAGATACAGAATCTTATCTGAGAGAGATGCAGAATCTTAACTGAGAGAGATACAGAATCTCAGCTGAGAGCTGCAGAATCTTAACTGAGAGAGATACAGAATCAAAACTGAGAAAGATACGGAACTTAATATGAGAGAGATACAGCATCTAAACTGAGATAGATACAGTATCAAATCTGTGAGAGATACTGAATCTAAACTGAGGGAAATACAGCATCTAGACTGAGAGATGCAGAATCTTAACTGAGAGAGATACAGGGTCTCAACTGAGAGTGATAGAGAATCTAAACAGAGAGAGATACAGATTCTAAACTGAGAGAGATACAGAATCTAAACTGAGAGAGATACAGAATCTAAACTGAGAGAGATGCAGAATCTAAACTGAGAGAGATACAGAATCTTAACAGAAAGAGATACAGAATCTTAACAGAAAGAGATGCAGAATCTTAACTGAGAGAGATGCAGAATCTTAACTGAGAGAGATACAGAATCTAAACTGAGAGAGATACAGAATCTAAACTGAAAGAGATGCAGAATCTTAACTGAGAGAGATAAGGAGTCGAAACTGAAAGAGATACTGAATCAAAACTGAGAGAGATACAGAATCTAAACTGAGAGTTTAAAAGACTCCAAACAGAGTGATAAAGAATGTAAACTGAGAGAGATACAGAATCAAAACTGAGAGAAATGCAGAATCGTAACTGAGAGAGATACAGAATCGAAACTGAGAGAGATACAGAATCGAAACTGAGAGAGATACAGAATCGAAACTGAGAGAGATACAGAATTTAAACTGTGAGAGATACAGAATCTAAACAGAGGGATAAAGAATCTAAACAGAGAGATATACAGACTCTAAACAGAATGATAAAGAATGTAAACTGAGAGAGATACAGAATGTAAACTAAACGAGATGCAGAATCGTAACTGAGAGAGATACAGAATCGTAACTGAGAGAGATACAGAATCGTAACTGAGAGAGAGGCAGAATCGTAACTGAGAGAGAGGCAGAATCGTAACTGAGAGAGAGGCAGAATCGTAACTGAGAGAGAGGCAGAATCTTAACTGAGAGAGATGCAGAATCTTATCTCAGAGAGATGCAGAATCTAAACTGAGAGAGATACAGAATCTAAACTGAAAGAGATACAGAATCTTAACTGAGAGAGATACAGAATCTTAACTGAGAGAGATACAGAATCTAAACTGAGAGAGATACAGAATCTGAACAGAGAGGTACAGAATCTAAACTGAGAGTTATAAAGGCTCCAAACTGAGTGATACAGAATGTAAACTGAGAGAGATACAGAATCTAAACTGAGAGAGATGCAGAATCTAAACTGAGAGAGATGCAGAATGTTAACTGAGAGAGATGCAGAATGTTAACTGAGAGAGATACAGAATCTAAACTGAGAGAGATGCACAATCTTAACTGAGAGCCATACAGAATCTAAACTGAGAGAGATGCAGAGTCTAAACTGAGAGAGATGCAGAGTCTAAACTGAGAGTGATGCAGAATCTTAACTGAGAGAGATACAGAATCTAAACTGAGAGAGATGCAGAATCTTAACTGAGAGAGATATGGTATCTAAACTGAGGGAAATACAGAATCGAGACTGAGAGAGACGCAGAACCTTAACTGAGAGAGATACAGAGTCTCAACTGAGAGAGATAGAGAATCTAAACTGAAAGGGATGCAGAATCTTAACTGAGAGATGCAGAATCTTAACTGAGAGAGATACAGATTCTAAATTGAGAAGGATGCTGTATCTTAACTGAGAGAGATACAGAGTCTAAACTGAGAGAGATACAGAATCTAATCCGAAAGAGATGCAGAATCTTAACTGAGAATGCAGAATCTTATCTGAGGGAGATACAGGGCCTAAACTGTGAGAGATACAGAATCTAATCTGAAAGAGATGCAGACTCTTAACTGAGAGAGATACAGAATCTAAACAGAGAGAGATGCAGAATCTTAACTGAGAACCATACAGAATCTAAACTGAGAGCGATGCAGAATCTTAACTGAGACAGATATAGTATCTAAACTGAGGGAAATACAGCATCTAGACTGAGAGATGCAGAATCTTAACTGAGAGAGATACAGGGTCTCAACTGAGAGTGATAGAGAATCTAAACAGAGAGAGATACAGATTCTAAACTGAGAGACATACAGAATCTAAAGTGAGAGAGATACAGACTCTAAACTGAGAGAGATGCAGAATCTTAACTGAGAGAGATGCAGAATCTTAACTGAGAGAGATGCAGAATCTTAACTGAGAGAGATGCAGAATCTTAACTGAGAGAGATGCAGAATCTTAACTGAGAGAGATGCAGAATCTTAACTGAGAGAGATGCAGAGTCTTAACAGAGAGAGATGCAGAGTCTTAACAGAGAGAGATACAGAATCTAAACTGAGGGAGATACAGAATCTAAACTGAGAGAGATGTTAATCTAAACTGAGAGAGATACAGAATCAAAACTGTGAGAGTTACTGAATCTAAACTGAGAGAGATACAGAATCTAACCTGAGAGAGATAAAGAATCTAAGCTGAGAGAGATGCAGAATCTAAACAGAGAGATACAGAATCTAAACTGAGAGAGTTACAGAATCTAAACTGAGAGAGATGCAGAATCTTAACTGAGAGAGATGCAGAATCTTAACTGAGAGAGATGCAGAATCTTAACTGAGAGAGATGCAGAATCTTAACTGAGAGAGATGCAGAATCTTAACTGAGAGAGATGCAGAATCTTAACTGAGTGAGATACAGAATCTAAACTGAGAGAGATGCAGAATCTTAACAGAGAGAGATGCAGAATCTTAACAGAGAGAGATACAGAATCTAAACTGAGAGAGATACAGAATCTAAACTGAGAGAGATACAGAATCTAAACTGAAAGAGATGCAGAATCTTAACTGAGAGAGATACAGAGTCGAAACTGAAAGAGATACTGAATCAAAACTGAGAGAGATACAGAATCTAAACTGAGAGTTTAAAAGACTCCAAACAGAGTGATAAAGAATGTAAACTGAGAGAGATACAGAATCTAAACTGAGAGAGATACAGAATCTAAACTGAGAGAGACACAGAGTCTAAACTGAGAGAGATACAGAATCTAAACTGCAAGAGATGCAGAATCTTAACTCCGAGAGATACAGAATCAAAACTGAGAGAAATGCAGAATCGTAACTGAGAGAGATACAGAATCGAAACTGAGAGAGATACAGAATTTAAACTGTGAGAGATACAGAATCTAAACAGAGGGATAAAGAATCTAAACAGAGAGATATACAGACTCTAAACAGAATGATAAAGAATGTAAACTGAGAGAGATACAGAATCTAAACTGAACGAGATGCAGAATCTGAACTGAGAGAGATACAGAATCGTAACTGAGAGAGATACAGAATCGTAACTGAGAGAGATACAGAATCGTAACTGAGAGAGAGTCAGAATCGTAACTGAGAGAGAGGCAGAATCGTAACTGAGAGAGAGGCAGAATCGTAACTGAGAGAGAGGCAGAATCTTATCTCAGAGAGATGCAGAATCTAAACTGAGAGAGATACAGAATCTAAACTGAAAGAGATACAGAATCTTAACTGAGAGAGATACAGAATCTAAACTGTGAGAGATACAGAATCTGAACAGAGAGGTACAGAATCTAAACTGAGAGTTATAAAGGCTCCAAACTGAGTGATACAGAATCTAAACTGAGAGAGATACAGAATCTAAACTGAGAGAGATGCAGAATCTAACCTGAGAGAGATGCAGAATGTTAACTGAGAGAGATACAGAATCTAAACTGAGAGAGATGCACAATCTTAACTGAGAGCCATACAGAATCTAAACTGAGAGAGATGCAGAGTCTAAACTGAGAGAGATGCAGAGTCTAAACTGAGAGAGATGCAGAGTCTAAACTGAGAGTGATGCAGAATCTTAACTGAGAGAGATACAGAATCTAAACTGAGAGAGATGCAGAATCTTAACTGAGAGAGATATAGTATCTAAACTGAGGGAAATACAGAATCGAGACTGAGAGAGACGCAGAACCTTAACTGAGAGAGATACAGAGTCTCAACTGAGAGAGATAGAGAATCTAAACTGAAAGAGATGCAGAATCTTAACTGAGAGATGCAGAATCTTAACTGAGAGAGATACAGATTCTAAATTGAGAAGGATGCTGTATCTTAACTGAGAGAGATACAGAGTCTAAACTGAGAGAGATACAGAATCTAATCTGAAAGAGATGCAGAATCTTAACTGAGAATGCAGAATCTTATCTGAGGGAGATACAGGGCCTAAACTGTGAGAGATACAGAATCTAATCTGAAAGAGATGCAGAATCTTAACTGATAGATGCAGACTCTTAACTGAGAGAGATACAGAATCTAAACAGAGAGAGATGCAGAATCTTAACTGAGAGATACAGAATCAAAACTGAGAAAGATACGGAACTTAATCTGAGAGTGATACAGCATCTAAACTGAGATAGATACAGAATCAAAACTGTGAGAGATACTGAATCAAAACTGAGAGAGATACAGAATCTAAACAGAGTGATAAAGAATGTAACCTGAGAGAGATACAGAATCTAAACTGAGAGAAATGCAGAATCTAAACTGAGAGAGATGCAGAATCTTAACTGAGAGAGATACAGAATCGTATCTGAGAGAGATACAGAATCGTATCTGAGAGAGATACAGAATCGTATCTGAGAGAGAGGCAGAATCTAAACTGAGAGAGACACAGAGTCTAAACAGAGAGAGATACAGAATCTAAACTGAAAGAGATGCAGAATCTTAACTGAGAGAGATACAGAATCAAAACTGAGAGAAATGCAGAATCGTAACTGAGAGAGATACAGAATCGAAACTGAGAGAGACACAGAATTTAAACTGTGAGAGATACAGAATCGAAACAGAGAGATAAAGAATCTAAACAGAGAGTTATACAGACTCTAAACAGAGTGATAAAGAATGTAAACTGTGAGAGATACAGAATCGAAACTGAGAGAGATGCAGAATCGAAACTGAGAGAGATGCAGAATCGTAACTGAGAGAGATACAGAATCTAAACTGAGAGAGATACAGAATCTTATCTCAGAGAGATGCAGAATCTTAACTGAGAGAGATACAGAGTCTAAACTGAGAGAGCTACAGAATCTAAACTGTGAGAGATACAGAATCTTAACAGAGAGGTACAGAATCTAAACTCAGAGTTATACAGGATCTAAACTGAGTGATAAAGAAAGTAAACTGAGAGAGATACAGAATCTGAACAGAGAGGTACAGAATCTAAACTCAGAGTTATACAGGATCTAAACTGAGTGATAAAGAATGTAAACTGAGAGAGATACAGAATCTAAACTGAGAGATGCAGAATCTAAACTGAGAGAGATGCAGAATCTAAACTGAGAGAGATGCAGAATCTAAACTGAGAGAGATGCAGAATGTTAACTGAGAGAGATACAGAATCTAAACTGAGAGAGATGCACAATCTTAACTGAGAGCCATACAGAATCTTAACTGAGAGATGCAGAATCTTAACTGAGAGAGATAAAGATTCTAAATTGAGAGAGATGCTGTATCTTAACTGAGAGATTTACAGAGTCTAAACTGAGAGAGATACAGAATCTAAACTGAGAGAGATGCAGAATCAAAACTGAGAGAGATGCAGAATCAAAACTGAGAGAGATGCAGAATCAAAACTGAGAGAGAGACAGCATCTAAACTGAAACAGATACAGAATCTAAACTGAGAGAGATACAGACTCCAAACTGAGAGAGATACAGAATCAAAACTGCGAGAGATACTGAATCGAAACTGAGGGTGATACAGAATCTAAACGGAGAGATAAAGAATCTAAACTGAGAGTTTAACAGACTCTAAACAGAGTGATAAACAATGTAAACTGAGAGAGATACAGAATCTAACCTGAGAGAGATAAAGAATCTAAACTGAGAGTTATACTGACACTAAACAGAGTGATAAAGAATGTAAACTGAGAGAGATACAGAATCTTAACTGAGAGAGATGCAGAATCTAAACTGAGAGAGATGCAGAATCTAAACAGAGAGAGATGCAGAATCTTAACGGAGAGAGATACAGAATCATATCTGAGAGAGATGCAGAATCTTAACAGAGAGAGATACAGAGTCTAAACTGCAAGAGATGCTGAATCTAAACTGAGAGAGATACAGAATCTAAACAGAGAGATAAAGAATCAAAACTGAGAGCGATACAGAATCTAAACAGAGTGATAAAGAATGTAAACTGATAGAGATACAGAATCTCAACTGAGAGATGCAGAATCTTAACTGAGAGAGATACAGAATCAAAACTGAGAAAGATACGGAACCTAATCTGAAAGAGATACTGAATCGAAACTGAGAGAGATACAGAATCTAAACAGAGAGATAAAGAATCTAAACTGAGAGTTTAACAGACTCTAAACAGAGTGATAAAGAATGTAAACTGAGAGAGATACAGAATCTAACCTGAGAGAGATAAAGAATCTAATCTGAGAGAGATACTGAATCTAAACTGAGAGAGATACAGAATCTAAACTGAGAGAGATACAGAATCTAAACTGAGAGAGATACGGAAACTAACCTGAGAGAGATAAAGATTCTAACCTGAGAGAGATACTGAATCTAAACTGAGAGAGATGCAGAATCTAAACTGAGAGAGATACAGAATCTAAACGGAGAGAGATGCAGAATCTAAACGGAGAGAGATGCAGAATCTAAACGGAGAGAGATGCAGAATCTAAACGGAGAGAGATGCAGAATCTAAACAGAGAGATGCAGAATCTAAACTGAGAGAGATGCAGAATCTAAACTGAGAGAGATGCAGAATCTAAACTGAGAGAGATGCAGAATCTAAACTGAGAGAGATGCAGAATCTAAACTGAGAGAGATGCAGAATCTAAACTGAGAGAGATGCAGAATCTAAACTGAGAGAGATGCAGAATCTAAACTGAGAGAGATGCAGAATCTTAACTGAGAGAGATACAGAATCTAAACTGAGAGAGAAGCACCATCTTAACTGAGAGCCATACAGAATCTAAACTGAGAGAGATGCAGAATCTTAACTGAGAACAATACAGAATCCAATCTGTGAGTGATACAGAATCTAAACTGAGAGAGATGCAATATCTTAACTGAGAGAGATACAGAATCTAAACTGAAAGAGACACAGAATGTTAACTGAGAGAGATGCAGAATCTAAACTGAGAGTGGTACAGAATCAAAACTGTGAGAGATGCTGAATCTAAATTGAGAGAGATGCTGAATCTAAACTGAGAGAGATACAGAATCTAAACTGAGAGAGATACAGAATCTAAACCGAGAGAGTTGCAGAATCTAAACTGAAAGAGATACAGAATGTTAAATGAGAGAGATGCAGACTCTAAACTGAGAGAGATGCAGACTCTAAACTGAGAGAGATGCAGACTCTAAACTGAGAGAGATGCAGAATCTTAAATGAGAGAGATGCAGACTCTAAACTGAGAGAGATGCAGAATCTTAAATGAGAGAGATACAGTATCTATACTGAGAGAGATACAGAATCTATACTGAGAGAGTTGCAGAATCTAAACTGAGAGAGATACAGAATCTAAACTGGGAGAGATGCAGAATCTTAACTGAGAGAGATACAGAATCTAAACTGAGAGAGATACAGAATCTAAACTGAGAGAGATGCAGAATCTAAACTGAGAGAGGTGCAGAATCTAAAGTGAGAGAGATACAGAATCTAAAGTGAGAGAGATACAGAATCTTATCTGAGAGAGATGCAGAATATTAACTGAGAGAGATACAGAATCTAAAGTGAGAGAGATATGGAATCTAAACTGAGAGAGATACAGAATCTAAACTCAGAGAGATACAGAATCTAAACTGAGAGAGGTACAGAATCTAAACTGGGAGAGATGCAGAATCTAAACTGGGAGAGATGCAGAATCTTAACTGGGAGAGATGCAGAATCTAAACTGGGAGAGATGCAGAATCTAAACTGGGAGAGATGCAGAATCTAAACTGAGAGAGATACAGAATCTAATCTGAAAGAGATGCAGAATCTTAACTGAGAATGCAGAATCTTATCTGAGGGAGATACAGGGTCTAAACTGTGAGAGATACAGAATCTAATCTGAAAGAGATGCAGAATCTTAACTGATAGATGCAGACTCTTAACTGAGAGAGATACAGAATCTAAACAGAGAGAGATGCAGAATCTTAACTGAGAGATACAGAATCAAAACTGAGAAAGATACGGAACTTAATCTGAGAGTGATACAGCATCTAAACTGAGATAGATACAGAATCAAAACTGTGAGAGATACTGAATCAAAACCGAGAGAGATACAGAATCTAAACAGAGTGATAAAGAATGTAACCTGAGAGAGATACAGAATCTAAACTGAGAGAAATGCAGAATCTAAACTGAGAGAGATGCAGAATCTAAACTGAGAGAGATGCAGAATCTTAACTGAGAGAGATGCAGAATCTTAACTGAGAGAGATACAGAATCTAAACTGAGAGAGATACAGAATCGTATCTGAGAGAGAGGCAGAATCTAAACTGAGAGAGACACAGAGTCTAAACAGAGAGAGATACAGAATCTAAACTGAAAGAGATGCAGAATCTTAACTGAGAGAGATACAGAATCAAAACTGAGAGAAATGCAGAATCGTAACTGAGAGAGATACAGAATCGAAACTGAGAGAGATACAGAATTTAAACTGTGAGAGATACAGAATCTAAACAGAGAGATGAAGAATCTAAACAGAGAGTTATACAGACTCTAAACAGAGTGATAAAGAATGTAAACTGTGAGAATTACAGAATCTAAACTGAACGAGATGCAGAATCTTAACTGAGAGAGATGCAGAATCGAAAATGAGAGAGATGCAGAATCGTAACTGAGAGAGAGGCAGAATCTTAACTGAGAGAGATACAGAATCTTATCTCAGAGAGATGCAGAATCTTAACTGAGAGAGATACAGAATCTAAACTGAGAGAGATACAGAATCTTATCTCAGAGAGATGCAGAATCTTAACTGAGAGAGATACAGAGTCTAAACTGAGAGAGCTACAGAATCTAAACTGTGAGAGATACAGAATCTGAACAGAGAGGTACAGAATCTAAACTCAGAGTTATACAGGATCTAAACTGAGTGATAAAGAATGTAAACTGAGAGAGATACAGAATCTGAACAGAGAGGTACAGAATCTAAACTCAGAGTTATACAGGATCTAAACTGAGTGATAAAGAATGTAAACTGAGAGATGCAGAATCTAAACTGAGAGAGATGCAGAATGTTAACTGAGAGAGATACAGAATCTAAACTGAGAGAGATGCACAATCTTAACTGAGAGCCATACAGAATCTAAACTGAGAGAGACGCAGAATCTTAACTGAGAGAGATACAGAGTCTCAACTGAGAGAGATAGAGAATCTAAACTGAGAGAGAGACAGCATCTAAACTGAAACAGATACAGAATCTAAACTGAGAGAGATACAGACTCCAAACTGAGAGAGATACAGAATCAAAACTGCGAGAGATACTGAATCTAAACTGAGGGTGATACAGAATCTAAACGGAGAGATAAAGAATCTAAACTGAGAGTTATACTGACACTAAACAGAGTGATAAAGAATGTAAACTGAGAGAGATACAGAATCTTAACTGAGAGAGATGCAGAATCTAAACTGAGAGAGATGCAGAATCTTAACAGAGAGAGATACAGAGTCTAAACTGCAAGAGATGCTGAATCTAAACTGAGAGAGATACAGAATCTAAACAGAGAGATAAAGAATCAAAACTGAGAGAGATACAGATTCTCAACTGAGAGAGATGCAGAATCTAAACTGAGAGAGATGCAGAATCTTATCTGAGGGAGATACAGGGTCTAAACTGTGAGAGATACAGAATCTAATCTGAAAGAGATGCAGAATCTTAACTGATAGATGCAGACCCTTAACTGAGAGAGATACAGAATCTAAACAGAGAGAGATGCAGAATCTTAACTGAGAGATACAGAATCAAAACTGAGAAAGATACGGAACTTAATCTGAGAGTGATACAGCATCTAAACTGAGATAGATACAGAATCAAAACTGTGAGAGATACTGAATCAAAACTGAGAGAGATACAGAATCTAAACAGAGTGATAAAGAATGTAACCTGAGAGAGATACAGAATCTAACCTGAGAGAAATGCAGAATCTAAACTGAGAGAGATGCAGAATCTTAACTGAGAGAGATACAGAATCTAAACTGAGAGAGATACAGAATCGTATCTGAGAGAGAGGCAGAATCTAAACTGAGAGAGACACAGAGTCTAAACAGAGAGAGATACAGAATCTAAACTGAAAGAGATGCAGAATCTTAACTGAGAGAGATACAGAATCAAAACTGAGAGAAATGCAGAATCGTAACTGAGAGAGATACAGAATCGAAACTGAGAGAGATACAGAATTTAAACTGTGAGAGATACAGAATCTAAACAGAGAGATAAAGAATCTAAACAGAGAGTTATACAGACTCTAAACAGAGTGATAAAGAATGTAAACTGTGAGAGATACAGAATCTAAACTGAACGAGTTGCAGAATCTTAACTGAGAGAGATGCAGAATCGAAACTGAGAGAGATGCAGAATCGTAACTGAGAGAGATGCAGAATCGTAACTGAGAGAGAGGCAGAATCGTAACTGAGAGAGAGGCAGAATCGTAACTGAGAGAGAGGCAGAATCTTAACTGAGAGAGATACAGAATCTAAACTGAGAGAGATACAGAATCTTATCTCAGAGAGATGCAGAATCTTAACTGAGAGAGATACAGAGTCTAAACTGAGAGAGCTACAGAATCTAAACTGTGAGAGATACAGAATCTGAACAGAGAGGTACAGAATCTAAACTCAGAGTTATACAGGATCTAAACTGAGTGATAAAGAATGTAAACTGAGAGAGATACAGAATCTGAACAGAGAGGTACAGAATCTAAACTCAGAGTTATACAGGATCTAAACTGAGTGATAAAGAATGTAAACTGAGAGAGATACAGAATCTAAACTGAGAGAGATGCAGAATCTAAACTGAGAGAGATGCAGAATGTTAACTGAGAGAGATACAGAATCTAAACTGAGAGAGATGCACAATCTTAACTGAGAGCCATACAGAATCTAAACTGAGAGAGACGCAGAATCTTAACTGAGAGAGATACAGAGTCTCAACTGAGAGAGATAGAGAATCTAAACTGAAAGAGATGCAGAATCTTAACTGAGAGATGCAGAATCTTAACTGAGAGATGCAGAATCTTAACTGAGAGAGATAAAGATTCTAAATTGAGAGAGATGCTGTATCTTAACTGAGAGATTTACAGAGTCTAAACTGAGAGAGATACAGAATCTAAACTGAGAGAGATGCAGAATCAAAACTGAGAGAGAGACAGCATCTAAACTGAAACAGATACAGAATCTAAACTGAGAGAGATACAGACTCCAAACTGCGAGAGATACAGACTCCAAACTGCGAGAGATACAGAATCAAAACTGCGAGAGATACTGAATCTAAACTGAGGGTGATACAGAATCTAAACGGAGAGATAAAGAATCTAAACTGAGAGTTATACTGACACTAAACAGAGTGATAAAGAATGTAAACTGAGAGAGATACAGAATCTTAACTGAGAGAGATACAGAATCTTAACTGAGAGAGATGCAGAATCTAAACTGAGAGAGATGCAGAATCTAAACAGAGAGAGATGCAGAATCTTAACGGAGAGAGATACAGAATCATATCTGAGAGAGATGCAGAATCTTAACAGAGATAGATACAGAGTCTAAACTGCAAGAGATGCTGAATCTAAACTGAGAGAGATACAGAATCTAAACAGAGAGATAAAGAATCAAAACTGAGAGAGATACAGAATCTAAACAGAGTGATAAAGAATGTAAACTGATAGAGATACAGAATCTCAACTGAGAGATGCAGAATCTTAACTGAGAGAGATACAGAATCAAAACTGAGAAAGATACGGAACCTAATCTGAAAGAGATACTGAATCGAAACTGAGAGGGATACAGAATCTAAACAGAGAGATAAAGAATCTAAACTGAGAGTTTAACAGACTCTAAACAGAGTGATAAAGAATGTAAACTGAGAGAGATACAGAATCTAACCTGAGAGAGATAAAGATTCTAACCTGAGAGAGATACTGAATCTAAACTGAGAGAGATGCAGAATCTAAACTGAGAGAGATACAGAATCTAAACGGAGAGAGATGCAGAATCTAAACGGAGAGAGATGCAGAATCTAAACGGAGAGAGATGCAGAATCTAAACGGAGAGAGATGCAGAATCTAAACGGAGAGAGATGCAGAATCTAAACAGAGAGAGATGCAGAATCTTAACTGAGAGATACAGAATCTAATCTGAGAGTGATACAGCATCTAAACTGAGATAGATACAGAATCAAAACTGTGAGAGATACTGAATCAAAACTGAGAGAGATACAGAATCTAAACAGAGTGATAAAGAATGTAACCTGAGAGAGATACAGAATCTAACCTGAGAGAAATGCAGAATCTAAACTGAGAGAGATGCAGAATCTTAACTGAGAGAGATACAGAATCTAAACTGAGAGAGATACAGAATCGTATCTGAGAGAGAGGCAGAATCTAAACTGAGAGAGACACAGAGTCTAAACAGAGAGAGATACAGAATCTAAACTGAAAGAGATGCAGAATCTTAACTGAGAGAGATACAGAATCAAAACTGAGAGAAATGCAGAATCGTAACTGAGAGAGATACAGAATCGAAACTGAGAGAGATACAGAATTTAAACTGTGAGAGATACAGAATCTAAACAGAGAGATAAAGAATCTAAACAGAGAGTTATACAGACTCTAAACAGAGTGATAAAGAATGTAAACTGTGAGAGATACAGAATCTAAACTGAACGAGTTGCAGAATCTTAACTGAGAGAGATGCAGAATCGAAACTGAGAGAGATGCAGAATCGTAACTGAGAGAGATGCAGAATCGTAACTGAGAGAGAGGCAGAATCTTAACTGAGAGAGATACAGAATCTAAACTGAGAGAGATACAGAATCTTATCTCAGAGAGATGCAGAATCTTAACTGAGAGAGATACAGAGTCTAAACTGAGAGAGCTACAGAATCTAAACTGTGAGAGATACAGAATCTGAACAGAGAGGTACAGAATCTAAACTGAGAGAGATGCAGAATGTTAACTGAGAGAGATACAGAATCTAAACTGAGAGAGATGCACAATCTTAACTGAGAGCCATACAGAATCTAAACTGAGAGAGACGCAGAATCTTAACTGAGAGAGACGCAGAATCTTAACTGAGAGAGATACAGAGTCTCAACTGAGAGAGATAGAGAATCTAAACTGAAAGAGATGCAGAATCTTAACTGAGAGATGCAGAATCTTAACTGAGAGAGATAAAGATTCTAAATTGAGAGAGATGCTGTATCTTAACTGAGAGATTTACAGAGTCTAAACTGAGAGAGATGCAGAATCAAAACTGAGAGAGATGCAGAATCAAAACTGAGAGAGATGCAGAATCAAAACTGAGAGAGAGACAGCATCTAAACTGAAACAGATACAGACTCCAAACTGAGAGAGATACAGACTCCAAACTGAGAGAGATACAGAATCAAAACTGCGAGAGATACTGAATCTAAACTGAGGGTGATACAGAATCTAAACGGAGAGATAAAGAATCTAAACTGAGAGTTATACTGACACTAAACAGAGTGATAAAGAATGTAAACTGAGAGAGATACAGAATCTTAACTGAGAGAGATGCAGAATCTAAACTGAGAGAGATGCAGAATCTAAACAGAGAGAGATGCAGAATCTTAACGGAGAGAGATACAGAATCATATCTGAGAGAGATGCAGAATCTTAACAGAGAGAGATACAGAGTCTAAACTGCAAGAGATGCTGAATCTAAACTGAGAGAGATACAGAATCTAAACAGAGAGAGATACAGAATCTAAACAGAGAGATAAAGAATCAAAACTGAGAGAGATACAGAATCTCAACTGAGAGAGATGCAGAATCTTAACAGAGAGAGATACAGAGTCTAAACTGCAAGAGATGCTGAATCTAAACTGAGAGAGATACAGAATCTAAACAGAGAGATACAGAATCTCAACTGAGAGAGATACAGAATCTCAACTGAGAGAGATGCAGAATCTTATCTGAGGGAGATACAGGGTCTAAACTGTGAGAGATACAGAATCTAATCTGAAAGAGATGCAGAATCTTAACTGATAGATGCAGACCCTTAACTGAGAGAGATACAGAATCTAAACAGAGAGAGATGCAGAATCTTAACTGAGAGATACAGAATCAAAACTGAGAAAGATACGGAACTTAATCTGAGAGTGATACAGCATCTAAACTGAGATAGATACAGAATCAAAACTGTGAGAGATACTGAATCAAAACTGAGAGAGATACAGAATCTAAACAGAGTGATAAAGAATGTAACCTGAGAGAGATACAGAATCTAACCTGAGAGAAATGCAGAATCTAAACTGAGAGAGATGCAGAATCTTAACTGAGAGAGATACAGAATCTAAACTGAGAGAGATACAGAATCGTATCTGAGAGAGAGGCAGAATCTAAACTGAGAGAGACACAGAGTCTAAACAGAGAGAGATACAGAATCTAAACTGAAAGAGATGCAGAATCTTAACTGAGAGAGATACAGAATCAAAACTGAGAGAAATGCAGAATCGTAACTGAGAGAGATACAGAATCGAAACTGAGAGAGATACAGAATTTAAACTGTGAGAGATACAGAATCTAAACAGAGAGATAAAGAATCTAAACAGAGAGTTATACAGACTCTAAACAGAGTGATAAAGAATGTAAACTGTGAGAGATACAGAATCTAAACTGAACGAGTTGCAGAATCTTAACTGAGAGAGATGCAGAATCGAAACTGAGAGAGATGCAGAATCGTAACTGAGAGAGATGCAGAATCGTAACTGAGAGAGAGGCAGAATCTTAACTGAGAGAGATACAGAATCTAAACTGAGAGAGATACAGAATCTTATCTCAGAGAGATGCAGAATCTTAACTGAGAGAGATACAGAGTCTAAACTGAGAGAGCTACAGAATCTAAACTGTGAGAGATACAGAATCTGAACAGAGAGGTACAGAATCTAAACTCAGAGTTATACAGGATCTAAACTGAGTGATAAAGAATGTAAACTGAGAGAGATACAGAATCTGAACAGAGAGGTACAGAATCTAAACTCAGAGTTATACAGGATCTAAACTGAGTGATAAAGAATGTAAACTGAGAGAGATACAGAATCTAAACTGAGAGATGCAGAATCTAAACTGAGAGAGATGCAGAATGTTAACTGAGAGAGATACAGAATCTAAACTGAGAGAGATGCACAATCTTAACTGAGAGCCATACAGAATCTAAACTGAGAGAGACGCAGAATCTTAACTGAGAGAGATACAGAGTCTCAACTGAGAGAGATAGAGAATCTAAACTGAAAGAGATGCAGAATCTTAACTGAGAGATGCAGAATCTTAACTGAGAGATTAAAGATTCTAAATTGAGAGAGATGCTGTATCTTAACTGAGAGATTTACAGAGTCTAAACTGATAGAGATACAGAATCTCAACTGAGAGATGCAGAATCTTAACTGAGAGAGATACAGAATCAAAACTGAGAAAGATACGGAACCTAATCTGAAAGAGATACTGAATCGAAACTGAGAGAGATACAGAATCTAAACAGAGAGATAAAGAATCTAAACTGAGAGTTTAACAGACTCTAAACAGAGTGATAAAGAATGTAAACTGAGAGAGATACAGAATCTAACCTGAGAGAGATAAAGATTCTAACCTGAGAGAGATACTGAATCTAAACTGAGAGAGATGCAGAATCTAAACTGAGAGAGATACAGAATCTAAACGGAGAGAGATGCAGAATCTAAACGGAGAGAGATGCAGAATCTAAACGGAGAGAGATGCAGAATCTAAACGGTGAGAGATGCAGAATCTAAACGGAGAGAGATGCAGAATCTAAACGGAGAGAGATGCAGAATCTAAACGGAGAGAGATGCAGAATCTAAACGGAGAGAGATGCAGAATCTAAAGGGAGTGAGATGCAGAATCTAAACGGAGAGAGATGCAGAATCTAAACGGAGAGAGATGCAGAATCTAAACGGAGAGAGATGCAGAATCTAAACGGAGAGAGATGCAGAATCTAAACGGAGAGAGATGCAGAATCTAAACGGAGAGAGATGCAGAATCTAAACGGAGAGAGATGCAGAATCTAAACGGAGAGAGATGCAGAATCTAAACTGAGAGAGATGCAGAATCTAAACTGAGAGAGATGCAGAATCTAAACTGAGAGAGATGCAGAATCTAAACTGAGAGAGATGCAGAATCTTAAATTAGAGAGATACAGAATCTAAACCGGGAGAGATACAGAATCCAAACCGAGAGAGTTGCAGAATCTAAACTGAGAGAGGTACAGAATCTAAACTGGGAGAGATGCAGAATCTAAACTGGGAGAGATGCAGAATCTTAACTGAGAGAGATGCAGAATCACAACTGAGAGAGATACAGAATCAAAACTGAGAGATACAGAATCAAAACTGAGAGATACAGAATCAAAACTGAGAGATGCAGAATCTTAACTGAGAGAGATACAGAATCAAAACTGAGAGAAATGCAGAATCGTAACTGAGAGAGATGCAGAATCGAAACTGAGAGAGATACAGAATTTAAACTGTGAGAGATACAGAATCTAAACAGAGAGATAAAGAATCTAAACAGAGAGTTATACAGACTCTAAACAGAGTGATAAAGAATGTAAACTGTGAGAGATACAGAATCTAAACTGAACGAGTTGCAGAATCTTAACTGAGAGAGATGCAGAATCGAAACTGAGAGAGATGCAGAATCGTAACTGAGAGAGAGGCAGAATCTTAACTGAGAGAGATACAGAATCTAAACTGAGAGAGATACAGAATCTTATCTCAGAGAGATGCAGAATCTTAACTGAGAGAGATACAGAGTCTGAACAGAGAGGTACAGAATCTAAACTCAGAGTTATACAGGATCTAAACTGAGTGATAAAGAATGTAAACTGAGAGAGATACAGAATCTGAACAGAGAGGTACAGAATCTAAACTCAGAGTTATACAGGATCTAAATTGAGTGATAAAGAATGTAAACTGAGAGAGATACAGAATCTAAACTGAGAGATGCAGAATCTAAACTGAGAGAGATGCAGAATGTTAACTGAGAGAGATACAGAATCTAAACTGAGAGAGATGCACAATCTTAACTGAGAGCCATACAGAATCTAAACTGAGAGAGACGCAGAATCTTAACTGAGAGAGATACAGAGTCTCAACTGAGAGAGATAGAGAATCTAAACTGAAAGAGATGCAGAATCTTAACTGAGAGATGCAGAATCTTAACTGAGAGAGATAAAGATTCTAAATTGAGAGAGATGCTGTATCTTAACTGAGAGATTTACAGAGTCTAAACTGAGAGAGATACAGAATCTAAACTGAGAGAGATGCAGAATCAAAACTGAGAGAGATGCAGAATCAAAACTCAGAGAGGACAGCATCTAAACTGAAACAGATACAGAATCTAAACTGAGAGAGATACAGACTCCAAACTGAGAGAGATGCAGAATCTTAACGGAGAGAGATACAGAATCATATCTGAGAGAGATACAGAATCTTAACTGAGAGAGATGCAGAATCTAAACTGAGAGAGATGCAGAATCTAAACAGAGAGAGATGCAGAATCTTAACGGAGAGAGATACAGAATCATATCTGAGAGAGATGCAGAATCTTAACAGAGATAGATACAGAGTCTAAACTGCAAGAGATGCTGAATCTAAACTGAGAGAGATACAGAATCTAAACAGAGAGATAAAGAATCAAAACTGAGAGAGATACAGAATCTAAACAGAGTGATAAAGAATGTAAACTGATAGAGATACAGAATCTCAACTGAGAGATGCAGAATCTTAACTGAGAGAGATACAGAATCAAAACTGAGAAAGATACAGAGCCGAATCTGAGAGAGATACATTATCTAAACTGAGATAAAGAATCTGAACTGAGAGAGATACAGATTCTTAACTGAGCGAAATGCAGAATCGAAACAGAGAGAGATACAGAATCAAACTGTGAGAAATACTGAATCAAAACTGAGAGAGTTACAGAATCTAAACTGAGAGAGATAAATAATCTAACCTTAGAGAGATACTGAATCTAAACTGAGAGAGATGCAGAATCTTAACTGAGAGATATACAGAATCCAAACTGTGAGTGATACAGAATCTAAACTGAGAGAGACACAGAATCTAAACTGAAAGAGACACAGAATGTTAACTGAGAGAGATGCAGAATCTAAACTGAGAGAGGTACAGAATCAAAACTGTGAGAGTTGCTGAATCTAAATTGAGAGAGATACAGAATCTAAACTGACAGAGATAAAGAATCTAACCTGAGAGAGATACTGAATCTAAACTGTGAGATGCAGAATCTTAAATTCGAGAGATACAGAATCTAAACTGAGAGAGATACAGAATCTAAACTGAGAGAGATACAGAATCTAAACTGAGAGAGTTGCAGAATCTAAACTGAGAGAGATACAGAATGTTAACTGAGAGAGATGCAGACTCTAAACTGAGAGAGATGCAGACTCTAAACTGAGAGAGATGCAGAATCTTAAATGAGAGAGATGCAGTATCTAAACTGAGAGAGATACAGAATCTAAACTGAGAGAGTTGCAGAATCTAAACTGAGAGAGATACAGAATCTAAACTGGGAGAGATGCAGAATCTTAACTGAGAGAGATACAGAATCTAAACTGAGAGAGATGCAGAATCTAAACTGAGAGAGGTGCAGAATCTAAAGTGAGAGAGATACAGAATCTAAAGTGAGAGAGATACAGAATCTTATCTGAGAGAGATGCAGAATATTAACAGAGAGATACAGAATCTAAAGTGAGAGAGATATGGAATCTAAACTGAGAGAGATACAGAATCTAAACTCAGAGAGATACAGAATCTAAACTGAGAGAGGTACAGAATCTAAACTGGGAGAGATGCAGAATCTAAACTGGGAGAGATGCAGAATCTTAACTGAGAGAGATGCAGGATCTAAACTGAGAGAGATACAGAATCAAAACTGAGAGATGCAGAATCTTAACTGAGAGAGATACAGAATCAAAACTGAGAGATGCAGAATCTTAACTGAGAGAGATACAGAATCTAAACTGAGAGAGATGCAGAATCTAAACTGAGAGAGATGCAGAATCTAAACTGAGAGAGATGCAGAATCTAAACTGAGAGAGATACAGAATCTAAACTGGGAGAGATGCAGAATCTTAACTTAGAGATATACAGAATCTAAACTGGGAGAGATGCAGAAATTAAACTTTGTGAGATGCAGAATCTTAACTGAGAGAGATGCAGAATCTAAACTGGGAGAGATGCAGAATCTAAACTGAGAGAGATGCAGAATCTTAACTTAGAGTGATGCAACGTCTTAACTGAGAGAGATACAGAATCAAAACTGTGAGTGATACAGAATCTAAACTGAGAGAGATGCAGTATCTTAACTGAAAGTGATGCAGTATCATAACTGAGATGCAGAATCTAAACTGAGAGAGATACAGAATCAAAACTGTGAGAGATACTTATTCTAAACTGAGAGAGATACAGAATCTAAACTGGGAGAGATGCAGAATCTTAACTGAGAGAGATGCAGAATCTAAACTGAGAGAGATACAGAATCAAAACTGAGAGATGCAGAATCTTAACTGAGAGAGATACAGAATCAAAACTGAGTGATGCAGAATCTTAACTGAGAGAGATACAGAATCTAAACTGAGAGAGATACAGAATCTAAACTGAGAGAGATACAGAATCTAAACTGAGAGAGATACAGAATCTAAACTGAGAGAGATACAGAATCTAAACTGAGAGAGATACAGAATCTAAACTGAGAGAGATACAGAATCTAAACTGAGAGAGATACAGAATCTAAACTGAGAGAGATACAGAATCTAAACTGAGAGAGATACAGAATCTAAACTGTGAGAGATGCAGAATCTAAACTGTGAGAGATGCAGAATATAAACTGAGAGAGATACAGAATCTAAACTGGGAGAGATACTTATTCTAAACTGAGAGAGATACAGAATCTAAACTGACAGAGATGCAGAATCTTAACTGAGAGAGATACAGAATCTGAACTGAGAGAGATACAGATTCTTAACTGAGAGAGATACAGAATCTAAACTGAGAGAGATACAGAATCTAAACTGACAGAGATGCAGAATCTTAACTGAGAGAGATACAGAATCTAAATTGAGAGAAATACAGAATCTAAACTGAGAGAGATAAAGAATCTAACCTGAGAGAGATACTGAATCTAAACTGAGAGAGATGTAGAATCTAAACTGAGAGAGATACAGAATCTAAACTGAGAGAGATACAGAATCTAAACTGAGAGAGATGCCGAATCTTAACTGAGAGAGATGCCGAATCTTAACTGAGAGAGATACAGAATCTAAACTGAGAGAGATGCAGAATCTAAACTGAGAGAGATGCAGAATCTAAACTGAGGGATACAGAATCTAAACTGAGACAGGTGAAGAATCTAAACTGAGAGAGTTACAGAAGCTAAAGTGAGAGAGATACAGAATCTAAACTGACAGAGATACGGAATCTAAACTGAGAGAGATACAGAATCCAAACTCAGAGATGCAGAATCTTAACTGATAGAGATACAGAATCTAAGCTGAGAGAGTTACAGAATCTTAACTGAGAGAGATGCAGAATCTTAACTGAGAGAGCTACAGAATCTTAAATTGGAGAGATACAGAATCTAAACTGAGAGAGATACAGAATCTAAACTGAGAGAGTTGCAGAATCTAAACTGAGAGAGATACAGAATGTTAACTGAGAGAGATGCAGACTCTAAACTGAGAGAGATGCAGACTCCAAACTGAGAGAGATGCAGACTCCAAACTGAGAGAGATGCAGACTCTAAACTGAGAGAGATGCAGAATCTTAATTGAGAGAGATGCAGAATCTAAACTGGGAGAGATGCAGAATCTTAACTGAGAGAGATACAGAATCTAAAGTGAGATAGATACGGAATCTAAACTGAGAGAGATACAGAATCTAAACAGAGAGACATCCAGAATCTGAACTGGGAGATGCAGAATCTAAAGTGAGAGAGATACAGAATCTAAACTGAGAGAGGTACAGAGTCTAAACTGGGAGAGATGCAGAATCTAAACTGAGAGAGGTACAGAATCTAAACTGAGAGATGCAGAATTTAAACTGGGAGAGATGCAGAATCTAAACTGGGAAAGATGCAGAATCTTACTGAGAGAGATGCAGAATCTAAACTGAGAGAGATACAGAATCAAAACTGAGAGATGCAGAATCTTAACTGAGAGAGATACAGAATCTAAACTGAGAGAGATACAGAATCTAAACTGTGAGAGATGCAGAATATAAACTGAGAGAGATACAGAATCTAAACTGGGAGAGATACTTATTCTAAACTGAGAGAGATGCAGAATCTTAACTGAGAGAGATACAGAATCTAAAGTGAGAGAGATGCAGAATCTTAACTGAGAGAGATACCGAATCAAAACTGAGAAAGATACAGAGCCTAATCTGAGAGAGATACATTATCTAAACTGAGAGATACAGAATCTGAACTGAGAGAGATACAGAATCAAAACTGAGATAGAGACAGCATCTAAACTGAAACAGATACAGAATCTAAACTGAGAGAGATACAGACTCCAAACTGAGAGAGATACAGAATCAAAACTGCGAGAGATACTGAATCTAAACTGAGGGTGATACAGAATCTAAACGGAGAGATAAAGAATCTAAACTGAGAGTTATACTGACACTAAACAGAGTGATAAAGAATGTAAACTGAGAGAGATACAGAATCTTAACTGAGAGAGATGCAGAATCTAAACTGAGAGAGATGCAGAATCTTAACTGAGAGATATACAGAATCCAAACTGTGAGTGATACTGAATCTAAACTGTGAGATGCAGAATCTTAAATTCGAGAGATACAGAATCTAAACTGAGAGAGATACAGAATCTAAACTGAGAGAGATACAGAATCTAAACCGAGAGAGTTGCAGAATCTAAACTGAGAGAGATACAGAATGTTAACTGAGAGAGATGCAGACTCTAAACTGAGAGAGATGCAGACTCTAAACTGAGAGAGATGCAGAATCTTAAATGAGAGAGATACAGTATCTAAACTGAGAGAGATACAGAATCTATACTGAGAGAGTTGCAGAATCTAAACTGAGAGAGATACAGAATCTAAACTGGGAGAGATGCAGAATCTTAACTGAGAGAGATGCAGAATCTTAACTGAGAGAGATACAGAATCTAAACTGAGAGAGATGCAGAATCTAAAGTGAGAGAGGTGCAGAATCTAAAGTGAGAGAGGTGCAGAATCTAAAGTGAGAGAGATACAGAATCTAAAGTGAGAGAGATACAGAATCTTATCTGAGAGAGATGCAGAATATTAACTGAGAGAGATATGGAATCTAAACTGAGAGAGATACAGAATCTAAACTCAGAGAGATACAGAATCTAAACTGAGAGAGGTACAGAATCTAAACTGGGAGAGATGCAGAATCTAAACTGGGAGATGTGCAGAATCTTAACTGAGAGAGATGCAGGATCTAAACTGAGAGAGATACAGAATCAAAACTGAGAGATGCAGAATCAAAACTGAGAGATGCAGAATCAAAACTGAGAGATGCAGAATCTTAACTGAGAGAGATGCAGAATCTAAACTGAGAGAGATGCAGAATCTAAACTGAGAGAGATGCAGAATCTAAACTGAGAGAGATACAGAATCTAAACTGGGAGAGATGCAGAATCTTAACTTAGAGATATCCAGAATCTAAACTGGGAGAGATGCAGAAATTAAACTTTGTGAGATGCAGAATCTTAACTGAGAGAGATGCAGAATCTAAACTGGGAGAGATGCAGAATCTAAACTGAGAGAGATGCATAGTCTGAACTGAGAGAGATACAGAATCTAAACTGAGAGAGATGCAGAATCTTAACTGAGAGAGATGCAGAATCTTAACTGAGAGAGATACAGAATCTAAACTGAGAGAGATGCAGAATCTAAACTGAGAGAGGTGCAGAATCTAAAGTGAGAGAGATACAGAATCTAAAGTGAGAGAGATACAGAATCTTATCTGAGAGAGATGCAGAATATTAACTGAGAGAGATACAGAATCTAAAGTGAGAGAGATATGGAATCTAAACTGAGAGAGATACAGAATCTAAACTCAGAGAGATACAGAATCTAAACTGAGAGAGGTACAGAATCTAAACTGGGAGAGATGCAGAATCTAAACTGGGAGAGATGCAGAATCTTAACTGAGAGAGATGCAGGATCTAAACTGAGAGAGATACAGAATCAAAACTGAGAGATGCAGAATCTTAATGAGAGAGATACAGAATCTAAACTGAGAGATGCAGAATCTAAACTGAGAGAGATGCAGAATCTAAACTGAGAGAGATGCAGAATCTAAACTGAGAGAGATGCAGAATCTAAACTGAGAGAGATGCAGAATCTAAACTGAGAGAGATACAGAATCAAAACTGTGAGAGATACTTATTCTAAACTGAGAGAGATACAGAATCTAAACTGGGAGAGATGCAGAATCTTAACTGAGAGAGATGCAGAATCTAAACTGAGAGAGATACAGAATCAAAACTGAGAGATGCAGAATCTTAACTGAGAGAGATACAGAATCAAAACTGAGTGATGCAGAATCTTAACTGAGAGAGATACAGAATCTAAACTGAGAGAGATACAGAATCTAAACTGAGAGAGATACAGAATCTAAACTGAGAGAGATACAGAATCTAAACTGTGAGAGATGCAGAATATAAACTGAGAGAGATACAGAATCAAAACTGTGAGAGATACTTATTCTAAACTGGGAGAGATGCAGAATCTTAACTGGGAGAGATGCAGAATCTTAACTGAGAGAGATGCAGAATCTAAACTGAGAGAGATACAGAATCAAAACTGAGAGATGCAGAATCTTAACTGAGAGAGATACAGAATCAAAACTGAGTGATGCAGAATCTTAACTGAGAGAGATACAGAATCTAAACTGAGAGAGATACAGAATCTAAACTGAGAGAGATACAGAATCTAAACTGAGAGAGATACAGAATCTAAACTGTGAGAGATGCAGAATCTAAACTGAGGGATACAGAATCTAAACTGAGACAGGTGAAGAATCTAAAGTGAGAGAGTTACAGAATCTAAAGTGAGAGAGATACAGAATCTAAACTGACAGAGATACGGAATCTAAACTGAGAGAGATACAGAATCTAAACTGAGAGAGATACAGAATCCAAACTCAGAGATGCAGAATCTTAACTGAGAGAGATACAGAATCTAAATTGGGAGAGATGCAGAATCTTAACTTAGAGTGATGCAACGTCTTCACTGAGAGAGATACAGAATCAAAACTGTGAGTGATACAGAAACAAAACTGAGAGAGATGCAGTATCTTAACTGAAAGTGATGCAGTATCATAACTGAGATGCAGAATCTAAACTGAGAGAGATACATAATCAAAACTGTCAGAGATACTTATTCTAAACTGAGAGAGATACAGAATCTAAACTGAGAGAGATGCAGAATCTTCACTGAGAGAGATACAGAATCTAAAGTGACAGAGATGCAGAATCTGAACTTAGAGAGATACAGATTCTTAAATGAGCGAAATGCAGAATTGAAACAGAGAGAGATACAGAATCAAAACTGTGAGAAATACTGAATCAAAACTGAGAGAGTTACAGAATCTAAACTGAGACAGATAAATAATCTAACCTGAGAGAGATGCAGAATCTTAACTGAGAGATATACAGAATCAAAACTGTGAGTGATACAGAATCTAAACTGAGAGAGATGCAGTATCTTAACTAAAAGAGATGCAATATCTTAACTGAGAGAGATACAGAATCTAAACTGAAAGAGATACAGAATGTTAACTGAGAGAGATGCCGAATCTAAATTGAGCGAGATACAGAATCTAAACTGAGAGATAAAGAATCTAACCTGAGAGAGATACTGAATCTAAACTGTGAGATACAGAATCTTAAATTGGAGAGATACAGAATCTTAAATTGGAGAGATACAGAATCTAAACTGAGAGAGATACAGAATCTAAACTGAGAGAGTTGCAGAATCTAAACTGAGAGAGATACAGAATGTTAACTGAGAGAGATGCAGACTCTAAACTGAGAGAGATGCAGACTCTAAACTGAGAGAGATGCAGACTCCAAACTGAGAGAGATGCAGACTCTAAACTGAGAGAGATGCAGAATCTTAATTGAGAGAGATGCAGAATCTTAATTGAGAGAGATGCAGAATCTAAACTGGGAGAGATGCAGAATCTTAACTGAGAGAGATACAGAATCTAAAGTGAGATAGATACGGAATCTAAACTGAGAGAGATACAGAATCTAAACTGAGAGACATCCAGAATCTGAACTGGGAGATGCAGAATCTAAAGTGAGAGAGATACAGAATCTAAACTGAGAGAGATACAGAATCTAAACTGAGAGAGGTACAGAATCTAAACTGGGAGAGATGCAGAATCTAAACTGAGAGAGGTACAGAATCTAAACTGTGAGAGATGCAGAATCTAAACTGGGAGAGATGCAGAATCTAAACTGGGAGAGATGCAGAATCTTACTGAGAGAGATGCAGAATCTTACTGAGAGAGATGCAGAATCTAAACTGAGAGAGATACAGAATCAAAACTGAGAGATGCAGAATCTTAACTGAGAGAGATACAGAATCTAAACTGAGAGAGATACAGAATCTAAACTGTGAGAGATGCAGAATATAAACTGAGAGAGATACAGAATCTAAACTGGGAGAGATACTTATTCTAAACTGAGAGAGATGCAGAATCTTAATTGAGAGAGATACAGAATCTAAAGTGAGAGAGATGCAGAATCTTAACTGAGAGAGATACCGAATCTAAACTGGGAGAGATACTTATTCTAAACTGAGAGAGATGCAGAATCTTAACTGAGAGAGATACAGAATCTAAACTGGGAGAGATACTTATTCTAAACTGAGAGAGATGCAGAATCTTAACTGAGAGAGATACAGAATCTAAAGTGAGAGAGATGCAGAATCTTAACTGAGAGAGATACCGAATCAAAACTGAGAAAGATACAGAGCCCAATCTGAGAGAGATACATTATCTAAACTGAGAGATACAGAATCTGAACTGAGAGAGATACAGATTCTTAACTGAGCGAAATGCAGAATCGAAACAGAGAGAGATAGAGAATCAAAACTGTGAGAAATACTGAATCTCTTCTGAGAGAGGTACGGAATCAAAACTGTGAGAGATGCTGAATCTAAATTGAGAGAAATACAGAATCTAAACTGAGAGAGATAAAGAATCTAACCTGAGAGAGATACTGAATCTAAACTGAGAGAGATGCAGAATCTTAACAGAGAGAGATGCAGAATCTTAACAGAGAGAGATACAGAATCTAAACTGAGAGAGATACAGAATCTAAACTGAGAGAGATACAGAATCTAAACTGAGAGAGATACAGAATCTAAACTGAGAGAGATACAGAATCTAAAATGAGAGAGATGCCGAATCTTAACTGAGAGAGATACAGAATCTAAACTGAGAGAGATGCAGAATCTAAACTGAGGGATACAGAATCTAAACTGAGACAGGTGAAGAATCTAAACTGAGAGAGTTACAGAATCTAAAGTGAGAGAGATACAGAAACTTATCTGAGAGAGATGCAGAATCTTAACTGAGAGAGATACAGAATCTAAACTGACAGAGATACGGAATCTAAACTGAGAGAGATACAGAATCTAAACTGAGAGAGATACAGAATCCAAACTCAGAGATGCAGAATCTTAACTGATAGAGATGCAGAATCTTAACTGATAGAGATACAGAATCTAAGCTGAGAGAGTTACAGAATCTAAACTGAGAGAGATGCAGAATCTTAACTGAGAGAGATACAGAATCTAAATTGGGAGAGATGCAGAATCTTAACTTAGAGTGATGCAACGTCTTCACTGAGAGAGATACAGAATCAAAACTGTGAGTGATACAGAATCAAAACTGAGAGAGATGCAGTATCTTAACTGAAAGTGATGCAGTATCATAACTGAGATGCAGAATCTAAACTGAGAGAGATACATAATCAAAACTGTCAGAGATACTTATTCTAAACTGAGAGAGATACAGAATCTAAACTGAGAGAGATGCAGAATCTTCACTGAGAGAGATACAGAATCTAAAGTGAGAGAGATGCAGAATCTGAACTTAGAGAGATACCGAATCAAAACTGAGAAAGATACAGAGCCTAATCTGAGAGAGATACATTATCTAATCTGAGAGATACAGAATCTGAACTGAGAGAGATACAGATTCTTAACTGAGCGAAATGCTGAATCGAAACAGAGAGAAATACAGAATCAAAACTGTGAGAAATACTGAATCAAAACTGAGAGAGTTACAGAATCAAAACTGAGACAGATAAATAATCTAACCTGAGAGAGATACTGAATCTAAACTGAGAGAGATGCAGAATCTTAACTGAGAGATATACAGAATCAAAACTGTGAGTGATACAGAATCTAAACTGAGAGAGATGCAGTATCTTAACTAAAAGAGATGCAATATCTTAACTGAGAGAGATACAGAATCTAAACTGAAAGAGATACAGAATGTTAACTGAGAGAGATGCCGAATCTAAATTGAGCTAGATACAGAATCTAAACTGAGAGATAAAGAATCTAACCTGAGAGAGATACTGAATCTAAACTGTGAGATGCAGAATCTTAAATTAGAGAGATACAGAATCTAAACTGAGAGAGATACAGAATCTAAACTGAGAGAGTTGCAGAATCTAAACTGAGAGAGTTGCAGAATCTAAACTGAGAGAGATACAGAATGTTAACTGAGAGAGATACAGAATGTTAACTGAGAGAGATACAGAATGTTAACTGAGAGAGATGCAGACTCTAAACTGAGAGAGATGCAGACTCTAAACTGAGAGAGATGCAGACTCTAAACTGAGAGAGATGCAGACTCGAAACTGAGAGAGATGCAGAATCTTAACTGAGAGAGATGCAGAATCTAAACTGGGAGAGATGCAGAATCTAAACTGTGAGATGCAGAATCTTACTGAGAGAGATACAGAATCTAAAGTGAGAGAGATACGGAATCTAAACAGAGAGAGATACAGAATCTAAACTGGGAGAGATGCAGAAACTAAACTTTGTGAGATGCAGAATCTTAACTGAGAGAGATGCAGAATCTTAACTGATAGAGATACAGAATCTAAACTGGGAGAGATGCAGAATCTAAACTGAGAGAGATGCATAGTCTGAACTGAGAGAGATACAGAATCAAAACTGTGAGTGATACAGAATCTAAACTGAGAGAGATGCAGTATCTTAACTGAAAGTGATGCAGTATCATAACTGAGATGTAGAATCTAAACTGAGAGAGATGCAGAATCTAAACTGTGAGATGCAGAATCTTACTGAGAGAGATACAGAATCTAAAGTGAGAGAGATACGGAATCTAAACTGAGAGAGATACAGAATCTAAACTAGGAGAGATGCAGAAACTAAACTTTGTGAGATGCAGAATCTTAACTGAGAGAGATGCAGAATCTTAACTGATAGAGATACAGAATCTAAACTGGGAGAGATGCAGAATCTAAACTGAGAGAGATGCATAGTCTGAACTGAGAGAGATACAGAATCAAAACTGTGAGTGATACAGAATCTAAACTGAGAGAGATGCAGTATCTTAACTGAAAGTAATGCAGTATCATAACTGAGATGTAGAATCTAAACTGAGAGAGATACAGAATCTAAACTGAGAGAGATGCAGAATCTTAACTGACAGAGATACAGAATCTAAAATGAGAGAGATGCCGAATCTTAACTGAGAGAGATACAGAATCTAAACTGAGAGAGATGCAGAATCTAAACTGAGGGATACAGAATCTAAACTGAGACAGGTGAAGAATCTAAACTGAGAGAGTTACAGAATCTAAAGTGAGAGAGATACAGAAACTTATCTGAGAGAGATGCAGAATCTTAACTGAGAGAGATACAGAATCTAAACTGACAGAGATACGGAATCTAAACTGAGAGAGATACAGAATCTAAACTGAGAGAGATACAGAATCCAAACTCAGAGATGCAGAATCTTAACTGATAGAGATGCAGAATCTTAACTGATAGAGATACAGAATCTAAGCTGAGAGAGTTACAGAATCTAAACTGAGAGAGATGCAGAATCTTAACTGAGAGAGATACAGAATCTAAATTGGGAGAGATGCAGAATCTTAACTTAGAGTGATGCAACGTCTTCACTGAGAGAGATACAGAATCAAAACTGTGAGTGATACAGAATCAAAACTGAGAGAGATGCAGTATCTTAACTGAAAGTGATGCAGTATCATAACTGAGATGCAGAATCTAAACTGAGAGAGATACATAATCAAAACTGTCAGAGATACTTATTCTAAACTGAGAGAGATACAGAATCTAAACTGAGAGAGATGCAGAATCTTCACTGAGAGAGATACAGAATCTAAAGTGAGAGAGATGCAGAATCTGAACTTAGAGAGATACCGAATCAAAACTGAGAAAGATACAGAGCCTAATCTGAGAGAGATACATTATCTAAACTGAGAGATACAGAATCTGAACTGAGAGAGATACAGATTCTTAACTGAGCGAAATGCAGAATCGAAACAGAGAGAAATACAGAATCAAAACTGTGAGAAATACTGAATCAAAACTGAGAGAGTTACAGAATCAAAACTGAGACAGATAAATAATCTAACCTGAGAGAGATACTGAATCTAAAATGAGAGAGATACTGAATCTAAAATGAGAGAGATGCAGAATCTTTACTGAGAGAGATACAGCATCTTAACTGAGAGAGATACAGAATCAAAACTGAGTGATGCAGAATCTTAACTGAGAGAGATACAGAATCTAAACTGACAGAGATGCAGAATCTTAACTGAGAGAGATACAGAATCTAAAGTGAGAGAGATGCAGAATCTTAACTGAGAGAGATACCGAATCAAAACTGAGAAAGATACAGAGCCTAATCTGAGAGAGATACATTATCTAAACTGAGAGATACAGAATCTGAACTGAGAGAGATACAGATTCTTAACTGAGCGAAATGCAGAATCGAAACAGAGAGAGATAGAGAATCAAAACTGTGAGAAATACTGAATCTCTTCTGAGAGAGGTACGGAATCAAAACTGTGAGAGATGCTGAATCTAAATTGAGAGAAATACAGAATCTAAACTGAGAGAGATAAAGAATCTAACCTGAGAGAGATACTGAATCTAAAGTGAGAGAGATACGGAATCTAAACTGAGAGAGATACAGAATCTAAACTGAGAGAGATGCCGAATCTTAACTGAGAGAGATACAGAATCTAAACTGAGAGAGATGCAGAATCTAAACTGAGAGAGATGCAGAATCTAAACTGAGGGATACAGAATCTAAACTGAGACAGGTGAAGAATCTAAAGTGAGAGAGATACGGAATCTAAACTGAGAGAGATACGGAATCTAAACTGAGAGAGATACAGAATCCAAACTCAGAGATGCAGAATCTTAACTGATAGAGATACAGAATCTAAGCTGAGAGAGTTTCAGAATCTTAACTGAGAGAGATGCAGAATCTTAACTGAGAGAGATACAGAATCTAAATTGGGAGAGATGCAGAATCTTAACTTAGAGTGATGCAACGTCTTCACTGAGAGAGATACAGAATCAAAACTGTGAGTGATACAGAAACAAAACTGAGAGAGATGCAGTATCTTAACTGAAAGTGATGCAGTATCATAACTGAGATGCAGAATCTAAACTGAGAGAGATACATAATCAAAACTGTCAGAGATACTTATTCTAAACTGAGAGAGATACAGAATCTAAACTGAGAGAGATGCAGAATCTTCACTGAGAGAGATACAGAATCTAAAGTGAGAGAGATGCAGAATCTGAACTTAGAGAGATACCGAATCAAAACTGAGAAAGATACAGAGCCTAATCTGAGAGAGATACATTATCTAAACTGAGAGATACAGAATCTGAACTGAGAGAGATACAGATTCTTAACTGAACGAAATGCAGAATCGAAACAGAGAGAAATACAGAATCAAAACTGTGAGAAATACTGAATCAAAACTGAGAGAGTTACAGAATCAAAACTGAGACAGATAAATAATCTAACCTGAGAGAGATACTGAATCTAAACTGAGAGAGATGCAGAATCTTTACTGAGAGAGATACAGCATCAAAACTGAGAGAGATACAGAATCAAAACTGAGAGATGCAGAATCTTAACTGAGAGAGATACAGAATCAAAACTGAGTGATGCAGAATCTTAACTGAGAGAGATACAGAATCTAAACTGAGAGAGATACAGAATCTAAACTGAGAGAGATACAGAATCTAAACTGAGAGAGATACAGAATCTAAACTGAGAGAGATACAGAATCTAAACTGAGAGAGATACAGAATCTAAACTGAGAGAGATACAGAATCTAAACTGACAGAGATGCAGAATCTTAACTGAGAGAGATACAGAATCTAAAGTGAGAGAGATGCAGAATCTTAACTGAGAGAGATACCGAATCAAAACTGAGAAAGATACAGAGCCTAATCTGAGAGAGATACGTTATCTAAACTGAGAGATACAGAATCTGAACTGAGAGAGATACAGATTCTTAACTGAGCGAAATGCAGAATCGAAACAGAGAGAGATAGAGAATCAAAACTGTGAGAAATACTGAATCTCTTCTGAGAGAGGTACGGAATCAAAACTGTGAGAGATGCTGAATCTAAATTGAGAGAAATACAGAATCTAAACTGAGAGAGATAAAGAATCTAACCTGAGAGAGATACTGAATCTAAACTGAGAGAGATGTAGAATCTTAACAGAGAGATACAGAATCTAAACTGAGAGAGATACAGAATCTAAACTGAGAGAGATGCCGAATCTTAACTGAGAGAGATACAGAATCTAAACTGAGAGAGATGCAGAATCTAAACTGAGAGAGATGCAGAATCTAAACTGAGGGATACAGAATCTAAACTGAGACAGGTGAAGAATCTAAACTGAGAGAGTTACAGAATCTAAAGTGAGAGAGATACGGAATCTAAACTGAGAGAGATGCAGAATCTTAACTGATAGAGATACAGAATCTAAACTGAGAGAGATACAGAATCTTAACTGAGAGAGATGCAGAATCTTAACTGAGAGAGATACAGAATCTAAATTGGGAGAGATGCAGAATCTTAACTTAGAGTGATGCAACGTCTTCACTGAGAGAGATACAGAATCAAAACTGAGAGAGATGCAGTATCTTAACTGAAAGTGATGCAGTATCATAACTGAGATGCAGAATCTAAACTGAGAGAGATACATAATCAAAACTGTCAGAGATACTTATTCTAAACTGAGAGAGATACAGAATCTAAACTGAGAGAGATGCAGAATCTTCACTGAGAGAGATACAGAATCTAAAGTGAGAGAGATGCAGAATCTGAACTTAGAGAGATACCGAATCAAAACTGAGAAAGATACAGAGCCTAATCTGAGAGAGATACATTATCTAAACTGAGAGATACAGAATCTGAACTGAGAGAGATACAGATTCTTAAATGAGCGAAATGCAGAATTGAAACAGAGAGAGTTACAGAATCAAAACTGTGAGAAATACTGAATCAAAACTGAGAGAGTTACAGAATCTAAACTGAGACAGATAAATAATCTAACCTGAGAGAGATGCAGAATCTTAACTGAGAGATATACAGAATCAAAACTGTGAGTGATACAGAATCTAAACTGAGAGAGATGCAGTATCTTAACTAAAAGAGATGCAATATCTTAACTGAGAGAGATACAGAATCTAAACTGAAAGAGATACAGAATGTTAACTGAGAGAGATGCCGAATCTAAATTGAGCGAGATACAGAATCTAAACTGAGAGATAAAGAATCTAACCTGAGAGAGATACTGAATCTAAACTGTGAGATACAGAATCTTAAATTGGAGAGATACAGAATCTAAACTGAGAGAGATACAGAATCTAAACTGAGAGAGTTGCAGAATCTAAACTGAGAGAGATACAGAATGTTAACTGAGAGAGATGCAGACTCTAAACTGAGAGAGATGCAGACTCTAAACTGAGAGAGATGCAGACTCCAAACTGAGAGAGATGCAGACTCTAAACTGAGAGAGATGCAGAATCTTAATTGAGAGAGATGCAGAATCTAAACTGGGAGAGATGCAGAATCTTAACTGAGAGAGATACAGAATCTTTACTGAGAGAGATACAGCATCAAAACTGAGAGATATACAGAATCTAAACTGAGAGAGATACAGAATCTAAACTGAGAGAGATACAGAATCTAAACTGAGAGAGATACAGAATCTAAACTGAGAGAGATACAGAATCTAAACTGAGAGAGATGCAGAATCTTAACTGATAGAGATACAGAATCTAAGCTGAGAGAGTTACAGAATCTTAACTGAGAGAGATGCAGAATCTTAACTGAGAGAGATACAGAATCTAAATTGGGAGAGATGCAGAATCTTAACTTAGAGTGATGCAACGTCTTCACTGAGAGAGATACAGAATCAAAACTGTGAGTGATACAGAAACAAAACTGAGAGAGATGCAGTATCTTAACTGAAAGTGATGCAGTATCATAACTGAGATGCAGAATCTAAACTGAGAGAGATACATAATCAAAACTGTCAGAGATACTTATTCTAAACTGAGAGAGATACAGAATCTAAACTGAGAGAGATGCAGAATCTTCACTGAGAGAGATACAGAATCTAAAGTGACAGAGATGCAGAATCTGAACTTAGAGAGATACCGAATCAAAACTGAGAAAGATACAGAGCCTAATCTGAGAGAGATACATTATCTAAACTGAGAGATACAGAATCTGAACTGAGAGAGATACAGATTCTTAAATGAGCGAAATGCAGAATTGAAACAGAGAGAGATACAGAATCAAAACTGTGAGAAATACTGAATCAAAACTGAGAGAGTTACAGAATCTAAACTGAGACAGATAAATAATCTAACCTGAGAGAGATGCAGAATCTTAACTGAGAGATATACAGAATCAAAACTGTGAGTGATACAGAATCTAAACTGAGAGAGATGCAGTATCTTAACTAAAAGAGATGCAATATCTTAACTGAGAGAGATACAGAATCTAAACTGAAAGAGATACAGAATGTTAACTGAGAGAGATGCCGAATCTAAATTGAGCGAGATACAGAATCTAAACTGAGAGATAAAGAATCTAACCTGAGAGAGATACAGAATCTTAAATTGGAGAGATACAGAATCTTAAATTGGAGAGATACAGAATCTAAACTGAGAGAGATACAGAATCTAAACTGAGAGAGTTGCAGAATCTAAACTGAGAGAGATGCAGACTCTAAACTGAGAGAGATGCAGACTCTAAACTGAGAGAGATGCAGACTCTAAACTGAGAGAGATGCAGACTCCAAACTGAGAGAGATGCAGACTCCAAACTGAGAGAGATGCAGACTCTAAACTGAGAGAGATGCAGAATCTTAAATGAGAGAGATGCAGAATCTAAACTGGGAGAGATGCAGAATCTTAACTGAGAGAGATACAGAATCTAAAGTGAGATAGATACGGAATCTAAACTGAGAGAGATACAGAATCTAAACTGAGAGACATCCAGAATCTGAACTGGGAGATGCAGAATCTAAAGTGAGAGAGATACAGAATCTAAACTGAGAGAGGTACAGAATCTAAACTGGGAGAGATGCAGAATCTAAACTGAGAGAGGTACAGAATCTAAACTGTGAGAGATGCAGAATCTAAACTGGGAGAGATGCAGAATCTAAACTGGGAGAGATGCAGAATCTTACTGAGAGAGATGCAGAATCTAAACTGAGAGAGATACAGAATCAAAACTGAGAGATGCAGAATCTTAACTGAGAGAGATACAGTATCTAAACTGAGAGAGATACAGAATCTAAACTGTGAGAGATGCAGAATATAAACTGTGAGAGATGCAGAATATAAACTGAGAGAGATACAGAATCTAAACTGGGAGAGATACTTATTCTAAACTGAGAGAGATGCAGAATCTTAACTGAGAGAGATACAGAATCTAAAGTGAGAAAGATGCAGAATCTTAACTGAGAGAGATACCGAATCTAAACTGGGAGAGATACTTATTCTAAACTGAGAGAGATACCGAATCAAAACTGAGAAAGATACAGAGCCTAATCTGAGAGAGATACATTATCTAAACTGAGAGATACAGAATCCGAACTGAGAGAGATACAGATTCTTAACTGAGCGAAATGCAGAATCGAAACAGAGAGAGATAGAGAATCAAAACTGTGAGAAATACTGAATCTCTTCTGAGAGAGGTACGGAATCAAAACTGTGAGAGATGCTGAATCTAAATTGAGAGAAATACAGAATCTAAACTGAGAGAGATAAAGAATCTAACCTGAGAGAGATACTGAATCTTAACAGAGAGAGATGCAGAATCTTAACAGAGAGAGATACAGAATCTAAACTGAGAGAGATACAGAATCTAAAATGAGAGAGATGCCGAATCTTAACTGAGAGAGATACAGAATCTAAACTGAGAGAGATGCAGAATCTAAACTGAGGGATACAGAATCTAAACTGAGACAGGTGAAGAATCTAAACTGAGAGAGTTACAGAATCTAAAGTGAGAGAGATACAGAAACTTATCTGAGAGAGATGCAGAATCTTAACTGAGAGAGATACAGAATCTAAACTGACAGAGATACGGAATCTAAACTGAGAGAGATACAGAATCTAAACTGAGAGAGATACAGAATCCAAACTCAGAGATGCAGAATCTTAACTGATAGAGATGCAGAATCTTAACTGATAGAGATGCAGAATCTTAACTGATAGAGATGCAGAATCTTAACTGATAGAGATGCAGAATCTTAACTGATAGAGATACAGAATCTAAGCTGAGAGAGTTACAGAATCTAAACTGAGAGAGATGCAGAATCTTAACTGAGAGAGATACAGAATCTAAATTGGGAGAGATGCAGAATCTTAACTTAGAGTGATGCAACGTCTTCACTGAGAGAGATACAGAATCAAAACTGTGAGTGATACAGAATCAAAACTGAGAGAGATGCAGTATCTTAACTGAAAGTGATGCAGTATCATAACTGAGATGCAGAATCTAAACTGAGAGAGATACATAATCAAAACTGTCAGAGATACTTATTCTAAACTGAGAGAGATACAGAATTTAAACTGAGAGAGATGCAGAATCTTCACTGAGAGAGATACAGAATCTAAAGTGAGAGAGATGCAGAATCTGAACTTAGAGAGATACCGAATCAAAACTGAGAAAGATACAGAGCCTAATCTGAGAGAGATACATTATCTAAACTGAGAGATACAGAATCTGAACTGAGAGAGATACAGATTCTTAACTGAGCGAAATGCAGAATCGAAACAGAGAGAAATACAGAATCAGAACTGTGAGAAATACTGAATCAAAACTGAGAGAGTTACAGAATCAAAACTGAGACAGATAAATAATCTAACCTGAGAGAGATACTGAATCTAAACTGAGAGAGATGCAGAATCTTAACTGAGAGATATACAGAATCAAAACTGTGAGTGATACAGAATCTAAACTGAGAGAGATGCAGTATCTTAACTAAAAGAGATGCAATATCTTAACTGAAAGAGATACAGAATCTAAACTGAAAGAGATACAGAATGTTAACTGAGAGAGATGCCGAATCTAAATTGAGCGAGATACAGAATCTAAACTGAGAGATAAAGAATCTAACCTGAGAGAGATACTGAATCTAAACTGTGAGATGCAGAATCTTAAATTAGAGAGATACAGAATCTAAACTGAGAGAGATACAGAATCTAAACTGAGAGAGTTGCAGAATCTAAACTGAGAGAGTTGCAGAATCTAAACTGAGAGAGTTGCAGAATCTAAACTGAGAGAGTTGCAGAATCTAAACTGAGAGAGATACAGAATGTTAACTGAGAGAGATACAGAATGTTAACTGAGAGAGATGCAGACTCTAAACTGAGAGAGATGCAGACTCTAAACTGAGAGAGATGCAGACTCTAAACTGAGAGAGATGCAGACTCTAAACTGAGAGAGATGCAGAATCTTAACTGAGAGAGATGCAGAACCTAAACTGGGAGAGATGCAGAATCTAAACTGTGAGATGCAGAATCTTACTGAGAGAGATACAGAATCTAAACTGAGAGAGATACGGAATCTAAACTGAGAGAGATACTGAATCTAAACTGGGAGAGATGCAGAAACTAAACTTTGTGAGATGCAGAATCTTAACTGAGAGAGATGCAGAATCTTAACTGATAGAGATACAGAATCTAAACTGGGAGAGATGCAGAATCTAAACTGAGAGAGATGCATAGTCTGAACTGAGAGAGATACAGAATCAAAACTGTGAGTGATACAGAATCTAAACTGAGAGAGATGCAGTATCTTAACTGAAAGTGATGCAGTATCATAACTGAGATGTAGAATCTAAACTGAGAGAGATGCAGAATCTTAACTGACAGAGATACAGAATCTAAAGTGAGAGAGATGCAGAATCTGAACTGAGAGAGATACCGAATCAAAACTGAGAAAGATACAGAGCCTAATCTGAGAGACATACATTTTCTAAACTGAGAGATACAGAATCTGAACTGAGAGAGATACAGATTCTTAACTGAGCGAAATGCAGAATCGAAACAGAGAGAGGTACAGAAGCAATACTGTGAGAAATACTGAATCTAAACTGAGAGGTACAGAATCAAAACTGTGAGAGATGCTGAATCTAACCTGAGAGAGATACAGAATCTGAACTGAGAGAGATACAGAATCTAAACTGAGATGTATAAAGAATCTAACCTGAGAGAGATACTGAATCTAAACTGAGAGAGATACAGAATCTAAACTGAGAGAGATACAGAATCTAAACTGAGAGAGATACAGAATCTAAACTGAGAGAGATGCAGAATCTTAACTGAGAGAGATGCAGAATCTAAACTGAGGGATACAGAATCTAAACTGAGACAGGTGCAGAATCTAAACTGAGAGAGATACAGAATCTTATCTGAGAGAGATACAGAATCTTATCTGAGAGAGATGCAGAATCTTAACTGAGAGAGATACAGAATCTAAACTGAGAGATGCAGAATCTAAACTGAGAGAGATACAGAATCTAAACTGAGAGAGATACAGAATCCAAACTGAGAGATGCAGAATCTTAACTGAGAGAGATGCAGAATCTTAACTGAGAGAGATACAGAATCTTAACTGAGAGAGATGCACAATCTTATCTGAGAGCCATACAGAATCTAAACTGTGAGAGATACTGAATCTAAGCTGAGAGAGATGAAGAATCTAAACTGGGAGAGATGCAGAATCTTAACTGAGAGAGATGCAGAATCTTAACTGAGAGAGATGCACAATCTTATCTGAGAGCCATACAGAATCTAAACTGTGAGAGATACTGAATCTAAACTGAGAGAGATACAGAATCTAAACAGAGAGATAAAGAATCTAAACTGAGAGTTATACAGAGTCAAAACAGATTGATAAAGAATGTAAACTGAGAGAGATATAGAATCTAAACTGAGAGAGATACAGAATCTAAACTGAGAGAGATACAGAATCTAAACTGAGAGAAATTCAGAATCTAAACTGAGAGATACAGACTCTAAACTGAGAGAGATGCTGAATCTAAACTTGGAGAGATGCAGAATCTAAACTGAGAGAGATACAGACTCGAGACTGAGACAGATGCAGACTCTAAACTGAGAGAGATGCCGAATCTTAACTGAGAGAGATGCAGAGTCTAAACTGGGAGAGATGCAGAATCTAAACTGAGACAGATACAGACTCTAAACTGAGAGAGATACAGACTCTAAACTGAGAGAGATACAGAATCTAAACTGAGAGAGATACAGAATCTAAACTTTGTGAGATGCAGAATCTTAACTGAGAGAGATGCAGAATCTTAACTGATAGAGATACGGAATCTAAACTGGGAGAGATGCAGAATCTAAACTGAGAGAGATGCATAGTCTGAACTGAGAGAGATACAGAATCAAAACTGTGAGTGATACAGAATCTAAACTGAGAGAGATGCAGTATCTTAACTGAAAGTGATGCACTATCATAACTGAGATGCAGAATCTAAACTGAGAGAGATACAGAATCAAAACTGTAAGAGATACTTATTCTAAACTGAGAGAGATACAGAATCTAAACTGAGAGAGATGCAGAATCTTAACTGAGAGAGATACTGAATCTAAAGTGAGAGAGATGCAGAATCTTAACTGAGAGAGATACCGAATCAAAACTGAGAAAGATACAGAGCCTAATCTGAGAGAGATACATTATCTAAACTGAGAGATAAAGAATCTGAACTGAGAGAGATACAGATTCTTATCTGAGCGAAATGCAGAATCGAAACTGAGAGAGATGCAGAATCTGAACAGTGAGAGATACAGAATCCAAACTGAAAGAGATACAGAATCTAAACTGAGAGAGATGCAGAATCTTAACTGAGAGAGATAAATAATCTAACCTTTGAGAGATACTGAATCTAAACTGAGAGAGATGCAGAATCTTAACTGAGAGATATACAGAATCCAAACTGTGAGTGATACAGAATCTAAACTGAGAGAGATGCAGTATCTTAACTGAAAGAGATGCAATATCTTAACTGAGAGAGATACAGAATCTAAACTGAAAGAGACACAGAATGTTAACTGAGAGAGATGCAGAATCTAAACTGAGAGAGGTACAGAATCAAAACTGTGAGAGATGCTGAATCTAAATTGAGAGAGATACTGAATCTAAACTGTGAGATGCAGAATCTTAAACTGAGAGAGATACAGAATCTAAACTGAGAGAGATACAGAATCTATACCGAGAGAGTTGCAGAATCTAAACTGAGAGAGATACAGAATGTTAACTGAGAGAGATGCAGAAACTAAACTTTGTGAGATGCAGAAACTAAACTTTGTGAGATGCAGAATCTTAACTGAGAGAGATGCAGAATCTTAACTGATAGAAATACAGAATCTAAACTGGGAGAGATGCAGAATCTAAACTGAGAGAGATGCATAGTCTGAACTGAGAGAGATACAGAATCAAAACTGTGAGTGATACAGAATCTAAACTGAGAGAGATGCAGTATCTTAACTGAAAGTGATGCAGTATCATAACTGAGATGCAGAATCTCAACTGAGAGAGATACAGAATGTAAACTGAGAGAGATGCAGAATCTTAACTGAGAGACATACAGAATCTAAAGTGAGAGAGATGCAGAATCTGAACTGAGAGAGATACCGAATCAAAACTGAGAAAGATACAGAGCCTAATCTGAGAGAGATACATTATCTAAACTGAGAGATACAGAATCTGAACTGAGAGAGATACAGATTCTTAACTGAGCGAAATGCAGAATCAAAGCAGAGAGAGGTACAGAAGCAAAACTGTGAGAAATACTGAATCTAAACTGAGAGAGGTACAGAATCAAAACTGTGAGAGATGCTGAATCTAAATTGAGAGAGATACAGAATCTAAACTGAGATGGATAAAGAATCTTACCTGCGAGAGATACAGAATCTGAACTGAGAGAGATACAGATTCTTAACTGAGCGAAATGCAGAATCGAAACAGAGAGAGGTACAGAAGCAAAACTGTGAGAAATACTGAATCTAAATTGAGAGAGATACAGAATCTAAACTGAGAGAGATACAGATTGTAAACTGAGAGAGATGCAGAATCTTAACTGAGAGACATACAGTATCTAAAGTGAGAGAGATGCAGAATCTGAACTGAGAGAGATACCGAATCAAAACTGAGAAAGATACAGAGCCTAATCTGAGAGAGATACATTATCTAAACTGAGAGATACATTATCTAAACTGAGAGATACAGAATCTGAACTGAGAGAGATACAGATTCTTAACTGAGCGAAATGCAGAATCGAAACAGAGAGAGGTACAGAAGCAAAACTGTGAGAAATACTGAATCTAAACTGAGAGAGGTACAGAATCAAAACTGTGAGAGATGCTGAATCTAAATTGAGAGAGATACAGAATCTAAACTGAGATGGATAAAGAATCTAACCTGCGAGAGATACAGAATCTGAACTGAGAGAGATACAGATTCTTAACTGAGCGAAATGCAGAATCGAAACAGAGAGAGGTACAGAAGCAAAACTGAGAAATACTGAATCTAAATTGAGAGAGATACAGAATCTAAACTGAGATGGATAAAGAATCTAAACTGAGAGACATACTGAATCTAAACTGAGAGAGATACAGAATCTAAACTGAGAGAGATACAGAATCTAAACTGAGAGAGATACAGAATCTAAACTGAGAGAGATGCAGAATCTTAACTGAGAGAGATGCAGAATCTTAACTGAGGGATACAGAATCTAAACTGAGAGAGATACAGAATCTAAACTGAGAGAGATACAGAATCTAAACTGAGAGAGATACAGAATCTAAACTGAGAGAGATGCAGAATCTTAACTGAGAGAGATGCAGAATCTAAACTGAGGGATACAGAATCTAAACTGAGACAGGTGCAGAATCTTATCTGAGAGAGATGCAGAATCTTAACTGAGAGAGATACAGAATCTAAACTGAGAGAGATGCAGAATCTAAACTGAGAGAGATGAAGAATCTAAACTGGGAGAGATGCAGAATCTTAACTGAGAGAGATGCAGAATCTTAACTGAGAGAGATGCACAATCTTATCTGAGAGCCATACAGAATCTAAACTGTGAAAGATACTGAATCTAAACTGAGAGAGATACAGAATCTAAACAGAGAGATAAAGAATCTAAACTGAGAGTTATACAGAGTCAAAACAGAGTGATAAAGAATGTAAACTGAGAGAGATATAGAATCTAAGCTGAGAGAGATACAGAATCTAAACTGAGAGAGATACAGAATCTAAACTGAGAGCAATTCAGAATCTAAACTGAGAGATACAGACTCTAAACTGAGAGAGATGCTGAATCTTTACAGAGAGAGATACAGAATCTAAACTTGGAGAGATGCAGAATCTAAACTGAGAGAGATACAGACTCGAGACTGAGACAGATGCAGACTCTAAACTGAGAGAGATGCCGAATCTTAACTGAGAGAGATGCAGAGTCTAAACTGGGAGAGATGCAGAGTCTAAACTGGGAGAGATGCAGAATCTAAACTGAGAGAGATGCAGAATCTAAACTGAGAGAGATGCAGAATCTAAACTGAGAGAGATGCAGAATCTAAACTGAGAGAGATACAGACTCTAAACTGAGAGAGATACAGACTCTAAACTGAGAGAGATACAGAATCTAAACTGAGAGAGATACAGAATCTAAACTTTGTGAGATGCAGAATCTTAACTGATAGAGATACGGAATCTAAACTGGGAGAGATGCAGAATCTAAACTGAGAGAGATGCAACTTCTTAACTGAGACAGATACAGAATCAAAACTGTGAGTGATACAGAATCTAAACTGAGAGAGATGCAGTATCTTAACTGAAAGTGATGCAGTATCATAACTGAGATGCAGAATCTAAACTGAGAGAGATACAGAATCAAAACTGTGAGAGATACTTATTCTAAACTGAGAGAGATACAGAATCTAAACTGAGAGAGATGCAGAATCTTAACTGAGAGAGATACAGAATCTAAAGTGAGAGAGATGCAGAATCTTAACTGAGAGAGATACCGAATCAAAACTGAGAAAGATACAGAGCCTAATCTGAGAGAGATACATTATCTAAACTGAGAGATAAAGAATCTGAACTGAGAGATACAGATTCTTAACTGAGCGAAATGCAGAATCGAAACAGAGAGAGATACAGAATCAAAACTGTGAGAAATACTGAATCAAAACTGAGAGAGTTACAGAATCTAAACTGAGAGAGATAAATAATCTAACCTTTGAGAGATACTGAATCTAAACTGAGAGAGATGCAGAATCTTAACTGAGAGATATGCAGAATCCAAACTGTGAGTGATACAGAATCTAAACTGAGAGAGATGCAGTATCTTAACTGAAAGAGATGCAATATCTTAACTGAGAGAGAGACAGAATCTAAACTGAAAGAGACACAGAATGTTAACTGAGAGAGATGCAGAATCTAAACTGAGAGAGGTACAGAATCAAAACTGTGAGAGATGCTGAATCTAAATTGAGAGAGATACAGAATCTAAACTGACAGAGATAAAGAATCTTATCTGAGAGAGATACTGAATCTAAACTGTGAGATGCAGAATCTTAACTGAGAGAGATATAGAATCAAAAATGAGAGATGCAGAATCTTAACTGAGAGAGATACAGAATCTAAACTGAGAGAGATACAGAATCTAAACTGAGAGAGATGCAGAATCTAAACTGAGAGAGATGCAGAATATAAACTGAGAGAGATGCAGAATATAAACTGAGAGAGATACAGAATCTAAACTGGGAGAGATACTTATTCTAAACTGAGAGAGATACAGAATCTAAACTGACAGAGATGCAGAATCTTAACTGATAGAGATACAGAATCTAAAGTGAGAGAGATGCAGAATCTTAACTGAGAGAGATACCGAATCAAAACTGAGAAAGGTACAGAGCCTAATCTGAGTGAGATACATTATCTAAACTGACAGATACAGAATCTGAACTGAGAGAGATACAGATTCTTAACTGAGCGAAATGCAGAATCGAAACAGAGAGAGCTAGAGAATCAAAACTGTGAGAAATACTGAATCTCTTCTGAGAGAGGTACGGAATCAAAACTGTGAGAGATGCTGAATCTAAATTGAGAGAAATACAGAATCTAAACTGAGAGAGATAAAGAATCTAACCTGAGAGAGATAAAGAATCTAACCTGAGAGAGATACTGAATCTAAACTGAGAGAGATACAGAATCTAAACTGAGAGAGATACAGAATCTAAACTGAGAGAGATACAGAATCTAAACTGAGAGAGATACAGAATCTAAACTGAGAGAGATACAGAATCTAAACTGAGAGAGATACAGAATCTAAACTGAGAGAGATACAGAATCTAAACTGAGAGAGATACAGAATCTAAACTGAGAGAGATACAGAATCTAAACTGAGAGAGATACAGAATCTAAACTGAGAGAGATGCAGAATCTTAACTGAGAGAGATACAGAATCTAAACTGAGAGAGATGCAGAATCTAAACTGAGGGATACAGAAGCTAAACTGAGACAGGTGCAGAATCTAAACTGAGAGAGATACAGAATCTAAACTGAGAGAGATGCAGAATCTAAACTGAGGGATACAGAATCTAAACTGAGACAGGTGAAGAATCTAAACTGAGAGAGATACAGAATCTAAACTGAGAGAGATACAGAATCCAAACTGAGAGAGATGCAGAAACTTAACTGATAGAGATACAGAATCTAAGCTGAGAGAGTTACAGAATCTAAACTGAGAGAGATGCAGAATGTTAACTGAGAGAGATACAGAATCTAAATTGGGAGAGATGCAGAATCTTATCTTAGAGTGATGCAACGTCTTCACTGAGAGAGATACAGAATCAAAACTGTGAGTGATACAGAATCAAAACTGAGAGAGATGCAGTATCTTAACTGAAAGTGATGCAGTATCATAACTGAGATGCAGAATCTAAACTGAGAGAGATACATAATCAAAACTGTCAGAGATACTTATTCTAAACTGAGAGAGATACAGAATCTAAACTGAGAGAGATGCAGAATCTTCACTGAGAGAGATACAGAACCTAAAGTGAGAGAGATGCAGAATCTGAACTTAGAGAGATACCGAATCAAAACTGAGAAAGATACAGAGCCTAATCTGAGAGAGATACATTATCTAAACTGAGAGATACAGAATCTGAACTGAGAGAGATACAGATTGTTAACTGAGCGAAATGGAGAATCGAAACAGAAAGAGATACAGAATCAAAACTGTGAGAAATACTGAATCAAAACTGAGAGAGTTACAGAATCTAAACTGAGACAGATAAATAATCTAACCTGAGAGAGATACTGAATCTAAACTGAGAGAGATGCAGAATCTTAACTGAGAGATATACAGAATCAAAACTGTGAGTGATACAGAATCTAAACAGAGAGAGATGCAGTATCTTAACTAAAAGAGATGCAATATCTTTACTGAGAGAGATCCAGAATCTAAACTGAAAGAGATACAGAATGTTAACTGAGAGAGATGCCGAATCTAAATTGAGCGAGATACAGAATCTAAACTGAGAGAGATAAAGAATCTAACCTGAGAGAGATACTGAATCTAAACTGTGAGATGCAGAATCTTAAATTAGAGAGATACAGAATCTAAACTGAGAGAGTTGCAGAATCTAAACTGAGAGAGATACAGAATGTTAACTGAGAGAGATACAGAATGTTAACTGAGAGAGATGCAGAATCTAAACTGAGAGAGATGCAGAATCTTAACTGAGAGAGATGCAGAATCTAAACTGGGAGAGATGCAGAATCTAAACTGTGAGATGCAGAATCTTAACTGAGAGAGATACAGAATCTAAAGTGAGAGAGATACAGAATCTTATCTGAGAGAGATGCAGAATATTAACTGAGAGAGATACGGAATCTAAACTGAGAGAGATACGGAATCTAAACTGAGAGAGATACGGAATCTAAACTGAGAGAGATACAGAATCTAAACTGAGAGACATACAGAATCTAAACTGGGAGATGCAGAATCTAAACTGAGAGAGATACAGAATCTAAACTGAGAGAGGTACAGAATCTAAACTGGGAGAGATGCAGAATCTAAACTGAGAGAGGTACAGAATCTAAACTGGGAGAGATGCAGAATCTAAACTGGGAGAGATGCAGAATCTTACTGAGAGAGATGCAGAATCTAAACTGAGAGAGATACAGAATCAAAACTGAGAGATGCAGAATCTTAACTGAGAGAGATACAGAATCTAAACTGAGAGAGGTACAGAATCTAAACTGGGAGAGATGCAGAATCTAAACTGGGAGAGATGCAGAATCTTACTGAGCGAGATGCAGAATCTAAACTGACAGTGATACAGAATCTTAACTGAGAGAGATGCAGAATCTTAACTGAGAGAGATACAGAATCTAAACTGAGAGAGATACAGAATCTAAACTGGGAGAGATGCAGAAACTAAACTTTGTGAGATGCAGAATCTTAACTGAGAGAGATGCAGAATCTTAACTGAGAGAGATGCAGAATCTAAACTGAGAGAGATACAGAATCAAAACGGTGAGAGATACTGAATCTAAACTGAGAGAGAAACAGAATCTAAACTGAGAGAGATACAGAATCTTAACTGAGAGAGATGCACAATCTTAACTGAGAGCCATACAGAATCTAAACTGTGATAGATACTGAATCTAAACTTAGAGAGATACAGAATCTAAACAGAGAGATAAAGAATCTAAACTGAGAGTTATCCAGATTCTAAACAGAGTGATAAAGAATGTAAGCTGAGTGTGATGCAGAATCTTAACTGAGAGTTACAGAATCTAAACTGAGAGATACAGAATCTTATCTGAGAGACATGCAGAAACTTAACTGAGAGAGATACAGAGTCTAAACTGAGTGAGATACAGAATCTAAACTGAGATGGATAAAGAATCTAACCTGCGAGAGATACAGAATCTGAACTGAGAGAGATACAGATTCTTAACTGAGCGAAATGCAGAATCGAAACAGAGAGAGGTACAGAAGCAAAACTGTGAGAAATACTGAATCTAAATTGAGAGAGATACAGAATCTAAACTGAGATGGATAAAGAATCTAACCTGAGAGAGATACTGAATCTAAACTGAGAGAGATACAGAATCTAAACTGAGAGAGATACAGAATCTAAACTGAGAGAGATACAGAATCTAAACTGAGAGAGATGCAGAATCTTAACTGAGAGAGATGCAGAATCTAAACTGAGGGATACAGAATCTAAACTGAGACAGGTGCAGAATCTAAACTGAGAGAGATACAGAATCTAAAGTGAGAGAGATACAGAATCTTATCTGAGAGAGATGCAGAATCTTAACTGAGAGAGATACAGAATCTAAACTGAGAGATGCAGAATCTAAACTGAGAGAGATACAGAATCTAAACTGAGAGAGATACAGAATCCAAACTGAGAGATGCAGAATCTTAACTGAGAGAGATACAGAATCTGAGCTGAGAGAGATGAAGAATCTAAACTGGGAGAGATGCAGAATCTTAACTGAGAGAGATGCAGAATCTTAACTGAGAGAGATGCACAATCTTATCTGAGAGCCATACAGAATCTAAACTGTGAAAGATACTGAATCTAAACTGAGAGAGATACAGAATCTAAACAGAGAGATAAAGAATCTAAACTGAGAGTTATACAGAGTCAAAACAGAGTGATAAAGAATGTAAACTGAGAGAGATACAGAATCTAAACTGAGAGAGATACAGAATCTAAACTGAGAGAGATACAGAATCTAAACTGAGAGAGATACAGAATCTAAACTGAGAGAGATACAGAATCTAAACTGAGAGCAATTCAGAATCTAAACTGAGAGATACAGACTCTAAACTGAGAGAGATGCTGAATCTTTACAGAGAGAGATACAGAATCTAAACTTGGAGAGATGCAGAATCTAAACTGAGAGAGATACAGACTCGAGACTGAGACAGATGCAGACTCTAAACTGAGAGAGATGCCGAATCTTAACTGAGAGAGATGCAGAGTCTAAACTGGGAGAGATGCAGAGTCTAAACTGGGAGAGATGCAGAGTCTAAACTGGGAGAGATGCAGAGTCTAAACTGAGACAGATACAGACTCTAAACTGAGAGAGATACAGACTCTAAACTGAGAGAGATACAGACTCTAAACTGAGAGAGGTACAGAATCAAAACTGTGAGAGATGCTGAATCTAAATTGAGAGAGATACAGAATCTAAACTGACAGAGATAAAGAATCTTATCTGAGAGAGATACTGAATCTAAACTGTGAGATGCAGATTCTTAAATTAGAGAGATACAGAATCTAAAGCGAGAGAGATACAGAATCTAAACCGAGAGAGTTGCAGAATCTAAACTGAGAGAGATACAGAATGTTAACTGAGTGAGATGCAGACTCTAACCTGAGAGAGATGCAGAATCTTAACTGAGAGAGATGCAGAATCTAAAGTGGGAGAGATGCAGAATCTGAACTGAGAGAGATGCAGAATCTAAACTGAGGGAGATACAGAATCTTAACTGAGAGAGATACAGAATCTAAAGTGAGAGAGATACAGAATCTTATCTGAGAGAGATGCAGAATATTAACTGAGAGAGATACAGAATCTAAAGTGAGAGAGATACAGAATCTAAACTGAGAGAGATACAGAATCTAAACTGAGAGAGATACAGAATCTAAACTGAGAGAGATACAGAATCTAAACTGAGAGAGATACAGAATCTAAACTGAGAGAGATACAGAATCTAAACTGAGAGAGGTACAGAATCAAAACTGTGAGAGATGCTGAATCTAAATTGAGAGAAATACAGAATCTAAACTGAGAGAGATAAAGAATCTAACCTGAGAGAGATACTGAATCTAAACTGAGAGAGATACTGAATCTAAACTGAGAGAGATACTGAATCTAAACTGAGAGAGATACAGAATCTAAACTGAGAGAGATACAGAATCTAAACTGAGAGAGATACAGAATCTAAACTGAGAGAGATACAGAATCTAAACTGAGAGAGATACAGAATCTAAACTGAGAGAGATACAGAATCTAAACTGAGAGAGATACAGAATCTAAACTGAGAGAGATACAGAATCTAAACTGAGAGAGATACAGAATCTAAACTGAGAGAGATACAGAATCTAAACTGAGAGAGATGCAGAATCTTAACTGAGAGAGATACAGAATCTAAACTGAGAGAGATGCAGAATCTAAACTGAGGGATACAGAAGCTAAACTGAGACAGGTGCAGAATCTAAACTGAGAGAGATACAGAATCTAAACTGAGAGAGATGCAGAATCTAAACTGAGGGATACAGAATCTAAACTGAGACAGGTGAAGAATCTAAACTGAGAGAGATACAGAATCTAAAGTGAGAAAGATACAGAATCTTATCTGAGAGAGATGCAGAATCTAAACTGAGAGAGATACAGAATCTAAACTGAGAGAGATACAGAATCCAAACTGAGAGATGCAGAATCTTAACTGATAGAGATACAGAATCTAAGCTGAGAGAGTTACAGAATCTAAACTGAGAGAGATGCAGAATGTTAACTGAGAGAGATACAGAATCTAAATTGGGAGAGATGCAGAATCTTATCTTAGAGTGATGCAACGTCTTCACTGAGAGAGATACAGAATCAAAACTGTGAGTGATACAGAATCAAAACTGAGAGAGATGCAGTATCTTAACTGAAAGTGATGCAGTATCATAACTGAGATGCTGAATCTAAACTGAGAGAGATACATAATCAAAACTGTCAGAGATACTTATTCTAAACTGAGAGAGATACAGAATCTAAACTGAGAGAGATGCAGAATCTTCACTGAGAGAGATACAGAATCTAAAGTGAGAGAGATGCAGAATCTGAACTTAGAGAGATACCGAATCAAAACTGAGAAAGATACAGAGCCTAATCTGAGAGAGATACATTATCTAAACTGAGAGAGATACAGAATCTGAACTGAGAGAGATACAGATTGTTAACTGAGCGAAATGGAGAATCGAAACAGAAAGAGATACAGAATCAAAACTGTGAGAAATACTGAATCAAAACTGAGAGAGTTACAGAATCTAAACTGAGACAGATAAATAATCTAACCTGAGAGAGATACTGAATCTAAACTGAGAGAGATGCAAAATCTTAACTGAGAGATATACAGAATCAAAACTGAGAGAGATAGAGAATCAAAACTGTGAGAAATACTGAATCTCTTCTGAGAGAGGTACGGAATCAAAACTGTGAGAGATGCTGAATCTAAATTGAGAGAAATACAGAATCTAAACTGAGAGAGATAAAGAATCTAACCTGAGAGAGATACTGAATCTAAACTGAGAGAGATACAGAATCTAAACTGAGAGAGATACAGAATCTAAACTGAGAGAGATACAGAATCTAAACTGAGAGAGATACAGAATCTAAACTGAGAGAGATACAGAATCTAAACTGAGAGAGATACAGAATCTAAACTGAGAGAGATACAGAATCTAAACTGAGAGAGATACAGAATCTAAACTGAGAGAGATGCAGAATCTTAACTGAGAGAGGTACAGAATCTAAACTGGGAGAGATGCAGAATCTAAACTGGGAGAGATGCAGAATCTTAACTGAGAGAGATGCAGAATCTAAACTGAGAGAGATACAGAATCAAAACTGAGAGATGCAGAATCTTAACTGAGAGAGATACAGAATCAAAACTGAGAGATGCAGAATCTTAACTGAGAGAGATGCAGAATCTTAACTGAGAGAGATACAGAATCTAAACTGAGAGAGATGCAGAATCTTAGCTTAGAGATATACAGAATCTAAACTGGGAGAGATGCAGAAATTAAACTTTGTGAGATGCAGAATCTAAACTGGGAGAGATGCAGAATCTAAACTGAGAGTGATGCAACGTCTTAACTGAGAGAGATACAGAATCAAAGCTGTGAGTGATACAGAATCTAAACTGAGAGAGATGCAGTATCTTAACTGAAAGTGATACAGTATCATAACTGAGATGCAGAATCTAAACTGAGAGAGATACAGAATCAAAACTGTGAGAGATACTTATTCTAAACTGAGAGAGATACAGAATCTAAACTGGGAGAGATGCAGAATCTTAACTGAGAGAGATGCAGAATCTAAACTGAGAGAGATACAGAATCAAAACGGAGAGATGCAGAATCTTAACTCAGAGAGAGACAGAATCTCAACTGAGGGAGATACAGAATCTTAACTGAGAGAGATACAGAATCTTAACTGAGAGAGATACAGAATCTTAACTGAGAGAGATACAGAATCTAAACTGAGAGAGATACAGAATCTAAACTGAGAGAGATACAGAATCTAAACTGAGAGAGATACAGAATCTAAACTGAGAGAGATGCAGAATCTAAACTGAGAGAGATGCAGAATCTAAACTGAGAGAGATGCAGAATCTAAACTGAGAGAGATGCAGAATCTAAACTGAGAGAGATGCAGAATATAAACTGAGAGAGATACAGAATCTAAACTGGGAGAGATACTTATTCTAAACTGAGAGAGATACAGAATCTAAACTGACAGAGATGCAGAATCTTAACTGAGAGAGATACAGAATCTGAACTGAGAGAGATACAGATTCTTAACTGAGCGAAATGCAGAATCGAAACAGACAGAGATAGAGAATCAAAACTGTGAGAAATACTGAATCTCTTCTGAGAGAGGTACGGAATCAAAACTGTGAGAGATGCTGAATCTAAATTGAGAGAAATACAGAATCTAAACTGAGAGAGATAAAGAATCTACCCTGAGAGAGATACTGAATCTAAACTGAGAGAGATACAGAATCTAAACTGAGAGAGATACAGAATCTAAACTGAGAGAGATACAGAATCTAAACTGAGAGAGATACAGAATCTAAACTGAGAGAGATGCAGAATCTTAACTGAGAGAGATACAGAATCTAAACTGAGAGAGATGCAGAATCTAAACTGAGGGATACAGAAGCTAAACTGAGACAGGTGCAGAATGTAAACTGAGAGAGATACAGAATCTAAACTGAGAGAGATACAGAATCTAAACTGAGAGAGATGCAGAATCTAAACTGAGGGATACAGAATCTAAACTGAGACAGGTGAAGAATCTAAACTGAGAGAGATACAGAATCTAAAGTGAGAAAGATACAGAATCTTATCTGAGAGAGATGCAGAATCTTAACTGAGAGAGATGCAGAATCTTAACTGAGAGAGATGCAGAATCTTAACTGAGAGAGATGCAGAATCTTAACTGAGAGAGATACAGAATCTAAACTGAGAGAGATACAGAATCTAAACTGAGAGAGATACAGAATCTAAACTGAGAGAGATACAGAATCTAAACTGAGAGAGATACAGAATCCAAACTGAGAGATGCAGAATCTTAACTGATAGAGATACAGAATCTAAGCTGAGAGAGTTACAGAATCTAAACTGAGAGAGATGCAGAATGTTAACTGAGAGAGATACAGAATCTAAATTGGGAGAGATGCAGAATCTTATCTTAGAGTGATGCAACGTCTTCACTGAGAGAGATACAGAATCAAAACTGTGAGTGATACAGAATCAAAACTGAGAGAGATGCAGTATCTTAACTGAAAGTGATGCAGTATCATAACTGAGATGCAGAATCTAAACTGAGAGAGATACATAATCAAAACTGTCAGAGATACTTATTCTAAACTGAGAGAGATACAGAATCTAAACTGAGAGAGATGCAGAATCTTCACTGAGAGAGATACCGAATCAAAACTGAGAAAGATACAGAGCCTAATCTGAGAGAGATACATTATCTAAACTGAGAGATACAGAATCTGAACTGAGAGAGATACAGATTGTTAACTGAGCGAAATGGAGAATCGAAACAGAAAGAGATACAGAATCAAAACTGTGAGAAATACTGAATCAAAACTGAGAGAGTTACAGAATCTAAAGTGAGACAGATAAATAATCTAACCTGAGAGAGATACTGAATCTAAACTGAGAGAGATGCAGAATCTTAACTGAGAGATATACAGAATCAAAACTGAGAGAGATAGAGAATCAAAACTGTGAGAAATACTGAATCTCTTCTGAGAGAGGTACGGAATCAAAACTGTGAGAGATGCTGAATCTAAATTGAGAGAAATACAGAATCTAAACTGAGAGAGATAAAGAATCTAACCTGAGAGAGATACTGAATCTAAACTGAGAGAGATACAGAATCTTAACAGAGAGAGATACAGAATCTAAACTGAGAGAGATACAGAATCTAAACTGAGAGAGATACAGAATCTAAACTGAGAGAGATACAGAATCTAAACTGAGAGAGATGCAGAATCTAAACTGAGAGAGATGCAGAATCTAAACTGAGAGAGATACTGAATCTAAACTGTGAGATGCAGAATCTTAAATTAGAGAGATACAGAATCTAAACTGAGAGAGTTGCAGAATCTAAACTGAGAGAGATACAGAATGTTAACTGAGAGAGATGCAGAATCTAAACTGAGAGAGATGCAGAATCTTAACTGAGAGAGATGCAGAATCTAAACTGGGAGAGATGCAGAATCTAAACTGTGAGATGCAGAATCTTAACTGAGAGAGATACAGAATCTAAAGTGAGAGAGATACAGAATCTTATCTGAGAGAGATGCAGAATATTAACTGAGAGAGATACGGAATCTAAACTGAGAGTGATACGGAATCTAAACTGAGAGAGATACAGAATCTAAACTGAGAGACATACAGAATCTAAACTGGGAGATGCAGAATCTAAACTGAGAGATACAGAATCTAAACTGAGAGAGGTACAGAATCTAAACTGGGAGAGATGCAGAATCTAAACTGAGAGAGGTACAGAATCTAAACTGGGAGAGATGCAGAATCTAAACTGGGAGAGATGCAGAATCTTACTGAGAGAGATGCAGAATCTAAACTGAGAGAGATACAGAATCAAAACTGAGAGTTGCAGATTCTTAACTGAGAGAGATACAGAATCTAAACTGAGAGAGGTACAGAATCTAAACTGGGAGAGATGCAGAATCTAAACTGGGAGAGATGCAGAATCTTACTGAGCGAGATGCAGAATCTAAACTGACAGTGATACAGAATCTTAACTGAGAGAGATGCAGAATCTTAACTGAGAGAGATACAGAATCTAAACTGAGAGAGATACAGAATCTAAACTGGGAGAGATGCAGAAACTAAACTTTGTGAGATGCAGAATCTTAACTGAGAGAGATGCAGAATCTTAACTGAGAGAGATGCAGAATCTAAACTGAGAGAGATACAGAATCAAAACGGTGAGAGATACTGAATCTAAACTGAGAGAGAAACAGAATCTAAACTGAGAGAGATACAGAATCTTAACTGAGAGAGATGCACAATCTTAACTGAGAGACATACAGAATCTAAACTGGGAGATGCAGAATCTAAACTGAGAGATACAGAATCTAAACTGAGAGAGGTACAGAATCTAAACTGAGAGAGATACAGAATCTAAACTGAGAGAGATACAGAATCTAAACTGAGAGAGATACAGAATCTAAACTGAGAGAGATACAGAATCTAAACTGAGAGAGATACAGAATCTAAACTGAGAGAGATACAGAATCTAAACTGAGAGAGATACAGAATCTAAACTGAGAGAGATACAGAATCTAAACTGAGAGAGATGCAGAATCTTAACTGAGAGAGGTACAGAATCTAAACTGGGAGAGATGCAGAATCTAAACTGGGAGAGATGCAGAATCTTAACTGAGAGAGATGCAGAATCTAAACTGAGAGAGATACAGAATCAAAACTGAGAGATGCAGAATCTTAACTGAGAGAGATACAGAATCAAAACTGAGAGATGCAGAATCTTAACTGAGAGAGATGCAGAATCTTAACTGAGAGAGATACAGAATCTTAGCTTAGAGATATACAGAATCTAAACTGGGAGAGATGCAGAAATTAAACTTTGTGAGATGCAGAATCTAAACTGGGAGAGATGCAGAATCTAAACTGAGAGTGATGCAACGTCTTAACTGAGAGAGATACAGAATCAAAGCTGTGAGTGATACAGAATCTAAACTGAGAGAGATGCAGTATCTTAACTGAAAGTGATACAGTATCATAACTGAGATGCAGAATCTAAACTGAGAGAGATACAGAATCAAAACTGTGAGAGATACTTATTCTAAACTGAGAGAGATACAGAATCTAAACTGAGAGAGATACAGAATCTAAACTGAGAGAGATACAGAATCTAAACTGAGAGAGATACAGAATCTAAACTGAGAGAGATACAGAATCTAAACTGAGAGAGATACAGAATCTAAACTGAGAGAGATGCAGAATCTAAACTGAGAGAGATGCAGAATCTAAACTGAGAGAGATGCAGAATCTAAACTGAGAGAGATGCAGAATCTAAACTGAGAGAGATGCAGAATATAAACTGAGAGAGATACAGAATCTAAACTGGGAGAGATACTTATTCTAAACTGAGAGAGATACAGAATCTAAACTGACAGAGATGCAGAATCTTAACTGAGAGAGATACAGAATCTGAACTGAGAGAGATACAGATTCTTAACTGAGCGTAATGCAGAATCGAAACAGACAGAGATAGAGAATCAAAACTGTGAGAAATACTGAATCTCTTCTGAGAGAGGTACGGAATCAAAACTGTGAGAGATGCTGAATCTAAATTGAGAGAAATACAGAATCTAAACTGAGAGAGATAAAGAATCTACCCTGAGAGAGATACTGAATCTAAACTGAGAGAGATACAGAATCTAAACTGAGAGAGATACAGAATCTAAACTGAGAGAGATACAGAATCTAAACTGAGAGAGATACAGAATCTAAACTGAGAGAGATGCAGAATCTTAACTGAGAGAGATACAGAATCTAAACTGAGAGAGATGCAGAATCTAAACTGAGGGATACAGAAGCTAAACTGAGACAGGTGCAGAATGTAAACTGAGAGAGATACAGAATCTAAACTGAGAGAGATACAGAATCTAAACTGAGAGAGATGCAGAATCTAAACTGAGGGATACAGAATCTAAACTGAGACAGGTGAAGAATCTAAACTGAGAGAGATACAGAATCTAAAGTGAGAAAGATACAGAATCTTATCTGAGAGAGATGCAGAATCTTAACTGAGAGAGATGCAGAATCTTAACTGAGAGAGATGCAGAATCTTAACTGAGAGAGATGCAGAATCTTAACTGAGAGAGATGCAGAATCTTAACTGAGAGAGATACAGAATCTAAACTGAGAGAGATACAGAATCTAAACTGAGAGAGATACAGAATCTAAACTGAGAGAGATACAGAATCTAAACTGAGAGAGATACAGAATCCAAACTGAGAGATGCAGAATCTTAACTGATAGAGATACAGAATCTAAGCTGAGAGAGTTACAGAATCTAAACTGAGAGAGATGCAGAATGTTAACTGAGAGAGATACAGAATCTAAATTGGGAGAGATGCAGAATCTTATCTTAGAGTGATGCAACGTCTTCACTGAGAGAGATACAGAATCAAAACTGTGAGTGATACAGAATCAAAACTGAGAGAGATGCAGTATCTTAACTGAAAGTGATGCAGTATCATAACTGAGATGCAGAATCTAAACTGAGAGAGATACATAATCAAAACTGTCAGAGATACTTATTCTAAACTGAGAGAGATACAGAATCTAAACTGAGAGAGATGCAGAATCTTCACTGAGAGAGATACCGAATCAAAACTGAGAAAGATACAGAGCCTAATCTGAGAGAGATACATTATCTAAACTGAGAGATACAGAATCTGAACTGAGAGAGATACAGATTGTTAACTGAGCGAAATGGAGAATCGAAACAGAAAGAGATACAGAATCAAAACTGTGAGAAATACTGAATCAAAACTGAGAGAGTTACAGAATCTAAAGTGAGACAGATAAATAATCTAACCTGAGAGAGATACTGAATCTAAACTGAGAGAGATGCAGAATCTTAACTGAGAGATATACAGAATCAAAACTGAGAGAGATAGAGAATCAAAACTGTGAGAAATACTGAATCTCTTCTGAGAGAGGTACGGAATCAAAACTGTGAGAGATGCTGAATCTAAATTGAGAGAAATACAGAATCTAAACTGAGAGAGATAAAGAATCTAACCTGAGAGAGATACTGAATCTAAACTGAGAGAGATACAGAATCTTAACAGAGAGAGATACAGAATCTAAACTGAGAGAGATACAGAATCTAAACTGAGAGAGATACAGAATCTAAACTGAGAGAGATACAGAATCTAAACTGAGAGAGATGCAGAATCTAAACTGAGAGAGATAAAGAATCTAACCTGAGAGAGATACTGAATCTAAACTGTGAGATGCAGAATCTTAAATTAGAGAGATACAGAATCTAAACTGAGAGAGTTGCAGAATCTAAACTGAGAGAGATACAGAATGTTAACTGAGAGAGATGCAGAATCTAAACTGAGAGAGATGCAGAATCTTAACTGAGAGAGATGCAGAATCTAAACTGGGAGAGATGCAGAATCTAAACTGTGAGATGCAGAATCTTAACTGAGAGAGATACAGAATCTAAAGTGAGAGAGATACAGAATCTTATCTGAGAGAGATGCAGAATATTAACTGAGAGAGATACGGAATCTAAACTGAGAGAGATACGGAATCTAAACTGAGAGAGATACAGAATCTAAACTGAGAGACATACAGAATCTAAACTGGGAGATGCAGAATCTAAACTGAGAGATACAGAATCTAAACTGAGAGAGGTACAGAATCTAAACTGGGAGAGATGCAGAATCTAAACTGAGAGAGGTACAGAATCTAAACTGGGAGAGATGCAGAATCTAAACTGGGAGAGATGCAGAATCTTACTGAGAGAGATGCAGAATCTAAACTGAGAGAGATACAGAATCAAAACTGAGAGTTGCAGATTCTTAACTGAGAGAGATACAGAATCTAAACTGAGAGAGGTACAGAATCTAAACTGGGAGAGATGCAGAATCTAAACTGGGAGAGATGCAGAATCTTACTGAGCGAGATGCAGAATCTAAACTGACAGTGATACAGAATCTTAACTGAGAGAGATGCAGAATCTTAACTGAGAGAGATACAGAATCTAAACTGAGAGAGATACAGAATCTAAACTGGGAGAGATGCAGAAACTAAACTTTGTGAGATGCAGAATCTTAACTGAGAGAGATGCAGAATCTTAACTGAGAGAGATGCAGAATCTAAACTGAGAGAGATACAGAATCAAAACGGTGAGAGATACTGAATCTAAACTGAGAGAGAAACAGAATCTAAACTGAGAGAGATACAGAATCTTAACTGAGAGAGATGCACAATCTTAACTGAGAGACATACAGAATCTAAACTGGGAGATGCAGAATCTAAACTGAGAGATACAGAATCTAAACTGAGAGAGGTACAGAATCTAAACTGAGAGAGATACAGAATCTAAACTGAGAGAGATACAGAATCTAAACTGAGAGAGATACAGAATCTAAACTGAGAGAGATACAGAATCTAAACTGAGAGAGATACAGAATCTAAACTGAGAGAGATACAGAATCTAAACTGAGAGAGATACAGAATCTAAACTGAGAGAGATGCAGAATCTTAACTGAGAGAGGTACAGAATCTAAACTGGGAGAGATGCAGAATCTAAACTGGGAGAGATGCAGAATCTTAACTGAGAGAGATGCAGAATCTAAACTGAGAGAGATACAGAATCAAAACTGAGAGATGCAGAATCTTAACTGAGAGAGATACAGAATCAAAACTGAGAGATGCAGAATCTTAACTGAGAGAGATGCAGAATCTTAACTGAGAGAGATACAGAATCTTAGCTTAGAGATATACAGAATCTAAACTGGGAGAGATGCAGAAATTAAACTTTGTGAGATGCAGAATCTAAACTGGGAGAGATGCAGAATCTAAACTGAGAGTGATGCAACGTCTTAACTGAGAGAGATACAGAATCAAAGCTGTGAGTGATACAGAATCTAAACTGAGAGAGATGCAGTATCTTAACTGAAAGTGATACAGTATCATAACTGAGATGCAGAATCTAAACTGAGAGAGATACAGAATCAAAACTGTGAGAGATACTTATTCTAAACTGAGAGAGATACAGAATCTAAACTGGGAGAGATGCAGAATCTTAACTGAGAGAGATGCAGAATCTAAACTGAGAGAGATACAGAATCAAAACGGAGAGATGCAGAATCTTAACTCAGAGAGAGACAGAATCTCAACTGAGGGAGATACAGAATCTTAACTGAGAGAGATACAGAATCTTAACTGAGAGAGATACAGAATCTTAACTGAGAGAGATACAGAATCTAAACTGAGAGAGATACAGAATCTAAACTGAGAGAGATACAGAATCTAAACTGAGAGAGATACAGAATCTAAACTGAGAGAGATGCAGAATCTAAACTGAGAGAGATGCAGAATCTAAACTGAGAGAGATGCAGAATCTAAACTGAGAGAGATGCAGAATCTAAACTGAGAGAGATGCAGAATCTAAACTGAGAGAGATGCAGAATCTAAACTGAGAGAGATGCAGAATATAAACTGAGAGAGATACAGAATCTAAACTGGGAGAGATACTTATTCTAAACTGAGAGAGATACAGAATCTAAACTGACAGAGATGCAGAATCTTAACTGAGAGAGATACAGAATCTGAACTGAGAGAGATACAGATTCTTAACTGAGCGAAATGCAGAATCGAAACAGACAGAGATAGAGAATCAAAACTGTGAGAAATACTGAATCTCTTCTGAGAGAGGTACGGAATCAAAACTGTGAGAGATGCTGAATCTAAATTGAGAGAAATACAGAATCTAAACTGAGAGAGATAAAGAATCTACCCTGAGAGAGATACTGAATCTAAACTGAGAGAGATACAGAATCTAAACTGAGAGAGATACAGAATCTAAACTGAGAGAGATACAGAATCTAAACTGAGAGAGATACAGAATCTAAACTGAGAGAGATGCAGAATCTTAACTGAGAGAGATACAGAATCTAAACTGAGAGAGATGCAGAATCTAAACTGAGGGATACAGAAGCTAAACTGAGACAGGTGCAGAATGTAAACTGAGAGAGATACAGAATCTAAACTGAGAGAGATACAGAATCTAAACTGAGAGAGATGCAGAATCTAAACTGAGGGATACAGAATCTAAACTGAGACAGGTGAAGAATCTAAACTGAGAGAGATACAGAATCTAAAGTGAGAAAGATACAGAATCTTATCTGAGAGAGATGCAGAATCTTAACTGAGAGAGATGCAGAATCTTAACTGAGAGAGATGCAGAATCTTAACTGAGAGAGATGCAGAATCTTAACTGAGAGAGATACAGAATCTAAACTGAGAGAGATACAGAATCTAAACTGAGAGAGATACAGAATCTAAACTGAGAGAGATACAGAATCTAAACTGAGAGAGATACAGAATCTAAACTGAGAGAGATACAGAATCCAAACTGAGAGATGCAGAATCTTAACTGATAGAGATACAGAATCTAAGCTGATAGAGATACAGAATCTAAGCTGAGAGAGTTACAGAATCTAAACTGAGAGAGATGCAGAATGTTAACTGAGAGAGATACAGAATCTAAATTGGGAGAGATGCAGAATCTTATCTTAGAGTGATGCAACGTCTTCACTGAGAGAGATACAGAATCAAAACTGTGAGTGATACAGAATCAAAACTGAGAGAGATGCAGTATCTTAACTGAAAGTGATGCAGTATCATAACTGAGATGCAGAATCTAAACTGAGAGAGATACATAATCAAAACTGTCAGAGATACTTATTCTAAACTGAGAGAGATACAGAATCTAAACTGAGAGAGATGCAGAATCTTCACTGAGAGAGATACCGAATCAAAACTGAGAAAGATACAGAGCCTAATCTGAGAGAGATACATTATCTAAACTGAGAGATACAGAATCTGAACTGAGAGAGATACAGATTGTTAACTGAGCGAAATGGAGAATCGAAACAGAAAGAGATACAGAATCAAAACTGTGAGAAATACTGAATCAAAACTGAGAGAGTTACAGAATCTAAACTGAGACAGATAAATAATCTAACCTGAGAGAGATACTGAATCTAAACTGAGAGAGATGCAGAATCTTAACTGAGAGATATACAGAATCAAAACTGAGAGAGATAGAGAATCAAAACTGTGAGAAATACTGAATCTCTTCTGAGAGAGGTACGGAATCAAAACTGTGAGAGATGCTGAATCTAAATTGAGAGAAATACAGAATCTAAACTGAGAGAGATAAAGAATCTAACCTGAGAGAGATACTGAATCTAAACTGAGAGAGATACAGAATCTTAACAGAGAGAGATACAGAATCTAAACTGAGAGAGATGCAGAATCTTCACTGAGAGAGATACCGAATCAAAACTGAGAAAGATACAGAGCCTAATCTGAGAGAGATACATTATCTAAACTGAGAGATACAGAATCTGAACTGAGAGAGATACAGATTGTTAACTGAGCGAAATGGAGAATCGAAACAGAAAGAGATACAGAATCAAAACTGTGAGAAATACTGAATCAAAACTGAGAGAGTTACAGAATCTAAAGTGAGACAGATAAATAATCTAACCTGAGAGAGATACTGAATCTAAACTGAGAGAGATGCAGAATCTTAACTGAGAGATATACAGAATCAAAACTGAGAGAGATAGAGAATCAAAACTGTGAGAAATACTGAATCTCTTCTGAGAGAGGTACGGAATCAAAACTGTGAGAGATGCTGAATCTAAATTGAGAGAAATACAGAATCTAAACTGAGAGAGATAAAGAATCTAACCTGAGAGAGATACTGAATCTAAACTGAGAGAGATACAGAATCTTAACAGAGAGAGATACAGAATCTAAACTGAGAGAGATACAGAATCTAAACTGAGAGAGATACAGAATCTAAACTGAGAGAGATGCAGAATCTAAACTGAGAGAGATAAAGAATCTAACCTGAGAGAGATACTGAATCTAAACTGTGAGATGCAGAATCTTAAATTAGAGAGATACAGAATCTAAACTGAGAGAGTTGCAGAATCTAAACTGAGAGAGATACAGAATGTTAACTGAGAGAGATGCAGAATCTAAACTGAGAGAGATGCAGAATCTAAACTGAGAGAGATGCAGAATCTTAACTGAGAGAGATACAGAATCTAAACTGAGAGAGGTACAGAATCTAAACTGGGAGAGATGCAGAATCTAAACTGGGAGAGATGCAGAATCTTACTGAGCGAGATGCAGAATCTAAACTGACAGTGATACAGAATCTAAACTGACAGTGATACAGAATCTTAACTGAGAGAGATGCAGAATCTTAACTGAGAGAGATACAGAATCTAAACTGAGAGAGATACAGAATCTAAACTGGGAGAGATGCAGAAACTAAACTTTGTGAGATGCAGAATCTTAACTGAGAGAGATGCAGAATCTTAACTGAGAGAGATGCAGAATCTAAACTGAGAGAGATACAGAATCAAAACGGTGAGAGATACTGAATCTAAACTGAGAGAGAAACAGAATCTAAACTGAGAGAGATACAGAATCTTAACTGAGAGAGATGCACAATCTTAACTGAGAGACATACAGAATCTAAACTGGGAGATGCAGAATCTAAACTGAGAGATACAGAATCTAAACTGAGAGAGGTACAGAATCTAAACTGA